>NW_028258451.1:1853853-2471804 GCF_053883595.1 Heterocephalus glaber
CCTCAAAGACAGCATCTTTGAGGATGGCATTTGCACTAGAGTGGCACCACAGAAACCTTGGCTTGGTAAAGGAAAAAAGATTCTTGGGAATAGATGGCCCACCGGTCCCTGCGCAGAGTGTGCGGGTCACAGACCCACCGCCGGAGCTGTGGAGCAGACCCTGGGGGCACCAAGGGTGCTGACGCTCTCTCACGACACAGACGCGTGGCCTCACGCAGCCCAGGTGCCAGGTAGGTTTTATTTGCAGAGAGCAGCGGGTGGGAGAGGAGGCAAAGCTCATCACAGTGCCTGGCAGCGCCTGGCGGGGACACGGGTCAGGGCAGGGAGTGGGGGCAGAGAGACAGTGGGAGGCCGAGGAGTGGGGAGGATGGAGCAAGAGGTGCTGGCGGAGCCGTGCCAGGCCGTGGGGGTCCAGGAGGAGCAGCCTGGCTCGGACCCCAGCTCTCTGGGAGCTCCTGAAAGAACCCGGGGAATCAGGCCGACAGAGGCTTCGGGCCTCGGGGAAGTGAGGGACGCGGGGCAGAGGGTGCGTGGACCATGGTGCCCGGGCCAGCGCAGTAACTCGGGGGAGAGCGAAGGACGGCTGAGGACAGGCACAGTGCCCCGGGGCAGGAGAAGACTGCGGTGTCCCTGGGAGCAAGGCCTGCACACAGGGAAGGGGTCCCCGAGATGAAGGGGGCACCCGAGCCCGAGCCTGCAGGCCTCACCGCCCACCCTCCCCGGCCTCCACTGCCAGCCCCGAGGCCTCCCCATCTTGTCGCCAGGGCTGCCCCAGGAAGCCCTGGATGGCACCCACAGGGCTCCTTCTTCGAGGGTGAGGGTCCAGCAGCCCACACAGCAGGGTGTCCGCTGCAGGTGTCAGGCCGAACCAGGGCTGAGGCCGGTCCTGGGCCTGACCTGAGGCCCGCCACACAAGGAAGTCCTCGTAGAAGGGGTCGGTGTCCTCCAGTGGCTGGTCCCAGGGGAAGTAGCCGGTGAGGAGGCAGAAGACCAGGACGCCCAGGGCCCATGCATCCAGGGCCGGCTGGATGGGTAGCCCCTCGGGCAGCAGCGGTGAAGCACACAGCTCGGGGGCTGTGTAGGGGATGGGCGGCCCAGTCAGGCGCAGCAGGGTCCCGCGGGGCCGAGTGTGGCCAAAGTCGGCCAGCTTGATACGCTGGCAGGCTGGGTCACACACCAGCACATTCTCCGGCTTGAGGTCCCGGTACACCAGGCCACGGTCATGGATGTGCTCCAGGGCTGAGGTCAGCTGTTCTGTGCAGCGCTGGGCTGCAGGTTGCGGGAGCCCCACCTGCAGGGACAGGAATGCTGGGTCAGGACCCACCTGCTGCCAGGGGGACAGAGAGCACTGGGCCTCTTGCGGCCCCAGAAGCAGGCCCGGAAAAACTGAGGAGGCTGCAGTACTCCAAATAAGTGGCCCTGTAAGGTCTGGTGTCAGCCCATGAGGTCTAGTGTGACCTGTGACCCTGCAAGGCCTAGTGGGGCCTCTGAGGCCTAGTGTAAGCTGTGAGGCCTAGCGCAAGCCCTGTGAGGGCTAGTGTGACCTGTGAGGCCTACTGAAGCCTAATATGAGCCCTTGAGCTTAGCACAAACCTGTGAGGCCTGGTATGACTGGTGAGGCCTGTGAGCTCTGTGAGGCCTGTGAGCTCTGTGAGGCCTAGGGTAAACCACTGAGGCCTGTCCCTGTGAGCCTAATGACCTGGAGACGCCTATTGTGAGTGCAAGGCAGGTGAGCCTGGGAAAGCCTAGTGTGACTAGTGAGGCCTAATTTGTCCGGCTGAGGCCCAGTGAGCCGGAAGGGTCCCAGTGTGAGCCTGTGAACCCTGTCAGCCTCAGTGAGGCCAAGTGTGATGGCACGAGGGCTGGTGATTCTCACTGGTGCCCAGTGTTAGTTCTGTGAAATCAGTGAGCTCTAAGGGGCCTAACTAGTCCACAGTCCCAGCAGCTCAGTGGGAGTGTGGCCCGGGAAGGCCCAACACAGTTGATGTGACTCTGGGGCCAGGTTATTTTGGGGCACTCCCATGAGGCCCGGCCGGCCTCCTAACACCGTGCTCAGCCACCTACCCACCTTGGGCTGGATGAAGGTAATGAGGTCCCCATGCAGAACAGGCTCTGTCAGGAAGCTGTAGGAGTTGGCAGACTCAATGCCGATGCCATAGGCTGCCACGATGGCCGGGTGGGTGCCCAGCGAGAGGCCCACGCAGAACTCATACAGAAAGCCACGCAGGGATGTGGAGGTCTTGGGGAGCTGCTTCAGTGCCAGGGATGTGCCTGGGGGACACAGGGACAGGCGTGGGGTGCACAGAAGTCTGTGGTCACTTGGGTCAGCTGTCCTGTCCCCTGCAGTCCCCAGGGTGCCCACTGGCCCTGCAGGCTGTGTTGCCTTCACACTCTGGCCATCCTCACCTCCCCAGCCCCGTCCCCCTGCCCTGCTCCTGACAGCAGGGTCCACTCTGCCTTCCCGTGTCTGGGGCAGAAGGAAACTGAACTGAGAACCTCCAGGGGCTCATGTGACTACTTGAGACACCAAAGTCACATGTGAGGGAAGCAGGGGAAAAGATAGTGCGTAGCAAATCTCAGGACGCCGGAAGGCAGGCACCTCTCTCTCCCAGGTCTGAGCCACCACCCAGCCTCGCCCACCTGGGGCTGCGTGTGACTGGTGACTGAGGCCGACTCCACCAGTACCTGCCTGAATTCCGTCCATCCCTGCAGGAGGCAGCGCAACCTCTTCCACGCCCACGTCTTGGATTTATGTCACCATGGCCCACGCCACCCTCCCGCCCGCCGTGCCCCCCTGGACTGTGAGCTGCTCCCGACAGCCATGGCACAGGCCCGAAGCACCACCAGGGCCTTGAAATGGGACTACATGGAGCCAGGCGGGCAAGGCTCATGGACAGCACTGTCCTCCATGGCCACTCCGGCTCTGAGTTCTGGAAGGACCTAGGCATGGTGTGTCTCTCCCTCCCTCCCTTCCTGCATCTCTGCTCCCACCCCAGTGCTGTGTCCTTATCCCCAGCACCATAGCTCGTGACTGTTTGAAGACAGGGTCTTTATAGAGGTAGAGGCCAGTGTGGTGGCACGCGTCTGTATCCCAGCACCAGGAGGCGGAGGCAGGAGGATGGCCACCAGTTCCAAGCCTGCCTGGGCTACTAGTGAGTTCAAGGCCAGCCTGAACTACATAGTGAGACCCTGTCTCAAAATAATAAATAGACAGGCCTGCGGATTTAGCTCAGTGGCATTGCACCTGACTCATGAGCGCAAGGTCCTGAGTTTGATCCCTGGTTCTGGGAAAAAAAAGATAGATAAATAGATAAATAAACAGATAAAGAAGTAAAAAGAGGGACTAGGGAGGGGCCTGGTCCTTGAAGAAGAGGAGATGAAGATACAGATCGCATGCAGACACAGGGAGGAGCTGACCACCTACAGGCCACTAAAGAAGCCACCCTGCGGACGCTGTGCCTCAGGCCTCTGGAAGGCCTAGGGCGAGGTGACCCCGGGCTCCACCGAGGTGCCCCTGTGGGTGGGATGGACACTTTGAGAGGGGCTCAGCAGACAGCATCTCTCCGTGGCATCCTGTAGTCCTCGAGGCTGCCGACCTGCCAGCGTCCCCAGCATCAAGAGCCGTCCATGAGTGACAGAGACCCCCTCTCTGCAGCTTTGTTTCCAGAGTTTCAGTTGTCCATGGTCGATTTTGGTCCAAAGATAGTGAGTGGAAAATTCCAGAAGCAAATAATTCAAGGTGCGGGCAGAGAGCGCAGCTCAGTGGTTACAGTGCTTGCCTCACACGAAGGCGGCTTGGGTGCGTCTCCAGCACCCTACAAATTCTTTTTTTCTTGGGTACCGGAGATCGAACTTGGATCCTTGCACTTGCACAGCAGGCAGCAAAACCACTGAGCTAAATCCCCGTCCCCCTTTTTTTTAACAGTTTCTTTTTTATTTTTTTTAAATTAAATTTAATTTTTCTTTATTCATTTTTTTGGGTACTGGGGATCAAACTCAGGACCTTGAGCTTCCCAGGCAGGCGCCCAAACCAATTCTAAGTTTGGAGTGGGCACCGTTCCACGGAGCCTGGGGAATTCATGCTGCCCTTTAGTCACCTGGTCACCACATCTGCCACACAACCCACTTCCGTGGGGTTCCAGCAACCCTTATTTTACTTAATCAGGCCCCAGGGGATGGAAGTGGTAGTGCCGGCAATTGTATTATAGAAAATTGTTCCAACAGTAGTTCTACTTCACTTTGAGTTATTGCTGTAAGCTCTTACTGTGCCTGCTTTATAAATTAAATCACCCCAGGTGTGAATGTATAGGAAAACAACACAGTTTCAGGCACTCAAGGGTTCTGGGAATATTGCAAATGATGGGGCGTCACTTTATGGTCAGAAATGAACAGTTCTTAGCCCAGTGTGATGGCGCATGCCTGTAATCCCAACACTGGGGAGGCTGAGGCAGGAGGACTGAGAATGTGAACCGTGCCTGGGTACGTAAGGGTTTAGGGAGACACTGTCTCAAAAAATTTAAAAAGGGCTGGGGATGTCACTTGGGTTCGATCCTCAGTATTGAGGAGAAAAAAAGGAGTCATTGCTCAACTTTTCGAAGGAGGGAGCTGAGGCTTGGAGCTCAAAGGTTGAAGGGGGTCCCCAACCTCATGGCTCAGCAGGGGTGCAGGTGAGGCTTGGTCCCGTTCTACTGCACAAACCAGCCTCAGCTGCTGGGGTCCCCTGGGCCCATGCTCACCCCCGCTGCACCCCACACCTGTCCCCGCCCTGATACCTTTCTTTTTTTTTGGTACCAGGGATCGAACTTGGGTCCTTCCACTTGCGAGGCAGGCAGCCAAACCACTGAGCTAAACCCCCGGCCCTTGATACCTTTCTTCCGGTGAGTGACCAGCACCACACGGCCGAAGCGGCCCTGGCCCAGGGGCCGCACTTCCTGGTAGAGCTGCTCCACCTCGGCCCGCACCAGGGTCTGCGCACTCAGCGCCATCCTGTCCTCCAGCGCCAGTGCCGCCTCCTGGCCCTGCTGCAGCTCCTCCGCCGTGAGGCTGCCCAGGCTGTCCGCGGCGCCATCCTCAGGTGCCTCTGTTGGACCAGTCTCGGGCTGCTTCCCTGGCATTTCTGCCAGGACGGAAACAGAGAGGGTGAGCCGGGCAGTCCAGCCACCAGGCCAGGGCCCAGGGAAGGGGCCGTGCTCCTCAAGCCGGAGCTGGGGGGACTGGGGCCGCTGCTCGGCGCCAGGCTGGACCGCGCAGGGCTCCCGGCCTCCCCTTCGCCGGCCCCACCTCACCCAGGGACCGAGCACCTGTTTGCTCTTGGGAGACAGAGGCTGCTCATCCACCCGGGCCCAAGTCTGTTTGCTTTGGAAACAAGGTGGGGGTGTCTCAAGTGATGTGGTTCATCTTTCACCCTCAGGCCATGGGTGGCAGCGGGGGAAGGGGGCGGGACGTTTGTGACCTCTCCGTTGACCTCGCCTCACAGGGACACTTCAGGGTGGGCTCTGTCGGAATGCCAGTGGACCAAAGCCCCATCCAGGAGCTGTCCCCCTCGCAGACCCCGATGCCGGAGCCCCCAGCCCACTCCTGTCCCCGCGTCTCACAGAACTCAGGGGCCCGGAACCGGCGCCACCTCCCTAGGCCGAAGGCGCAGCCCCCACTGCGGGACCAGGACCCCAGCCGCTCGCTGCCCTCCGCCGAGGCTGCCCACCCCGGGCTTCCACCTTGCCCTTTCCAGCCAGGACTCGGAGCCCTGGCCTCACCTCCACGAGTCTCGCCCGACCCTTCCGCAGCCTGCAGCGCCCGGTGTCCGGCTGTCGGGGCCCAGGCCAGCAGCGCCGCCCGGAGCAAGGCCCGCCCCGTCTGGGGGCGCGAGGCCCCGCCCCTGCCCCGCCCCCGGTGCCCCCGCTGGGGCCAGGGCGACACCGTGCGTTGAATCCTAGAACTGGAGGTGGTTGCACCAACGCCCCCACAGGAGGCCTGGCCTCCTCCGCAGACCCGGGGTCCAGGGCCAGCCTCCTCCCGACCCGGGGCCCGGGCCCTTTAGTGATCTTGATTGCAACCTGACCCCACCTGACGCTGGTGCAGCCTGGACCCAGGGACTGCTGAGATGCGAGGGGGAACTGGGGTACCCTGGGGTGCAGACCCATGAATACGGAGAGAGGATGAGGCAGCGGATTCCAGAGCCAGGAGGTGGGATGACCTCACCGCGGGGAGCAGGTGCTGGACAACTGGAGTCGGGGCCGCGCCCCGTCCTGGGCAGCTGCTCCCACCCCGTACTGCGGGGTCGGGGGACAGAGTTACTGGGGTCACACACACAAGCTGCTCACTGGGTTGCCAGCTGCCTTTCCTGCGCTCACCCTGCCTCTCACGTGCGGTTGGGTGGCGGACTCGCCTGGCACAATGCCGCTCCTGTGCTCCCCCAACCCTCGCAGTTCCACCGAGGTCCTTGCTCTGCCACGGGCCCGTTTGGGATGTGTGGCACTCAGTGAACTCACACTTATTTATTTACTTGTTCATTTATTTCTGCACTGCTGGGGATTGAACCCAGGGCCTTCACCCTGAGCTACATCCCCAGCCCTTCTCTTTATTTTTTATTTTGAGACAGAGTCTTTCATACTTGCCTAAATGGGACTTGAACTTGTGATCCTCCTGCCTCAGCCTCCCAGAGTGCTGAGATGACAGGAGTGCACCCCACACCCGGCATGAACCCGTGTTTCAGTCTGGAAAATGTGAGCTCCTGGGAGGGGCAGCTTCCAGGGCCAACCCTCTGCTGGCCGTGTTGGAGGTGTGATTTGAGCCCCCAAGCACTAGGCCCTCGTGTCCTGAGGTGCAGACAGGAGCCACGGAACTGGAACCGCAGGTGGTGGCTGTCAGGACTGAGGGCTCCCCGGAAGGCAGGAGCTAGGTGATCTCGACCTGGCACTGCCTGGAGCTGGCTCCAAGAGGTGTGGAAGTGCAAGAGACCACTCTGGCTGGGACGGCCCAGGTGGCAGGCTGAGGAGTCGGACACACAGCTGGAACACACGGGCTCCCAGTCGGAGTCACAGACCCAGAGTGGGCTGAGGCCGGGCCGCGCTCCCGGAGCCATGTGGGGAGACAGGGCTGTAGGTGGAGGTACAAGTGTGCAAATGTTGGCTGGTGGCGAAGTGTGTATGTGTGTGCGTGTGTGCACGTGTGAGTTTAGGCCCAGCACAGATAAATGATCCCACACCATCACCAGAACCCCAAGACATGGGAGAGGCCGAGGGTGGATCCTGAAGCTCAGAGTTTGCGCTGCAGACAGCAGGAGACAGCTGAGGCCGCCAGAAGTGGACAGTAAGGACTGGACGTGGTCCTGCAGTACTGAGATGTGGGCGCGCATGGGGACAGCGCCTTCCTCGGGAGGACACACACAGGGCAGAGAACGGCAAGGACAGAGGACGAGGCTGGACTCAGACCCCAGGCGGGGGGTCCCACATGATGTCCAGCCTTCGTTAAAGGAGGCGCGGTATCCCCCTCTGTCCTCCCGGAGCAGCCGTCTTCCCTTCCGGGTGGCCATGGGGCCGAGGGGGCAGCCTTTGGCCCAGGCCTTGGCCACCTGTCTCAGTCACCTGGCCGGGCGGCTCCACCGTCTGTCCCCGTGTTCCCGCCCCCTCTGCCTTCATCCCCGTCCTCGTCCGTCTCCTCCTCCAAGCTCGACCCTCCTGTGTCCCCCTCCTCCCTGTCAGTGCTCAGGGAGCCCCCAGGACCCTCTCCGTTGGCCTCCAAGCCCCAGTCTTCTCCCAGCACGCTCAGGATGGCCAGCGGGGGGCTCCTGGTGTCAGGGTCCAGGTCCAGAAGCCCCTGCAGCAGGGCCAGAGCCGGGGGTGCAAACTGGTCCCAGGGCGCAGGTGGCTGAGGGGGCTGCGGCCTGGCGGTCATCCAGCTGGCGAAGGCCTCGAACTCAGGGTCGGGGGCCAGCGCCACGTCCCAGGGGAAGCAGGCAGTGGCAGCGCAGAAGAGCAGCACGCCCAGGCCCCAGGCGTCCACAGCTGGCCGCAGGGGCAGCGTGGCGGGCGGCAGCAGCAGGCAGAGCTCGGGTGGCGCGGTGGGCAGTGGGGCTGGTGGTGCAGGGGCCGGGCTGCCCTCGGGCCGGGTCAGACCCAGGTCGCCCAGGGCCACACGGCTGCAGGCTGGATCAAAGACCAGCACGTTGTCCGGCTTGACATCGGCGTGCACCAGCCCGCGGCCGTGCAGGAAGTCCAGGGCCCCAGCCAGCTGGGCGGCCACCCGCTTCAGCATGGACTCCGGCAGGCCCTGTGGGGGACAAGGTCAGGCCCACTCCCTGCCTGGCTCGGGCCCCAGGCACCAGTGCACCTCCAGGCTCCCAGGGGCCCAGGCTGCCCTCACCTGCAGCCTCCCTCATCTGTGCCCCCACCAGCTGACCCACCTGAGCAGCTCTTGTCCCCTCTAAACTGGCCCCAGAGCATCTCCAGGGGGGCCCCAAACCCACATTCACCCCACCTTGGTGCCAGGTGAGTCTAGACGCCACCCTAACTCAGGCTCTCTGCTACCTCTACCCCGAATCCTTCGCCGACTGCAAGAGGTCTGCACAGCCTATGGCCACTGGGACACTGGCCACCCCCAGCTCGGTGGACGATGTGTCTGCCCACAGCCGCGTGGCCACTTGAGCACTCCGTCATTGCATATCTCCCTCCCTTCTTTCCATCCCTTCTTCTTCCCTTCCTTCCTCCCTAACCCTATCTCAAAACCAACTTCCTGCAAATTGCCCTGGCCCCTGACCCTCAGACTCAGGTGGGTAGACGCGCCTGGCCCCGTCTGACCTGGCCCTGCACAAGCCCCCGGCCCTCCAGCTCCACGGTGGACGTGTCCTCGCCCGCCCCTCTGCCCATGCCAGCCCCAGAGCCCTGCCACCCCGCCACCTCCAGCCACACCCCGTCTGGTCCCTGCCACCCTTCAGGCTCCCTGCCTTGGGTGGCGGGGGGGTGATGGATGGATGGGTGGGGGGACAGGCGTGGGACACGGGGGCCTGGCGGGCACTGCCCGGCTCAAGGCAGTGGTGGGGTGGGTCTGGGACAGCGTGGCCCTGCCTGGCCTGGCCCGGCCACCTCACCTTCTCCTGGAGCATCCCGCTGAGGTCCCCCCAGGGTGCAAACTCCTGGGCAAAGGCAAAGTGTCTGGGTGTCTGCAGGGGGAGCCCCAGTGTGCGCAGCAGGCCAGGGTGTGAGGACACGCAGTGGCCCACGCAGAACTCTCTTAGGAAGGTGGCTCTCGGGACTGAGTCGCAGCGGAGGAGCTTGAGGGCCACGGCTGGGCCTGTGGGGAGAGCGAGTGGGCCACGGCCCCAAGGCTCAGCAGCTTCCCTTCTCTGGGCCTCGGGTCCCTGGGCCACACGGTCCCCCACAGGAAGGGTCCCTGAGGGTGCGTCCTGCAGTGTGGTGGTGCCAGGGCTTAGCCCTTGGCCGCCCGGGTGGCCTGGAGGACCTCTGTGTGGCAGCTGGGGCGCACTCACCCCCATGGCGAGGCTGGGCCAGGAGCACCCGGCCGTAGGAGCCCGCACCCAGCTTCCGGAGCAGGCGGTACTGGACCCGCAGGCTGCAAAGCGGGGTCACCCGTGCGGCTGTCAGCTCCACCAGGCGCAGCAGGGCAGTGGCCGTGTCCTCCTGTAGGGGACGGTGGGGCCAGGGTCACTCTGGGGTCCCTGGGGCTGCGGGCCCAGTTGGTGCAGGTCCAGGGTGCAGGGTCACCGCCCCAGAGAGGAGGATGAGTCACAGTGACTCACGGGCCCCGGGCCACCTGTGCGCGTCCTGGCAGGGTCGGGGTCTCTGTGACAGAGGCCCTGCCTGTGCCGTCCGTGTGAGGCCTCAGAAGCCCCAGCGCAGGGGGTGCTGTCCGGCCCACACCACCCATGTCCATCTCCCTCCGCGCCGCGCTGCTGTGTCCCCCGGGCTGCCTCACACTCCCACCCTCCTCGGGGTCTGGGCCCCTGGCCCGCAGCCTCTCACCTCCAGGTCCCCATCCTCAGGAGTCTCAGAGGCCCTGAGCTCCATCCCAGGGCTGCCTGGTGTGGGGGCCTGGGGCGGACGCCTCAGTCTGGGGTCCCCGTGACGCCACCAGCGCCCAGGCCCCACGGCCCAGTCCTCACTGGGGGCTGCGTGAGGGGCTGGCCGGGACTCGTCCCTCTCCGTCGCCCTCTGGCCGGGCGTCACTGTCTGTGTGGCCATTTGTTTCTCCAGCTTCCCTCACCCTCCCCTCTTCAGCCTGTACAGCCTCCTCCCTTCCTTCCTCTTCCTCCTTCCTTCCTTCCTTCCTTCCTTCCCAGTGTTCTGCTCTCTCTCGCTCTCTCCCTCCTTCTGCTTCCTCTTTTCTTCCTGTCTGTCTCTTTCCCTGTCTCTGTCCCTGCCTGCTGTCTTGGTGTGACTTTGACTCTGCTCTGTCTCTTTCTCCTCCACGCTCCTCTCGGCCTCACCCTGGGGTCTCCGAGTGGGTCTCTGGCCCCCGTCTTGTCTTGTTTGTCCCACACTCTCCCTGTTGGGCAGCACAGCGTCCCTGGGCTCTGGCCCCGGCCTCTGGCCCTGGCTCTCCGGGCGCCCTGGCTGCCCAGTGCCTCCGCGTCTCTCTTCTCTTCTCTTTGTTCTGACTCGCACACAGCCTTTGTCCCTCCCTTTCTCCGGGCAGAGGTGTGTGTGACAGCTAGAGACAGAGACATCCTGTCCCCCACACCCGCCCTCACCCTCCTTCCCCTTCCAAACTTAGACCAGCTTGGACTCCGGGCGCTGGTCCCAGGACAGAGGGGACAAGCAGGCTGTGAACCCCCAAGGGCCACGCCCGAGGGCAGGAGAAGGGGGGAGCCCCATTCACAGCTCTCACCGGCTGGGTCCTGGGCTCAGGGCCTTCCGGCTTCCTCCAGGGTCCGGGAGACACTGTGGCCCAGAACCAGGGACTCCTAGAAAAGTCCTTCTCCTCCATCCCAAGAACCTAGGCCAGGCTGGGCGCCCCGCGGAAAGATTGCCCTGTGCCCTGCCCCGCCGTTTTGGGTCCTGGGCTCAGGGTCCCCCAGCGTATGGATGAGGAGACTGAGGTTCCGGGAGCGGGCAGTGCTGGGCCTGGGCCAGGCGGTGACTCACACCCTGTCAGCCCAGCTCGAGTTTCCACTACTACTACAGCCTGCTATTAATAAAAATCCCTCGGCCCGCGGCTCCCAGGCTCTGGAAGGTCCCGGCGGCGGAAAAGGCCCCCTGTGGAGAGGCCCCGGCCGGGCTGCAGGGCAGAGGCGCACTTGCCCGGCCACTGGCTTTCTAGTCTCCTCCCTTTCCGGCCACCGCTGCGTGCTTTCTGTGGTGGCGTGGGGAGGCAGTGCAGGCTGTTACACAGCAAACAGCAGCCTGAAACTGCTCCGGCAAGAGGAAAGCAAGCCGCGCGGGGCGCTTCTCCCGCCCGGCCCCCTGGGCGGCTCTCTCCCCTAAGGAGCGCGAGTCACGGGAAGGACAGCACTGGCCGCCCACAGCCGAGCAACGCGGGGCGGTGTGGGAATCGGCCACGGCCCGTCCCCGCTTCGGCCCGGACTGCGGCTCGGGGGAGGCCGCAGTCCGTACCCACGCGCGGCTCCCACCGGTGCCCATCCCCTTCGCGTCGCTGGAATTTTCCCACAGCGCGGCAGCTGTTCAAACACCAGTAACAGGAACCGTGCGCTGAGGGCTGTTTACTGCCTCAGGCTCGGCTCTCCTCTCCTCCTCCTCATTTATTCTTTAAGACTTTGAGGCGTTGCCCACCCAGCCCCGGGTGAGAAGAATGAGGGAAACTGAGGCGCGGAGCGCTGTGCCCCGCCCGGCACTCGGGCTGTTCCCAGCTCCCAAAGGTCAGGCTGCAGCAGCCGCCTGTGCCCGCGGCGCAGGACACGCAGCCTCCCCTCCCCAGGCGCACTGGTGATCCGGGGAGCTTTGCACCTCCCCATTTAGCAACGCTACTCCTCGGGGTCACCCGGCACGACCTCGACCCCCGCAGGTGTGGCCCGGAGGTGCTGGGCCAGGCCCAGGGCACACCCACTCCAGGCTCCTTCCCCGCCTGTGAGCCTCTTGTCCCTCCTCCCGCCGTCCCCCCCAGCAGGAGCCACTCACCAGGGTTCCCCTGCCTCTGCGACTCAGTTTCCACCCGTAAGAAATGAGACTCATCACCGTTCCTACCCAGAGCACCTCTGTGGAAGAACCACTGAATTCTGTAATTTTTGCGTCATGTAATGTCCAGTCCAAATAAATCATCCCTAATATAATTATAGTTGCCGGCGTGGTGGTGCAGGCCTGTAACCCCAGTAGACAGGAGGCTGAGCCAGGAGGCTCGCCCTGAGTCTAAGGCCAGCCCAGGCTATGTAGTGAGTTGATAGACCAGTCTGAACTACATAGTGAGACCTTTCCCTCTACAAAAAAAAGAAAAAAATATATATATATGTAATTATATTAGATACTATACATATTCCCACACATATATTCCATGATGAACACCACAGTATATATCTTATGTGTAATATATTTATACATTATATATGACTTATGTGTTGTGCACTATTTTTCAAGTAAACTTAATGAATAAAACACATACTGAAAGAGCCTATAAAAATTAATTTAGAGCTGCAGGCGTAGCTCAGTGGTAGAGAGCTTTCGTAGCATGTGTGAGGCCCTGGGCTTGATCCCCAGCACCTCAAAAGTATTTTGTTTATGCTTCAACGATTGTGCGGTGGACAGCCCACATCCCCCATCTCACACCTGGAGCAAAGCAGCTGCACCGCTGGCGTGACCTGCTTCGTCAGGAGTGCATAAGACTGCAGACTAGTAAATAAGAACCTTGCCTTTGCCCGGTGTGTGTAGCACATGTGTGTAGTCCCAGCCCTCTGAGAGGCTGAGGCAGGAGGATCACAGGTTCAGGTGGGCTTGGACATCTTAGCAACTTAGTGAGATCCTATCTCAAACTAGGAGAATAAGAAAGGGCTGGGCCTGTAGTTCATCGTGAAGGCCCTGGGCTCTGTCCCTTTAGCTGCAAAACCTGGCGAGCACTCATTTCTGCTAAGCCGGCTTGAGAAACAGCTTCCCAAATGTTCCTGAAGCCCCAGGCCACTTTCTCCGGCCCAGGCCTCCCTTCTCTGCAGAAGTGATGGAGGGCCCAGGGGAGGTATCTGTTGTGTTTTGATTCGGAAAACCTTCTGCTGCATAGGTGTGGACCTCACTAGTGGATCGCCTTGCAGGCCTATAAATAGCGGCTGTCTGTGACCTTCCGCGCCTGCTTTGACCTTCAGCCGCTGGCTGGGCAGGGTGTTGGTCACCCCCTTCCTGTGCAGAGGGTCAGTGTTGCCTGCCCATGCTCCCCTGCTCTCCGTGGTTAAGGTCTCCCCAAGGGGAGCATGCACCGGGAGGGGCTGTGCAGCTGGTTTCTTTTCTGCAGTACCAGGGCCTTCACACTGAGCTCCATGCCCAACTCTTTAATTTTTCATTTTGAGACAGGGTCTCCCTAAGTCTCTAAGTTGCTCAGGGTGGGCTCCAACTTTAGACCCTCCTGCCTCAGACTCTGAGTACTGGGATGACGGGTGAGCGCCAGCAGGCCCCGATGCACATGCAGCTTTCTTATAGCCCGGGGCCGTCCAGTCTGGCACTGGGTTCTTACTTATTTATTGTCGTAAATCTTTCCAGACCCTGAAGCAGACCCCTGCCTCTTCCAACACAGAGCTGCGGGTGACAGTGGTATTTCCAACCTGAGAAGGATCTAAGTGTAAAATAAACTCCGGGCTTCAAAAAGACAGCAGGGTGTAAACAACTTCCTCGCTGGGTAACTTTACTGATTGATTTACTTTCAGGCAGAGTCTTGCTCTGCATCTGGGCTGTCCTCAAACTCAAAATCCTCCTGCCTCAGCCTTCCCAGCAGTTGGGACAACAAGCAAGCAACAACCTGGCTTGTGACGACCTTGTGGATCCCCAGGCCGTCTTGTTACCCGTGGATTTTCCATTTGGAAATCGGCCTACTCCCTGTTAGTCTGTAACCCCAATCAGTGGTGACTGTGCTGCTGTTCAAAACAATGTGCTGTACCCAGGGAAGAGGCTGAGACGGGAGAGTTCAGGAAATAATAATACTAATAATACTAATAATACTACTACTAATAATAACCGGGCATCCCTGTCATTCCAGCACTCTGAGAGACCAAGGAAGGAGGGCCACAAGTTCAAGCCCAGAGAGGGAGGGCAACTTAGTGACTTAGTGAGGCTCCATCTCAAAATAAAATAAATGCATAAAATATCAGAAATAAAACATCATGCAGCTGGGGATTTAGCTCAGTGGTTCTGCCACCTGCCTTGCAAGCTCAAGGTCCTGAGTTTGATCCCTGGTACAAAAAAAAAAGCAAACCATCATGGTATCCACCGGGAACATATACAATTTGAATTTGTCAGTTAAAAAGGAATAAATAGGTAAAAGAAAAACAATCACAGTGGTGTTGTGGCTGTCAGTTGTTGTTTGTTGTGGCTTCTGCTCGCACTGATTGGATGCTCTGAATGTCACTCTCTGTGCCTTTCACTGTGACTTGGCAGCACCCATGGGCCTGTGAGTCCCCTGAGCTCATTGAGGGCTGTGCTGTTGGCAGTGGGTTCAGTATCCTGGAATTAGCATATGGATTTATTGATTTTTATTTTCACTTTTTGAGACAGGGTCTCACTATGTAGCCCAGGCCGGCCTCAAACTCATGGTGATCCTCCTGCCTCAGCCTCCAGAGTGCTGGGATGACAGTGGTACGCCACCACGCCCCATGGCTAGCAATGTGGTTGTCCAGGGTGTTAAACAGAAGCACGAGCATGGGCAAGGTCATGTCCCCATGGGCTGGGGACCACACTATGATAGGAGTCCTGCAGGAATCTTTCCCCTGGGCTAATCTGGTGCTTTCGGAGACTTTTTAAATGTTTTGCTTTTGTTAGTACATGTTTGCAGGACATAACGACTGCATCCACTGTGGGGCGGTGCTGCAGGTACGGAGCACCCTCCTCCTCTGTCCCTTGGTCTCCTTCACCCACCATGAATAAGGGGCCTCCAAGGCACTGAGGGAAGTAAACCTGTCATCAAGATTATTCTCACCCTGCATTGTTTTACTTTCATAAAAATAAAAATGAGCCTGGCATGGTGGCGCACACCTGTCATACCAGCACCCGGGAGGCTGAGGCAGGAGGATGCAAGTTTGGGCTCAATCTGAGTGACTTAACAAAATCGTGTCTCAATATTTTAAGAAGAGGGTGGGGTTGGGTGGGGTGTAGCTCAGTGTCAAGGCCCTGGCTTCTGTCCCCAGTGCTAAGAGCAGAAGAAGGTGCAGAGATTGACAGGCAGATCGGGGACCACAGGCCCTGGTGGAGTCTGGAGACAACGGACTGAGAATCGAGGCTTACCCTGCCCTCCCTGCTGTGAGCAGAACCCATCTGCCACCACACTCAGTTCTGGCCCACTACCTCCTCCCCTCCACAGCCTTCCATGGCTCCCCAGTGCCCTGGGATTAAAGTCCCTCGGGCGCGGCACCTGGCATCTCAGCCCGTGCCCAGCCTCACAGAGGGACTTGGAGTACCCAAATTCTCTTGTCCTCAACTCAGGAAACACGTGTGCAAGGAGTGGACAGATGGTGGCCAAAGATGTTGGCTTTGCAGTGGCTCCGTAAATCCTGTGTGATTAACAATGATTCTGGTTGTATTTCCTGAGCTCTGTGTCTGACCAGCCCCATGCTAAGCCTTTCCAGGGCCCAGGGAGGTGGCGCCTATTATTAGCCGTGTCTCACGGTTGAGGATAGAGCCTGCCAGGGACCAAGTCCCCTCCCGCGTCCCACCAGGGTCAGCTCTGGGCTGCGACTCCATGGACGACCGAGGTTCATGCCCTTGGCCTCCGCTGTTGGCGATGTTTGCCACGGAGCAAGCAGGCCGTGGGGCACAGTCGGGGGACTCGGCAGGGGCCCAGGACCGAGCGAGGCTGAGGCAGGAGGATCGAAAATTCCAGTTTCACTTGGGCAACTTAGGGAGACCCTGTCTCAAAACTGTATATATATTTTAAAGGTCTGGGGATAGCTACAGAGATGGGAAGCCCACCTGGCTGAAGGTGGGGGTGAGGGAGGCATTAGGGGTGATGGCTAAGGGGGTGCAGGGTTTCTTTCAGGGTGATGAAAACATTCTAAAGTTGATTTGGGGGCCGGGGATTTAGCTCAGTGGTTTCACTGCCTGCTGCACAAGCGCAAGGACCCGAGTTTGATCCCTGGCACCAAAATATATAAAGTTGATTTGGTGACACATGTACAGCTCTGTGACACACAAACACCCTCAGCCCGCATGCTTGCAGTGGGTGAACTCTATGTATGTGAATTAATTTTTTAAACTTTTTTGGTTTTGGTTTTGAGACAGGGTCTTGGTGGCCTTGAACTCTTGGCGATCCTCCGGCCTCAGCCTCCTGAGTTCTGAGATTACAGGGCTGTGCCACCAGGCCCAGCTGCACGCGGTCTTTTGAGAGACAGCGAGACTAACTTGCCCTGGGGTGACCGCCAGGAAGCAGGCAAACCAGGGCAGCTGAGTCCTCTTCTCTGCTTGGTACCGGCCCCAAGAGCTTGGAGGGGCTGGGTCAGGAATACGAGCCCATCACGCTCACTCTCTGTCTGGAAAGGCAGAAATCCGGGTGTGGGCGGGAGCAGGGCCCTGCAGGGGTGGGAGTGTCCTTTGTGGGCGGGGCCGAGTCTGGTGCAGGGCGGGGCTATGTCCTTTGTGGGCGGGGCCCTGCATGGGACGGGGCTGGGTCCTGTGTGGGACGGGGCTGTGTCCTTTGTGGGCGGGGAGGGGCGGGGGAGGGGCGGGGCCCTGTTCCTGCAGGCGTGGCCTGGACTCCCTCTTGGTTTTCAGAGGCTGTCTGAGTCTCCTGCCGCCGCTGCCGCCGCTGCCGCCGCCGCCGTGGGTACCTCCTGCCTTCATGCTCCCCCTGTGGAGCGGCGGCAGCTCCAGGAAAAGCCCTGTTGCCTTTAGGGTTTGCCTGGTTAGGCCAGGCCCACCCGGTCATCTCCCTGTCCTGAAGTCAGCTGATTAGGAACCTGAATGCCACCTACTACCCCAGCCCTCCTCAGCTACACACCGGAAGGAAAGCCGCAGATGGGAAAACCGGGAGCAGGGAACCGGGGGTTTCTTAGATCTCTACTGACCACAGGGCTGGACAAAGCGGTGGGGTGTGGGTGAGGGGTAGGGAAGGGCTCCTGGGCAATCACAAGGAGGCCCCAGGGGAGGGTGGGGCATCCTGCAGAGAGCTGCCCGCGGGAGCCTGGAGGCGGAGAGATCCAGTGAGGACGGTGTGTGCGCTTCACACCGAGCAAACACTAGCTTCGGAGGTGGGCGGTGAGAAGCCTGGCGTGGCCGCTGCTCCTTCTCTCCCCCGCCTCTCCCTGCGGGCCTGGCCCTGTGTGCTGGTCTCTGCCCTGCTCGGGCGGGCGGGTCCATGGCGGGGTGGGTCCGGGTAGAGCAGCAAATACTCCTGCCAGGCACGGCTGGGCCAGTGGAGATAAGGGGCGCAGGCTCTGCCGGCTGGAATCCGGGCCTTGGCTCCTCTGGGGGGAGTGGGGCACCCGTCTGGGCCCTCAGGCTCAGCTCTCTAGCGGCTGGGCACCGGGGCCCCTTCCCCTTGGAAGGTGGCGCACACCTGTGATCCCAGCACTCTGGGAGGCTGAGGCAGGAGGATCGCAAGTCCAAGCCAAGCCTGGGCAACTTAGCGACTTAGCGAGACCCAGTCTCAAAATGAGAAATAAAAAGGGCCGGGATTCAGTGCGAAGGCCCTGGTTCGACCCCCCCCCCCCCAGCATCTCCCCGGCGATTCTGTGCTTTGTCCTTCGCGCTGGGCACACACAGGTAAGTGACCTCGACGAGGTGAATGACGAGAAGGGACTAAAACCCGAGGTTCTGCCAGTCCATGGTGGCCTAAACAGGCGCTCAAGTGAGCATCCGCGCAGGGACCGCGGGCGGGTCCCCTCGCTGGAGCGCTCGAGGGGCTCATCCACAGCCTCCACCCCGCGCCCACCGAGCGCTCTGGGAGAGCAGAGAGGAAAGCCAGGCCAGCATCGCCAGGGCAACGCCCAGCCCTGACAGTAATGGGATTCACGAGGGGCCTCCTCAGCCCTGGGTGGCCAGGGGGCCAGGGGTGCGCATGCACTGAGATGTGGAGGCCCCGGGGGTCCAGCCCGGCCCCCAAAGTCAAACGGCAAGGTTGCCCTAACCCGAACGCCTCCCTGAAATAGCCAAGCCCCCCAGGAGGTGGAGCGCTGGGGGGTGCAGACAGACGAGCTGCGGTGGGTAGTGGGCGATGGCAACATTTTGGGGAAGCATGCGGGTCCACAGGGGTCTACTGTTACTCCACCTGCTCTGGAAGTCTGAACGTTTCTAAAAGAAAAAGCGGTTAAAAAAAAAAAAAGCTGAAGCCATGCATGATGGAGGCTGAGGCAGGAGGATCGAAAGTCAAAGCCAAGCCTGAGCAATTTGGAGACTTGGCAAAAACTTGTCTCCAAAAAAAGGGAGGGCTGTGCCCGGGATTTAGCTCAGTGGTTTCGCCCCCTGCTTCGAAAGCGCAAGGACCCGAGTTCGATCCCCCGTACCAAAAAAAAAAAAAAAGGGAGGGGCAGAGGATGAAGCGTAGTGGTAGAGCACCAGGCCCTGGGTTCAATCCCCAGCACTGAGTAAAAAGAAAAAAGTAAAAATGGAATGAAGCAAGTATAGCAGCGACCGGGCTTATGAACGCCCTGTCCCATGACCAGCAAAGGCGTCAGAAGCAGCCGGGAGAATCTGTGAAGAGGAGGCCTGTACTGCTCGGGTGTATGTGTTTGTCCAGGGGAGTCAAACACAGCATTGAAAACATATGCATCGCACTGTACTTACATTTTGCTAAGGACAAGAAACTTAGGTATCTGCTAGCTTGTTCTGATTGGCACGCTGGAGTGTGTGGAGCAAAGTGAATTGCTATTTATAAGTTGCTTTGAATTTTTTTTTAAAGATAGATGTCTGGGAAGTCTCTACTTTTGTTCAATTCTACTGTGAGCCTAAAACTACCCTAAAAATAAAGTTTATTTTTAAAAGATGGTGGGGGCTGGGGATTTAGCTCAGTGGTTCCACCGCTTGTCTCACAAGCACAAGGTTTCGAGTTCCATCCCCGGTATCAAAAAAAAATAAATAAATAAATAAAATAAAAAGATGGCGGGTGGATGGATGGATGGGCAGATGGACAGATGGATAGACAGATTAAGAAGAAAATAAAGCAAAATACCAATTGAAGACTCCAGGGAGTTACCATTCAGTGGTTTCCACTTTCCGTTTTTTGTTTTTGTTTTTGTTTTTTGAGACAGGGTCTTGCTATGTAGTTCAGGCTGGCCTTGAAGTCATGGTGATCTTTCTGCCTCAGCCTCCCAAGTCCTGGAATTACAGGCCACAATGCCTGGGTCATTTTCCATATGTTTTTAAAATTTCACAATAACATGATAAAAGAAACAAGTCAAATCCTTTCGGCTCTGCCTGCTTCTCCAATGCCCCATCTGGCTTTGAGTCCCTGACTGAGCCGCGGTCCACAACCCCTTACTCCTTTCCCACCACCATGCCCCTCTGGTAAGGCTCTGTCACCCCAAGGCTCCCTGCTCCCCACTGTCACATCCCTGCTGTGATGGTTTGTGCTTAGAGCACCCCAAAGCCTCATGCGGATGAGGTGAGGTTTTCTCTTTTGGAGGTGGTTGAATCTGGAATGTGCGACGCTGGGGTTATGAGCGTGTGATTACTAAACCACTACATGTGAGTGATTGGTTTGGCGCTTCCCTAATCCCAGTAGTCTGAATAAGATAAAAGGAGCAGAAAGATGCCGTTAAGGTCCCTTGTTACCTTTGCTGCCTTGTACACACCATGTTGTTTCTACTCTGTGAGGCCTGTTTGCCATCCCTGCCTTGGAGCTAGCTGACTATGGACTGAAACCTCTACAAACTGTGAGCCAAATAAACCCTTCCCCTCTAACTTTGGTATCGGGTATTTTGTCTCAGCAATGAGAGAAAAGCTAACACAGCTGCCCCAGGACCCCAGCCCCTGCAGAGCCCCTCTGGACACTGTCCCTTTGCTCTCTCCTCCGACTGGCACCCGTGGCTCCTCCCTCCCTGGCCCACAGTGCTGGGCCACCCCAGCTGTGCCGCTTCCTGCTGTGTGGCCTTGGTTCAAGTGGGTCGCCTCTCTGTGCTGGTGATTCTGTGGGAATCGAGCCTCTTGGGGCTGATGTTGCTGGGGAAGCTGTGGATGGTGCAGTCACGTGGGGAAAACGTCCAGCGTTTCTTGAAAAGTGAATCATCATAGACTCTCTGCAGCTTCACCTAGTCCTGTGCCTAGAATCTGCCCAAGAGTGATGGACACATGTGTGATGGATCGAAATGTACGGTGAGTGTTTAAATTTGATAAAAACTGAATATGTTGGGGCTGGGGATTTAGCTCAGTGGATCCGTCGCTTGCCTTGCAAGCGCAAGGACCCAAGTTCGATCCCCAGTACCAAAAAACAACAACAACAACAACAACAAAAAAACTGAATACGTAAAAGATGATTGCCAAGAACGAACATAAGTGTGTTTGAAGCTGTGGGGAGTACGTGGTGTGTTTGGAGGAGGATCCATGGCAATGTATCTTTTACTGTATTAAATTTTGTTTTGTTGGTTTTTTGAGGCAGGATCTCAGACTTCTCCCATCAGTTCAGCGACTTGTGAATCCATGGAGTTGCGCAGCAATTCCCAGGGTCCGTCTGGAGCATTTCCATCCCTCCCAGGGGCCAGCCTGGGGTACACAGTGAGGCCCTGTCTCGAAACACCAACACAAACAAATAAAACCCAAAACCAAAAACGACTGGAGCTCGTGGTAAGTATTTTATAGGGCTGTCTTGAGGATTAAAGCCAACCTGCGTGGTCCTCCGAGGTATGGAGAAAGGCTTGAGGGCCCTGCAGGCGAGTGTTGTCTATGTGTGTGCCAGGGTCTGAGCACAGTGCCACCGCAGCCAGCTGCTATCACTGAAAGCTCTAAGATGCCTCCCATCAGCCCACCCTCCTCTTGTGCACAGGACTGGTATGGTGCACACCTCACCTGGCTTGTGTCAGACAGAGTCTGGCTGTGTAGTCCAGGCCTGCCCCCCACACCCAGTGAGACTACTGTTTGTCCCCAGAGCCTCTGTCCGAGTATTCCGAAGTGAAGCAGAGGAGCTCGCTGCCTCTCTGAGGCCTGTCCTCTCCACAGCGTCTGGATTTCTTCCTGGGAATGTTTCTCTCCAGAGGCAGCAGCTGCATGAGGCAGAGGTGGCGGATAGGGTGGGGAAGGTGGGAGGCACTCCCAGTGCAGGGATGGGGCCTTGGCCTGGGCAGGATGCATGTGGGGGGACTGTGTCAGTGAGCTGTCATGGCACTGGGACACCACATCGACACCCGCAGCGTTGAGGAGAGGTTTATCTGGCTCACAGTTTCGGTGGGTTCAGCCATGGCTGGCCAGCTCCAAGACAGAAAGTGTGGTGGAAGGGCCTGGTGGAGGACAGCTGCTCACCCCAGCAGCCAGGAAGCAGAGACAGAAGGGAAGAGCCAAGGACACAAAGCACCCTTCCAGGTCACCCCCCAGAGACCCATGTCCCGCCAGGCCCTGCCTCCCAGCAGCACAGTCAGCTAAGAACTCCTCTGCAGACGAACCCAGAGGAGCAGAGCGACTCCACGACCTGATCCCCTCCCACAGGCAGGAGACTTTGAGGGTGTTGCAGACCTGAGCTATAAAGGAGGCCGGGTGCTGGCTGTGCCTGGGGAGCCGGGTGTGGCGGTTTTGTCCCCGGGTCTGAGTCTGCCTCCCTCTCGGGGTGCTCCTCCTGCCTCTGGAAAGTGAGCTGCTCCCTGCTTCCCTGGGGGAGGGGCGCCAGCTCATCTATCTGTCAGCCAGCCTGGGTGTGGTAACAAAGTGGCAGCGGCCACGAGCAGGGACCCTGCTGTCTTCAGCCCTCCCTGGGAAGTAGCTCGCTGAATATGAAGGGACAACAAGGGGTCACGACCGCCGGCTCAGTGCGTCCCCTCTCAAGTGGGGCTGTGGAGCCCCCTCTCTTGACAGGCAGGGTTTTTTTTTGGTACCAGGGATGGAATTCGGGTCCTTGCGCTTGCACAGCAGGCGGTGAAACCACTGAGCTAAGTCCCCGGCCCTATGGCAGGTTTTGTTCATGACACTGTGTTGGCCAGGTGTGTGACCACAGAAGCGGTCACTGAACAGTGGCTCACACCTGCATGTGACACTAGGGAGCCACCACGGCCCCTGGGGAGGGGGAGGCTTGGGGAATAGCACCGAGGCTCCCAGCCTTACAGGACCGGTCCTTGGCGGACAGGCTCATCAGGGAACCCTAACTTCTTGGTGCCCGTGTTTGGTCCTTGCCTGGCCCCTGAGCTGGACTGGGCGGTCACCTACACTGTCCTCCAAGCCCAACCCAGCCCACGCCACAGGAGCAGCCAGGATGGTTAGTGGCAGCTGTGTTCCAAGGGCTCAGGTGGGGGGACCGCCTGCCCCTTGGGGCCTGGAAAATGGGGTGACCCCCATGCTCACTTCCTTTTTCTTGCAGGAGGGAGGACACCTAAGTGCTATTATTTACATATGGCAAGAGAGCCACTGAAGGTGGTGGTGGGAAGGCAGATGGCACAAGAAAGAGGTTAAGGAAGGTTGGCTGGCAGACACTCTTCCTCCCTCCACTCCACTCCTATGGCCTAAAAAAGTGGGTTAAGGAAAAAGGTAGAGCTGAGTACAGTGGCGCACACCTGTAATCCCAGCCCTCTAGGAGGCTGAGGCAGGAGGTTGGCTAGTTCAGTTCCAGCCTGAGCAGGTAGTGAGACCCACTGCCACTCCGGCCTGTATTTACTTATTCTACGTTTAAACAAAACAGTCACACATGGCTAGAGAACAGAAAAGATCTAGAATATTCCACGGCCACAAAAAGCTCCCTTGGGGCAGTGCAGCTGTAGATCTCGGCTCCCTGGGAAGGGATTGGCTTCCTCATCCTCAGCATGGGCAGGACCCGGTGGTGTGTGTCTCTGGTGGGTACACAAGTGTGAGGACCCTGCGTCCCCTTTTTTCTCAGGCTCCTGGCTTCCTGCTTGGTTGAGGGCTCGGCGTGCGAGCCCCCTAGCGCCCTGCACAGACAGCAGCACGCAGGTTCACGAGCTCACATTTATTCACAGACAGAGGGACAGGGTCTGACCTTTGCTCACAGGGCGCCCTGGTGGGCGTTCCAAAGAGGTGATGGTGTCCAGTGTGTGTCACGGGACAGGCCGGCCGGGCGAGGCCACCCGCCCACCTCCCTCTGGCCTAGCGGCCTCTGCCTCCGGTTCCAAGTCGTCCTGCCTGAAGACGCTCTTCGGGGCGGCATCGGGGTCTGGGGAGGGCGAAGGGTGGGGGCGGCCCAGGGCCTTTGCTCCTAGGGCCAGGGCTCGAGGGGGTCAGCAAGGGGGGTCCTCTCCTTCCATTGCAAACCAGAGGAGGGCGGAGGGGCCTCGAGGGTCAGGAGGCCAGGCCGCCCAAGCCACGCAGCTGGGCTTTGCTGTCCACCTCGTCCTCTTCCATCTTGAAGGCTGAGTGGTCTTGGCTGTCGAAGCAGGAGGCGCTGAGGAAGACCGGGGGTGCCGCCGGGGACTGGGGCAGGGTCCCCGGCGAGGGCGGTTCCTCCTTGATGCGCACAACGGGCAGCGGGAGCCCCTCGGCTTCCTGCTCCAGCGGAGCCGGGGACTGCGAAGCCTGGGCCTGCAGGGCCTGCAGCGCGGCCGCCCTCTCCAGCTCCAGCTCGGCGCGGTGGCATCGCTGGTGGCGCAGAAGGCTGTAGGCACGCGAGAAGCGCCGCGGGCACCGAGGGCAGAGGTGCGGGGCCGGGCCACCCGCGTGCACCTGCGCGTGGCGCGCCAGGTCGGCCAGACGCTTGAACTCGCGCTGGCAGCGCACGCACTGGAAGGGGCGCGCGCCCGAGTGCGTGACGCCGTGCTGGCGCAGGTGCGCGCGGCGACGGAAGCCCTTGCCGCACTCAGGGCACCAGAAGCGGGGCTCGCCGGCGGGGGGGCGCGCGGGGCCCGCGTCGCCCCCGTTCTCGCCGCCGTCGCCCCCCTCCGTGGCGCCCTCGCCGCCCTCGGGTCCCCGGCCCGAGTTCCGGGCGCCCGCGGCCCTGTCGTCCTTCTTGGGCAGCGGCACCAGCAGGCTGA
Organism: Heterocephalus glaber; assembly: GCF_053883595.1. Classification (NCBI taxonomy): domain Eukaryota; kingdom Metazoa; phylum Chordata; class Mammalia; order Rodentia; family Bathyergidae; genus Heterocephalus; species Heterocephalus glaber. The sequence continues at coordinate 1,878,062 of NW_028258451.1, forward strand.
GCGGGCCGTGCACGCGGCGGTGCTGGCGGAGGTAGGAGGCCAGGCGGAAGGCCAGGCCGCAGTCCGGGCACACGAACGGGCGGTCGGTGGAGTGGACCAGCCGGTGGCGAGACAGCGACCAGGGCCTGGCGAAGGCCTTGAGGCAGATGGAGCACTGGTGTCGCTTGGGCCGCGGCGGCGGCCCACCCTCGGCCTCCTGCTCGCCCTCAGGGCGCAGGCACGGGTGCGCCTTGAGCTCGCCCTTGGTGGCGAAGGCCTCGCGGCAGCGCAGGCACAGCAGCGTCCAGTCGGCCTGCAGCAGCACCTGCTTCTCCTCCTGCCGCCCGGCCGCCAGCGCCAGCTCCGCGCGCAGCTCGGCCGCCCCGGCCTCGACAGCCTCGGGCTCGGGTGTGTGCAGCTCCGTGCTCGGGGTCACGGCCGGCTCGGGCTCCCCGGGGGCCCACGGCTCACCCTCGGCGCCCGCCGCCGGCTGCTCAGCGCCCTCGCCCTCCTCCTTGGCCGCACGCTCCGTGGCCAGTTCCACCTCGCCGCCTGCGTGCTCCTGCGCCAGGTGGCGGCGCAGCTGCGCGGGCTCCGGGAAGGTGCGCGGACAGGCGGCGCAGCGCAGCGGGGGCTGCGGGCCGTGGCCCCGCAGGTGGCGCGACAGGTGCGCGGGCCGCCGGAAGGCTTTGGGGCACAGCGGGCACGCGTGAGGCCGCAGCCCCGAGTGGCTCAGCCGGTGCCGCGAGAGGTAGTAGGGGAAGCGGAAGAGGCGGCCGCAGGTGGGGCACGGCAGGGGCGCTCGCGGGGCTCCCGCACCCCCGCGGCCCCGGCCCCGGCCCCGGCCGCGGCCCCGGCCTCGGCCCCGGCCCCGGCCGCGGTGAGGAGGGCTGCCCTGCGCCGGCGGAGGGGGCTGCGGATCCATCCTACGGAGAGATGCGGGGCCTGGGGAGGGGAGGAGGTGGCCAGGGAGGGTCAGCGCCGCGGCCAGGGGCAGGCAGAGGCGCAGAGATGAGAGATGAGGGGACAGAGAGGAAGAGAAGATGCGGGACACAGGGTGGCGATAGACAGCACAGGGAAACGGTGGGAGGTGGGAGGGGAGGGGAGGGACCCGGGACGGGGCGGTGTGGAGGCCAGAGGACGGGAGGGTGGGCGGGGACACAGAGGACAGACAGACAAGAGAGGAGACAGTCAGACGGCTGCTTCTGCTCCAGGACCAGGGCTAAAAGTTTGGGGAAGGGCAGGGGAACCAACCCTAGGGCCCCCAGTGGAGCGGCTGGGATTCAAAGTCTGTTCTGCCTGGAAATAGAGACGGGGTGCCCGGAACGGAGGGGATGGGAGGTCAGGGAGCCAGAGAGTTCGGAATCCAGCTCTGTGGGAGGAGGCTGGGCCTGGACCCCGGGTCTGAGGGAGGAGGCTGGGCCTGGACCCCGGGTCTGAGGGAGGAGGCTGGGCCTGGACCCCGGGTTTGAGGGAGGAGGCCGGGCCGGGAGCCGACTGGACAGGAGCGTGGCTGGAGTGCACTCCCGTGGTTAGGACAGTGGCTCTCCGTCCAGTGGAGGAGCTGGGCAGGGTCTGTCCCAGAGCCCGGGAGCTGCAGCTGCCTCCTGCAACCCAGGGAGGAGGAGGAGGCCGTGGAAGGGGCTGGCGAGGTGCTGGGCCTGGGTCCCCATCCCTGCGATCCGCTGTCCGCAGTGCAGGCCCCGCAGCAGCTGGATCTGCAGAGCTGGGCCCGGTCGGGCCGGGGTCCCCTCCCTCTCGAGGTCCCCCTTACCTGCGCCTCCTGCTCCTTTCTTCCTCCGGGGCCGGACGCGCGGAGCTGCGGGAGGGAGGGGGCCGCGGCAGGGGCGGGGAGGAGGCTGGGCCGGTGTCACCGCCTAAGCCTTCCTCCCGGAAACGCAACCTGTGGCCGAGCCTGGCAGAGGAGAGAGCGGCTGGGAAGCCGGAAGCGGGGACCGGGCGGGGGCGCTGGGGTCCGCAGGGCGGGGCTGAGCTGTCCGGACGGGCGGGGCGGAGCCTGGAGCCCAGCCCAGCCCCCTCTACCCCTGGCAAATACGCTCATTCATTCATCCGCCAACAAACCCGCATTGACCAGGTCCTGCCGGTGCCAGGCGCTGTGCAGGGCCCAGGCACAGGTGGGGATGGGAGAAGAATCGGCGACAGAGCCTCAGGGTGCGGTGACCGTCCGTCGAACCTGGCTCCGCCTTCCCTTGGCTGCCTGGACGAGCGACCTTCCCTTGTCCGTGCCTCAGGTTCCCCTCTGTGATAAACCCCCGCGTTTCCATTCATTCCACCCAAGTGGCCAGTGTTTACTGAGCACCTACTATGAGGTGGCTCTGTCCTTGGTGCTGGAGTCCCGGGACCGAACAGAGGCCGTGGGACCGAATCCTGGAGGCCAGGGGCAGTGGCGGAGGCAGGGGACACCGATCAACGCTGACCAGAAAGGGGGTGCAGGGCTCGGGATTTAGCTCAGTGGTTCTGTCGCCTGCCTCGCAAGCGCAAGGACCCAAGTTCGATCGCCGGTACCAAAAAAAAAAAAAAAGGGGGTGTCATCAGAATGGGGGACAGGAGGCGTAGAGCTAAGCTCCCACTGGGAGTAGGGGCTACCTGATCGCCTCCTGGGGCCCCGATGTTTCCGCAGAAGCTCGAAGGGTGCAGCCATCGGGGCCCCTCCCCAGAGCCTCAGGCCGCTTGGAGGCTGGGGCTCCACCTGCGTGCGCCTCTGTCTGAGCTACAGTCATGGCACGAGTTGCTGACACGAGTGTGGCAAACAGGTCTGATGTCCGTGGCTGGGAGGGGTGGCGCTGGGAGTGGCCATCTCGGGCCAGGAATTCCAGGAATTTCTCCTTCGGGAGAGCAGAAACATGCAGGTCCTGTGTGCACGAGGTTGATGGTGCCTGTGTCACATGGCGCCTGTGTCACATGGCGCTGAGAGCAATCTCGGTCCCCATCAGGGTGAGGGCTGAGTGACCAGTCATGACTGACCCACCCAGTGGATGGCTTCGTCCATAGGGCAGGAAGATCAGCGAGGAAACATGAACCATCCCAGGTGATAATGTGGCAGAGAACAGCCTGTGCCAGCCTGGCCTTCACTCTTGGTGGACAGAGCTGAAGAACCCCAAGACAAGACACTGGCAGCAGATCTGATTCCTGGACTGAACCTCACCAGCTTCGATCCACTTTCACACCGGGGCGTGAACCCAAGGGCTTCTGGCATGCTGAGCTGCATCCTCAGCCCTTCTTTCTTTCTTTACTTATTTATTTTTGGTACCGGGGATCGAACTCAGGACTTTAAACTTGCGAGGCAGGTGGTGGAACCACTGAGTTAAATCCCTGGCCCCTCTTCTTTATCTCTGAGCCTCTAAATGGCTCAGGCTGAACTTGAACCTTGACCCTCCTGCCTCAGCCTCCCAGACTGCAGGAATTACAGGTGTGCGCCATCACACCTGGATCACTAAGATTTTTTTTTTCCGGTACCAGGATGGAACTCAGGACTTTGCACTTGCAAGGCAGGTGTGTGGCCACTGAGCTAAATCCCCAGCCCTAAGATTTTTGACTTCACAGAGATAGAAATGACAGTGCATCAGCAGTGTGATTTTGAAAAGCACCTGGCCAGATAAAGGGTACATGCATAAAGAGTAAAAGTCTGAGAATATCCATGGAAGAAGAAGCTCCCGATTTGGGCCGGGGGTTCCGTTTGTGAAGGGAGAAGCGGCCGGGTCCTGGAGGGGTGTCCCTGGGACTCAGCTGCAGCTCTGACATTTCCAAGCTGGTAGTATATGGGTGCGTGTGCTAACTGCTTAAACTATACAAAACATAAAATGTACAATTTTAACCATCTTACAGTGTTCAGTTTAGTGGCATTGAGTGTTTATATTGTGCAGCCACACCCACTATCTCATTCCAGAACTTTCCCATCAGCCCAGAAACCCTGTTTCCATGAATCAGTCATTTCCTGTGCCACAGCCGCCCCCCGCAACCAATAATCTGCCTTTTGATCCCAGGCATTTGCCTGTTTGTGGTGTTTCAGTTAATGACCTTAGAGGGCATGTGCTTTTCTGTGACTAGCTGCTCTCACTTAACAAAAAGTTTTTGTTATTTTGTTTTTTGGAGAAAGGGTCTCACTATGTAGCCCAGGCTGTCCTGGAACTCCCAGAAATCCTCCTGCCTCAGCTTCCCTACTTCTGGAATTACAGGCCTGTGCTACTGAGCCTGTCCTGACATAGCTTTTAGGGTCCATCCGTTTTGTATCAGGTACTGGTCCTTCATTCTTTTTTATGGCTGAACCTATTCTTTTGTACAGTAAAATACATTTGCTTATGTGGTAGCAGACATCTGGGTTGTTTCTTTGATCTGTTGTGAGCATTCAGGTAAACGCTTTTTGCTCGCACAGTTGTTTGGAGTTCTTTTGAGTCTGTACCCGGCATGTGTGCATTATTCTACCATTTCATTTGGAAGGCTTGACATTTTTTTCTTTAAAGAAATCAATTCAGAAATAAGCATGATAGGAAAGAAAAGTTCAAGGGGAAAGAATAGCACATAGCCAGAGGTCAGGACTGGGGGCATTGGGAACACCAGAGGCGACAGGGTGCGGAGACATGCTGGAGCCTGGCACAGGGACGCGGGACGGAGTGGCCTCCCCGCCCAGGCCAGGCTGTGCTCGGACTCGCTCCAGCGCACTGAGAAGCTGCGGAGGCGGTCTGAGTGCGAGCACAGGACCCGATCAGCGTTAGAGCAATTCCGCTGGTGCGGAGGCTGGGAGGAGGGGCGGGCTGGTGAGAGGGCCACCTCGTGTCCCCTCAGAGCTGAACACCACACCTTCCAGCGCTGGCCCCACCCAATGCACCTGTCCCGAGGCTGTGCCCCGACTTCTGCTTCTCTGGGCTGCAGCCGCAGCGCCCTCTGCACTCCTTCTGAACCCAGGGCCTTTGCACTTGCAGCCCCTGGATCTCCATACATTCTTCTTCCCTCCGTCCAGCCTTGTGGACCACGGAGGGCCCGTCCTGTGCAGCCTGGCTGAGGTCGCGGTCCATGTTCCTCACTTTGAAAACGGACATGGGCTCCTTTCCAGTCACCCCGTGCTTGCGGTCCCCTCTGCCACCGCAAGAGAACCGCCTCGGACTGGGCGCGTCTTGCTGCTTAATAAAGAGGGATCAAAAATGGGGGGGAGATGGGGGGGTGGAGGGCGGAGGATTTAGCTCAGTGGCACCGTGCCTGCCTTGCAGGTGCAGGGTCCCAAGTTCAATCCCCGATACCAAAAGGGGCGGCGCTCATGCTTGGCGTTGAGATCGGTCACCCTGGGAAGGGCGCAGACAGGCGGTGGGGAGATGCGGAGGTGAGGTGAGGAACAGACGCGGCCCCTCCGTCCTCCAGTCCCAGCACCTCGGACAGGCGTGGCTGGGGTGGACGCCCGCGGCAGAGCCCTCAGTCTGTCCTGCTTCCCTAAGACGCTGAGGCAAGAGGCCGCTGTGGGGCCACTCGGAGCACTGTGTGTTCTCCCCTTCCCCGCTCCCACCCCTCAACAAGCTTATCGCCTTCAAAAGCCAGGAACACCATTCCACCGGGGTGTGCTCGCCATGGTGTCCCCCAGAGTAAAGGAGAATAAAACCTGGGGGTCATCAGAGCGGCAGAAGACCCTAAGCTCACACATTAAAAGCCTCATTTGTAGCCAGTCATGGTGCACTCGGCTGATATCCTAGCACTGGGGAGGCTGAGGCAGGAGGATCGCTGTGAATTTGAGGCCAGCCTGAACTACATAGTGAGTTCAAGGCCAGCCTGAAGTACATAGTGAAAAGGTTTGTTTTTTAAAAAATTGAAACAAGGAAACAAAAAGCATGATTTGTGTTTTCTTCTGAGAAAAACTGCTTTTGCTTAAAATCAGTGACTTGGCTCCGGGAGGAGGCCGGCGGGCGACTGGGAGCAGGACAGCGGGGGCTTCTGCTCTCCCTGTGTTTGGGTCTCTTGCTTAGGGTGGGGCTGCTCAGCCTGGCTGCCCCACTGGACCCGCACCCCAGCTTCTGCTGCAGCCCCTTCCCCTCCCCTCTCAAAGGGATTTTCTGGGAGACGTCCTGAAATCCACTTCTGTGACAGAAGTCAAGAATGCAGTGCCCTGGCGAAGTCCCTGTCTTTCAAGGGACCTCCTGGGCCATCTGGCGACAAGGCCACCACATGAGTCCTGGGTCCAGCCCCGCGCCCTCAGTGGAGTTAAAGGGTAAATGGGCCGAGCCCCCGCTGGAGTGGGGGAGGGAGGGGAGTGGCAGCCTCGTCCCTAGGCCGTTGCCATGGCAACCCTGGCACCTTTCCAGGTACCCACTCCTGGCTGAGCATTTCCCAGAGGCTTCAGGGTGGGCGGGTGTGTGTGGGGGCCCTGGCTTCGGTCCCAAGGGGCCAACCCTGTTCAAACTGGAAACTGAAAGTTGCCCTTGCTTAATACACTCTTACTGTGCTTGTCCCTGAGTATGTCTCCTTTCTTATTATTATTTGGCACTGGGGATCGAACCCAGGGCCTTTGCACTGAGCTACATCCCTGGTCCTTTTTATGTTGAAATGGGGTCTTGCTAAGTTGCTAAACTGCCCAGGCTGGGCTTGGGATCCTAGTGCCTCAGCTTCCTAGAGTGCTGGCTCCCTCCTTAAAATGTTTCTTTTTGTGAAATGTGATACTCACAAAGTGCACAATACAAACAAACTGAACCAGTCATTGTAAAATGACCTCCAGATTAAGAAACAGGATGTCACTAGCTATCTGCAGTTGGCTTTACTGATGTCTGAGCTTAGTTGTCCAACCCACTTGTGGTTTTTTTCCCATACTGGGGATCAAACTCAGGACCTTGCACTTGCCAGGCAGGTGTAGCACCATCCTTTGAGTTTCATAGAAAAATGTTTTTCCTATTTTTCTGTAGGACTCATTCAGCTACCCATGATGCACCCTAAACAATGTGACAATTTAGTTCCACTTGCCCTTGAATGCTGTATTCTGGAATCCTGTTCTTATGCCCTGGCTTCTTGTTCATGGCTTCATCGTAATTCCACTGAGGTGACGATATATTCTCATTCATTCTCACTGTACTTGCTCTATTCCCTACCCTAACAGCTGGGTGTGGTGGTGTACACCTGTCATCCCAGCCCTCAGAAGGCTGAGGCAGGAGGATCCCCTTGAGTTCAAGGCCAGCCAAGGTTACATAATGGGTTCCAGGTCTAGCTGAACCACATAGCAAGACCGTCTCAAAAACAAAACAAAACAACCCCAAACATATCCTAACATACCTTCTTTACCCACTGCATTCCTGTGTGTGTATGTGCACGGACATGTGGGTGCTGTGGGGTCAAGCCCCGTGCATGCTAAGTAAGTGCTCTACGCCAAGTTACACCCAAGCCCCGTGGCTGCTGTGAACGTGAATTACTCCAGGGTTCGCTCCTGCTGGTAGAGCAGCAGCAGCAGCAGCAAATTCGCTTATCTTGGGCCTTAGAGCATGAACGGCCCATGTGGAGTCCTAAACTGAAGCCGAGAAGCAACTCTTGAGGGCTCAGACGGATGCCAGCTCTGCAGACTCCCAGCCTGGCCATCCCACCTAAGGTGTCAGGGCCTGGCCACTTGCCCAATGCCCTTCCTGATTGCCTTTCAAGGAAGTGTGACCATCTGAAATTGTCTTTTTCAGGGTTCTCTGATTCTGCTATAATCTCATACTACAATATGAATTCCAGAAGGACCGGGATTATTGTCTACGAGGTGTGCTCAAAATATATGGTGTGCATCTAAACAGAAAACACACATACCCTGCCGTTCTTGCCACTCTCTGGAGCAGCTCCGGGTCTCATGAGGGTCTCGAGCTGTGGCTGCCTTACATCGTGAGTGATTCAAAACATTTCCCTTCCATGCTCATTTTAACTTTGGGGAAGAGCCAGAGTCGCAGGGTACCACACAGTGAGAGGCGGACGAGGACACGTTGCGTTTTTATGTGCCCGCCTTTTCACTGGGTGGACAGCAGCATTCACCGTATTTTTGATCCCATCTCAAGAAAGAGGACTTCTAGAACTGCTTTGGAAAGTAGCCAGATGATGGGATAGGTGTGTTCAAAGGAAGGGGGAGCTATTGAGGGGGCTCATGGCAGATGCCTTTTTCTCCGTAACCCACGGTTCTGAGGACCTCAGGTAGACCTGACCAGTCCATCCTGACCCTTCGGGGCTCACACCAATGGCCGATGCAGTCTAGAAAGGGCCGGGGCCTCTTCCTTCGGAGTCTCTAAGGAGTTTGGTTTCCAAGGGGGTGTGTCCTACAGGTTGACGGTTCTGAGGGCCAGTCTGATTCGTAGGGGCCATGTCCGTCTATTGGGGTCGGATCTTGTATACAAGGGACAGAGTTGTACCATTTAGGTGAGCTCTAAACCATTCTGATGTAAGGGACTCAAAGCCCTGCCTAAGACGCAAAACCTCAAGAGCTAAGCGTGGTGGCAAACGCCTGTAATTCCAGCTATCCAGGAGGCTAAGGCAGGAGGCTCACATGTTGGATGCCAGCCTAGGTGGTTTGACATGATCCTAGCTCAAAACAAAAGGTTGGGGGGCCAGGGATTTAGCTCAGTGGTTCTGGCGCCTGCCTCGAAAGCGCAAGGTCCCGAGTTGGATCCCTGGTACCAAAAACAAAAAACAAACCAAAAGGTTGGGGAAGTAGCTCTGGGTTAGGGCACCCCCCCAGCATGTCCAAAGACATAGGTTCAACCTCCAGCACCACAAAACAAAGAAAAATAAATTTCTCTGAAGGGAGCCAGGACCTGTCTTTAATTTGGAGACTCAGATTCTAAGTCCAGGAGAGATCCCCCCCGCCCCCGCCCCGACCCAGGGCCAAGCCAGGAGACGGTAGTGACTGACAGGACGAGGTTTATTGGGGCCCTGGAGACACTGGGCAGGGGGAGAGGGGGCGAGGTGGAGGCTCATGGTGGGGGGCACCCCAGCCAACCTCCCCCTTCCCTGTGGTGTTGGGAGGGACGCAGACAGACGTCGACAAGGCCTACAGGTGCTACAGTGGAGGGGGGAAGCCGGGTGCCCACCACCTCCACCTGGGACTGTCTGGGCTGAGCCACACTCTACAAGGCAGGGGCATGCGCCCTCCTTGCTCTAAGGAGATGCCGGCATCCGCACACCTGCCCACGCCAGACAGAGCGGTCTGCGTCAGTCCACTCCTGGGCGGGGTACTGGGCGGGGTGCTGGGCCACTCTACTACAGTGTTAAGGACAGGGCGATCCGCAGGGCCATCCATTCTGCAGAGGGGAGGGTAGAGGCAGGCGTCTACCCTGGTCCTCTTTCAGCAAGGGGAATGAAATGGGGAAAGGCAGATTACGGCTATATTCGGCTTCTGGGGCCACTGGTGGGTCCATGTGGAGGAGATCAGGCGGACTATGGGGCATGGTCCCGCACTCCCTAGGTCCAGGTCGCTGGGACACCCCGGGGGTGCCCCATCTTGGTACTGGAGAGGTACTCCTGGAGACCCACGCTTCTCATCCCTCGGTCCCCACGTGTCAAGAGGCGTGTGAATCGGGGTACCTCCCCCTGCACATCTTGGGGTCCCCAGCCGGGGAGGCTCCGGTTCCCGGGTCCGCAGGCCGGGCGGCTCAGTCCATGCCCCGGTGCAGCTTCAGGTGCCGGGAGAGGTTGCTGAGCGTGATGAAGCCCTTGCCACACACGTGGCAGGGGAAGGGCCGCTCCGGGCCGTGCAGCAGCCGGTGGCGCTTGAGGTAGCACTCGTGGCGGAAGAACTTGCCGCACTCCAGGCAGGGAAAAGGCTTCTCGCCGGTGTGCACCAGCACGTGGCGCTCCAGGTCGCGTGGCGAGCGAAACAGCTTCTCACACTCGGAGCAGCCGAAGATCTTCTTGCTGCGGCCCGGCGTCGTGGCGCGCTCCCCGGAAGCTCGCTCCCCCTCGGGCGCCCTCGCGCCCATCTCCTCCGCGCCGCCCTGGCCCTGGCCCTGGCCGTGGCTGGCGCGCTGGTGCTCCTCCAGGGCGGCCAGCGCCGCGTACAGCGCCCCGCAGTGACCACAGCCGAAGGTGGCGGGGCCTGAGTGCGCCTCCAGGTGGCCAGCCAGCGCTGCGGCCGACGCGAAGAAGGTCCCGCAGTCGCACTGGTACAGCGTGTCCTCCGCTGGCTCGGCAGCCGCCGGGGCCTCCCCGCTGCCCTCGGAGAGCAGTGCCCCCAGCTCGGGCACGCCGCCCTCTGCGGGGCGCAGGAGCAGCGCGCTGACCCAGGCTTGGGGAGCGCCGCCTGCCTCGGCCTCCTCAGCTGCAGCTGAGCCGGATCCTGAGACCCAGGCCTGCACTAGTGGCACGGCCGAGCCCTGCAGGTCATGCGTGAGCTTGTGGCGCTCCAGCAGGGCTGGCGCGTTGAAGTCGCGCTCGCAGCGCGGGCACTTGAAGGGCTTCACGTCGGTGTGTGCCGCCCAGTGCGCCGCCAGCTCGCGGCCGTGGTCGAAGCGTCGTGCGCATGCGCCGCACGCGAAGGGCGGCAGGGAAGAGGCAGCAGCGGCTGCGGCCTCGGCCAGGCCCCAGCCGCCCCCGCCCGCGCTCTCCAGGCCCTCGGCGCCCGCCGCGGTGCCCGCGCACGTCGCGCACGGCCCCGCGCTGCAGCAGGCTGAGCAGGGTGCGCCCAGCGCCGGCAGCCCGGGGCCCGGGGGCAGGGGCGGCGGGAGCGAGCCTCGGTGCTGCCGCTTGAGGTGGCGGCCCAGGCTGGAGCGCGAGGAGAACCGCAACTCGCACACGAGGCAGCAGTAGGGCTTCTCACCGGTGTGCACGACCTGGGCGGAGGGGAGGCCTGAGCATGCGCCACCCCTGGCACCGCGCAGCCCAGCCCCCCGGCCCGAGGGCACGCTGCAGCCCAGGCTGCTCCCGCGGGTGGGCGGCTGGGGCTGGCTGGCACCATCCCCGCGCCCAGAAAGACCTGTCCCTTCCCCTGGGGGCCCCTGCCCTCCCCCAGTACTGGGGTTGAACCCAGGGAGCTCTCACTTAACTACATCCTCAGTCCTGGTGTTACTGTCTACCTATTTGTCTTCTCGAGATGGGAACTTGCTGAGTCACGGAGTTGCCCTCGCTAGGCTCAACCTTGGGATCCTCCTGCCTCAGCCTCCCGTTCTTCAAAAGCCTGCCTGGCTTCCTTGGAAACCCACGTCCCATTCTCGCCGGACCCAGTTATGCTTACTTTCTCAGAGGCAGCCCAGGGCCCCCTTAACCCTTATTGTCGCCCTAACCCTCAGCCTCTGGCACAGTGTAAGGTGCACCCAGCCCGCTGGTCAGGGGCTCCCTCACAGTGGCAGGTGGCAGACTGTGCCTGATGTGTCCTTGGTCTTCCCTGGAGAGCCTGTTACTCAGCTGGTGCTAAGTGGTTCCACGTGTTCCTTGGTGCTGGGCCACAGGCTGTGACCCGCAGAAGGGTCAGGGAGCTCCCTGGGCACTGACTTGCGTGGGCTCTAAACAGTGGGTGCCCATGAAAGACACAGACAGGAGGTGCCTGGTACACGGGCAGGCCCTACCGCCTCAGCTCCTCCCTGAACACTCCTAGCTCCTCCCACCCCCGGGCCTTTGCACTTGCTGTTCCTGCTGCTTGGACTTTCTTCCACGTGGACTCCCTCACCTCCTCCTGGTCTGGGCTCAACATGCTTGTCTGAAACCTTGTCTGTTTATCATCTACCTGGCTCCTACCATCTCACAGAGATGCAGATTCTCTGCAGCCCTGGCGCCAGCCCAGGGGAAGCAGAATGGAGAGGTGCTGTGTATGAGATAAGCCCTCTCCTTAGCAAAGCCAGGCAGGGACCCATGAAGGAGGCGCGAGCTCACTGCGCATGCGCGGCTGGTGGGGCGGCCGGGTGGGGGGGGGACCCCGAAGGCGCAAGACTCACCTGGTGGTGCAGCAGGCCGGTGGAGTCGCGGAAGCCCTTGGGACAGGCGGAGCAGCGGTAGGGACGCTCACCCGTGTGCGAGCGCAGGTGGTTGGCCAGGTTGAAGCTGTGCTTGAAGCCCTTGCCACAGCGCGGACACGCGTGGGGCTTGAGAGCCGTGTGCCGGGCGAAGTGTCGCCGCAGGTCTGAGCGGTAGCGGAAGCTCTTGCCGCATTCGCTGCAGTGAAAGGGGACCCGGGGGGCGGTGGCGGCGGGGGGCGCCGGCACGTGGACGGGCGCTGGGGCCGGAGGCGCCGGCAGCGTGGGATCATCCATGGTGGCGCGGTGCAACGTGGGTGGAGCTCTCTCTGGAGGGGAGGAGACAGGATAGTGGTGAGAGCATCACAGACCGTGTCCGGAGACCCTCCCGCGCGGAGCCACGCCCACGGCCCAAGCCACGCCCCTGGCGCTTTAAACTCTCTCCTACTGGAGATCGACTCGGTGCTTTTACCACTGAGGTACTTCTCCATCTTTTTATTTTATTTTGAGACATGGCCTTAATACGTTGCCCAGTCTGGCCTTGAATTTGAGATCTTCCTGCTTCAGCCTCCCCAGAAGCTGGGAGTCCAGGCATGCGCTTAGGCGCCCAGCCAAACTCCTTCCTCTGATTCCCTCACCGCCAGGCTTTCACCACCTCCCATCGCTGTCCCGCCTCTCCGGCCCCTCCCTGAGCCCCTACACTCCCGTGTGCATCCCCCAAGAGCGCCCCTACTGTTCTTTGACGATGATCACTTAGGGAAGGGAGGACAAGTCCCGAACCCGGGAAAATCGGGAGCGGACCCCTGGAGCTCTGCATCACTACCGGTCTTTACATTCCGCCTGGCCGCCGCCTCCACCCACAAGCTTTCCAAGTTGTCAATTTTGCTGAGTTCCTCAGGCCACTGAGGTCTGCCTCCACCTCCTACCCGATCTTTCCTTCAAATAAGCCCCGTCTCTGCACGAGCCGCTGCACTCCATTCCAGTCGCTTTCTGGGCTCCCTCAGGCCAGGCCTTTTCATACGACAGTTTCACTAAAACTCTCCATTACCCCCACAGCCAGCTCCCGTAATGCCCACACACCTCTAACTCCAAACTTCACCGCTGCGCTCCAATCTCCCCACTAAGCCTCAAGGCAGCTCCCTCCACTTTGCAACCCAGGCCACACCCACCACACTGTTAGCCCCGCCCCACACTCAAAGCACCACCCATTAACACAAACCCCTCCCACTTTCCACACAGCACCACCCCACCAAGCCCCGCCCCACAGCTCCTCCCAGCCCAGGCCCCGCCCCCTCCTGCATCTCGCGGACTGTGGCGGCCCCCCCCCCCCCCGCCCAGTCCGCACGAGGACCCAGGCCCCAAGCCAGGCTTTTGTGCCCCTCCCCCTGTCCGTAAAAGGTGAAGCCCCGGGAGCCCGGGGCAGGGCCAGGCTAAGAGGGCTGGGGACCGACGAGCCCGCTTCGCTCTTGCGGAGTGGAGGACCTGGAGACCTGGCGCGGCCCCGGGAGGCCGGGGAAGTCAGTCCGCTTTTCTCTTTAATTACTTACACCTCCCTCTGGGCGCCGACATTTTGGGCAGCGGGGGCAGCGTCACTTCCACCCAGGGGGCCCCTCGACTTCCGCCTCGGTTCCCCCCCCTCCCCCGCACTCCCCCTTTATCCCGCCCTCTAAGCTCCCTCGTTCCACCCCCCCTTCTCTTTTACTTTCGCGTCCCAGTCCTGGAGGTGAGTGAAGCCAGACTGGCGCCATTTTGGATGAGGGCAAAGGGTGGGGCTTAGGGCCATCTTGGCGCCAGGAAGACTAAGGGCAACAAGCTCAGCGCGGGGCTTCTCGCTGTCCGCTCGACGCTGGCCAACTATGATTTTTTTTTCACCTTCATACTCCTTCTGCGTAGGACGTCGAGCTGCATCAGGAGGGACGAGAGCAGTCGAAGTGCATATATTGCAATTCAAGGACAAAAAAGACCAGGCACCATTTTACACAATTAGCGCCCGGGGGACTGCGAAGCTATCGAGCGCCATGTCAGTTATGGGCACCTAGCAGCCATTTCCCATTTCTCGTCTAGTCTATATCTGTGTTTGCGTCGCCCGGTTGGGTGTTTTGTGGGAGAAAAGGCATTTCATGTGGTTGGGAATATGGTGGGAGGTTATGTGCCCCAGGGGCAAACGAAGATGACTGGTGGGCAGGTGCCTGGCCCTGCACGAATCCAGACGGTCCCTAGGACCCATCGCGGCCCCTTTGTTCCCCGCGGGCGTCGGCGAGGGGCGGGGCCGCCGGCTTCTGCTCCGAGGGGCGGGGCCGAGTTCGCGCGCCCCGCTGCCGCCGAGGGGCAGGGCCCCCTTACCCCCTCCCCTCCCGCGCGCCGACCCGTCGCCCCCCGCGCGCGCACACTCGCGAGCCCAGGCGGCATGCAAATGAGGTACCCGAGGGGCGGGGGGCCGGGCGGGGTGGGGGAGGGGCGGCCCGGGGCCGCGCGCGCCCCGCAGAGTCGGCCGGGCTCGCGCGCGCAGACCCCCTCTTGGCGCCCTCGCTGCCCGCGGGCCCCGCGACGCTCATTGGACGTCGCCCCCGCAGGGCCCGCCCCGCGCGTGGGCGCCGCCGCTCGGGGCCGCTGGGGGCGCGCCCGCACGCGTGTGGGAGACCCACGAGGGGTAGGGCTGCCCGGTTCCCCGTGCTCCAGAGACCCAGCCTGGGTACCCCCGGGAGCGAAGCGACTGGCCATGGAAAGGGTGTCCCTCTGCCCTCGGCTCTGTGCCCCTGAGAGAGGTGCGGCGCTTCCCCGGCACGCTCAGGAGCTGCGTCGGAGCACCACGCGCTCGCAAGCCCCAAAACACAGTCTAAAAGGGGATGCGGGGGCCTGCAGCACTCCCCAGGCTGGCCGTATGCTCCCATCCGTGCACCCCTGGTTCCCAGCGCCCAGCCTCTAGTGCAGAGGTGGCGAACCTGTGGCACTCCAAATCGCCCCGGCAGCCGAGCATTCCGGGTTAACTGCTGTGTCGGCGTTTTGCAATAAATAAGTGGGTTTGGGGTTGCAGGGTGGGCACTGGGTCTCTGAAAGGTTCGCTATCACTGGTCTAGTACGCGCTGCGAAGGTGCTGGTGGCGGTGGGTCTTGCAGTGCTTACTGCATCCCAGACTTGTGCACCGCCTAGGCATATCGGTTTCACAGAGGAGAACTTGCTAATTCAGCCCAGGCCTGAGAGCCCTCCTGATGTCCCGTTGGCTTGGGTCCATTTCTCCTTCCCTGGGGCACGGGGATCAGCAAGACCATGAAGTCTTGGCCCTGCCACTCACTGGTAGAAGGAACTCGAGCCACTGACTCGGCTTTCCCTTGCGTCGGTGTCCCCGTTTTTAAAACGGGACAGGTGTACCCTCAGAGCGCTGGCTCGAGCTTACTCCCTGTGAGGCTTCTGACGCGGCGCGTTTGGCCGTCTGTGTGTGGACAGTTGATGTGGATTATTCCCGGGACGTGCCTGGGCGAGTGGGGAGCACCAAGGACCGCCTTGCGAAAGATTTAACTGAGCTCACAGGAGTCAATGCTTTGCCCGAGGCCACACACAGAGCAGGTGACAGGCCAGGATGTCCGACCTGGAGGCTAGACGCTCTGTTCCGAGACTTGCATATATTTCCTCAGGCACGAACTAGGGCCGAACTCCTCCCCGGGCCCGTCCCTGTCTTCAGTCCTGAACCTCTTCTCCGCTTCTGCCAATCAGGAGGGAACAAGAACATTCCCAGGGCTTCTGAGGCTCTGGCTGGAGTCTGATGGGCTGTTTGAAGGCCTGCACACTCCCTCTGCCTGTTTTTCCTTGTTTCTGTTCCTGTTGGCCTTGAACTACTAGATTCGGGCAGGGGCCGAGCTAGGGAGGCGCAGGGCCACCTAGTGTCCCGTTTCCCAACTGCTACCGATCAGCTTGCTGTGTTGCCCAGCAGCGGCTGTGATCGTGCGTCTGGGTGAGTCTTACTCATACCCAGGTCCAGAGACTCGGAGAGACGGGTGGGTCAGATGCAGGGGACACAGGTGTCCCAGTCCTGCACGAACTGACGCTGCCCCTCTCTCCTCTTAGCTGGATCCGGTGCCCAGACCCAAGCCCCTCACTGCTCCATGGACACCCCCAGCCCAGGCCCGTTGCCTTCTTCACCTTTGCCCGGGGAGGAAGAGAAGCCTCAGGCTTTACTTCCTCCTGTGCCCCGGGGCCGCCGAGGGCGACCTCCGGGGGGTGCCGCCTCCTGTCACCGGAAGCTCAAGTCCTCGCTTCCCCGAAAGCGGGGCCGACCCCCCAAGTCAGGGCCCGAGCTCTCGCTGGCACAGGGGCTGCCGGCAGCTGCAGTGGACAGCGGCGACGGCGAAGGAGGCAGCGACCTCCTGCTGATCGATGACCAGGGCGTGCCCTACACAGTCTCGGAGGGCTCGGTGGCCGCTGGGCCTCAGGTCTCCGGCCCTCGGAGGGCCCCGCATTTCTGCCCTGTGTGCCTGAGGGCCTTCCCTTACCTCTCCGACCTGGAGCGCCACAGCATCTCGCACTCGGAGCTGAAGCCACATGAGTGCAAGGATTGCGGCAAGACCTTCAAGCGGTCCAGCCACCTGCGGCGACACTGCAACATCCACGCGGGGCTCCGGCCCTTCCTGTGCGCTCTGTGCCCGCGCCGCTTCCGCGAGGCCGGCGAGCTGGCGCACCACCACCGCGTGCACTCGGGCGAGCGCCCCTACCAGTGCCCCGTGTGCCGTCTGCGCTTCACCGAGGCCAACACGCTTCGGCGTCACTCCAAGCGCAAGCACCCCGAGGCCCTGGGGCTGCCCGTGTGTCGCCCGGACCCGAGGCCAGAGCCGCCGTGGGACAATGAGGGCATCCCGGCCACCGAGGGAGCGCACGAGGAGGGCTCCGAGGGGAACGAGCCCGCCTGACCCGCACCTCCGGCCCCGGCCCCCGGCCCCCGGTTCAGGCTTGCAGCCCGGAGCTCGGTTGGGGTTGGGCCTGGGCCCGGAGGCCAGGGCACCCCGGTTCCTGCTGGTCCACCTGCCATGGGAGAGGGCCAAGGGCGGGGGTCTACGTGTCTGGGTGCTGCTGCGTCCTGGCACCGGCCCGCGGACTCACCAGCCCGTGGAGGCACAGGCTGTGGGAATAAAGCCTGCCTGCTGGCCCCGTGTGTGTTCCTGATGGTGCCGCTCGTCAGCTCAGCCCCACTAGACCCCAAGCGCTCCCAATAAATAGCCATTTTCTGTGTAAAGCACTGACCCTGCTCTGCAAACATGCACCCACGGCACCCGAGCCCGATCCCCAGAAACTCCACGCCTGACACTTGTCCCATTCCTTGGGGGGAAGACCCACTATTTGCAAGGAAAACGGAGTCTCAGGGCTGGGGTGTTGCTCAGTGGTAGCATGTTCCTTCCCCAGCACCAATACAGAAATGCAAACTGAAGGAGAGCAGTAGGGTTTAGATCCCTGCACAGGCTGGGGCTGAGCCAAATGGTGGAAGCTTTATGGATAGTTAGGTGAGGTTAGGACAGGGCTTGGAAAGGGGTAAGGCTTGGGCAGGGCTCAAGGAGCTGTAGTACAGGCCAGCAGAAAGGGATTTAGAGGGGATGGATGGGGTTGAGCTGAGGGGCTGGGCTGAAGGAGGGACGTAGGAAAGGCCGCGACCAGGACAGCTGGGGTGTGACTGTCGGGAGAAAGTGCGGGTGTGCAGGGGTGGGCGTGATTGCTGATCAGCTCCTGGGGAGGGAGGGAAGGAGGTGCCCGGGAAAGGCAGAGGTCGGTAGGAGGAGCTCTGAAGGCGGGGTTTAGCTCACTGCGGTGGAGGTGAGTTAGAAGAGAGGGTGTTGGAAACTGCTTTTGGACCACGTTCCGAGAAGCACTGACATAAGGGAATGCTCTAGAGGTGCGAGGCAGAATTACCTGTACAGCATGCAAGTTAGGAGAGGTACAGTTTAAATGCTACGGGGGGCGGAGTTGCAGTACGAGAGGCCGGGCAAGTTTAAGTAGCTTGGAGAGG
Organism: Heterocephalus glaber; assembly: GCF_053883595.1. Taxonomy (NCBI): domain Eukaryota; kingdom Metazoa; phylum Chordata; class Mammalia; order Rodentia; family Bathyergidae; genus Heterocephalus; species Heterocephalus glaber. Next base: position 1,895,924 of record NW_028258451.1, read on the forward strand.
CAGGGCTTAAGGGGCATGGCCTGGAAGGAAGGGTTGAATTCCAGAGAATGGGAGCTTGGAGAGAGGGAAGGAGAAACTGCGGGGATGGAGCGAAGGGGACAGATTTTCTAGAGGGGTGGAGCCGAAAACATTAATCTATGGAGTGGGCGTGGTTCCCACAAGGGGGCGGGGCTCTAGCGTGGGACCCGAGCCCAGGGTGTGCCTCCACCGGATGTCCAGGGCTTGTGGGCGGAGCCCTAAGAGGCAGCAGGCGCACACAGCGCAGGCGCACTTGCGGGCGGTTGCCTACAGGAAGCAGCCTCAGCTTTCCCCGCCCGCACGCCCCACACGGTGCGCAGGCGCACTTCCTCTCTCTTTCCGCCACCGCCACCTCTTCTGCAGCCTCCACGCCGGCGCCTCGGGAACGGGAGCAACTTCCGCTTCCGGGCGGGCGGCGCGGGGCTGCTGAGGAGGGGGAGGGGGCGGCACTTCCGGTCGGGGTCTCGGGTCTCCCCGGAGCGGCGGCGCCTCCTCCGCCTCCTAGGCCTCCTCCCGGCGGAGACCCCGGCGCCGGTGAGTGACGGGCGCGCGGCCCGGGGACAGCGGGGGCGGGGGGCCCCGTCCTGGCCTGCAGCGGTCCCCGGGACGCCCCTCAGCGCCAGTGCCTCCGCCGGGCCTAGCCAGGGGACCCCAACCGCTGCTCTCCATAAGGCCATTCAGTCTTTGCCTGTGGGCAGCCCAGGGTGGACGCCTGCAAAGCGCCCCCATTCGTGACGGCCCAACTGCCAGGGCTCCCACTAATGCTTTCTCTTGGGATCTCTTGCACATAGCCCCTTGCTGCTTGGTGCAGGACAGCCCCCCCGCCAGTGACACCAGGATCGCTCCCCGTCCTAGGGCAGCTGCTGCTGAACCCATTACAGGGGCCGAGTCCCCCCGCTAAAGGATGGTTCCCGGGAGAGGTGCATTAGTGCTTTGCGCCCGAACTGCCCCCTACTCTCTGTCCATACACGAGCCGCCCCCAGAGACCCCTTTGTTGGTGAAAAATGCTTTTATTCTGGTCCATACCAGGAATGTCTTTTCCCCTCCTGCAACCTCCTTGGCGATTCTCAAGGCACCCCTTCACACCCCCCTCAGTGGAGGAGCTCCCTCTAGCGCTCCTTCTCTTAATACCCACATCCTGTCCCTCGGGAGGCGGCAGAGTGGCCTGCTGGGCCCCGGCCCCTGTGTCTTCAGCACTGCTGCCCCGGAACAGCGCCCTCTGCGCGGCACCCCTCTTCCTGGCGCTGGCCACTTATCCTGGCCCGGCCCTGGTGTTCCTAGGAGAGACCCTTGCGCTCCACGGGCGTGTGGCTCACCCTTCCTCGTAGGCATTTATTGTTTACCAAGTGCGTGTTCACTGTTCTAGTCTAGGGCGTAGAGTTGTGAAGCAAAGATGCAGTCTCATCTTCCCGGGTCTTACCGTCTAGCTGAGGCGGCGGAGATAACACCACCCTGTGCGGGTTCTGCGCGAGGCTAGTGAACTTCAGAGGGGCAGCCTGTGTGAGAGCTACCTTATCCATGCAGAGAGCTGGGGGAACAAATTGGGACAGCAAGTGCCAAGGCCCGGAGGTGGCGGGGACGATGATGAGTGGAGGGGCAGATTGAAGGGGACCCCGAGCCGCGGGAAGGCGTCGTCTCCAAGGCCTGCGGCAGAGTTTCTGGGCACTGTCAGTTCTGCCAAGCCCAGGGCTTCTTCACCTTCACTCACACTTCTCTGTATCGCTCCACTCTCAGTACTTGTGCTGCCCAAGCGAGCACCTTTGCCTTCATTCATAAATGGGTGTTCAACAGCTGCAAGCGCCCGGGGACGCTACAGACAACAGTAGGCAGAGCCCTGTGTCTACGCAGAGTGGATGTGCTGGGAGAGAGGCGAAGAAAGGTCAGAGTACTTCAGCGAGTGTGAAGCCAACTACAGTGGGGTGAGGGATCGGGCCGGGGCTGGGCTGCCAGGAAGGCCTCACCCGACACACTCGTCTTCTTGCCCCTCCAATAAACCACAGAAGCAGCAGTTAGCTCTAAGTGTCAATTTCCCGTCTTCTGAACAGTTGTGCCCTCCAGGGGTACTGTGATGGAGCCCCGGATTCTACTGGGGCTCATCTTCCAGCAAACCAGTCCTTCCATGCTCAGCCTCATCCCACAAACACGTATCAAGCCAGGCACCATCACAGGTCATAGGGACCAAGCAGTGACCCAGACATAAAAATCTCACCCTGGAGAGGGAGAGCAGCAGACTGGACAGGAACCAGAATCCACGGCCCTTAGATTATGCCGGGTGGTAATGAGAGGAATGAAGACAGGGGAGGTTCGTGGGCCTGGGGGACAGGTGGGGGTTACTGAGGGCCCCTTGAGAGGACAGGTGAGCAAAGACAGGAAGAAGGGAGAGCAGGGGTGGCACAGGGCATGGAGCATTCCAGGGCAGGAGCAAGGGCCCCGGACAAAGGCAGGAGCGATGCGAGCCAGCACACTGGAGGACGGGTTTGACTCAGTGGGACGGGGACACTGCAGGGCTGTGCGCAGAGGGGCCGTGGCTTGGTCTTGGTCCTGTGTCTATAAGGGAGCAGTCACACCTGAGTCTGTTAGCAGTCTGAATGTGACGAGCCACCTCAGCACCCACACAGCCTTTCATACTGGCCCTGGGTCTCACCCACAGACTCGGGATTTGGAGGTCATAGCTCCATGTGTGTTGGAAGACGGAGGCATTTGGTATTTTGTACAGCATGTTTTAGGGACAGGAGCACAGACTCGAACTCGCTGCCTGCTGTGTGGCTTTGGAGACTGAGTCACCCTCCCACCCTAGGGCCCGTCCTTCCTCGGGGTTTCAGACAGTAATGGTGAGCATTCCCCCGGGTTGTGGGGAGGATTAGGTATGGGCATTTAGTGCTACAGGTTACCCTCCAGGACTGTAACTGTCACCACCACCGATAGGCTGCAGTTGCTGCACCAGGAAGCTCTGTGGCCCCGAAGAGCTCACAGACCCCTGGCATCAGACACCTGCTTCTCCTTCGTGGCACAAGGGAGGGGCACACATCAGATGCCTGACAACAGCTGGGAGTGGTGGAAGCTTTCGCTGTGCTGTTTTCCGGGAACTACTCCCGCCCCAGGAGCACCTCTCTCCTGGTTGTGCCACTCTGTGTAAAACCCTGTTAGGCGTCTTCCCTTAGAAAGACAGCAACTCAAGGGTCGAATCCCCTAAGAGGACCTGTCCTGGTTCTCTGGAAATTTGCCCAAACACCCCGTCCTGCCTCTGGCCCTTGTCTCAGTACCCTTCTCATGCCTCCACTGTCCCCAGAGTTCCTCGTCCTGGCAGGCACCTCACATCAGCTGCATCCCTACTAAATGTCCCCACTGGGGTCCTTCCCTAGAGTCTCATCCAGTCACAAGCTGCACAACACCCATGAGTGCAGGCACTGGCGACTGTGAATCCCACCCAGGCACTGCCCTAGCTGCCGCCTTAGCTTCCTAGGGCGAGGCTCTGTTCTCATCCATCACGGAGCGTTTCCTCACTTCCCTGTGGCTACTCCATGGTCCCTTCCAAGGTTTAGGAAGGTGGTGTTTAGTTTCTGCACATCAGCAAACATCTGTGAGCAGGCACTGGACAAGGCAGGCCAGAGCCTTGCTCTTAGTGACAGCCAGGAGACACATGGTGAAGAAATGAGTGAGTCAGTGGTGCACACCTGTCATCGTACACTTTGAGAGGCCGGAAGTTCAAGCCTAGGCTGGAAAACTTAGTGAGACTGTCTCAAAAAACTAAAATCGGGCTGGTGATAAAGCTCAGGGCAAAGGCTAGGGTTCAGTCTCCAGTACTGCAGAGCAGAAAAGGTGGTGGTGGTTAACTGCCATGAGAGTTCAGCGGATGCTGGGCTGGAAAGTGCTGGGGTCCCAAGTGGGGACCGGAAGTGCACTCAGGAAGGGGCTCGAGTCTGGGGATGAACATTCCCAGCAGAGGGAAGAATCCATTGTGTGTTTACGGCCATATCCACCACCCCCTTCCACCAGGTCCCTAGTATGAGCCCCTCATACTCGGGGAGCACCCCTAGATGAGTCACCTGCCTCCTGGCTCCATCTCCTCCTTCCTCTATGAGGGGAAACACCCGAGGGCGTTGGGAGAGGCGAGTGGTCTCCTGGCTGGAGGTGCCAGTTGCTCCATTACAGCCTGCTGTTCTGAGCCAGGTGTGGTGGTGCACACCTGTAATCCCAGCTGCGCCAGAGGCTGAGGCAGGAAGATTTCAAGTTTCAGGCCAGCCTTGGCAACTCAGTGAGAGCCTGTTTCAAAATAAAAGTGGAGAGGCTGGGGATGGAGCTCAGTGGTAGAGCAGTTGCCTGGCACATGCAAACCCTGTGTTGAACCCTCAGACCTCCAAAATAGAAAAGACTGCTGCTCTGTGATCCTGAGGGAGGCCTTTGGCCTCCCTGTGTCTCCAAAGAGTAGAAGAAGCTTTCGGGTCTGCAGCGTTGACGGTGTGACGCGCCTAGGCTGGCAACCTCGGGAAGCTGGAGCGGAAGGGGAGGGCACCCCGCCCGTCCTCAGCCCCGCCTCTCTTCACAGGGTCTCCCAGCTCCGCTGAGATGGAGTCGAACCCAGCGGGGGGCAGCGGGAACGGCGGCCTGGGGGGCGAGGATGGCGTGCATTTCCAGAGCTACCCCTTCGACTTCCTGGAGTTCCTCAACCACCAGCGCTTCGAGCCCATGGAGCTATACGGGGAGCACGCCAAGGCCGTGGCTGCGCTGCCCTGCGCCCCGGGCCCCCCGCCGCCGCCGCCGCCGCAGCCCCCGCCGCCGCAGTTCGACTACCCGCCACCGGCCAGCTTCAAGCCCAAGGCCGAGGCGCCATCCTCAGCTTCCTCCTCCTCCTCCTCCTCCTCCTCCTCCTCCTCCTCCTCCTCTTCCTCGTCCTCCACCTCCTCCGCCCCAGCCAAGAAGCCCGACCCGCCGCTGCCGCCCGCCTTTGGGGCACCCCCACCCCCGCTCTTCGACGCCGCCTTCCCTGCCCCGCAGTGGGGCATCGTGGACCTCTCCGGCCACCAGCACCTGTTCGGGAACCTGAAGCGCGGCGGGCCGGCGGCAGGGCCGGGCGTGGCGCCCGGTCTTGGTGCACCCGCGGGGACCCCGGGGCCGCTGCCCGCGCCCTCACAGACCCCACCTGGCCCCGCCGCCACGGGGGCGGCCTGCGACCCCGCCAAGGACGACAAAGGCTACTTCCGGCGGCTCAAGTACCTGATGGAGCGGCGCTTCCCTTGTGGTGTGTGCCAGAAATCCTTCAAGCAGTCCTCGCACCTGGTGCAGCACATGCTCGTGCACTCGGGCGAGCGGCCCTACGAGTGCGGCGTGTGCGGCCGCACTTACAACCACGTGTCCAGCCTCATCCGCCACCGCCGCTGCCACAAGGACACGCCGGCCGCGGGGGCCCCGCCGGCGCCCCCTGGTGCTCCACTCGCGGCCCCACTGGGCCTCCCCACCGGTGCCGCTGCAGGTGTCACCCCTGCCCCAGTGGGGCCCCCGGCCGCTCCCGCACCCCCAGCCGATGGCAGTGCCACCCCCACCCCTGCGGGCATCCCCGGGCCCCCTGCGGCCAGCGCGGGTGGAGATGGCCCATTCGCCTGCCCGCTGTGCTGGAAGGTGTTCAAGAAGCCCAGCCACCTGCACCAGCACCAGATCATCCACACGGGCGAGAAGCCCTTCTCCTGCTCTGTGTGCAGCAAGAGCTTCAACCGGCGCGAAAGCCTCAAGCGGCACGTGAAGACGCACTCAGCCGACCTGCTGCGCCTGCCCTGCGGCGTGTGCGGCAAGGCCTTCCGCGACGCCGCCTACCTGCTCAAGCACCAGGCGGCACACGCGGGGGCGGGGGCGGGGGCGGGGGCGCGGCCGGCCTACGCCTGCGACCTGTGCGGCAAGTCCTACTCGGCCCCGCAGAGCCTGTTGCGCCACAAGGCCGCGCATGCGCCACCCGCTGCCCCCGAGGCGCCCAAGGACTCGGCGGCTTCGGCCGTCCCGCCGCCCGCGCCTGCCTTCCCCGCCGGCCCCTACCTGCTGCCCACGGAGCCGCCCGCGGGCGACAGTGAGAAGGCGGCGGCAGCTGCTGCCGCGGCCGTGGTGTACGGCGCTGTGCCCGTGCCACTGCTGGGCGCGCACCCGCTGCTGCTCGGGGGGCCGGGGGCCGGGGGCGCGGGTGGTGCAGGCGGTGCGGGCGGCGCGGCTGGAAAGACCTTCTGCTGCGGGATCTGCGGGCGCGGCTTCGGCCGCCGTGAGACGCTGAAGCGCCACGAGCGGATCCACACGGGCGAGAAGCCGCACCAGTGCCCGGTGTGCGGGAAGCGCTTCCGCGAGTCCTTCCACCTGAGCAAGCACCACGTGGTGCACACGCGCGAGCGGCCCTACAAGTGCGAGCTCTGCGGCAAGGTCTTCGGCTACCCGCAGAGCCTCACGCGCCACCGCCAGGTGCACCGGCTGCAGCTGCCCTGCGCCCTGGCTGGGGCCGCCGGGCTGCCAGCTGCCCAAGGCGCCCCGGGAGCCTGCGGAGCCGGGGCCTCCAGCGCTGGGGGGGCGGGCCCCGCCGATGCGCTCAGCTACGCGTGCTCGGACTGCGGCGAACACTTCCCCGACCTCTTCCACGTCATGAGCCACAAGGAGGCGCACATGTCCGAGAAACCTTACGGCTGCGACGCCTGCGGCAAGACCTTCGGCTTCATCGAGAACCTCATGTGGCACAAGCTGGTGCATCAGGCCGCCCCCGAGCGCTTGCTGCCCACTGGTCCCCAGCCCGCAGAGAGCTCGGGTGGCACCGACGCGGCCAGTGTACTGGACAACGGGCTGGCTGGAGAGGTGGGCGCAGCTGTGGCGGCCCTGGCCGGGGTGTCGGGGGGCGAGGACGCGGGCGGCGCTTCTGCTGGGGCCGGTGCGGGCGCGGGCGCGGGTCCAGAACGCTTCAGCTGCGCCACGTGTGGCCAGAGCTTCAAGCACTTCCTGGGCCTGGTGACGCACAAGTACGTGCACCTGGTGCGGCGGACCCTGGGCTGCGGCCTCTGCGGCCAGAGCTTTGCGGGCGCCTACGACCTGCTCCTGCATCGCCGCAGCCACCGCCAGAAGCGCGGCTTTCGCTGCCCAGTGTGCGGGAAGCGCTTCTGGGAGGCAGCTTTGCTCATGCGCCATCAGCGCTGCCACACGGAGCAGCGGCCCTACCGGTGCGGCGTGTGCGGCCGGGGCTTCCTGCGTTCCTGGTACCTGCGACAGCACCGCGTGGTGCACACCGGCGAGCGCGCCTTCAAGTGCGGTGTGTGTGCTAAGCGCTTCGCGCAGTCGTCCAGCCTGGCCGAGCACCGCAGGCTGCATGCTGTGGCGCGGGCCCCAGCGCTGCGGTGCGTGTGGCAAAACCTTCCGTTACCGCTCCAACCTGCTGGAGCACCAGCGGCTGCACCTGGGCGAGCGAGCCTACCGCTGCGAGCACTGCGGCAAGGGCTTCTTCTACCTGAGCTCCGTGCTGCGCCACCAGCGTGCCCACGAGCCGCCGCGGCCCGAGCTGCGCTGCCCCGCCTGCCTCAAGGCCTTCAAAGACCCTGGCTACTTTCGCAAGCACCTGGCGGCCCACCAGGGTGGCCGGCCCTTCCGCTGCTCCTCCTGCGGCGAGGGCTTCTCCAACACCTACGGGCTGAAGAAGCACCGCCTGGTGCACAAGGCCGACGGCCTCGGAGCGCCGGGGGCTGGGGCCCTCGCCGGGAAGGACGCCTGACCGGGCTGCTTCCCCACGTGATCTCGTGTCTGCCCTGGACTGCTCCTCTCCGGGCTGCTGTCGGACTGTTCCCCGTCTCTGTCCCATCCTTCAGAACTTCAGACTGCCTGGCCTCCCCAGGGCCCAGGTCCTGCGGACTCCAGACTGAATCACCCTCCAGGTTCTCGGCCCTTCCCTGTCCAACCGGACCCTGAACTTGGCTCTTTCCATCCCTCTCGTGACCCCTCCCCCCGCCTCCGCCCCAGGGAGCTCTTTGATGGAGATGGAGCTGAATTGAACACCCCTTTCCTTTTGAGCCTGGCTAGGCAGTGGGACATGCAGAGCTGGGACTGCAGGAGGGAGTGCTTTTGCATTGTGGGGTTGGGGGTCAGGGTGGTAGACGCCGCTTGTACAGAGCAGAGAACAATAAATCTTAACAACAGGGCCCTGACGTCTGTCCTTGCACCCCAGGGAGAGTGGAGCTAAGTGTTGGCAGAACACAGGTTGGGGCCTTTAGCTTCCTGGAGGATCTGGTCTGACCTCCTGCCCTCCTGCCTCCTGCCTTTCAGAGTTACCGGATTCCACACCCGGGGCCCTGAGTTGGGCAAACAGAGGTGGATGAGACAGGTAAGTCCGCTGGGACTGGCAGAGCCTGGATTCCCTCCCCTCTGCCGGAGTTTGCTCACTCAGTGGCCATTCCCAGATGTCTGTCTGCTAGGTCCCAGTCGGGCACTGGGGAAGTAAACTGGACACAGCCTCACCCTCAGCAACCAGAGGAGAAGCCCATCCAGATACCACAGCCTGGTGCACTCATGTATTACAGCTTGCTCCTGGCACATGCCCTGCTAGTACTGTCGCCCCTTCACAGCTCTCACTGGGCAGGCGGAGTGACATGAGAGGGCCCCAGCCCGCCATGGCCACTCCCTGCTCTGCAGACCGGCCAGGACACAGGCCTCCTGCCCACACTCCAGGGCTCCCAAGTCATGCAGAAGTGGAGCTGCGTCAACCTAAGAGACATGGAAGCATCCCTGTGTGGCGAGGGAAGGAGGGGCAGTCACCTTATCAGAAGGGGAGACAGCTAGGAAGTGTGTGGACACAGTGATGCCTGAACAATGACATCACCACAGGAGCTTGCCAGGGAAAGTGGGCAAGCAACTCTAGGCAGAGGGTTTGGTGTGCTCAACCCAATCCAGCTATTCTGGAGAATTTTTAACAATGAGTATGGCTGGTGGCTGAGGGGGTGTGGCTGGATCTTGCAGGGTCTTGAATTCCATGTTGTAGGACTTGGAAGACTTTGTAGATAGGAAGCTGGAAAGCAGCATCTGCCAGGCTGGATGAGAGTGAAACACTTTGGTACAGTCTGTCCTTTAAACACAAAGATCTGGAGTCCTGGAGATGTAGCTCAGTGGCAGAACACGTGCACAGCATGCTCCAGGCCAAAAAGATTTTTCATGATCTATGCCCCCCCACCCCTGCACTCAGGACCGAACTCAGGACCTTTCCCTTGCCAGGCAGGCGTGGCACCACTGAGCTACATCCCTGGCCCTTCCCCATGATATATGAACTACTGGGACTTGTGAAAACTGGAAGAACTAGGAACCCAGTCTGTACCCCATGGCAGCCGGGCAGCTGCTGTGCTTTTCTGATGGGGCACACACCCTCCAATCTGCCACCACTGCTTGTTGAGCCCAAGCTTCCTTTGCCCTGTTTTACCTCACTGCTATTTCCCCTCCACTGCAACACTTCATTTACATTGCCGCCCACTCCTGTGGGTGCTCAGGTTTGTGACCCCTCCTCAAAGCCACAGGAACTATGGGTTGGTGACAAGGACACATGACAGTGTGGGAGAATGGAGAAAGCAGGCCGGAGAATTGAGCTGCCATGGTTACTCTGTTGGCTTGGCCTGCAGGGCAGTAGTGAAGAAAAATCTACTACTGAAGGGCCAGGGATTTAGCTCAGTGGTTCCGCTGCCTGCTTTGCAAGCGAAAGGTCCCGAGTTCCATCCCCAGTACCCTCCGGCCCCCCTCAAAAAAAGAAAAAGAAAAATCTGCTGAACACCAGGAAATTGAGGAGTAGATGAGGAAGAAGCAAAGGAAGCACTGTAGCCCTGCCATCGAGGCTGGAGCATGGACATTCCCTGGGGGAAAGGGAATGACCTTGGTCCCGTTCTGCGGCATCTGGGAGCTGCTTCCTGCATGCTGGGTGTGCAGGGTAACACTGGCCCACTGTCTCCATGAGCAGTTCAGGGGCTCTTCCCTTCCAGAAGCCTGGCTGTCCAGGTGTCCCTTCTTGTACCACACCTCCCTGCCCACATCCTTCCCCACGTAGGAAACAGGGGACATCTCTGAGGAGCATATTCACCCTTTTTGGGGTTTTTTTCTGAGATGGGGTCTCCCTGAGTTGCCCAGGCTGGCCTGGAACCTGAGACACCCCCAGGTAGCTGGGGATGATGGGGTGCACCATCTCACCCCCAATCTTAGGTTTGGCCAGAGCCCAGTGCAAGTTGCTGCTGGTGGCAAGACCAGAGTGGCCGTCCCCACACCTCCCCAGAGCAGACCACCAGGATGCAAGCTTGATGAGAGCAACCCTCAGACAGTCCTTTAATAGGAACCAGAGACTGGAGGCTCCCGCCTCCTCTTGACCCCACCCAGGCCAGTCTATGCTCCCACGGACCTGCCCTTTTTAGAACTGTCTGGGCTCGGGCAGTAGCTGCCTGCTTCAAATTCCAAGTGGAGGAAATTAGAGAAACCTGAGGCTCCTTTGTAGCTGTGGGGACCACAGACTGATACCGTTTCAGGAAGGGTGGTAGGTGGTTGTTTGCTGGGCCCACTCTTAGTTGTGTCGGAAGAGGGGGCTGCAATGGGTTAAGGAGGGACCAGCCTGGGGGTGTGGGAAGCAGTGACCCTTGGAACAGGCCCAGGTCCTCAGTGCTCTCAGCTCGAGTCACTTGAGGACCCTCTGGCTTTGAGTGGTGGGATCCTGGTCTGTACACACCACCCGATGGGCAACTGCCTGCGGTGGGGAGGCAGCGCAGGTCCAGTGCAATCTGGTGAGGTAGGCAAAAGATTCCATCCTGGTCCACCCAGGGGTCCCCCAGGCAGCCCAGCACTCTGCAGGTGAAGGGGTGGGCCAGGAGTGCTGAGGTGGACCTGGTTGTCTCTCTGTAGTGTCCTCTCTTGTGACACGCTGTGTCTCTCCCAGGGACTCGAAAGGGGCGCTGAAATGCCCCGTGGTCCTACCGAGCACCACAGGGCTGCTTGTCTCCTTCTCTGGGTGTCACATAGGCGTGGCTCGGGCTTCTGGCGTCCAGAACCTGGTCCTTGAGCTCTGTTGCGCAGGCGACTGCTCCTGGTCTCCCTTCGCTATTGCCCCGGTCCCCCGCACCTCTCCCTGTAACCTCCCAAGTTAACTCCCTCAGCCGGCTGTTCCGGCTACTGGTCAACCTCGACCCCGCGCCCCTCCTCCCGGGCGTGGCTTGCCTCACACGCGCTCCCCGCCACCTCGGCCGCCAACGTCGGGGACCCCGGCCCGGGCCCATGGAAGTGCGTGCGCTGGTGCTTGCGAAAGTTGGAGGAGTTGTTGAAGGTGCGGTCGCAGAGCGCGCAGCGGAAGGGGCGCTCGCCCGTGTGGATGCGTGCGTGGCCGCTGAGCACCGAGGACTGCGTGAAGCCCTTGCCGCACACGCCGCAGTGGTAGGGCCGCTCGCCCGTGTGCACCCGCTCGTGGTCCCGCATGTCGGAGGAGCGGCGGAACGGCTTGGCGCAGAACCTGCAGGCGAAGGGCTTGCCCACCGCCGCGCCCGCCGCCGCCGCCGCCAGCACCGCCTCGGCCCTCTCCGGGGGCGCCCCGGGACCTGGCTCCCCCGCAGCCTCGGCGCGCGTCGGGGGCGCGCGCGAGGGCCCGGGCTCGGCGCCGCGGCGGTGCTGGAGCCGCAGCAGGGGCGCCAGGGCCTTGAAGGCGCGTGCGCAGGGGCGGGGGCGCTCGCCCGTGTGCAGGCCGTAGTGCGTTCGCAGGCTGGCAGGCCCGGCGCAGCGGTGGCCGCACACGTGGCACCGGCTGGGGTCTCCGCCGCCCCCGCCGCCGGCCGCGCCCGTCAGGTGGCCGCGCTCGTGGAACAGCAGCTCGGACACCAGCCGGAAGGCGGCTGGGCACAAAGCGCAGCGGAAGTAGCCCGGCTCGGGGGGCCCGGGGACTAGCGCGGTGTCCGTGACCTTCACCACCTGGATCTCGATGAGGTCACTCGGGGGAGTGGCGGGGCGGCCGTCATCGGGCACCAGGACCTGGCGAGGGCGGAAGACAGACAAGAGGAGCCTGTGGACCCGGAGCGGACCGGTACTGAACCTCGCTTCCCAGGCGCGGCTGTCCTCTCCGGCCCCAAGCCTGTGGGGCCCAGACCCCTCCGCCACCCGAGTCAGAAGCCCATTCGCATCTCCTCTCCACAACCGAAAACCCTAGGGAATCCCGGCTCCTCCTGCCTACAGCCCTTCTCCCCGGAGCGGCCTCCACGGCCGCCACATCAGCTCCAAACCCCCGACGTCAATTCGCGTCCACCGGGAGCCGGCTCCTGCTTCTCTCTGACCCCACTGTAAACATCCGCCAGCACCCAGCTGCCTGCTGTCGTCTAAATTTAGCTCCCACCTCCACTCTATCAGCTCACTTTTTATTTCCTTTCTAGAGCGTGTCACGGAAATCTCGCTCATCAGCCCTCTCCTCTCGCAGGACTGCAAGCTAGGACAGGACACAAGGCTTCTCTGTCGTGGGCACCGCTCTGCTTACAGAGTCCGGCCAGGAGCTCACGAAATGCCTGTCGAATGAATGGATGTCCCGGTCACTCTCCCAGCCCGAGTTGGGGGGATGTGGAGGACTCCAAAGTCATCCAGAACACCCATTTCTCGCCCGGGATCCTCTCTTGGGCAGCAGAGAAGCATTGCTTGCAGAATCAGCCCCACCCAAACCTGGTGTCCCGGTCACAACCACTCCTTGCAGGGTCACCTTCTCAACCTCACCTGAATTCACGAGCCAGAGACTGTCCCTACGGCCCCGCCTCTCTGAAAGCCCCACCCAGTAATGCAAATCAATCCCGGACCGCCTGTCCCAGGATCAGGCCCCGCCCCTCTCCCCGCCCCTCCACCCATAGGCTCCTCCCTAAACCCCAGCCCCCAGGGCCCGAGCCCTAGTCCACTCCCGCTCCACCCTCGTAGGCCCCGCCCCGACCCCGCCCACTGCCCTGCGACCTCCACTGCCTCGAGTGCCCGCCTGGGCCCCTTCCTCGCCCTCACCAGGTCCGGCAGCTCCGGGGATCGCGACTCCGGGGTCAGGGCGCTCGGACTCGGGGACTCCCGGCGCGTGGCAGCCATCTTGTGCCCGAGCCCGGTCCCCGAGGCCAATGATCGGTCTGGATGGGGGCGGGACTTGAGCTGCGTAGAGGCATTGCGCAGGCGCACTGCGGGGAGGGGCGTGGCCTGGCGGGCGTGGTCTGCCGGGAGAAGGCGTTTCCTGCCCTGTTGGAATCTCGGTCAGTCCGGGCGATGCCGGGGTCGGCACAGCGCTGTCTCGCACGCGGGCGTGGGTTCAGACGCGCCCCTCCTACCCTCGCCCCCGAGCACCCCTCGCCAGAAAAGGAGACCCTGTTTATGTGCACGGGAGGGATTTTTGTGTCACCTTCTGTGCGTGGCTGATGAGGACAGTGATGCGGCTCTTCTGCTTACCAAGTTTTTAGAGAGCCGGCGTCGAGAAAAACGGCTGCGCAGCAGCCCGGGCGCGGGGACGCTGGCGGGATTCGTGCAGGGCGAGGGCGCCGGCAAGGACGGGGCCGGGCAGCACCACGGACAGGGCCCGGCGGCCACGCCTGCCGCTCCGGACCTACCGCACGCGTCCTGCGGTGTAGACCTGGAGCGCGCGTGGAAACCGGCAAAGAGGAACAGAGCGAGGGGACAGCCTGGGGGGGCGCGGAAGGGCGCGGCGGGAGAGCCCGACCGTGACAGCCACAGCCGCTGCTCTGCTCCTCCTGGGGGCGGTGTCCCCTGTCCTTCGAAGGTGAATGTGGTCCCCGGCTTGCCTGGCGGTAGCAGAAGAGAGTGACGTGTGTCCCTCGACACGCGGGAAGACCGCCGGGCCTTTCGCTCCGGCCGCCTTTGGTCTGGGGCGACGGCAAGGAGTGTCCGGCAGCCCCGGGGGACTGCGTGACGCAAGCCGGCGCTGGCTGCGTGCAGACAGCACACTTGAGAGGAGCGTGGTTAGCCGGGTGTGGGGCGCACGCCTGTGATCCCAGCATGCTGGGAGGCTGAGGCAGGACGACCGAAAGTTTGAGCCCAGTCTACCCATTTAGCAAGGTCTTGTTCCAAAATTTTTTAAACTAAAAGATCTGGGGGTGCAGCTCAACCCTGTGTTCAAACCTCGTCAACACAAAGTAAAATAAAATGAACATCTGTCGGGGTAAATCACTGAACTTTGAGAGTATTCCTAGAGCAAAACCTACTTTGACCAACAGATTCATGGAGTCTTATTGCTAAGTCTGAACTGCATATGCACTGTCTGCACTATGTTTCTGTGGACTGAACCCAGGGATCCAGGGATGCTAAACATGTGCTGTACTGGTGAGCCACATCCCCAGCCTCAGCGTACACAGCCTTTATAACAGATTTTTTAATCCCAGCACTCAGGAGGCTGAGGCAGGAGAATTGCCACAAGTTTGAGGCCAGCCTGGGCTACATAGTGAGTTTAAGGCCTCAACACATGCACACACACAGTAAAATTCACACAACAGATGTACTCTACCTCCTCTGTAGCCCCCATCCCTTCACTCTCCCTGCCCTGAGGCTATTTTGTTTCCATTTCTTTACCATGCCCGTGCAGGGCTTCTTATGATGAGTCATCTCACATCAGCGTGAGCTGGAACCCGGCCCAGGTCTACACTGACACAGGGGTCTGTTGCTCCTTGGTGATGTGGTGTGGCAGCCATGGTGATTATGTGGGCTTGCATTCATTTCTTCCCTGCTCCTGGCAGCTGTGCTGGTCCAAAGCTTTATCACCTGTGAGGTCCACCTTACCCGGCCAGAGCGGCTGTCATCAAAAACTGAAACCACAGCAAATGCTGGCCGGGCTGCGAGGCAAAGAGAACCCTGCTCCACTGTTGGTGGGAGTGTAAACTGGTACAGCCACCACGGAAACCAATGTGGAGATCCCCAAAAACCCCAAAAACTAAACCTAGAAACTCTATTCAACCATGCTATTCCTGTCTTAGACACTTTCCCAAAAGAGTTAAAGACATCACATTATAGTGATCCAGCATAGCCATGTTTACAGCAGCACAGCTCATATTAGCAAAATCTTGGGAGTGGCCTGTGTGTCCATCAACAGATGAATGGGTAAAGAAAATGTGGTGTTTACACACAATGGAGCACTACTCTGCCATAATCCATCTATAGATCCAAATAGATGGATTTCAAGACCACAAGGGTAAGTGAAATAAATCAGATACAGAAGGTGAAATATTGAATGGTAGCTGTAAGATGAGAAACCCAAAATATAAATAATTTAAAGAGCAAAATGAAAGAGAGATGGTAGGAAAGAGGGAGCAGACTCTATGTGGATGAGAAAGGGCTTTGGAGGAGGACGGGGGAAGGAGGAGTAAAAACGATCAAGATATAAACCGAGCATGGTGGTGCACACCGGTAATCCCAGCACTCGGGAGGCCGAGGCAGGAGGATTGTTAGGAGTTCAGAGCCAGCCTGGGTTACACAGTGAGACCTTGCCTTAAAAAAGTGTGATCTGGGCCAGGGATTTAGCTCAGTGGTTTCGTCACCTGCTGTGCAAGCGCAAGGACATGAGTTCGATCCCCGGTACCAAAAAATAAAAAGTGTGATGGGGTCAGGGATTTAGCTCAGTGGTTAGGCCACCTGCCCCGCAAGCACAAGGACCAAGTTCAATCCCTCTACCAAAAAAAAGGTGTGATCCATTTATGTACTGATTCCTCAAGATGATGTAATTACTCTGTACTGTAAATACATATTGATAAAAAAACTTGAAAATTAAAAAACACCAACGTTTTATTCTGATGAACAGCGTTGCTGTAAATCTTCTTGCTCACATGTTGGTCCCTGCACAGAGGGTGTGGCCTCTCCACTGTGCACCTGGGAGTGAGCAGCTGAGCAGCAGCGTCCAGAGCAGGAGCAGACCGCCCCACCTGAAGGCCTCACCCGGGGCCGGCACCGTGCCCCCTTCCTCTGGCTCCAGTCACCTTCCCACTTCCACAGGCTGTGGACCCTGTGCCATGGGGTCTTCCCATCCATACAAGTAAGTTACATTGTAGCCTACATTGCTCTGACAGTGAACACAACTGAGGCTGGATTGCATTCTCTTTTTCCCTCCTGATTACTTTTCTTTCTAAATTTTTTTTTGTTGTTTTGGTTTTTTGACACAGGGTCTCACTATGTAACCCAGGTTGGCCTTGAACTTGTGATCCTCCTGCCTCAGCCTCCCAAGTACCGGGATTATAAGAGTGGACTACTACAGTCAGCGCTCTCTCTCTCTCTCTGACACAGCATCCTGCTCTGTGGCCCAGCTTGGTCTTGAATTCCTAGGCTCAAGTGATCCTCCTGCCTCAGAATCCTGAGCAGCTGGCCTGTAGGCTTGCCCCACCACATCCAACTTCCTGCTAATTTAAAAGTAAGTTAATGTTTTTTCTGAGTCTCTAAGAGTATCACAGAAAGCATTGTATGTGTCTGCATGTCTAGTGGGTAAGTCACTCTTTCCTATCATAGCTTCCTAGTCACAAAACTAGATCATTGGAGCACCTACTTCCCACAGCTGCTACAATGACAAAAAGGTCCTTGTATTTAGGGGGTTTTGAATAGCCTAGAATGCAAAGTAGTTGCCAAGAACTAGCTGTAATTATTTCTGCCAATTTATATTTCAAACAGCAGACTGGAAGCCCCTCTTGCTTGACATTCTTGCAAATAACTAGTTTCATAGTCAAACATGTGCCGCAGACCAGCTGCAGTCGATGCAGAGTAGGAAGGGGAGAGGTCTCGGGCCGGCGATGAGAAAAGAACCGTCGCAAGCAATGTGCAGGTTCCCTCTGAGAAGTCTCAGGGTCTGATTTATTTTTATATCTTTAACCAATAGCTGGGAGGCATTGGGCAGAACATGTTTACATTTTAGGTTGCCTTAGCAATTTCTATAGAAATAAAGGTTATTTTTTACTAAACAAAGTATATTTTTCCTAAGCTGATTCATTTCATTGAACATCATGAATACATTTAAAAATTACAATTGTCCCCTTATTTACCCACACCTAAGCAGAACAGAAGGTAACTTAATCAAAATCTCTATATCAGCGGGGGTACAAGCAAGATTTAATTAATTAAATGTCAAACTTGTGGTCGTCAGCTGGCCCTTGAGAAACTGCACAATGGTTAATATAGTTTGCTATTAGCTCTCTATTTTTTCTATACCTCTATTCATCTTGCTTAAATGTTATTTGGGTTCATGGTCCATGAGCAGGAAATGTTTACAGTACTTTGAGAAAAACTGAGTAACTTGCCTCCTTAGTGTATTTATCTGTCTTAACTTTCTTTCTATTTCCCATTTCCCACTGTGTCTTACATCTAAAATCTGTCCTTTCAGTCTCTTTATAAGACCTCTTTAGTAAAAGAAAGTCATCAATAGAAGAAAGGAGTTACAGTGTCAGGAAAACAGAGGGAGTTTTAGGAGGGGTTTCTTTAGAAGTGGGTGTGACAATAGAACTGAGAGAAACAGGAATTTGGGACTTTTGAGCCAGATCAGATTTCAATACAACATTGCCAATTTGCCTCATGGAGAATATGTTGTTAGTCACAAATACAATGATTCCTGTGACCAGAGTAACAATTGTAAACATTAGGGCAAGAAAAAATAAAACATGAGGGTACGATGTGTTCCACTCTCCTTTTCCCCCAGCTGGAACTTTGTCAAGCAGCATTGGAGGTCGGTCGGGCTTCGCCAGAATAAACCGGGGATGGTTGTGAATATTTGTAGTCCCTGCTACTTGGGAGGCTGAGGCAGGTGTATCACTTGAGCTTATGAATTTGATGCCAGCCTGGGCAACATTGTGAGACCCCGTCTCCAAAAGAAAATGTATAAACCCACACAGTAGGTATGGGAGTGTTCACTGTACAACGGGTTCAACTTTTTCTATGATATGTTTCATATTTAAAATGTGGTGTTGGAAGCCTGTGGACACATTTTAAATCTGATTTTTGAAAACCTCAAATAAAGTCAAGAATTGTTCTCATCACAGTATAAGCCCCTTGAAGTTAGAGATCACATCTGCATCACTCTTAGCTTCACGTCCAGAGCCACATTAGGGCATGGTATGGTAAGGTGCTTAATAATCCCTTACTATACTGCACAGCACGATACTATACAATGCAATTTGTGTCCTAGATGGGAAACAAATCGTTGAGTAAATAAGTAGCTAAGAACAATGGCTTCTGACATCCTAAGCCAATAGTAACCCTCAAAGAGGTCACCCTCAAGCCTTCCTGGGTGGGTCTGTAAATGACAATAATGTTAGCAATAATAACTTTTTTTTTTTTGGTACCGGGGGATCAAACTCGGAATCTTGTGCTTGCAAGGCAGGCGCTGGAACCACTGAGCTGAATTCCCAGCCCAATAA
This sequence comes from Heterocephalus glaber, assembly GCF_053883595.1. Classification (NCBI taxonomy): domain Eukaryota; kingdom Metazoa; phylum Chordata; class Mammalia; order Rodentia; family Bathyergidae; genus Heterocephalus; species Heterocephalus glaber. The sequence goes on from NW_028258451.1 coordinate 1,914,301, forward strand.
CTAATTTTTAATGAGAGCTCATTGAGCAGGAAAGATGAGTGTCTCTTACATAATTAAGAAAACAAGAACAATAAAATACAAAATAAGATATACCCAGGAACATTTATTTAGTATGAAAACATGACTCCAAACCAATTACACTTAAAGGATGACAATTTCCATTTCCAAAATTTATAGCACACAAAGTTTTAAAAAAATTAATTCATGTTTTGAGAATCTTTTCTCCTACATTCTTTTATCTATTCTTCATACAAAAGTTTTGTAAAACCATATTAAATGGAAAATAAAAGCCAATCTTTGCCTTAATATGGTCACTCAAAATTTTTATTATTGGGCTGGGTTCTAGGTCAGTGGTAGAATATACGTGAGGCTCTAGATTTGATCTGCAACACAGGTGGAAAATGGATAGTTTGGCAACGTTTCATTTCTTTCTTTCTTTTTTTGTACCAGGGATCGAAATCGGGACCTTGACCTTGCGCTTTCAAGGCAGGCGGTGGCACCACTGAGCTAAATCCCAGGCGGACATTTCATTTCATCCACAAACTTCTGCAGTTTTAGTACTGTTGTCAAGCTTGGGAAAATCCTAATCAAGTTTCTTTCATGAGTAACTTTACCAGAGCTGCAGAACTCTTCAGCAGTGAATAACCTTAAATACTCTGAATTCTGGACACACGTTAGCTAGGGAAGGACTTGAGCCAGTGAGAAGCCTGCCGTGTGTAAGCTTCATTAGCTTCATGGTGAATTCACCTCAATACCTATGCTTAGTCACGTCTTCTCCCCTCATCCCCTTCTTTCTCTTCTTTAAAAAATGCTGAGGTTGGGCTGGGGATTTAGCTCAGTGGTTTCGCTGCCTGCTGCACAAACGCAAGGACCCGAGTTCTATCCCCGGTACAAAAAAATAAAATAAAATAAAAATGCTGAGGAGGCCGGGGATTTAGCTCAGTGGTTTCACCGCCTGCTGCACAAGCGCAAGGACCCGATTTCGATCCCTGGTCCCCCCCCAAAACACCAAAAAATAAAAAAGCTGAAGATTGAAGCCAGGGCCTTCACACTAACTACAACCCCAGACCCCTTTTATTTTGAGACAAGGCCTCACTAAGTTGCTAAATTGCCCAAGTTGGGCTTAGATTTGTAATCCTCCTGCCTCAGCCTCCTGGATTGCTGGGAGCTTAAATACTTATAAGGGAAAACATATGTGCTTTGTTTTGTGAAGGGAGATTTAGCTCTATAAGGCGGGGATTCAGCCTGGAACCTGATTGTGAGAGCCCTCCAAGCCTCTTTTAGAGCTTTCTGGTTACTACCTACTCCATCTATTTTAAAACAGAAAAACACGGAGGTTCTAAATACTGAGACCCAAGAGGCCCTTTGGTGCCTGACTCACCTGAGTTCCATTTGGTGCTGGCTTTGAGCGAGTTTCTTCCCTATTCTGAGTCTCTTTCCCCTAACCTGTGTAATGAAGTGGGCATTTCCCAATGTCCCTGCTTGTCCCAGGCGAACAAAAATGGAACCACAGGAAACTCCTGTGTGGGGAGCGACCTTCCACGGGAGATCCCTTACCAAAGGGGGTAAACTGGGCCCAGAGGAAAGTGGATCTTTTGTCTCTGCGCCTTGTGTTTCCAGCTGGAGCATTTTTACAAGGGGCCGGAAACGCGCAACTTTTTTTCCCAAGGTCGCTCCCTAAAAGGTTTTCCCCTCACACACGCGCCCTGACCCTTTTCTAAAGTCGCTCTCTTAGTGGCCGCTGTTTCTGCTCGGTGGAACCAGAGAGGCAGCACAGACAGCGGACCTGACGGAAGGACCCCAAATTGAAGGGCTCAGAGAAGTGGCGAATGTAACAAGCCGGAAGGAACGGTTGGGAAACGGGGGGGGGAACCATAGAGAGATGGGCGGCTGATAGAAGGGCCAGGGTGGGAGGGAAACGAGAGCAATCATCTGGATAGATGGGTAAGGAAGGACAACCATGGAGACGTGGGAGGCGGCTAGAAGGGCCGTCGTAGGCTGTGGACGAGAGACGTGTGGGGGCGGGGAAGAGGAAAAGAAAGGCGGCCTGGGCTGAGGGATAGGGGTGCAGGGGGGTCGTATCTCAGTCTGTCGTTACCAGCGTGACCTTGAGATGTGACCTGCCTCTCTGCGCCTCTTGTTTGTCACTCGTAAAGCAAATGATTCTTTACCACTCGGAAAGGAAAATCATGTAGGAAAGTAGCAGCCTAAGGCCTCTTTGCTCAGCTCACATGGAACATGTGGGAACTAATGGTATCATTATTTTTGCACGTTGAAATCCTTCTGCAGCTCTGAAGTTCTTCATGGCACGGAAATCAGGCGGTTGTACTTTAACAAAGACATCTAGGAAGGCCCGTAGTAGTCACTCTTGAGGTTTCTCCAATTCCAACACCCTCCTCTAGCTCGACCTTGTTCTTTGTTATCGTGGCTACACCACCAGCTAACTCCCAAGTCTCTCAGCTTCCAGCTCTATAGCCTCTCCAAAACACACAGGTTGAAGACCGCCCCCGCCCCCCCCCCCCACTGGGGATCAAACTCAGGACCTTGTGCTTTCAAGGCAAGCGCAGCACTACTGAGCTAAATCCCCGGCCCAGTTTCTGATGGGTGTGGTGGTGTGGTGCACACCTGTAATTCCAGCACTCTGGGAGGCTGAAATAGAGGATCACAAGTTCAAGCCCATCCTGGGCAATTTAGGCCGACCTGGTCTCAAAATAAGTTAAGAAGGTGCTGGAGATGTAACTCCATGGGAAAGCCTGTAGTTCAAGCCCCAATAAGGGATGGGGTTGGTGGGTGACCTGCTTCAGATCAGATTCTGTTCCTTCCATTGCTGGAAACTTTTCCACAGCCTCCCCCCCCCCCCATGCATGTTGGGTCAGAGCTCTAGCACTGAGCTAAACCTGGAGGCCCCTCAGCCTGGGATCGGAGGGAGTGCAGAGGGTTCTCCATGGGTTCTCACCTCTGTGACTGTTCTGGCTGGATGCAGCATGTCACGGCTCCCTGAATACCCTCACATGTTCACACTCGCAGGTGTCCATCTTGGGCTGTTCCAGAGTAGTCTTTCCTGTGTAATGTGTTCATTTTTGCCAGGACTCATTTCCTCCAGAAAGCCACTTCTGACCCCTGCCTGACTCCGGCCTGGGGCTGTGAGGGACCTCCAGCTACTCGGAACTGGTTTCTGGCTGATGGTTTCAGGGAACCCTTCTACTGCCTTTGGGAACAGTGCTCTGTGCACCACAACCCCCCTGCCCTGGTATCAGAAACAGAGTCTGAGCTCTTTAGTCTGGTGCTATAGGTGTCTGCGGCCTGCATGGTCCCCTGTGCGGCACATTATGCTCAGCTGCTCTGAAAGATGAACAGCTTTTATGTGTTAGTGCATGACTGCAGGACATGACTACATTCACAGAAGGGAGTTGGTATGTGGACACAACACATCTGAATTCTTTCTTCAACCCTTCCTGGTCCCTCCCCTGCCCCCCTATCTCTTGATGCACTTCTCACTTGCAAAATCTCCCTTTTCCTATTAGCCATCCTTTATTTTGTTCTTTATTTATACTTTGGGTTTCTTACATAAGAGAAACCATGTGATTATTTAAACTTATGTGTCTGGTTTATTTCACATAACGTTATGATCTCAAGGTGCATCCATTTTCCTAAACAACTCAAATTTATTCTTTATGACAGAGCAGTACTCCATTGCGTGTAAATACCACAGTTTCTTTGTCCAGTCCTCTCTTTCTTTGCTCTTGTAGTTGTGGCTTTTGTACCCACTCTTCACTGCCTGGACTTCTATCCATTGCTCTCCAACTGGCTATGCCCTGTGTCCCCCAGGTGACACTTCAGGGGAATCTTTCCATTTCTGTGCCCCTGTGCTCAGTTTCCCTCTGGCCTCTTGCAGTGATCACTGTACTATGGCCTTGCCTTTGTTTACCTGTCTCCCCCATAGACCTGTCCTTCATGGTGGTCCCTGGCCACGTGTGGCTACAGGGCACTTGAAATGGAACCAGCACAAGCTGAGATAGGCCACAAGTGTCAAAAGTACACACCGCCTTTCCGCAGGTTTGGGTAATGAGCTGGTCTCTGAGCACAAGCCCGCCCCCAGGTGGTGGTGTTAGATGGAAGAAAAGAGGCAGATCTGGGATTGAACACAGTGCAGTTCTCTGGGGGACTTACTGACAGGGATAGAGTCCTAGGCAGCAGCTGGAGCAAATTGGATCCCTGAAATTTGTATCAGAAGGAAGGTGTGCATATTGGTTAGGACAGAAGTGGCTTCCTCCAATTTGGAATGTTTCTGGCTATATTCAGCTAATATCAAAGGGTCGGGCAAATTCCTGGTGCCAGAATCTGCTCATAAATCCCCACATACCAGTCTAATTGGTTTTTCTGTTTAGAGTTTGCTCAGTCTGTGCAGGACAAACAGATGAGGGATATGCGGACATTCACAGCAGTTAGGATCACGATCGCTGCCAGCACGGCATGCTGAATCTGCCGGCCGCCCTAGAAGTATTCATGTGTAGGAGGAAGAAGGCAGTCTCTCTATGGGCTGACCTGGCTCTGCAGGAGCAGGACCACAGTTCCCACCTGCTGGGCTCTCCTTCCCTGGCCTTCGAACTCCACATCTAGTCTGTGGCTGGTCGGCCTCCAGCCGCCACGTGGAGGGCTGGCAGCCCTGCTTCTTGCTCACCACGTTTCCCCGACCAAGCTGTCTGTACTTCCCAGCCTACTCTTTCTGCACAGCATCACCCCTTGGATGTCAGAGGCCAGGAACCGTCTCCCTGCACGGCTGTGGGGAGGAGAAAGTGTAGGGCCCGCCCCTGCCCTGGCCAGAGCTCCTGACCCTGGGCCTGCTGTCCACCTGCTGTGTGACCATGAACTTCTCACTTCCTGCGCCTCCATTTCTTTGTCTGCAGAATCCCAAGGCTAGATCTGAGAAACGAAATCACAGTGGTACCTTGGTTCACAAATGCTTTTTGTTTGCAAACAGTTAGGTTTGCAAACAGAAGCATTTGGCAAAAGTTTGTTTGTGTTTGCAAACTCTGCATCGGGTGACAAACAGGACGGTGGCCATCTTTTCCAAAATCGAGGAACAGATTAAGTTCGTGAACAGAGGCACCACTTTACTTTCTGCCTTGGAATCTTAGTCTTTACCCGACCCCCCACCCACCCAACACACACCCAAGTGCCGGGGGATAGAACCCTTCACACTGAGCTACATCCCCAGCCCTTTTCATTTTTAATTTTTTTTGGGGGGTGGTACTAGGGATCGAACTCAGTCCTTGCACTTTAGAGGCAGGTGCTGTGCCACTGAGCTAAATCCCCAGTCCCGGGTCTTCATTTTGGTAAGGTTTCTCAGTGAGGCTAAATGCATCCTTAGCAGTTTTTGAATGTAAATCTCCTGGGCTGTAAGTTGAAGGAATCAACGCTGGTATGCTGGTCTTTTGTCGCCCCCACAAGGCCTAGGAGTTCACGAAGCAGTGCTAACCGTGGAGGATCAGGATCGAGCCATTAGCACTGGCTCTGAGAGGAAGGGGAGAAGGCAGAGTGAGCCACAGCCTCATTCTCTCCCTCCTTTATGCCGAGAAGCTGGTGTATACGTAGGAAACACTCAGTGAATATTTGTTGAATGACTGAGGGAGCCGTCAATGGACCATGAGGGGTTTAAGGACTCCAGGGACAGAGTATGAAACAGGTGAGCAGCAAAAGACTGAGGGGTACAGAGAGGTGCTTCGGCCACCCAACGCTTCGCTTATGCATCCTGTCTTCACTGCCTGTATCTCCCCCTGCCTGCAGCTGCTCCTTTGGGTCCAAGGATGGCCCTGAGTTTATCCTCACTGAGCACTCAATTCCTGCCTCCACCATGAACCCTGAGTGGGGCCTCCTCCTCCTCGGGACCCACAGGCTCATCGGCCCTAAGCTAGGTCCGCTTGGTTGCTGCCTGGACACTGGCTGAAGGCAGCATGACATGTCCCACCCACTGGACTCAGGCCAGGGCCCTTCTGCCCCAAGTGGTCCATGAGTGGCAGAGAGTTGGCTCAGCAGGACCAACCCAGTGTCTAAGGGGAGGCCGAATCTGTCACCACCTGGGGATGAACCAATGCCTTTAGCAACTAGTACCCTGGGACCCTTCCCTGAGACCTCAGTGTCCAGCAGAGCTTGGCCTTGGCATCAGGAGTGGACCAGGCAGCACTCTTCAGGGCTGTCATGTCCACGTCTGGATGACCTCCAAGTTCAGGGTGTGTGAAAGTCTGCAGGTGTCAGGGAAGGAAGGGCCCCATGAGGCCTCAGGGTGTATGAGCTGGGGACACGTAGGCTGGAGGTGCACATGCCTTGGGGTGCAGAACAGAAGGGCACTGAGCTGGTGAATTTTGGGGTGAATTTTATTTAATCACTTCTTCCCTCAGGCTCAGGATCCCACAGTATGGTGCACCTTGCCCCTGATGCTGATGTTGTGGATCCCTTCCCTCCTAGCTGACTCTTGCTCCTTCCTCCATCCCTCTACATGCACAGGGCAGAGGAGGACTCCACCCCCCCGGCACAGTGGGCTGGAGCTGGCCAAGGGTGTCCCTTGTCTATAGGCTTCTCAGGTCATCATGAGCTCCTCATGTCTGAGAGCCACAGAATGGCCCCCTGGGAGCTCCAACCCCACATCTGCGCTGCTGCTAGTGGCAAAGCCCTCAAGGGCTCCTGCAGTCTCCGAAGTTGGCATTTCATACGAGGCTCTGTCTGTCGGTCCTAGCTGCCTGCTCAGTGCCTGGCTTCGGTAGGATGCTCAAACCTGGGCTGTCCAGGGCCACTGGGCTGGGTGGTGGAAGGGCAACAGGGGATCCATGGGGCCTCTTATTTCTGGTGCAGAGAGCAGATGCCTGGGTCCTGGCCACATTGCTCCCTTGCTGTGTGACTGGAGGTAAGCGACTCCCTTTTTGAGGCCTGTGGACCCTGTAAATCTCCCTCTAGCTATGCCTGGGCAGGGCTGCGAGGTAGGGATTGGATTCTCATTGGAACCCTCGCTCCGCCACAGCCCCTCTTTATAGACTGGAATCCATCACTGTGTAGTGGGAACTCAGTCTCCCTATTTGTAAAATCGGACACAGTTTCTAAACCAGGGTCCATAGGAGGAATGGAGGGATCCGATATCAGGAGTGGTAGGCAGTGTGCAGAGACCACCTACTGTACAAAGGTGGCTGTCATGTCTTCTATCTAGATGTCCCCCCAAAGCCTGTTCACTCCAAGTGGGGCTTTTTGGAGGTGGCTGGATCTAGGGTATATGAATACAGATTAGGAGCCTGTGATAACTAAATTAGTCCACTGATGGGTTTAGCGTAATTCTGGGTATGGGTAATGGAAAGGCCCACCCTAGGCATGAGAGGCTCCAACCACTTGTAGCCTGGATGAGATATAAGAGGAAAAGAGAGAAAAGCAGGCTCACTGCTCCCCTGGCTGCTTCCTGCCCACCTTGCCGTGGACTGTTTCTCCTCTGTGATGCCCCCTCTGCCATGCTGCCCTGCCTTGGAGCCAGCGATGGACTGAAATCTCTACAAATCTGAGCTGATATAAACCTCTCCTCCTTTAATTTGTAGGTGTTGAGTATTTTGTCCTAGCACTAAGAAAGTACCTAAAACAGTAGCCCACAATGCACCTATGCTCATTTGTATGGCAGGTAGCACATGGCGTGGTCTCTGCTCTGACAGGCTCAAGTAAATGTTAACTTTGACTCTTTTCATGTTGCTGCGGCGAGGCAGGGAGCCGAATGACCTGGGAACCTTTCTCTAGCAAGGCTGTTTCTGGCCAAACTATTGTCCAGATACTTCCTAACTCCCCAAATGGGCCCGTCCCCAGCTTATGCTTGGGAGGTCAAAGCATCCCTGGAAGTCATCCCTGCATTCCCTTCTGGCCCAGCAGGGAGTGGACAGGCCCAGGAGCTGCAGCATTTCGTCATCTGCCCATTGGACTGGTGGGGTGTGGGCAGAATAGTGGGCCTCGGAGGCCGGGCATAGACAGGAAGACACAAAGACCATGGAGTGGATGACTTGGAGCCCAACTGACCCAGAGGTACAGCTTTGGGAATCACATTACTCCCCAAAGGGAAGCAAAATAACAAGGGGGAGAATCTCAGAAGTTGGGAAGAGCGGGGGTCCAGGACAGGTTTCTGAGAAACCTTGGGCAGAAGGAGGAGTGGGGGTCACTCTGCCTCTCTGTCTGGAGATCTGCAGCAAGCCAGAGGCCCTCCCTGGGGCCAGGGCTGCTCCAGCCTGCCTGGGCTGTGGTGAGGAGTCAGCTAGGGCCGGGACACAAACAGGAAGTCAGGAGGACCCGGACCACTGGTCACAGGTGAGGCTGGAGAGGGCAACTTCCGGGGGCAAAGGAGTTTGTCAGACAGCACTGGTCAGTGGGATGGGAATACCAGGCTGAGCGGGAGCCCAGTGGCTCCAAGCTGGAGGCGAGAACAGTGAAGCTGGAAGGGTCGACTGTCGCTGTGTAGTCAGGCTGGGGGGAGAAAGGAGGCTGTGGCGGGTTGCGAGGGGCCTGCACTGCCAGGCCAAGGGGTTCACATGGCAGGGGCAGGCAGAGCCCGGGGGTGAGCAGAGGCGGTGCAATGGGCCTTCCGGGTCTGGCAGGTGGTGACGGGGACATCCAGGAGAAGGAGGCTCAGTCAGCTTTCACAGCCAGGGTCCGCAGGATTCTGAAAGGCAGAGGCCAAGGGAGGACGCACCAGGCTCTACTCAGAGTCAGCCACTTCCAGGTCTGCCTGGGCTGCGAGGTGCAGCATGAGGTTGGAGCACAGGATGCAGGGTGAGGGGGAAGTGGCTGAGCCGCCTCACCAGTGCCTCAGATTCCTAGCCAAGGAACTTGGATTTGGTCCCGTGGCCAGTGGGGCCACAGAAAGGTTCTGAGCGACAGAAAGTAACACTAGACCGAGTGTGCGACGGATCTGTCAGGCCAGTGCAGGGGAGGGACTGGGGGAAAGCTGGTGCTGGGCCCTGGCTGAGAGAGGAGGAGCCAGCGGTCGCCAGGAAGTGCAGGTGACAGGACCTGGTGCCCGGCTGGTTCTGGGGAGCCAGGGGCTGAGGACGTGCACAGTTTGCTCTTGTGGCACATGAGGCCTCCAGGACGATCACACCCCAGTAGAGAGACAGGCACGGTTTATGAAGGAGAGGGGAGGGAATACGAGGCTTGACTTTGGGGTGGGGGTGATTAAATTCATCCATTCAACCAGGGTTGGATATTGTGCCCCATGCTGGGGCCTGTGCTCTGAGGCTGGAATTTTGGCCAGGAGAGGGCAGGGCCTTCTTGGAGTGAGGCAGACAGTCACACTGTAGGTCAGTAAACAGGCAAGGCCCTCATGGCCTGTGAAGGAAACCAAGTGATGGGACAGCAGGCTTTGCCTGCATAGCTGGCATCATCACAGGCTGCAGAGATCTAAGGGCCCGGAGAAGCACCATCCTGAGGGGCAGAGAGGAACATCCCAGAGAGAACAGCAGACACAAGGCCCTAGATTTTTGTTGTTGTTGCTGTTTTTTGAGACTGGGTCTCACTATTTAGCCCCGGCTGGCCTAGAACTCAAGATCCTCTTGTCTCAGCCTCCCAAACACTAGGATTACAGGTGTGCACCACTTTTCCAGCCTACACAGAGGTCCTTGGGGGGGGGGGCTTGTCGGGCCGAGCTGCAGGAAGGCAGCACCATGGCACTGGGGGCCATGTGCCACAAGATAGCCAGGGTCATGTCTACCTGGGGTCCTAAGGGGTTTGGGGCTTTATTCTAAGCAGAGGATGAAGGATTTTAAGTCAGGAGACTTAATGAGGAATCTGTGGGCTTAAAAACACATTGCTTGGATGTCGCTATGGAGAGAAGCGATTGGAGGAAGCAGGGTGGATGGAGAGGCCATTGTTGTGAGCCAGAGGTGGACAAAGAGTGGGGCAGGGAGAAGGGTGCAGGGCTCACTGAGCCTGAGGCTGGGCAGAAGCAGGAGCTGGCCTGGCTCTCCCCGCTCTGGCTGTATGACCTTGACCCTTTTGTACAACAGGGATCCTCCAGTAACAACCCTGCAGACCCACTTCGGGGTTCAGTGCATTTAGTTATGGCTGTCACCGAGGAAGGGCTCAGTTAATGTTCGTCATTGCCACCATTTCTGGGGTCAGAGTGGGGTACCTGCAGCTCTAAGGGATGCAGCTTGTTACAGGGACCTGAAACTCAAGAGGGGTTTGGGTGGAGACTCTGAGCAGATCTGTAGTTCCAACTGCCCCTGGGTGATGTCCTGAGGTACTCTGGGTTGTGACTGAGGGTGGCACTGGCATCTGGGGGTGGTGCCAAGCTGCTGCTGAGCACTCCACAAGCACAGGATGGGCTCACAGTGAAGCATCCAGCCCAGAATTTGAGTGGTGCCCAAGCCTGGAAGACCTGGCATAGACAGAGGGAGTAGTTGAAGATATTGGAGAATGGTGTCCCAGGGACCAGGAAGGGGAACCAACTCAAATGTAAAAGACATTGCCATGAATCTCCCTCAGAATACTTCCCTTGGTTCAAACACACTCATACCATTCTTCCTGCCACTTTCTGAAGCCATTCTGGAAGTCCGTTCTTGTGAGGTATTTATTGTGCTGCTGTGGCTGCCTTGATGTCCTGAATCAATTGAAAACACTTACCTTTCACAGTCACATTGACTGGGGAAGGGCCAGAATTTGCATGGCACCAGCTCTGGTGAATAAGGTGGATGCAGACGCACCACCATGTTTTTATTTGCCTGCCTTTTTGTTGGATGGCACTAGGCAGCAGCATTCACTGTACCTTTTGTTTTATCTAATCACACCTTCCTTGGGAAGACACTCGTATAGGGCCGGGGATTTAGTTTAGTGGTTTTGCTGCCTGCTGTGCAAGCGCAAGGACCCGAGTTCGATTCCTGGTACAAAAAAAAAAGACACTCACATGAGGGGACTTCCAGAACTGCTTCAGAAAGTGGCAAGAACGATGGGATAAGTGTTTGAAGCGGAGTATTTTTGAGGGGCATTAACGGCTGGGGGCCAGTGGCTACCTTCATAGGAAACACAACCTTAGGGGATGTTAAAGTTCAGCCTGAGAGCAGCTGCTGGATCACAGGGTCCTCCGGAGAAGGCAGATACTTGCTCAGTTCCAGCTGATTGTTGCTACAACTACAGACCTCCCTCGATATGTATCTCAGAATTTGAATTTGTGCATTGCTTGGCTTTTAATATATCGTCCTGTAGCATGTTATAAAAGATACTTTGTGGTCCCAACCAAATACGTCTTTTTTGGCGGCCAGCATCCAGGATGCAACTGGTTCAGGGTGGTGAATGCAGCCACAGGGCAGGTGGCCATTAACCACTGGGGCGACTCACATGAAGGGAGGTAAATCACATTTGCACTCAGGACTTCAGAACCTCGAGCATCATTTCCAGCACCAACAGCCCCATGTCCCGGGGCTGGGCCTGCGGTGACCCCCTTCCGCCGCTGGCAGCTGCTGCAGCTGTCTGCCCCTCCCGCCCCAGCCAGGACACGGCCACTGTACAGCTACTTATCCGCAAACGCCTGGCCGCTCTGGGCCTGTTTCCCAAGAGTTCAGTGAGAAGCACACACCTTCCCACCTCCACTTCTGGCGAGGCCCGGCCTTCTCGGGGCTCGGTTTCCCCAGTTGCGGTGTTCCCTTCGGCCCAGCTGAGAAGTGTCCCTTCTCCCGCTCTCCACTTGGCTGGGTGGCTTTGCTGGGGAGGCGGGGTGGCCTGGTACAGAGGACAGACTGGGCGCGGCGGTGCCCGTGGGACCCACGCGAGCTCACCGGCCGGTCCTCGTCCCCTCCCCGTCCCCGCGCACTCCCTCGAGTCTCCCGCGTGGGAGGGGCCGGCTGCGGCGTCGGAACCTTCTTGCAGAGTGCGCGCGTTTCCGGCAGGCGCCTTTTCCCAGGGACGCCGCTGCCCCCTGCGCCCCCGCGCCAGCCGGTACCCCTTCCCCGGCGCCGCCGGCCCGGTGTGCCTGCAAGCTCCCTGGACCCGAGAGGCCGCTGCACCGGGTATGGGGGCCGGGAGGAGGGCGGAGCCGGGCCGGGGGCCGCGAGAGGCCGGCGGGCGGGGGTGGCGGCGCCAGGGACGGAGGGCGCCGGTCTCCTTGCGGAGGGGAGCGGCCGCGCCGTGGGGACCCGGAGGGATGAGAACCGGAGGAGAGGAGGAGGGACGCCGCGTTGTGCGGAGGGAGGGAGAGGACCGGGGAGAGGCCGCGGAGGGAGGCTCGGGTCCCGCGTGTGCCCGGAAGAGGAGGCGCCCGAGGGGAGCGAGGTGCTGGTGTCGTTACAGGGCTGGGGACCCGGGACACAGGGGATCGAATTGGTAGCAGGATGGGGACACAGAAGGCGGGCATTGAGGCGCCCTCGTGTTGTGCATGATGGGGGTAAAGTGGGGCGAGGATGGGGATCTCGAGGCACTCGGGGTGGGAATAGGACAGTCCTGGTTGAAAGTGGGGAACTGGGTTAGTGGGGCTCCGGGGACGCGAGGAGGAGATGGGGGCAGTGACACCGGGCTGAGGAGGCCCGAGGGCACCTGGCGAGGTGCAGACGGCGGAGGGCGGGACGCAGCCCCGGCTGGGGTGCAGCGCGGGGACAGGGGAGGACGCCCAGGGTAGGTGTCGCCCCAAGCTGGGAGGAGGAGGCGGGACAAGGCTGCCTTTGGAGGTGACCAGAAGCGGGGACGCGAGGGGCCTCCTGCGCTCCGTCCGCCCCACCCCCGAGCTGCCAGAGGTAGGCCGGGAGGTCGGGCCTGCAGCGAGTGTTTTCTAGCTGGAAGGCCGGTCCGGCGCCGAGAGAGCAGGACGGGGATGCCTCCTGGCCAGGAAGAGGCGCCCTTAACCTCTCTCCCTCGCCGCTCCCAGCTCCGCTCCAGATGCTGCTGCTGCCGCCGCGGCCGCCCCATCCTCGGTCCTCTTCCCCCGAGGCCATGGACCCACCGCCCCCCAAGGCTCCCCCTTTTCCCAAGGCGGAGGGCGCCGCTTCCACGCCCTCCTCGGCGGCTGGGCCCCGGCCCCCGCGGTTGGGCCGCCACCTGCTCATCGACGCCAACGGGGTACCCTACACATACACAGTGCCGCTGGAGGAGGAGCCCCGGGGCCCCCAGCAGCGCGAAGCGCCCCCAGGGGAACCCGGCCCTCGAAAGGGCTACAGCTGCCCAGAGTGTGCCCGGGTCTTCGCCAGCCCGCTGCGGCTGCAGAGCCACCGCGTGTCGCACTCGGACCTCAAGCCCTTTACGTGCGGCGCCTGTGGCAAGGCCTTCAAGCGCTCCAGCCACTTGTCGCGGCACCGCGCCACGCACCGCGCCCGCTCCGGCCCGCCGCACTCGTGCCCGCTGTGCCCGCGCCGCTTCCAGGACGCGGCCGAGCTGGCGCAGCACGTGCGCCTGCACTGAGCCGCCCCAGCCCCGCCGAGGCGCCTGCCACTCAGGCCTCGGCTTCCCCATCCACCCGCGGGAGAAGTTCTTCCTTCCTCTCCCGTATAGCGTCTAGCTGTGTGATGTAGACCAAAGCTGTCGCCCCTCCCTGCGCCCGGGAGCCGGTGGGAGCTGCGCTCCGGGCCCGCTGTGCTGCGGGAGCCGTTGCCCGCCCCGCGACCTCCGAGCCCTGGTGTTCTGCTCTCCGAAGTGGCGAACGGTTTTCTTCTGCGTGGAAGTCACGACACAAGAGCGCCCGAACGGTCTGGTTCACGTTTGTACCCCCTCCGCCCACGACTCCCCATTCGTTGCTCAATAAACATTCCGCACTCCATCTCAGGCTGGGCCTTGTGTGTTGGGTGCTGGGCGAGGCCTGGGCTGAGGCCGGACCGTGAGCACTTCGGAACCTTCCTCTCGCTACGTTCGTGTTTCCGGCCGGAGCCACTTCTCGAGGCCCTGCGCGCCCCGCCCCCGCCGTCCGGCCCTGGACCCTCTCCTCGCTCCCCGGGTCTTCGCTCCCTTCACCCAGCACCGCTGGCTCCCGGGGACACCTTGGGGTCCCGGCCCTCTGTCGCCCGCAGCTGCCAGGGCAGCCCGTGGCTGTTCGGAGTCGTCCGGACCCGAGAGGCCGCTGCACCGGGTACTGGGCGGACGCGGAGCGGGGGGCGGGGCGGGGTCGGGCGGCACCTGCGCGGCTGGGCGAAGGCAAAGGCGAAGGCCGGTGGGGGCGCAGGATGGGCAGCACCTGGGCTTGGTCAGGGCGGGACTCCCGAGGAGGAGCAGGAGGGGAGGGGGAAGATTCGTGAGTGCCGTGGGTGGCGGAGCCCGGGGGGCGGAGAGACCCAGAGGCCTCCGAGACTCAGAACCCAGACGTAGGTGGCAGGGCTGAAGAGCAGGTGGAGTGAGGGTATGCCGAGGGCCGTGCTGCCCCTGCTCCAGAGCGACCCCTGCTCCTCTCTCCGCCCCCAGGACCCAGTCACCCTCCGGATGCTGGTGCTGCCGCCCCCTTGTCCCCAACCCCTGGCGCTTCCCTCAGTAGAGCCCATGGAGGCCCCGCTCCCTCGTTCGGGCAGGTGCCTGGAACCTGGACCTTCCTCCTCCATCGCACCACCCCAGACTTCGACCTCTCCGAGGCCAAGCCACTACCTTCTCATTGACACCGAGGGTGTCCCCTACACTGTGCTGGTGGATGAGGAGTCACAGAGGGAGCCCAGGGCCGATGGGGCTATGGCCCAGAAAAAGTGCTACAGCTGCCCGGTGTGCTCGAGGGTGTTCGAGTACATGTCCTACCTTCAGCGACACAGCATCACCCACTCGGAGGTGAAGCCCTTCGAGTGCGACACGTGCGGGAAGGCGTTCAAGCGGGCCAGCCACCTGGCGCGGCACCACTCCATCCACAGGGCAGGCGGCGGGCGGCCCTACAGCTGCCCGCTGTGCCCGCGCCGCTTCCGGGATGCTGGTGAGCTGGCCCAGCACAGCCGGGTGCACTCTGGGGAGCGCCCGTTCCAGTGCCCACACTGCCCGCGCCGCTTTATGGAGCAGAACACGCTGCAGAAGCACACGCGGTGGAAACATCCTTGAGCCGCGCCGGGGCCAGAGTCCTCTGAAGCCCCCAGACCCCGCTGAGTTGCAGGCGGCTTTGGGGTTCCTAGACACACACACACACACACACACACACACACACACACACACACACACACACACACACACAGAGTGGCCTGCTCTCACAGTGAGCCCTGCCAGGAAGAAGAGCCTTGGGCTTTGGGTGAGTTCACATGAAGAATGGAGTCCTCTGGTCTCAAAGGCTTGGGACATTCCCAGTGGAGCTTGACCGAGGGGCAGATGCTGTGTGTGGAAGCTCCTGCCTCAGCCAAGTGGCTGGGGGCCTGAAAGTGGGCTTGAATACTGTACGCCGCCGAGTGTCTGGCGCCAAGCACTTTGCTTTTGGAGACTGTCGCTGATGTCTGTGCTCAGCGCTTTGGAAGGGCTCAGCTGGCCTGCTGGGGAGAGGGAAGGTGTCCAGGCCTGAAGACCCGTGTCACCCCGGAAGAGGGTCTTAAACTTTTTTAAAAAACAGACATAATCCACTGTAACGTACATGTTTTATGTGACAACCAGTATACAGATACACGAAATGTATGCCAAATTTAACAGTAGTTGAAAGACACCCCGATTTTTCGACCATAATTTTTTAAAATATAGAGCCCATCCTACTATATTAGATTCTCTGTCCATGAACCTGTGGTTTGAAAAACACTGATCTAGGGCAAGTGGCCCCTGGACTTTCTGATCCAGGCCGCAACTTATCTGCAAAGCCAAGTAGGAGGGGAGCAGGCCACAGCTTCCTTGGGGTCCGTCGCACACTCAGACTCGTGGCCAGCGAACGTGAGAGGCAGGTGGAGCTGAGCCTCAAGTTTAATAAACATCGGCCTTCTTGATGCCTTTTCGTTGCTTTTATGCTAGGCCTTCTTTCCCCCTCCGACCTCTTTTTGGGCGGAGGGACTAATCTGCTCGGCACTCAGCGGCACTCAGCGGAGCAGAGCGGGGTGGGCTGACCCCTGACCTTGGGTGGAGCCCCGCTTGTGGGCGCCGCCCTTTATGGGTGTTTTATCACTGCACCCCCACGAGGACCCCGGAGGGGGATGTTCTCCCCCTCTCTCTCTCCTCTTCCTCTCCCTCTCTGGGCCCAACCGGGCCGGGGAGGAGCAGATCGGCTGGACTAGCTCCGTTCCACAGCCAACTTTAATTACTAGAAGAGGGTGGTGGTGACCGTTCCTGGCCCCTATCCTTGGAGGACTGGCTGAGGACAGGGTGCTAAGTTCCTTGGGGAAGGGGGTCACTAAAAGGAGACTCTCCTTTGGATTCAACTTCCTCGACGGCCTAGCCATCATTCAGCGCCCCCCCCCCCCCCGCCCCGTGCCTCGCCAGCACTGCAGGATGGGAATTTCGCGACGCTCCCTGCCTGCGCTCCGGGGAGGGCGGGGGAATATTGCAAGGGGCCGTCTCGCAAGTGCGGCCCCAGCCCCGGCGTCCACCTCGAGGCTCACCTGGGAGATGGGCTCCCCGAGGCCGCGGGGCGCGGGCCAGATAGGGTAACCCCGCGTCCTCGATCCCCGCCGCCCTGGTCCTGGTCTCGCCCGCGCCCCGCCGCCTGCTTGCAGATGGGCGCGCGCTCCTTTCCGCTCCCCGTGACACTTTGCAGACGCTCCCCGGCGCCGAGCATGGGCACCGCCGCCGCCGCCGCCGGTGCCCGGGCTGGATTCCGCGCGCGGGTGGGTGAGCGTGGGGGGCCCTAGCCCTTCGGACCCCGGGCACCCGAGGGCGGGTGATGGTGGCCTTGTGCGCACCCCTGCTGGGACCCCCTTCCAAGACGCCCCCCCCCCGCGGGACAAAGGGCGGGGGCGGGGGGCGCATCCCCACGCGCGACCTTCCCTGCACTACGCCTGCGCACAGCCTCTCGGCTACGGGGGAGGGTCCTGCTCCCTGCGCGTGTGCGGGGGACGCCCGGGGCGAGGGACAGTGCGCACGGGTTGGATGGACCCCCACTCTCGGCCGGGAAGTTGGGGCGCGCTCCCCGCTATGCGCACGACCTGCAATGAGGTCCTTCCCATTCAGGCTGGAGGTCCCTGCTGCATCGACCCCAGGGGGAGTCCGGGTCCCCAGCCAACTTCTCCCCGGGGTCGAGGTGTCAGCTCCCTCACGCCATAGGCGCCCAGTTTGAAGCCGAGTCCCAGAAGTGTGGGGGTCCGGCCTCGAGCTCCTTCTCCCTCCCGAGCAGTGGGGGCCTCCCTTCCCCCAGGACTGACTCCGACTGTGGCCGCTGTCTCTGCTGGGTGTGCTGAGGCGGCCCGGGTCTGCAGGAGGCCAGCCATGAGCGACAGATGCAGCCGTCGGCGCACAAGTGAGGAGCCGGCCCCTCCCTACCCTAGGCCCCCCGCCCCGGACCGCCAGGGGTGGGGACTCTGACGGGCCTGGCCCTCGAGGTGACCTGCGCCGGCCTCTCCTCTCTAGTGAAGAAGGACGACGAGGCCTTCGAGATCTCCATCCCCTTCGAGGAGGCGCCCCACCTAGGCTCACAGATCTTTTACAGTCTGAGTCCTTCTCGAGGAAACTTCGAGGGTGAGCCAAGGGGGTAAAGAAGGACCTGTCAGTTGGGGCGCGTCCTCGTGCTGTGGTGTGACCCAGGCCCCTTCCCGCGGTCCCTAGAGCCCCCGGAGGCCGCGTCCCCCACGCTGGCCCTGATGAACGGGGTCAAGGCCCAGCTGCACATGGCCCTGGAGAGGAACTCCTGGCTGCAGAAGCGCATCGAGGACCTGGAGGAAGAGAGGGACTTCCTTCGGTGTCAGCTGGACAAGTTCATTTCCTCGGCACGGATGGATGCAGGTGCGGGGCAGGGGCCGCGCTGCCAGTCCTCTCAGACCCTAGGCCACTCCTGGCACCTTGGCGCCAGATTGGAAGCCCCACTGTTGGGTGGCGCGGTGGGGACCCAGCATCTTGACCTTCACCAATTCCCTGCATGTCTGTGGGACGTGGAGCCTGGACTTGTAGTTTGACATCTATGATGGCTCGTCCTAAGTACTACTGCCTGCCATCTGTGAGCACCCCTCCTCCAACCCTACCAGCTTCAAGCCCCTGTGCCCTTGGTGGCCTGAGACCCTTGGGGAACCTCATTCATCTCCTTGCATGGGGAGACCACCACCTCCTTTGGCTCCTCTGGGTCCTGTCCCACCTTCCACCTATCTTTTCCTATTCCAAGCATCCAGTTTCCTCTCATCTAGCTGGTTGGAGGACTTGGCTTTCCATCCACCCCATCTCATCCCTTGGTTAATCCATGCTTCTCCCACCTCAAAGACCTTAAAACCCTTGCTGGCGGATTCAACCTCTCGTCGAGCTGGGGATCTCCGCCCCCCCCCCCGCCCCACTATGCGCACAACCTGCAATGAGGTCCTTCCATTCAGGCTGGAGGTCCCTGCTGCATCGACCCCAGGGGGAGTCCGGGTCCCCAGCCAACTTCTCCCCGGGGTTGAGGTGTCAGGGCCCCCAGCTCCCTCATGCCATAGGCGCCCAGTTTGAAGCTGAGTCCCAGGAATGTGGGGGTCCGGCCTCAAGCTCCTTTTCCCTCCTGACCAGTGGGGACCCTGCAGCCTGCCTGTTCACCTCTAGACCAGAACTCCTGCGCTGAGGAACTCATTCCCTTCTCATCCCATCTCCACACACACCCCAAGCTGGGATCCTTGGGAGCTCCCGAATGGTTGCCCCCCTCCCAAGCCTAGACAGGAGCCTGTTTTTTTTGGGGGGGGAGCGTTTCTGTTGCTGAGGATCCCAGCATTTGGTGATCTGGACCTTCCTGTCTCCCCATGCAGAGGGGCCCATTCTGGGTGACTGCTTCTCCTCCTTGATGGCCGAGCACAGAGGCCTCTGGTCTTTCTCAGTGGGGACCCCGGCACCCCCACTGTCTCTGGGTGAAGGTGGTCACTTTTTCTAATCTTCCAGACTGAGCCCTGGTTTCTCTTAAGTGCCTGCCTCTGAGTCTCCAGGCCCTGCTCTCTGGAAGTCCCTTTGGGGCCTCGGAATTCTTCCTGTAGGAAATGGCAGTCACAGATTCTCCCAAGGTCTGTGGTCCTGTGGGGGAGCAAGGCCTCAGCTGCTGACCAACTTCAGAAGCCTGGGAAGATACTGCCCCAACCCCAGCTGGTTCTTCATTCTGTGTGGCCAGTGTGTGGGCTGCCCTCCCTGTCCACCTGTCTCCTTGGGGGTTCAGCCACCCAGGCCCTTTCCCTTGGGATCAGCGATGTGATGTTTGGTGTTGCAGTTCACTGTGTCTCTCTCTCCAGAGGACCACTGCCGCATGAAGCCTGGGCCTCGGCGGGTGGAGGGGGACAGCTGGGCCGGGGCTGGGGGCGAGGCCTCAGACCCCGAGTCTGCTGCCTCCTCGCTGAGTGGGGCATCTGAAGAAGGCAGTGCCAGTGACAAGAAGAGGCAGAAGCAGAAGGGAAGTGCCAGTCGGAGGCGCTTCAGGAAGCCCAAGGCCCGGGAGAGGCAACGGGGTGAGTGGGGTGCATGGGCCGGGGTGTGTCAGGGGGCTGGGGGTGTGAATTCTGCAGAAGGTCTCTGGCCCCCGCCTCCACAGATACAAAAAGACCAGCCCTGGGGCCACCATCCAGCCTTAAAGTGTGGTCCTGGGTTCACTTCTTCACCCCCACCAGTGGGGTGACCTTGGGGAACCTCTTTGAGCCTCAGTTTCCTCATCAGAGAGGAGGCTCCTGGCCCACCTCATGAGAAAGCATCCGTGCAAAACTGGAGGAGGGGGTCACGGCTTGGGCGTTGGTCTGGGAGCTCGTTCCCTGAATCCTGCCTCTCATTTCCTGGGTCAATCTCTTTAATTCCTGCTGTCCAACTCCTGTGTCCCTGTCTCCCGTTTTTCCTCATGTTTTCCATTTTGTTTTCTTTTCCTGGACTGGTTTTCTTACACCCCTGCCTCCTCTTCCTTTCTGTGCCTGTGCCCCTCACCTTCTCCCTCCTCCCATGTCTGCTCTCCCATTTCTATTCTTCCCCCGCTCTGTCCCTTGTCTGCTTGTCCCCTTGGACCTGCAGTGAAGGACGCCGATGGGGTCCTCTGTCGCTACAAGAAGATCCTGGGCACCTTCCAGAAGCTGAAGAGCATGTCTCGGGCTTTTGAGCACCACCGCGTGGACCGCAACACCGTGGCGCTGACCACGCCCATCGCGGAGCTGCTCATCGTGGCGCCAGAGAAGCTGGCCGAGGTGGGCGAGTTTGACCCTTCCAAGGAGCGCCTGCTTGAGTACTCCCGCCGCTGCTTCCTGGCGCTGGACGACGAGACGCTCAAGAAGGTGCAGGCGCTCAAGAAGAGCAAGCTGCTGCTGCCCATCACCTACCGCTTCAAGCGGTGATACCGCCCCTCTGCCCCCGCCCCCGGAACCTCTGCTCCCCGCTCCCGGGCCAGGCGCCGCCTCCCTGCACTAGGCCTGTCCCTCGCCCAGCGGGGCTGTCACCTGTTTCACCCGACCCCGCGGGGGCCGGCCTCATTCCATGTGAGACAGAGAATTATTCAGAGCATTTAAATTAAAGACACGTGAAAATTTGGAATACACTGGGCCCCAGCTATTCCTCGGAGGGGGCGGCCGTCGCCACGGAGACGGGGGCGGTCAGGCAGGAGCCGGGAGGTTGGGGAGGACAGGGTGTAATTAGCCCGGGGAGGCAGAGGTGGGGGGGAGCAGCAGCTGTTCCCCGAGGTGCCGGCTCCGGGAAGGAGGCGGACACTATCCGCTGGGCTACCTGAGCTAGAGGCGCCGCAGCAGAAGTCGCGACTGGAGGACCTCCAGTGGAGCAGACGGCCGGGGGACAGGCGGCTTGTGGACGCGCCCATCAGTCAGCCGGCCAAGGGGAAGTAACGCGAGGTCGACCCTGTCCCGGAAGTAGCGTTACCACCGCCCTCAGCTATAGCGCTGCAGGAGGGGCGCGGGTGCAGTTACGCGGTTGTCAAGGCAACCAGGAAAAGCTGCCTTCATTAACAGTCTGGAATTCAGTACCTTGTATTGGGCAGGGACAATTTCGCGCATGAGTACTGTGGACTTTAGAAACCTCGCCTAAAACCGGCCTGTACGCAGGCGCAAAAGTCCGTCTCGCCACCTCCTTCGTAACGTGCGCAAGCGCAAAAAGCCGTGCTTGCAACCTCCGCAGCATCCTCGCGCACCCTTCACTGGCTCGCTGCTTTTGTCTTGCGCAACTTCACAGGCCTCCCCGAGATCGGCCTTTTTCTTCTGCTCTCCTCACCGAGAGAGACAGATGCCGAAAGACGGGAGCCCACCCCCTTTTTTGTATCCCTTCCCCTGACCCACCTCACCTCCATCCTCCCTCCCTATTCGGTTCTCGAAGCCGGAAGGAGCCGAATTGTAGACGGAAAAAGCCGAAATTACCCCTCGAGAGCGAGGCTTTCCCAAAGCAGTGGCGGAAGGAGCCGAAGCTCCCGGAAAGGGTGGAGTGAACGAGTGGAATCTCCGGAAAGAGCCGAAGCTTGGGTCTATTTTCATCTCTGGAGGGGCCGTGGTCGAGTGCCGGAAACCTTCGAAAAGTGCTGAAGTGCTGGGTGGTTAGAATTGTCGGAAGTGGCGGACTGCTTGGACAGGGACAGCGGAGAAGAGACGAGCGAATCTGAGGACAAAGCTTAAGACTGGGAAGATTTGAATTGTCGGAACAGGAACCCTTTTGAGGGAGCTGGGTGCAGAGGAACGCGAGGACCCACGAAAATCTCCGAACGTTGAATCGCTAATTTCCGCAAAGTTGCCGAAATCGGAAGCAGGAGAAACCCTCGCTTCGGGTGTTTTCGGAAACAGCCGAAGCCGCCGCCTGCCTACTTTGGTCGACCGTCCGGAAACAGCCGACACACTTCGGAACCAGGCTTGGGGGAGAGGGGCCGCTTGCAAGGGGGCGGGCGGGGCGAGGGGGCGGAGCCGGGGCGGGGCGGGCTGCTTGGGGCCTTGATTAGGTAGGCGACGAAGCGCCGGCGGCGGCCGGAAGTAGCCGAAGCCAGCGGCGGAAGTAGCCGAAGCGGCCGGAGCGGGCGGGCGGCAAGGCGAGGCGAGAGCTGCTCAGGGCCCTACGCGGCCGCTTCAGCATGTCGGACTTCGATGAATTCGAGCGGCAGCTCAACGAGAATAAGCAAGGTAAGGGCGGCGGGGTCACAGGGTGGCGGTGCGGCCCCTTCCTTCGCTCCCTGGCCCCAGACATTTTCCCCTCGCGTCCCCCTCAGGGCCGCGCTGTGCCATCCCCCCCCACTCCGCGGCGCGCGCCTCGTTCACGTGACAGCCGCCTTCCGCCCCGCGCGGCGAGGGATGGGGCGGCGAGCGCGGCGGGCGCGGCGAGGGCGCATGCGCGCGGCGGCGTTCCGCGCCCACATGGACGCGGCGCGGCGTGCCTAGGCGCGCAGTCTTTTCGTATTTTTTAGGGGAAGGAGAGGATAGGTCCTTGGTCTGGCCTTTTTCTCCCGCTGCCTGGGCGCTTCCGCTTCCGGTCGGGTGCCCGGCCCCAACTCCACGCCCCCTTTGTTTCCAAGATGGCGGCTTGGGTGGCCGCTTCCTTCTTTCACGTGGACGGGGCGCCCCCCTCGCGCCCTGTTCTCGGGCTTTAGGGACTCCCTGCTTAGCGCTTCTGCCCGCCCGTGTCGGCCACCTGTTCCTCGTGGGAGGAAGAAGGATGCCTCTATTGTGTCCTGCACGCCCCTGTTCTGGGTGCGCTAGAGCTTGTGGCCATGTGCAGTGTTTGTCCCCCATGTCCTCAGCTTGAAGCAGGCCCAGGTCTTGCCCCATCCCAGACTTAGGGCATCTAGATTCAGCCTCTTGATCCTCTCTGCAGACATCAAGAGCCGGCCCGTGGGTGCGCCTCGTGCGACCCGGGGCGGGGGGGCGTGGGCCGGACAGAGACCCCGAGAAAGTGAGGATCGTCAGCAGACGTTTTGAGTCTCTTGCCTCGGCTGTATTTTGGTTTGAAAGTGAAAAAAGCTTAGGAGTCTAGACTTGAATTTTTTTTGCGCTTGAGGCTCAAGTTGCTCGTTACTGGTTGTAGTGGGGTGGAGTGGATGAGGGACTAAGAATTCTCCTTTGGACCCAGGCTGGAGTCGGTAGGGGACTGGCTGGGGTGAGGCAACAGTGTCTCGGGAAGAAGTAACTTAAATGAGGGTCCGAGGCCAGTCTGTCTTTAGGTAGTGTACTGCATAAGAAAGGCATAGGCTTTGGGGTTGAGTATACCTGTGTTTAAGCACCTGTGGTGTTGTCTAGTAGTTGTGCTACTTTTAACATCTTTGTTCTTGAGTATTTTCCCTCGAGATCGACCTTCACTGTTTAGGCACGAGGCTTTTGAGAAGATTAATAAGGAGGATAGTAACAGTTGCAGTTGCTGTGTGTCAAGCAGTTTACTAAACTTTGCGTGGTTTTATTAAGTGAATTCTGTAATAGCTTCTGAGAACAAAATAACTTTCTTTTTATTGGGAAGGAAACAGACTCACAAAGATTAAAATCTACCGGGTCTCCTGGTCAGAAACAGGAGCTGAGATTAAGTGGGGTAAGGGAAGCATGCGACATGTGGCTTTGCACATGTTAAGTGCTTAATAAATGAAATTTCTTATTGTCACAAATTTAGGAAGAAGGTAGAAAACCAGGTCTTTGGCTCTCCCATAGGCATAGCATTAGAGTTGGGGGAGAGCAGGGCAAGTTCAGCCAAGTTCTCAGAACACCTAGGTGGGGCAGACATGACCCTAGTTTAAAGAAGTGAAAACTGAGTGTTAGAGGTTAAATTGGGTGGATTTATGCAGAGGTCTGCCTGCCAAGCAGAGCTGCTTATTGCTCTGGTCCTCCAGGGCTGTCCCTGCCAGTGCTAGAAGATTGGGCTGAGATCTGGCACATCTTGCTTGATGCAGCTGATTCCACAACAGTAGTTCGGGCAAGTGAAGCTCCCTTTCTGTTCTTAACCCATCCAGCAGCAGTTTTAGCTGCAAGGGAAGCTCTGCCCTCTTGTCACCTGTCTCTAGGTACTGGCCAGCCAGCCTCTCAACACCTGTTTCAGCTTCAGGCCCTTCTTTAGCTGTGATCCAGGCACCTAGTGGGCATGGCTGCTTCCTTTCTATGGTTTTGAGTCTGCCAGACCCAGAAAGGCTCTGGCAGTCTACAGCCTGCCCGTATTACACTGGCACCCCCACTCCCGTGCTGGCTACTAAACCCAGTACCTGCACTGTGGTCTGTCCCCAATTCATCTCCTGATCCTGGTCTTTGGCCTCTGGGGATGAAGTCCCATTGCCAGACAGTGGGTGTCCTGCAGCCTGGTGCCTGACTGCAGAGTCTGAATCAAGTTCAACTGTTTCCCCTCTGTGCAGCCTTGGACAGGTTGCGATTTCTTATGTCTCTGTATGTGAATCTCCAGGGGTGTTTGTCCAAAGCAGTAGTGAGGACTAAGTGCAAATAAAACTATTAATTGTAGATTCAGGTTGTATGAAGCATTTCCATGTTTGGATGAACCCCCCCCCCCCCGATTTTGCTGAGCACTAGTGTTTCGTTTTTAAGTTGAGGTGGATTTACAAAAAGTCCATATTCGATTCCATCAGAAAAGTATGTAGGGCAAATCGTTGTGGAGAAGCTGAAGTGTCTTCTGCTGCTCTTTCCTCATGACATTACCCCCAGCAATCACTTTCTTAAGAGATGCATGCTGGACTATAAAGCATGTGACTGGGTTTGTTTTTGCTTGTGCCTGGTGGATGGTGAGAAGTCAGGGGTGCCTTTGAGTTAAGGAAGTTCATGTGATGGTGCCTGCCACTTAGCTGCCACCATGAAGAGGGCCCCTTCTGCACACGGCAAGGACCTGTGGAACCAGAGAGGTCTCTGTGGTTTGGCTGGCAAGGCTGTGCTGTTCTTTGCCACTGCCTCCGCCTCTGAGGCAAATGAGGCTGAGGAAGCTGCACCTGCTGGATCCCAGTGGTACCTAGGTCTCTGCTCTCACCCGCCCGCCCCTTTTTTTTTGGTACGGGGTATTGAAGTTGGAAACTTACGGTTGCTAAATCTCTGGCCCCCGCCCACCCTTCTTGCAGTTGGTGTGAGGGAGTGGGGTTCCAGCCCAGGTGAGGCCTAGGCAGTCTGAAGGAGACCCCTCCCTTGAGAGCACGTCTGCATTATTCATCTGGCCAGGAAGGGATGGCATTGAGTTTCCCTACTTCCTGGGGTTACCAGATCCTGCCTGGCCTGCCCCTGGCCCTGATGGTGGGGCTGAGGGTGCCTGCTGGTTGCAGAGGTCTTTCCTGAGGGGCCACTGGGTCCCTTCAGGAGAACATCATTGGGTCTCTTGATTCCCCAGCGTCTAGCCCTGCCCCTCTCAGGGACGACCCTGGGGTCAGGCCCCTCAGCCCTCGAGGGGGACCGGGAGCTAGCCTCCTCTGTCTTCTCTGGCTCCTCAGCTCCTCTTGAGCGTCGTCAGGTATACTGTACCCCCGGGGCGTTTCCAGGCCCTGTCTCCTTGTCCCCTCGAGTCCCCAAGGACTCCTGTGTGGTGGTGCCAGGAGGCTGTGCACTCACTCCCCTGCTCCACTGCTTCCCGAACCCCTGGGGGTGGCCTCCTTGGGTGCCCAGGGTGGGTTGGGCCCACACTGGCCCCTGCTCATTGGCCTGCGCCCCCACCCCCCATTCCCAGAGCGGGACAAAGAGAACCGGCACCGGAAGCGCAGCCACAGCCGTTCTCGGAGCCGGGACCGAAAGCGCCGGAGCCGGAGCCGAGACCGGCGCAACCGGGACCAGCGCAGTGCGTCCCGGGACAGGAGGCGACGCAGGTGCAAGGCTGGGGGACCTGCCCTGGCCGGCCAGGGAGTGGGGTGTATGTTGAGGGCCTGTGCTCAAGTCTGTGTGGGTGGGGCCTGGACCCTCTGGGGCCCCCCTTCGGGACTGTCTGGGGGAGGGTGGGTGTCTGCCGTTCTTGCTGCAGGTGGTGCTGGGGGTTGCTGGGGTGGAGTAGCTATGTCTTCTGTGTAGTGCTGTCCTTTCGCCATGACTCCGAGGGCCTGGTTCTTGGTCCTGCGCTTTCTGTGGCCTTCCCTGGGACTGTCTTTAGGGGGCTGGTCTGTTTCTAGTGTCCTCCCTGTCTGCTGGAGGAGGGCCCCCTTGGGTTGTCCATTTCAGGGGTGTCAGTGTTGTTACTCAGGAGCTCCTTCCTCCCTGTCTCCCTCTGTTCTCTTCTCAAGGGTGAGGAGGGTTGGGGCATCAGGTCCTTCTGCCCAGTTTCCCTGTGGATGGAGGGTCTGTCTGCCCCTGTCCTTCCTCACTTCTGTGTCCTGGGGGTGGTGGAGGCGCAGAGGGGAGGGAGACAGCAGGGCTGAGGTGGGCTGCTCATCCTCCTCGGCTTTGTCCCAGCCCTGGGGCTCAGTGCCCTTGGGGGGTGTGGCGTGTGGGGAAGCCACAGGTTGCCAGTCACCCCTCCCCATACCATGCCTTTTTCTCCCACCCTGCAGCAAACCTTTGACCAGAGGCGCTAAAGAGGAGCATGGTGGATTGATGTGAGCTTCTCTTCCTGCCCCTTCTGCCCATGTCCACTCCCTTCACCTTTCTCATGCCCTGTGCACCCCTCCTGACCCCTCCGCCCTGGCCCTGGCCCTGCCCCTGCCCGGGTCCTCTCCCTGCTGGAAAGAGTGGTGCTGTTTCCAAGGTGGGGTAGGGGAGTGGGGGAGTCTGGGAGGGGCTCTCGGGAGGATGTCTGCCTGCCTGCCCGTCCACCAGCTGGCAGTGTTGGTCACACTGAGTGCCCTGCCTCCCTCCCCACCAGCCGCTCCCCCCGCCATGAGAAGAAGAAGAAGGTGCGTAAATACTGGGACGTGCCGCCACCCGGCTTTGAGCACATCACCCCGATGCAGTACAAGGCCATGCAAGGTAGGCCCTAGCTGGGCTGTTCCAGGGTGGTGGGCGGGTGCAGGGTGGGGCACACCTGGGCCTCAGGCCTGTGTGTTCCCGCAGCCCCTGGGCCGTCAGGAGGCCGGGCTCAGAGAAGCGGCAGTTACCAGGTGGTGTCCTGCTGCTGGGCCGAGTCGAGTCTGGCCTGTTGGTCCTGCAGGACTGCTGCACAGAGCTGGTGGGCTTCTTAGGGCGGGCGGGGGTCCAGAGCTTGGGTTGAGGCTTTCGTTTTTTCCTGCCCCTTCCTCAGCTGCGGGTCAGATTCCAGCCACCGCCCTCCTTCCCACCATGACCCCTGATGGTCTGGCTGTGACCCCAACGCCGGTGCCCGTGGTTGGAAGCCAGATGACCAGACAGGCCCGGCGCCTCTATGTGGGCAACATCCCCTTTGGCATCACTGAGGTACTGCCCTTCCCCTGCCCATCCTCCCCCAGTTCCCCCACCTCATCCCCTGCCCACCCTGCACGGGTCAGACTCTGCTCCTGCAAGACCCCCCGGCCCCCTCCCAGACGGACGATGGAGTTGAGCCAGCCAGGGGCCGGGCTGGGGGTGGCCCCTCCCTCCCTCCTCTTCCCTCTCCGTCTCCCCTCCCCACCCTCCTCCAGCAACCCGGGATCAAACACACACAAAACCACCCTCCATGTGGTACCTACGTGTCGGAGAGACAGAGAGGGAGACGCAGCACACACACGCGCGCACACACAGACGCACGCCCCCAAGTGTTTCCTGACACACTCTCCTCTCCTGCCGTCTGTCCCCATCCTCTCCCCCACATCCTCCCATGGTCGCTGTTCTTTATTTTTGATTGCCCTGACCTCCCCCCTCCCGCCGTTCCTGCCCTCCCCGGCCCTCTCCCCACCCCTTCCCGTGGCACCCCTGAGAATCCCGAGATCAAAGAGTTGTTTCCATTTCTCTTTAAAGTGAAATATTGTGGGGCTGAGATCCCTCGTAGCAACAAAAAGTTTGCTACCATCGTCGAAGGCAAGTAAGGTCCATTCTGACTTTCTCAACCTGCACTTTGCTACATTTGATAAACCAGCCCCCGGACTCCAGGGCCAGATCCCTCCACATCACTCTTTTCTCCTCCCCTCCCGCCCCCCCTGCCCCGCACTCACCTCTTCCTCCTTGCTGTCTCCGTCTTGCTTTCCCTTTCTGTCCCTTTGCCTGTCCCTTTCTCTGGTCCGCTGCTTTCATGTCATTTCCTTGTCTTGTCTGCACTGGGTGTTTGTTCCTTGTGTTTCCTTGTCTCCTGCTCTATGGTTTTCTCTCCCTTTCCCTCTTGTTTTCTTTCATCTTTCCTTGAACTGCCCTTCTCCTCTCTTGATCGTCTGGGCCCCCGTGGCTTGCCCTGGTGCCTGTGTCTGCCGCCCTGTGGCTCCCATCTCCTACTCTGTCCACCCCCGTGACTGCTTCCTTCTGTGTCTCATTTCCCTCGCTTTGGTTCCTACTATTGACCTCTCCACCCCTCACCCGTACTCCACTGTCCCACCCTGCCCTCCCCTTCCCTCTCCCCTTACCCCCAAACCCTCTGTGTCTCCCTCTCTCACCCTTCCCCTCCTCTCTCCACCTCCCTCCCCGCCCCGTCTCCTCTTCCTCTGTAGGAGGCCATGATGGATTTCTTCAACGCCCAGATGCGCCTGGGGGGGCTGACCCAGGCTCCTGGCAACCCAGTCTTGGCTGTGCAGATCAACCAGGACAAGAACTTTGCCTTTCTGGAGGTGAGTTGGGTGGGTGGCTGTGGGGCCAGGGTTACGTGGAGTGGGGTGGGGCCCTGTCTGTCACTTGCTGTGTTGCCCTACCCCATTGCCCCTTTCCACTGGACCAGTCAGTGCAGGCCATTCTCCCTGGTACCCTGGGCTCTGGACTCCTGCAAGTCCCCTCCTGCTGCCCACCTCCTCCCTCTGTGACCATTCTGGCCCTGTCCTGTGCTCTGGCCACACTCATGGCCTTCCAGGATACACTGTGGCCTCTTTGCCCTGGGGCTGAAGTGGGAAAATTTTATTTTTTCTTGTCGTAGAGATTAAACCCAGGATTTTATGCACTGAGCTACACCCCGACCCCTTTAAAAATTTTTTTTAAAAGAAGTTTTGAGACGGGGTCCTACTAAGTTGCCCAGGTTGGGCTAGAACTTGGGATTCTCCTGCCTCCTCCTTCCAAAGTGCCGGGGTCAGAGGTGTGCGCCACTATGCCTAGCCTGGCTTGCTAGTGTTTCTAACTCGTCTTCCTCATCAGTGCTTCTCAGACTGGTGAAGGACTTGGGTTTTTGGTTGCTGTTCCCATGAAAGGCAGAGGCGGCAGTGGAGCAATGGTGAAAGCTCCCGTCCGCCCCACATTGCCTCATCGCAGTCCACTTTGCGTCACGCTGGGCCAGATTTCAGCATAAATGTCACTGGTTGGAAAGCCTGTAAACTGTTTCCTTCTCCTTTACTAAACATCCCTGTGCCACTCCGTTGGCACTGTCATGGTCATGGCGGCGTGTTTGCCTCTGCCTTTGTCTCGGGTGCTGGTGTCTCCCCTCGCCAGAAGGTGAGCCCCAATGTGTCTGCGCTCCCGGTGCCCAGGGCAGAGCCTGTCACGTGATGATTGTCCCTGCGAGTGGAAGGAAAGGGACATCCCCCTCACAGAGCCTGGGCCCGAACCTGCCTCACACCATCTCCTCCTGTCTCCTGCAGTTCCGCTCAGTGGATGAGACGACCCAGGCCATGGCCTTCGATGGCATCATCTTCCAGGGCCAGTCGCTGAAGATCCGCAGGCCTCACGACTACCAGCCGCTGCCCGGCATGTCGGAGAACCCCTCGGTCTATGTGCCTGGTGAGTGAGGAGTGGGCCAGCCTGCTACCTGCACCTGGGAAGCTGCTCGGGAGCAGCACGTGTGCTTTGGAACCTCCAGGTCTCCTTCCAGCCAGGCTGCCTGGCCCCCTGCTGTGATCTATGTTTGATGCACAGCTTGCAAGTGGCAGAGCCAGGACCAGACCCCAGGTGCCCTGGGCAGGGCGGGACTCACAGCCTGTGCCTCACTTCTGTGTGGTGGCCTCTTGTCCCTGGTGCAAGTGAGGCGGGGCTGGAGGACCCTTCGGTGTGCTCCCTTCCCCTGTGGGGTCTGGCTGGAGTCCTATGTTCTGGGCCGTTTCTCAGTGGTGCTAACGTTCCCTGTGATGGATAGGACTGACAGCGAGCCGCGGTGGTGGCTGAATGGTTGGGGTGTCTGTGCTTGTACACTCGGACGCGTGTGGCTGGTATCTCCATGGCATGCAGGAATCCTTGGCGGAGCTTGTGGTCTGTGTGGAAAGGGGGAGTGGGCTGCCCTCATCCCTTGGGCTGCAGTTCCCAGCACCTGTAGTAGACATGGAGGGCATGAAGGGGGCCGTTGGCTCCTCTGAACCCAGTGGCCTGCAGGAAGCCGGTGCTGCTCCAGCTGAGAAGGGAGGCCATGTCTCAGGCCGGTTTGGACTTTGAGAAGGTGGGAATCTGCTGACCGGTCTCAGCACTAGAGGACCAGTGGAAAAACTGTGTCAGCTCTGCTTCTCAGAGTGGGGTGTGCAGTCCAGAGGGAGGTGTGTTGGTGTCCAGGTCAGTGTGGCTCGGGGCCGGGTCCCCGCTGTTGGTGTGTGAGTTTGGTCAGTCCTGTGATCTTTGTGAACTCAGTGCCCTACGTGTGGTGACCTGCCCTGCTGCTCTGAGTGCCGCTCGTGTTGTCTCCCGTGCACTGGAGCTCGCGTAGCGTTACATGTGCAGCCTACCACCTGCTGTGCTTTGTGCCCCGTGCTGTCCCCGGTGGTGCTTCTGCCAGTTAAGACTTTGTAAATCTCTCTGAGTGAAAAGTCATTGGCAGATGGCCCGGCCTGCTTGTTATTATATCTGGATTGCTTTGTCCCACGACGGCAGCGGGGGTGGCCCATCTTATTTCAGCAGGGAAGGCAGGTATGGGGCGAATGGTAATGGGCTCAAGGTCATGGAGTCAGTGCCTGCCTAGCCATCCTGCACTGCGTCTGGCCAGCACAGTATCCTTCTGGAAACCGGTGCTGCGGCCGGGGGCTGGTTGCTGTTATTGGCTTGGTTAGTGGCAGGCCTTTCCACGCAGAGCCAGTGTGGCTGAGCAGTGGCACCCTGCCCACTCGCCTGTCCGATGTGCCTGCCCGGGGATGTCCAGCTCTGCCTGTGGGGTTGGGCAGGGCAGATGGGTACCGCTCTGGGGCAGTAGCAGGATGTGATTTCGCCTGCAGGTTAGGCCTGTATCTTGCTCTCTTAAAGCTGGAATTTGGCTGTCCGAGGTGGTGCATGTCTATAGTCCCTGCACAGAGGGAGGCTGAGGCAGAAGGATTGCAGCAAGTTTGAGACTCCTGTGGATCTTCGTGGGACTCTGTTTCAGAATAAGAAAGGGCTGTGTGTGTAGCCTAGTGGTAGAACACCACTGGTTTGAGTTCTAGTAGAGCTCCCACCCACCATAAAACAGGTTTTGAGCTTCCGTTCCTTTCCTTTTCTTACCCTGTAGAGATTGAAAGAGAAGGGGCATTTGGTAAAATCTAGCAGATTTCTTTTTTTCGTACCGGGGATCAAATTCAGAACCTTGTGCTTGTGAGGTAGGTGGCAGAACCACGGAGCTAAATCCCCAGCCCTCAGATTTCTTGGTTAGAAAAAAACCCTGGAAACCAGAGACAACTGACTTATTTCCCGATTTCGATAAAGAGGTTAATGTGGCGAGCCCCCCAGGATTAAGCCCATGCCTGGCAACCATGAAAGCCGTCGGTGGTGGTGTGGATGTTGCTGTATTCGTCCTTTGCAGTGGCTGCTGCGTTCTCCTGAGTGCCTGAGGCCTAGAGGCCTCAATTGGCAGAGCTGTGCCTTGAGCCCGGGAGCCGCCTAGTGGCTGACGGGTGTGGCCTCCCTGAGAGGCAGCACTGCACAGTGGCTCAGAGCCTCTGCCTGGCTGACTGTTGGGGACCCAGGCAGGACCCTCAGCCTGGACCCAGCGGGGTAACAGGTGGGCAGAGCTTGGTCCGCCTGGCCTGTGCCCTCCAGGGTGCTTCTGCCTGTCTCTGGATCCAGGCTGGGTGCCCTGTGGCCGTGGCCCCTCTGCTGGTGTGCAGCCCTAGTGGTTGGGGGCAGATGCGAGCCTTGAGGGGGGCCCGTTATTCTGGGGCTTCCCCATTTCCTGTCTCACCTGATGCTCCCAGGACCAGGTTGGAGGTAGCATGAGCCCCCAGGTGCGGGGCGGCCACAGGGACGGGAGGCAGGCTGGGGAGGCTGGGGCCTCCCACTCACGTCTGATGGGTGGCGTCAAGACTTAAGTGAGGACATCTGGGAAGCTTGTGCAATGCTAGGTTGAATCCTGGGGCAGGCACCTGCCTGCCAAGTTCATTGGGTAGGGTAGGCTGGGTGTTAGCTCACTCAGCTGATAGGGCCATGGGTGCCCTTAGGGACCATGCCGTCAGCCAGCAGTTACCATGGCGGTTGTTGCAGCAGCCCAGACTCCAGTGGGCTCTCAGCTCCCTGGGCGGCTGGCCCTCTGCGAGCGGGCTCTTTCCCAGTGTCACAGGAACTGTGCGCGGGACCTGCGGGACAGGACTGGGCCTGTGCAGTGGGGAGACCATCCTGGTGGGGCCCAGGACCCCTTGTCCCCTGGGTTGGGACCCGAGGGCTGAAGAAGAGCTTGAGTGACCCTGCAACTTGCTCAGAGCTGCAGGGCAGGCAGCAGTGCAGGTGTGAGTGTGGTGTGGGGCCTTCCTGGGAAGATGCTGCCAGCCTGCGGTTTCTTGGAGGCCAGACAGGTCCGGGAGACCTGCAAGTCATCGTCAGACTGCGTTGAGGACCATGTGGACGCAAGCTCCAGGTGCAGACGTCCCCGGTTCTGTGGGACATGCCCTGGTGTTGGAATTGAGGTTCTTCTCCCCTCTCCCATAGGAGTTGTGTCTACTGTGGTCCCTGACTCTGCCCATAAGCTGTTTATCGGGGGTCTACCTAATTACCTGAATGATGACCAGGTGAGGCCCTCTCCTGCCTGTCCTCCCCTCCCCTGCTGGCCTTACTGGGCACTCATGGCTTCTTGGCCTGCTGCAGGTAAAAGAGCTGCTGACATCCTTTGGGCCTCTCAAGGCCTTCAACTTGGTCAAGGATAGTGCCACAGGGCTCTCCAAGGGCTACGCCTTCTGTGAGTACGTGGACATCAACGTCACCGACCAGGTGAGCCTGGGGGCCTGGCTGCCCGCCATGTCTGCCCTGTCCTTGCTGTTGCAGCTGGGGTGCCCTCCTGGGACGAGGTGGGAGGTGGCTGCCCCAAGGAAGGTCCTGCGCTTTGCGCCCGCTCCAAACTCACTTTTGCGGTCCCGTTTCCCCACCGATGCCTTGGTCTGGGGGAGGAGCCAGGCTCCTGGGCCTTGACTCCCCTCTCCTGTCCCCCTCCGGCCCCTGCCTGACACAGGCCATCGCGGGGCTGAACGGCATGCAGCTGGGGGACAAGAAGCTGCTGGTCCAGAGGGCGAGTGTGGGCGCCAAGAATGCCACGCTGGTGAGCCCCCCGGCACGTTACTTTCCATTGGCTAGCGGGCCCGGGTGGGGGCGGGAGGGGACAGGTGTTCTAGGCTCTGTCCCTGTTCTCCCGGGAGGGGTGTGGGCGTAGAGGAGCTGCCCCTGGGCAGGTGGGCATCCGAGGGGTTCAGGCCTGAGCGGCGGGAGGCTGGCTGGAGCCCCTGGTAACTCCCCTGCCTCCCCCTGGACCCACAGAGCACCATCAACCAGACCCCCGTGACCCTGCAAGTGCCGGGCCTGATGAGCTCGCAGGTGCAGATGGGCGGCCACCCGACCGAGGTCCTGTGCCTCATGAACATGGTGCTGCCCGAGGAGCTGCTGGATGATGAGGAGTATGAGGAGATCGTGGAGGATGTGCGGGATGAGTGCAGCAAGTACGGGCTGGTGAAGTCCATCGAGATCCCCCGGCCCGTGGATGGCGTGGAGGTGCCCGGCTGTGGAAAGGTCAGCACTCACCCTGGCCTGTGTCTCGCCGGCCACAAGTGGGCTCCGCGTTCCTCTCCCCGCGGGACTGGTGTGTGTGAGCGCGGCGGGAGTGCACACCTGCAGTCCCAGCACTGTGTGAGGCCCCCTGCATCCACACAGGCAGGCTCGGGTCCCTGGCATCACCATGTGGGTGGCGGCGGTGAGGGCGTGGCTGGCATTCACCCGTCCACCTGGTTGGTGTACCGATGGCGCTTGTGCTGTGCCCAGCGAATGAGCGAGCCAGCATTCTGCCATGAACAGGGCCCCCAGTCCTGGGGCAGTGCAGGAGCAGCCCGGCAAGCCTGGCCAAAGTTGGGGCTGAGGTGTTCTGGGGAGCAGGGTGAAGAGGCCCTGGCCCTGGCCCTGGCATCCGCTGAGCTGTTACCTCACTGCGTCCTGCTTGTGTTTTTAGGTTTCATATTAGGGCTTTTACAGACCTACTCAAGACTGATAATGGTACACCCCATCACCCACCTATCATTGCCATTTATTCAGCTTAATTTGTTTTCTTTTTTGGTACTGGGGATCAAACTCTCAGGAATGTGTGCTTGCCAGGCAGACGGGGTGCCACTGAGCTACATCCCCGGCAACTCAGCTTATTCTTGCCCCCACTTTTTTGTAATACTTGAAGCATCTCAGGTGTATTTCCTCTGAGGTACTCCGACATACTTCTCTGTAATTTCTCACCTACTGACCTGGGCCAGATTGTTATTTGGAGATTGGGTCTCGTAATGTAGTTTAAACCGGCCTTGAACTCACTAGTACCCCAGGTTGGCTTGGAACTTATATGGTGATCCTCCTGCCTCAGCCTCCTAAGTGCTGGGATGACAGGTGTGCGCCACTGTGCCAAGCCTCTGGGCCGGTTGACTGCATGGAGGTTGGTGCTGTGCTGTCAAATACTGAGCTGCACTTGTGGCTTCCACTCGCTGGTTGCCAGCAGGGCTATTCCTCCCTTGTTGACAACTCAAAACTGTGTGGCACTCAGTGTCCCATGGCGACATGTTTGCCCCTATTTGAGGGCCACTGCTCTAACTTGAAAAATTTGTATGAACTTTTTTATTTTAACAAAATCACAACATTAATAACATTTGATATTCCCGTTCTAGTCTATTACTGTCTCAAAAATGGCTTGTTTTATGTAGGTCCAAATAAGGTCCTTTTTTTTTTTTTTTGGTACCGGGGATCGAACTCAGATCCTTGCTCTTGTGAGGCAGGTGCTGGAACCACTGAGCTAAATCCCCGGCCCAAGGTCCTTGTTTTGAGTTTGGTTACAAAGGTTTTTTTTTGGTTACAAAGTTCTTTTTTTTGTTTTTTTGAGACAGGATATTGTTATATAGCCCCAGGCTGCTGTCTTTTTTTTTTTTTTTGTACCAGGGCAGGCGGCAGAACCACTGAGCTAAACCCCCGGCCCCTCCCTTTTCTTCCTTAAGTGAAGCTGTTTGTGGAAGACTAGTGTCACCCTTGTGTGGGATTTGCCGAGTTGGGTCTCGCGCGTCCTGGTGGGTCAGGCGGGCGTGGCCCCAGCCTGCTCTTGTTCGCAGATCTTCGTGGAGTTCACCTCGGTGTTTGACTGCCAGAAAGCCATGCAGGGCCTGACCGGCCGCAAGTTCGCCAACAGAGTGGTGGTCACCAAGTACTGTGACCCCGACTCCTACCACCGCCGGGACTTCTGGTAGAGATCTGGCGGCGGGGAGGCGGCGGCGCGGAGGCTCCTCCCGCACGCCACCCTCTCCCCAAGACGGCGGGAGCGACGCGGCGACAGCCCGAGGACGGCCGGCGGCGACTGGGATGGCAGCAGCGGGGCGGGCGGGGGGGACGGGAAGTGCGCGGGCCCACGCGGGACGCGCAGCAGGCGGCGGGGTGCCGGCGGTGGACGGACGGGTCCCCCTCCCCGGTAGGAACAGCGCGTCCGTCCCGGCCCGGCCGCTGGGTTCCCCTCGGCGCCCGCCCTCCCGTCAGTCCCGTTTCTTACGTAGTTGGCCCCTTAGTCCCCGTCCGCCCCGCCCGCCTGGTCCTCTCCTCTGTGGCAGTTTCATATTTGCTAAGACGAATTTGCTCATTAAACATTTTGTTGTATTTTACTTTGCGGAGCCGCTCCGTCTGTGTGTGCGCGCTGTGCTGCGAGTCGTGCCCCGGGAAGGCTGCGTCGCGGTCCCGGGTCCTAGCTGGGCTCCCTAGGCTCCCACCCTTCTCACGGCGCGGTCCGCTGGGCAGGCTTTGCAGAACACGGCAGTGGACGGAAGTGACGAAGAGGCCCTTGTGACGTTAGCTCTTGTGCCGGAAGTGATGCCGCCCGGACGGGTTTGGCTGCGGAAGCCGGAGCTGCCGAGGCCGGGTGCGGCGCACTGGGCGGGTCACGCGATTACTTCCGCTTCCGGTCCGTCGTCTTCGGTTGCTTCCCGTTCGCTCGGTGCCTCCCCTCCCCCGCTCGGCTGTCCGTGCCCCTCTTGGGCGCCGGGGCGGCGGGGCCGTCGGCGTGCGGCCCTCCGCGCGTCCGCACGTGCGCCCGTGCAAGTTTCCGCCGCCCGCACCCCGGCGCGCGTCCCTGACACCGAGTCGGAGCGGGGGCAGGGGTCTGACCGCCATGACCCCCCGAAGCCCCGCGTGAGGGGCCGAGGTGAGCGCCGGCCCGGCTTGTGTGGAGCTGGGCGATCGGCCTCTGTGGCGAGGCCTGGGCTCCGGGGTCGCTGGTTTTCAGCCGTGGTCTCCGGTGTCGGCCTTTGTGCCTGCGCCTGGCCGTGCTCCCCTGGCCCTTAACCTGTCTTAACCTGCGGGTCTGTATCTGTCCGCGTCCCGTCCCGTCCGGTCCCCATCCCCTTCCCCCGCGGGTCCCCGCTGTTGCTGTGGAGCGCCGCCCCGTGCGTTTCCAGGGTTTCACCGAAGGGTTTGGAGATAGGGGTGTCCTGGGGCTCTTTCCATCCCTGTCCTGTTTCGGCGTTTGCTTGTCAGGATAGGGCCTGCCTGTCTTCCGGGTTGGTGTCTTCCTTTCCCTGACCTCTCCTTCGAGTGCATATCTTTGCCCTCGTCTGCACGTCTCGTTTTTGTCCTCATTCTTGTCGCTTCCAGCCTCCCCAGTTCCTTTCCAGGATTGTTCGCCGGATCTCCAGTATGCCCCTTTCCTCCAGGTTTCTGAGTCTCTGGTGAGGTGTTAAGACCCCCGGCTCTGGGGTCAGCCGCTGCTTGCCATGTTACTGGGCAGGCGACTTCTGTCTCCAGAAGCTCGGTTTCCTGTCTGACGTGGAAGTGTTCACAGCCCTTCCTCGCAGGCTTCTGCCGTCCAGAGTGAGGTGTGTCTGTGGAGCGCCTCTCCACATCTGGTGTGGAGGGTGCAGTTGGGGCCTCTGGGCTTTGAAATGCTTTAGAGATTTTGTTTCATTCAGTAAGCATTTGATATTAGTCCCTTGAGTTCCCTTTAGAGAATTTTGCCATATCAATTGTATTTGCTTAACTTAATAATTCTCTTTGGATCAATTTAAATTGAAAACCAGCCTCATTTTAAGAAGTATTTATGAAATCTTGGCTTTGATGTGTTTGTGGCATAGTTTTTCCTAACACTTGAAGTAAGTATGTGGTATTAAGGTAGCCCGTCTTCGAATGCCACTCAGTGTGCTGCTTTTCTCTGATAATCATAGCAGGCAGTGTTATTGAGTGCCTACTATCTGTGGGGCACATAGCCAAGCACTCTATGTACCATGGCATTTAATCAACAAGCTTGCCAGGTAGGAGTTCTTTTCTTTCATTTCAGAGTTAAGGAGGTTTCATCTCAGAATCTCAAGGAGGGTTTGCTTTGCTGGTAGCTGAAGCGGCCAAGATTTGAACCTAAACATTGTGTTCTTTTGCATTACATCCCATTTTTCTTGTTTTTTATTTCTCAGGCCCAAGTGTTTTTGTTTTTTTTTTCCCATTGTTTCAAGGCCTCTGTCTTTCTGTCTACGCCTTTCTATCTTCCCATGTGTTGGCCCACCCTGCCAAGGGTTCTCTGTGATTCTCCCCTCTTCCCCTCATTCCTTTTCTTGTCAGGTCTTGTGTTTCCTGTATTTGTGACAGTGTTTATTTGTCTTGGGGGGTCTCGCTGGACCTGTCTTGGGACCATGGCCACTCTTTCGCACCTGGTAACGGCTGAGTTGAAGGCAGTGGCAGCCTGTTTCATTCACTCACCTCTTGCCCAGGTGTGGGTCATGGTAGGGCTCTGAGTCTCACTCCACACGTTGTTGGAGAGGTGTGGATGGGTGGTCTGATCTCTCTGAATGCCCAGGCTGCTTTACCTGACAGGCGTGCGTTTCTGGTTAGAGGCGGTGACCTTGCATCTCCTTCCATGTGGGGGCTGTGAATCAGAGTTAACGTGTGTGAAGCACTCGGGGTGCCCAGCATGAGATAGGAGCTGTGGAAGTGCCTGACGGTTTCCCCATTTGTTTGATCCTTGCCATTCTGTTTCTTTGTCATCAGTGTCAGCAAAAACTAACAGGTTAATTTAAAAGTGTAAGTTTTGAAGAGCTCAAGTGGGTCTTGTGTTGCAGCTGCCATGCCACTCTCGGGGTGACTTTGATGGAGCCATTTAAACTCGAGAGCCCAGTGTCTGCTACAGTGTTAAATGAGATAGTGTATGCCTACTGCCTAGGGAGTGCCTGGCACTTGGCTGGGACCCATCACTGGGGCTGCTGTGCTCCTTAACTCTCCTCCCTGCCTGTGGCTCGCATAGTCCCCAGTTGTCCTCCACCTCTTGCTGCCCTGGGACACCTCCCTGTCTTCCTGTCATCCTTGCTTGCTGTCCCTCGTGTCCTCATTCTGCCATGGACACCCCATTCCACAGTCTTGCTCTCCTTCTCCTCTTCTTCCTATAGTGTCTATTGAATGACTTTTCCAGGCCAGCAGTTCTATACGGAAAAGCTGGGTCCAGACAGATGAGGTTTCTGTCCTCATGGGGCTGTGGGTTAGCCTTAGATACAGAATTGGGCACAAGAGTTTAAACCGACAAGGGTGACAGTCTACCGACGAGCCCCGCCCCCCGCCAGGGATGGTGAATGTGGTGTTGGGGTGTGCATCTGGGAAGTGAAGCGGAGTCCCTGAGGAAGAAGTAGGAAGAGCTTGACCTTAGCGGGGCTGGTCAGGTATGCGGCTGGCCAGCCCTCACCGTGTGCCTCGTGTTTGCCAGTGCTCGGTTCCCTGGATTATAGTACAGGACCTCATTCGACAGAGGAAAACTGAGCCGCAAGAGCTCGAGGCCTGCCCAAGTCAGTCCAGCTAAGGAGTGGCTGATTGGCATGGGGACCTCTGGTGTGACGGGTGTGCCTGTGACCTGCCACTGCCTCTTCTGGAAGGGGCCAGGCACATTTGAGGAACTGAAAGATGGATGCGGTAGTTTTCAGATGGAGGTTAACAAGGGCCCATGCCTCCTAGGCCATGGTCAGCATCTCGTCCTTGCCTTTGAGGGCCAGTGGGGATTCTCCACAGGGGCAGCTCAGGCTCGGGCTGGCCTGCATCTCCTTTGTGTTTCCAAAGACCTCCTCTCCCCTCAGATGTGGTGATCTACCAGCGCTTTGTGTGGACAACCCCTGTGATTGCCATACCTCTGGACGCCCCCGGGGGCCTGAGCCCCTCAACTTCACCACCGGCACCATGTCGACCTCATCACTCCGGCGCCAGATGAAGAACATCGTCCACAACTACTCAGAGGCCGAGATCAAGGTCCGAGAGGCCACAAGCAATGACCCCTGGGGCCCGTCCAGCTCCCTCATGTCGGAGATCGCTGACCTCACCTACAACGTGGTGGCCTTCTCGGAGATCATGAGCATGATCTGGAAGCGGCTCAATGACCATGGCAAGAACTGGAGGCATGTCTACAAGGTGAGCACTGCTGTGGGCCTGGACACGGGTGGCTCCGGGCTCTGGGCGAATCTCCAGCCCCTTGTCCCAGGCACGAGGAGTTCAGACAAAAGGCTGCGCCCAGGGCTGTACATGGCAGCTCCAGAGACAGATAGAGCTTGACAGAGACAGAGACAGAGACAGAGACAGAGACAGAGACAGAGCTTGCTGCTTGCCAGGAGTCAGGACGTGGTGCTGACAGAGGGTAGCATGGACGCCTCCTGTGTCTCAGTTCCGTGGTGGTGGCTGTGCGCTGTAGGACTTGGCCGCCACTCAGGCTGTTGATTAAAGAGTAGTTCTACTGGGTGTCAGTTAGACCCTGATTCACAGAAGGAAAGAAGACTTTACCTCAGGACATCCACATCACTTCTAGTCACAACTTCGGGATAGTGCCCTGTGTGGAGCGGTTGTCATCATTTACTCTCCAGTTCCCTGTTGATTGCTTTGTCCACATGCTTTGCAGTGATTTGCTTTTTCAAGGAAGGGTGCCGTGGAAATCCTTGTGTGCTTGCCGCTTTCCAGAGCTGGAGTTGTGGGGCCACAGGGCGCGTGGGCCAGTAGTTTGTTAAATGTGCCCAGGGTCCTCACCCTGGCCATAACTGGCATGAATCAACCGCATGCTGCATGCCAAAGGTGGCCGTGCAGGACTCTGCATGCGGGCCGGGGTCCAGTGCACCCCCCTGGCTGCTTTTGTTTCTGCTCTTCTGGCAGAGTAGCTGAGGGTGCAGGCTGGGCCTGGTGGCTGGTTACATGCCCAGGGAAGCCCTGCTCTTCTTCCACCTCTCCTGAGTATCTACAGAAGGCCCACTGTCCCCACTGCCCTGTCTGGCTGATCTTGGAGACTTCCTGCCAAGGTGGGGTGGTTCCCTCTCCTCCAGAAGAGACGTGCATCCAGAGACAGGGCACCTCCTGCAAGTGCGAGCAGCAGGCTGAGGCTGTTTGCTCCCATCCGACACGCCAAGGTTGGGTCAAGGCTGGGCCGACTCACAGCAGAGCTGGGGTGGATACTGGTCACTGTAAAGGACGGGCTGCTGTCAGTCCTGCTGAGAGTTGGGGAAAGCCCCGGGGTGGCAGGCATGTCCCTCTGTGGAGGCCGGGCAGGAGGGTCCTGAGGACCCTGGACCTTGCTGACCAATGATCTGGGGGTGCGGAGGACAGTGGGTGGCCGGTGGACAGGGTGAGAGTCCTAGGGGTGTGCCATGCTATTGGCCAGGGTGGCACATGGGGCAGGGAAGTGGCTGGGGAGGTGGCAGGGCTCTGGTGCCAGGAGGGCCAGGGTGCTTCGGAGGGTGATGGAGAGTCTGTGCCAGGCTGCATCTTGCATCCGGTGCGTTCCTGGCTCCTGTGGGTTGGCCCTGTCTGATGGTGCCGAGGACCCGGCCCCTGCCCAGCCTGGAGGCACCTCCTGGACAGGAGGGGCCAGATGTGGTCCCCTTAGAGGTGGGGCGTCATGAAGCAGGGGCTGTGGAGAGCCCTGTGGCCTCAGTCAGGAAAGGCTCCCTGGAAGAGGCTGCAGGCTGTCGTGGGACCCACCTCACTCTTCTAGCCCGATTCCTTTAGAGAAATTTTGAGAGATGTACTGAGACATAATTTGCCTACAGTAAAATCTACTTTCTAGGCACAACCCTGTGGGTTCCGAGGTGCATGTTGTGAGCTGTTATCATAGTGAAGGCAGGACGTTTTAGTCACCCAGAATCTCCCACTCTGGGGACCTTTGCAGTTTCCCCCTGTGCTCTGGCCCCACCTGGCAGCCCTGCTCCGTTTTGTCCCTGCCGTTGCAAGCCTCGGCGTGGCTGTGGCTGTGGGTCCTGCTCACTCTGAGCCCCCGGTCTGTCAGGTGTGAGGGAGGGTCTGGGGTGCCCCCATCTCACCGTGGGTGGAGCCTGTACTTGGCCCTGAGGGGTTGTCGTGTGTGTGTGGAGATGGAGCAGGGCTGCTGTCTATGTCTGGTCACGCCCCTCTGAGCTTCACAGTCCCCTCCGAGAGTGTGTGACAGGGATGGAATCCCAGAGAGTCTGGGCTCCCCCAGCCCTCAAGAGCGCTGAGCCCACCTGAACTGACCAGAGAGAGGACTCTGCGTCCCGTTGTCCTCACTCCACTGTCGTGTCGGGTCCCTTCTGCCCCAGGTGCTGTGTTGAGCAGGGGCAGTCTTCTCTCTGGTGGACAGGGATGCCAGGCCTGGAGCTGGCTCGCTGCGGGGCCCGTTGCTTTGGAGCCCATGAGTTCCCACCAAGGCCCTGCCTGGTGACACTAGATCTGGTCGCCCCTGTGGTGAAAGAGTATGTGTCTGAGGGTGTGGCGGGCCTGGTTCCTGCATGTCCTGCTTGTGGCCCTGGGGACAAGTCTTGAGGAGCAGGGGCCAGTGTTCCGTGGCCCTGTGGCTCTGTGTGGTGCACAGTGCCTCGCCCCATCCTCAGAATTACCCACGAAGGAGGTGCTTCTCCTCCTTTTCCTTGGTTTTCTAGGTGCCAGGTGGAGAAGGGGAGGCAGAGGTAGCTCAGGGCTACCTGTTCTGTGGTGGAGCTGGAGTGGAGCCCCCAGCACCCTTTTGACCTTGGGTTGTTCCCCAGTTTCTCCAAGGACTGCAGAGTCTCTGGTTTTATCTTAAAACAAGTCAGCAGAGTACAGGCCATGGGCCAATCCCGTGCTCTGCCTGCTTTTGTAAATAAGGAACACAGCCAGGCTGCTGAGTAGTTGAGACAGAGATTGGCCTGCAAAACCAAAATATTTATTACCTGGCCTGTTACAGAAAACATGCTGGCCTGCTCAGACGTTGTCTGTGATGTCTCAGGACGTCCTTGACAAAGCTGTTTGAAGAACAAACAGGCACTGCTGCCTTCTCCAGTTGCCCACTTT
Source organism: Heterocephalus glaber (assembly GCF_053883595.1). Taxonomy (NCBI): domain Eukaryota; kingdom Metazoa; phylum Chordata; class Mammalia; order Rodentia; family Bathyergidae; genus Heterocephalus; species Heterocephalus glaber. Next base: position 1,956,864 of record NW_028258451.1, read on the forward strand.
TAAAATGAGGGTTTGGGGTTTTATTGTGGTGTGGCTGACCAAGCCGGGCTGCACAGCCTGGTCCGTGTTGGGATGTGTGCCCCTGGGAGCCCTGGCTCCGAATGGGGAGGGAGCTCCCTCAGGACGCTCTTCCCCCGATGAGCTGTGGCCACTGTCCGGGTAGGCTTTGGGTCTGGCCGCTGCTTCCTACAAGGCCAGCATTGACCTGGGTGGTGCGGGTAGCAGCTGCTCGTGGGTTCACTTGTTTCCTTGCTGTGTAGTTGGCAGCTCGCTGTGTGAGTGTGCTGATGTAGATTCATGTGCCTACGGATGATACTGGACTGCTTCCAGGTTCATGTAACTGCATATCCAAAGTCCAGAGCACTCTGAAAACAGAACTTTTTGATAATCTGTTAAGCCCATGTGGACAGAGGTGGGGTCACGGCGTTGTCCTGCTCTCGTGATGTTGGCATCCCTTTCCCGAGCCACAGCTCTCGCATGGGGTGTGACGATGCCTGGAAGTGGCTTTGCTTGACCTGTCCTCCCACGTGGAAACCCTTGCAGGGCCATTGAAGTCTAGCTTGGCTTCCAGATGCAGTGCTCTCAGCACTCCTGGGAGAGCCTCGCCAAGCCTGGGTCTGGCTTCAGGAGTTGGGAGATGGGAGGGCCTGCAGCACTTACTGCACATCGCACTGCTGAGGCCCGGTGTGAACAGAGGCCGCTGCCACCTCCCCAGCTCTGCTCTCTGGGAGCCCTGCCGTCACCCACAGGACCCCAGTGTGCCCTCCCTGGGAACCATGGCTGAGGCCTCCTGCAGCTTGAGGGCCCAAGGCCCTGCACCTGCTCTGGAGATGGTTAGCCTGGCGATGTTCTTACTTCTGGCCTGTTTGAGCAGGACCTCATCCGCTTGTCACAGTGGGGCTCCCTCTCTGCCTGACTTCTTACTTGGGGTGTTCGTGTGCTCCTGGCCCAGGTGGGCCCGGGCGCCTCGCTGCGGCAGGTGTGCTCTGGCTCGGCCCTAGAACTCTCCGGGCCCACTGCGAGCTGTGGCTCTCAGGAGTGTGACGTGTTTTACACTGGGGAACAGAAAGAAGGCAGTGACCCGACCAGAGTAGCTTGGTGTGGCCTCGTTACTCCGGGTTCCCATTGGAAGGACATGAGCAGGCATGGTAGCAGTTGCGCCGGCCTTTTAGTGTTCCTCGGAGATGGCAGAGCTCGTGTGCTGGCTGTCTGCCCCCTCGGAGTGATAGTTCAGCAGCACTGGGCCACCCGCTGTGCCAGCGATCCCACCTCTGTCTAGAGGGGGAGGCAGAGCTCGTGCCCGCTGGTGACCCTGCTGCCCGCTCTGCCTGGGGTCCCGTTCCAGGCACTTATTGTCTGAGGGACACACCCTGCATGGCCCTCTGTGTCAGGGTCTCTGAGCACTGCGTGCTGTGGCCACATCGAGCTCCCCTGTGGACAGGATGGCTGGGTGGGGGACTGGAGCCATGGTGGCTGCTGAGGCAGGCCCGAGCGATGGCCCTGTCCCCACCTGCAGGCCATGACGCTGATGGAGTACCTCATCAAGACGGGCTCGGAGCGCGTGTCGCAGCAGTGCAAGGAGAACATGTACGCAGTCCAGACGCTGAAGGACTTCCAGTACGTGGATCGTGACGGCAAGGACCAGGGCGTGAACGTGCGCGAGAAGGCCAAGCAGCTGGTGGCCCTGCTGCGGGACGAGGACCGGCTTCGGGAGGAGCGGGCCCACGCACTCAAGACCAAGGAGAAGCTAGCCCAGACGGCCACAGGTGAGTCTCACTGGTGCCCTGCCCTGCCCTGCCCAGACCCTGCTCCGTGGCGCGCTGTGTGTGGCCCCTGCCGCTGGGCCCGGTGCCGTGGGCCCTTGCTCACCCAGTGTGCCCAGTGCCTTCTCAGTTGTGTGCAGACCTGGGCTTGGGGAGCTGCAGGTGGGCATTCTGCTTGAGACCCGGGGGGCTGTGGAGGGAATGTGAGGGGGTATGCAGGCTGGTGCCTGGGGGGCCCCTCCAGGAGAGGATAGAGCAGAGGCCAGCAGCTTGGTGAGGGCTGGCGGGGACCCAGCCTGCAGGTCCTACAAGGCCTTCAGGTCTGGTTTCTAGGGGTTGTTGATGTCCTTCCTAGGTGGTGACCTGTATTTAAAAAGATCGTAAATAGAGTGGTGGGCAGGACATGCCTGTCACCTAAGCAGGGAGGATGCTCGGGATGCTGGCTGCAGCAGGGACTGGTAGCGGGAGGGGAGCTGCGGTGTCAGAGTGGGGTGGATCCGGTCCTATGGAGGGAGTGGGGCTGTGACCCCAGAGGCTCTGGCCTTCGACCTGCTGCTTCAGTGCAGCACATTTGGGGTCAGTGCTAGCTTCCACCTGGAGATGGGCCTCAGCAGTGTGTGGGGCCTGCCCAGGACACCATCGCCGGGCTCGTGTGGCACCTCTGCTGGCCCCAGAGTCAGGTGGCAGGCATCCCCAGCTGCACGAGTGAGCCTGGGCCTGCCCTGGCCTGCACCCTCCCACCTCGGACCCTGAAACTGGAGCCTGTGTGGTCCTCATGTGCCTTAGTGCGTTTGCATTCTGTTCCTTCCCCAACCATTTAAAATGTATGGGCAGAGCCTTGGCCACGGGCAGTGGTCTGCTGACCCTGTCCTAGAGCAAGCTGCAGGGGAGCTGCAGGAGTCCCATGGGGACAGGGACAAGGACTTGAAGGGTCAGGGCCTCAGGCAGAGGTTTGACAATGAGGCGGGAATCCCAGCACTCGTGCACTGAGGACACTGCTCTGGTCTGGCCCAGGGCTGGCCTGACCGGGCACAAGCAGGGACCTAGGAGAGGGTGAGTGGGCACAGGAGCCCAGGGAGCACAGCTTGCTTTGGGGGTTGGGGCTGAAGCCAGGGGGCGGGGTCTGCTCTGGGGGCGGAGCCCAGGCAGTGCCCTGTGTCCCACCGAGGGAGGGGCTAAGAGGGGCTTCCCTGCTGCTGGGCCCCAGGATTCCTTGTCCACGCTGTCCCTTACCTGGTGGAGCCTGGGTCCTGCAGTCTGGATAGATGCTGTCCTCCTACCCCTGAGGGAGCCAGGGCCTCCTGGGCCCTTCAGGGATCTTCCATAGCCTGAGTGGCAGGGGAGGAAGGGCTCGGCCCCTCCTGGCCTCCCACGGGTGGGGCTGCCTTTGCCCCGCAACCCGCCCCAGCCCCTCCCCAGGCCTGGCCAGTGCCCCGTGTTCTGTCTTACGTTCTGCCGTCATCCCAGCCTCCTCGGCAGCCGTGGGCTCTGGGCCCCCACCTGAGGCCGAGCAGGCGTGGCCACAGAGCAGCGGGGAGGAAGAGCTGCAGCTGCAGCTGGCCCTGGCCATGAGCAAGGAGGAGGCCGATCAGGTAGCCCCTGCAGTGCGGGCTCAGCCCGGGTCCTGCCATCCTGTCTCCACGCCCTGTTCGCCGCCGCCTCTTCACGCTGCCCTCCTCCCCTGCTATCCCTGGCTCCTTTCTGGGAGCTGTCCTGCCCACCCTGCCCTCCGTCTCTGCCAGTCCCTGCAGGTTTGGGGACCGCTGCCCCTCTTTCTCTCGGGCCCCGTCGGACCTCTCTCTCTTGCCTGCCTCTCTGGCCGTGGCTCCGGCTGACCCTCTCCCGCCCCTCGTACTCTCTCCCCCAGCCGCCGTCCTGCGGCCCCGAGGACGACGTCCAGCTCCAGCTGGCCCTTAGTTTGAGCCGAGAGGAGCACGATAAGGTCAGCGTGGCCTCCCTGCTGTCCCGGGCTCAGCCCTTCCTGCGGGGTCCTCACGTCCCGCCCTCAGCACCTGGAGCGAGCGGCAGGAGCTGGCAGCTCGGAGGCCCGCGGCAGGCGCCCCGGCCGCCTGCTCTCCCCGCCCCTTGCGGCGCCCAGGCTGCCGTGTGCCTCCCCGCCTCCCACCCAGCCTGACCCTGGGCGTCCTCCCCATCGCATTCGTCCTGCTTCACATGTGCGCCTCATTCGAATCGTCATTCGCCGTGGGGGGCAGCGCTGTGCGGGCGCCTGGCCCTGCCCTGACTCTGTGCCCGCCGCACCTTCTGGCTGCAGGAGGAGCGGATCCGGCGCGGGGATGACCTGAGGCTGCAGATGGCCATCGAGGAGAGCAAGAGGGACACGGGGGGCAAGGAGGAGGTGAGCAGGCACCCAGCCCCGGCTTCCCGCCCGGCTTCGCTGCGGCTCAGGGCTCAGGCAGTTCTGTCATTGAGTCAGGGCCCGGCTCACCCTCGGCTGGCTGCACTGTGGCCTCCGTGGTGCTCCAGTGTCTCTGAGTGCCGTAGGTCCTGCTCGCTCCCAGGGGAGGCAGGGCGGAGGCTGTGGTGCTGGGGTCACCGCTGGTGACCAGCGAGGCTGCTGGCTGGCTTTTATTTTAATTTGTGGTACTGGGTGAAACCCAGGGCCTTCACCCTGAGCTGCATCTTCAGCTCTTCTTTGATTTTCATTTTGATACTGGGTCTCACTAAGAAGCCCAAGCAGGCCTTGAACTCTCGATCCTCCTGCCCCAGTCTCCCAGAGTGTGGGGATGCTAGGTGTGTGCCACCACGCTGCTGAGGGGAAGCTTTCTCAGTGACGGAGTGGTGGAGCCCTCTGCCCGGCGGGGCCTGGCTTTCCTCTGCCTGACGTGGGCCCTGCAGTCTTAGAGACAAGACTCTGGGAGCCCGTAGTGGCTGGGGTGGGGCCGGTGGGCAGGGCCAGCCAAGGGAGGTGTGGGGTCGGGGTGACTGTCCTTGCCTGGGCCGTCATTGGGCTGGGGACGCACGTGGATGGAGTGGTGGGCCGAGGGCTGTGTGGTGTCCGCTGTCCCGGGCCATGGCCCAGCCCTCCCTGGCCGCACGGGTGCTGTGGTCATCTCCGACGTCTCTCCAGGTCTGCCCTGATGCTGCTCCTCTCTCTCCCTCCCCCCTCCCCCACCCTCCCTCCCCCCTCCCCCACCCTCCCTCCCCCCTCCCCCCTCCCCCTCCCTCCCTCCCTCCCCCTCCCTGTCTCTCCCTCTCTCTCCCCCAAGTCATCCCTCATGGACCTCGCTGACGTCTTCTCAGCCCCGGCTCCTGCATCTGCTTCGGACCCCTGGGGGGCACCAGCGCCCATGGCTGCTGCTGTCCCTGCAGCTGCCCCTGCCTCGGACCCCTGGGGGGGAGCTGCTGTCCCTCCAGCTGCTGACCCCTGGGGCGGTCCGGCTCCCACGCCGGCCTCTGGGGACCCCTGGAGGCCAGCTGCCTCCACAGGGCCCTCAGCGGACCCGTGGGGTGGGACCCCAGCCCCCACAGCAGGAGAGGGGCCCACACCCGACCCATGGGGAGGCTCTGAGGGTGAGTGCCAGTCCCGCCCTGCTGCAGCCTGGTGGCGGGCACTGTGGGGTCGGATGAGATGCCCGGGTGGTGAGGGTACCTGGAGGCAGAGTCTTGAGTGTGACCTGGGCGGCTGGGGCGGTGAGTGACGAGGTGGAGGGAGGCTGGACAGCCACCGATCTGAGGCAGCCGGCCCCTCAGGCACCTCCTTCCTCACCCAGGCGGGGCCCCCGTCAGTGGACCCCCAGCCTCTGATCCCTGGGCACCAGCGCCAGCCTTCTCGGACCCCTGGGGAGGGTCCCCTGCCAAGCCAAGCACCAATGGCACTGCAGGTACCAGTGGCTGAAGCTGGGCTGGATGGCAGGGTCCTGGCTCCCGAGGGAGGAGGACGGGGCCCTGGCGGGCACTGAGTGGGCACCTTGGCCCCTCCAGTGGCTGGGGGCTTCGACGCTGAGCCTGATGAGTTCTCAGACTTTGACCGACTCCGCACGGCGCTGCCAGCCTCGGGGAGCAGCACGGGTGAGCCCGAGCCCCAGCCCCAGCCCCAGCCCCAGCCCCAGCCCCACCCCCACAGAGTTGGGCCCTTGGGTCCTTTGGGGGAGAGGTCAGGGGGCTGCAGTGAGCCAGACCCGGCCAGTGACGAAGGTTTGGCATGATTCAGATGTAGAGGCAAGTTGCCAAAATGGTACCAAGAATGCCCTCCGGAGATCGGCCACCCGCTGTCCCTGCCGACCCTCCCTGGCTCTGGGCCCCTTTCCAGTGGGGTAGGAATCGGCATGGTGCTGGGGCTCTGCCCTCTGTTCTGTCCCCCAGCCTACTGCCTCCTGCCAGGCAGGGCCCCCCCTCTGCCTGAGCTGGCTGGGTGCCCTGGTCCCCGTCATCAGCCACATGTGTCTGTGGCAGCTGATGTTGCTTTTGGTCATCTTCCCGTTTGGGTCGATTGTCTGGGATTAGGCAGATTTCTTTGAAATGCTGGTGGTGTAGACACAAGTGTCCCTAGTGGCCCAAGGGTGACAGGGCCCAGCGCTTCCCCATGCCCTCTGCTCACAGTGACGCAGGCCGGTGGTGGACCCTGCAGTTCCCTTTCTCCTGGGCCTCCCGCACGCATATGTGTGGCTCTCACCGCAGACTTTACAGCTATTGGAAAGTCAGACCCCAAGCCAGCAGTGTCCCCAGCCCGCTGGGCCTCGGTGTCTCTGCGGGTCTCCCCTGTGTGCTTCTAGGGCCGCGCGGCGAGAGAGCTTCTTGGGAGGTGGTGGAGACTGCAGGGTCGCCCGGACATCCCACGCCATCCTCAGAGCCTGGCCTCACCCCTGCTTTGTGGTCGGCAGCGGCGTCTGGGTCTCCTGAGCCCTCGAAGCCTGGGATCAGCCCTGCCTGTCTTCCGCCACCGCCCTGCCCCCCTGCGCCCTCTGTGCCCCTGCTCTCTGACCCTGAGCTCACCCGCTCCTTCCAGGGGAGCTGGAGCTGCTAGCAGGAGAGGTGCCCGCCTGCAGCCCAGGGGCCTTCGACATGAGTGGGGTCGGGGGCTCCCTGGCCGAGGCCGTGGGGAGCCCCCCACCCACAGCCGGCCTGGCCCCCACGCCCCCCACACGGAAGACCCCAGAGTCATTCCTGGGCCCCAACGCAGCCCTCGTGGACCTGGACTCGCTGGTGAGCCGGCCGGGCCCCGCACCACCAGGAGCCAAGGCCTCGAACCCCTTCCTGCCGAGTGGTGAGCTGGGGCAGGTGTCCCCTCTCCGCCCGCCCACGGGCGCACTGCGGTGGCCCAGCCCCCTCTTACTGCGTCTTCTCTCCCTGCAGGAGCCCCGGCTGCTGGCCCCTCCGTAACCAACCCCTTCCAGCCAGCACCCCCGGCGACACTCACCTTGAATCAGCTCCGCCTCAGCCCTGTGCCCCCCGCCCCCGGGGTGCCGCCCACCTACATCTCTCCCCTTGGTGGGGGCCCCGGCCTGCCACCCATGATGCCCCCCGGGCCCCCGGCCCCCAACACTAACCCCTTCCTCCTGTAATGCGGTGGGAGGAACAAGGCCGCTCGGCGTCCTGCTCCTGCCCGGGAGATCAGTGTGGAGAGTGCATGTGAATCGGGGGGCCCAGCACCTCCCCCCGCCTCCCGGGCCCGCTCACACTACACCCTCCTCCCGGCCCGACCTGCCTCCCTGAGCCGGACACGGGTGGGGAGGGCCGGCTGACGAGGACCCCTTTCCATGGCATTAGAAGGGGAGGACTGTGGGGTCCCCGCCACTCCTCCTCCCTCCACACTGCCCCCCAATCCGTGTTTGAGCCTCACTCCCCTTTGCACCCCTGGGTGAAACCTTGGTGATGATTTTGGCAACTTCGGGAATAAAAGGCAGTTCTCACGGGCGTGGCTCTGTGCTCCCCTCCTCGGTCCCCATTCCCTCAGAAGCCAGAGCAGCTCTGACTTCCCCACCCATTTCCTGGGGAGGTTGGGAGTGGGGAGGAGCAACGAGGCCTGGCTGGGTCCCAGGGCCCCACTCTGAGGGCTTGGGGTCCTCCAGGCACCCTGGGGAGGGTCCTTGGGGTGAGGTGGCGGAGGACACCAGGTGCTCCGAGAGTGGCCGGGGAGGAAGGTGCTGACGGTGGCACTGGGAGTGTCACTGAGCAGTGCACCTGCCGCACACGCGTCCCGTCCTCGCCCGTCCCTCTGCCGTCCTGTAGTCGGCCCCTGCTGGCCAGGGCCTCCCAGGCGGGGCCGCGGCCGACACCTGCCCCAGAGAAGGACGTGCTGCCCCCTGCACCCAGCTGGCTGTCCCCCCGGAGGGCAGCCTGCTCCTCCAGCGGGGTTCTGACTCCCCAGTTTGGCCTCTGGGGCAGGCCGGGTGCGTGCCCAGCTGGGTCAGCTCCGCTTCACTGGTGACTGTGGGCCACTTGGCCCAGGGCCAGATGACAGGGTGGCAGCCGCCGCCTCCTCGGCTTGCGGACAGGAGGGTGTGTGAGCCTTAGTCCTGACGCAAGGCCCGGGTGGGTCATGGTGTAGAGTCCCTGAGGGGTGACAGGTGCTGACCTCTGGCGTGGGGTGGGGGTGGGGGCTCCTCCCCCTCCTGGGCTCTGTGGGGAGCAGGTAGGGTCTGTGGATGGCAGGGCTGGGGGCCCAGCAGCCCGTGAGCGGATGTCACCCAGTGACGAGAAGGTGAGGTGACTGCAGAGGGAGGGGGCTTCTTGCTGGGTGCCCTTGTAGTGGCCCTGATGGGCGGGACACAGATGGGCTGGGAGGGCCTGCTCTGGCTCAATTCCCACCCTGGCCTGGGGGCTCAGACAGTGTGGGGAGGAGCCCAGCCCCTCTGCCACCCCCTTGCCGCTCTGTGTACCATGCTCCTGTGGGTCTCCTGGGTCTGCCGCCTGCTGGGCCTCCTTCCTCTGCTGGCTCTTCTGACGCCACGGGGAGCCAGCCCCCACTTCCTAGGTGCTCCGTGCTTCATGCCCTTGGTAGTAGAGCTCTGAAGAAGACCCACAGGCTGCCATGCGGAGGCCTAGGTAGTGCGAGTCACACCCAGAGGGAAGGCGGGCAGTGCCAGAGGGCATCTGCCCCACATGAGTCTGGATGGCTTTCTATGCACCCAAGGGTTGCTCTTGGGGTCCAGGGAACCGGGGCATTTACCATGCTTGTGAGCATTTTACTGGGAATTGTGAAATGGCTTCCTGTCCTTAGATGGTCAGTGTTTCTTCAGGGCTTTCATGGAAGAAACTTACAAAAGATAAAGCAGGTCTGGCCCAAGGCTGGAGGGTCTTGAAAGGAGAGGTCAGCTTCCTGGTGGCCGCGGCCTGAGAGCTGTGGCAGCCGAGCACCGAGTGCCTTGTTGCGGTGGCCGGCCAGGTGGCCGGTTGTGAGGACTGTGCAACGTATGGCCTTCAGACGTCTCACTTTGGGCAAGACCTGACGAACGGCCCTCGGGGTCACCTGGGTGCATTTCCGTGACTGACCGATGACTGACCGCTGCGTGCTGTTTTGCTAACCTCCTTGTCCTCAGGCCCGCGAATATCTAACTATCTGGCAGTTGGACGTGTCTTCAGATTGAAATCTAATTTCAGGGATAATCCTTCATGTTTCATCCACCCGATTTTAGTATGAATACTGTAATTCCAGACTACTTACAGATGGATCCTTAAGCGTACACTTTTTAGAGTTAGTGTATTTTGTGCGCCATAAGCGTTAGTTCATTTTGGGGAATCAGCGCATGCGTACTGCACGTCATCATTTCAGTCTTTTATCCCCCCAGTCCCTCTGAGCAGACTTTCTGACGGATTTTTCGTGGTACTGGGGATTGTGGGCCCTCAAAGCAAGCACCTTACAGCTGAGCTCCCCTGAATGGTGTTTTCAGGCTGACGAAACTGTAGAAAACGGTACTGGACTGGATTGGAAGAAGCCCCTCGCTTCCCTTGAATTTCAGGTCTTTGGCCCAGCAGGGGGCGCAGGAGGTCGCGGGTGGTGGCGCGGGGGGGGGGCTCTTCAGCCCCTGCAGGTCAGGGTCTCGGAAAGGCCTCCCAGGAGGCCCTCGCCCACCCGCACACCTTCTCCCAGGCTCCCACTCCTCTTGCCCCTCTGACCCTGACGGGCACAGGAGCTGCTACTCCGCACCGCACGCGTGCGTGGCAGCTTCGAGGCGCTGGACTGTTTCCTCCCGGAACGCTCATGTCCAGAGCGGTCCCTGGGAAGGTGCTTAAGGTAAAACGAGGCAGGCAGGCTCTGCTCCAGTGTGATCCATGTCTTTGTACAAGAGACGAAGCCACAGCCACGCACAGAGGGACGGGTCTGTGAGAACATGCAGAGAAGAGCCCTCAGGAGAACATCCTGGCCACACCTTGCTCTGGGACTTCTGGGCTTTGGAACTGTGAGGAAATGAATTTAAGTTGTTAAATCGCTCAATCTGTGGGACTGTTTTGGCAGCCTTGGCAAATGCACATAGTTATCCACAGGGTCTTTTATTTTTGGATACCGGGGATGGAACTCAGGACCTTGGACTTGCCAGGCAGAGGCAGCAACACTAAGCTACAACCCCTGCCAGTCCACAGTATCTATGGAAATTCGGGTGTGCGCACACGCGCGCACACACCCCCCACTCTTGCCTGGCATCCTCTGTTGCACAAGCTCATGCTTGTCCCTCTTCCAAGTCCCTGAAGGATCAGTCTATATTTTTCTCCTTGGTGGGGGTCTGGCCTGCCAGGCCCAGTGGAAACCCCTTTGTTCTGTAATAAGGGACAGGGAGAGAAGACCTGGCCGGGGCCCACTTCACCTACTGCTCCTGCCAGGTAAGTGTTGGGAGTGGTCTGTGGAGGACTGCATCATGGGCTCCATGCATCCCCGACCGCCTAATATACTGCACACATGTGTGGGAGACCTCAGGGAGACCAGAAGAAAGGCAGAACCCGAGCAGGCCTGTGAATCACCATGTTTTGGATGTGTTCTTCAAGCCACACAGCGCTTGGGGCTGCCTTACTGGCTCAGCATCACTGACAAATTTAGACTTCCCGGGCCATGGATTTAGCTCAGTGGTTCTGGTGCCTGCCGCCCAAGCACAAGGTCCTGAGTTCGATCTCCAGTACCAAAAAAAAAAAAAAGCCGTCTCAGGTGCATGCAGACCCCTAGGGGTGCTGGGTTTTTTTTGAGACAGAGTCTTGCTATGTAGTTCAGGCTGGCTTCAAATTCAGTATGTAGCCAGCCCGGCCTAGAACTCAGTGATCCTCCTGCTCAGCCTCCTGAGCGCTGGGATTACAGGTGTGCGCCACCACGTCTGGCTATGCAGCCCCTAAGGAACTGGTCTTTGAAAGAAATTAGCATAGACATCAGTAATTGCTCATTGCTGGGAGATCTGTCTCGTAGATTTATTTGGCAAGCCTTTTGCCTACCCACCAAAACAAGCTGAATCCTTTCCTAATTTCTTACTCTCCTTTGTTAAGGGCCAGCCTGGTCTTTATCAGCTCCTCAACCCATAGTCCTTTACCACTTTCTTTTACTTTCTAATTAAAACCTTTTCTTTAAAAACAATGTTTTCAGAATATTTGCATAGGAAGCACAGGCATCTCAAGTACTCAGTGGCTACCATATTGGACAGCACAGGGCTTGGGCATGAGTTAAGTACTCCATGGCCCTAAAATCTCCAGGCAGTTTCAGTCTGTACTTAGAGATGAGCACAATTGTTTTGAGAGAGTAAGTTTTATGTGCCTGACTTCAGCAAATGCCTACATTTAATGGGCAGATGTTTGAAAGCTGCCTTTTCCAGGTCTCTGGGTTGGGACAGGTTGAGTTCACCTGTAGTGCAGCTCTTGGCTGGGGCTTGATTTCCTTGTCTTGGAAACCCGCCTCTGCAGCCGGGAACTGGGCTTGATGTCTTTCTTCTCAGCGACCATGGGGCAGCATCACCACAGCCCTTCCCATGGGGCTCCTGGAGTGAGTTGATGCATTGGAGGCAGCAGGCATGGCCACAGTTTAGGGATAAGGGCTTCTTCAATGTAACTTTGTGGGGCACCTACTTGCTGTAACTTTAACGTGTTCAGCCACAGCCACTGTCTGAGAAAATGCATGATACCAGAGTTTCCATGAGTTGAGGGAACACCAGCCTGTGGGACACCTTCATTTTTACATGCTGCCCTTTCCAGCCACTGGTACTAGGTCATGAAGACACCACAAAAACACGTAAATGACAAATGGCCTTGAACAGGATCCTGGTGATTGGGACGCTGCAGTTGCAGTGAGGGACATGATTCATCCTTGAGTTTGAAGTTGAGGGGGTGATGGAACCAACACCCCAGCTGGGCCACAGTGTACCCAGCCTCCTCGTGTGGCTACTGAGGACCTGAAATGGGGCCTCTGTGAGCTGAGATCTGCTGTGGGTATAAAATACTCAATTTGGAAGCCGTGAGAAAAATGTAAAATTTTTCATTAACATCATTTTGAATTATGTGTTGGAATACCATATTTTGACACTGAAATATACTTATTTTATCATGGCTATTAGAAAGTTTATCATTACATATGTGTGTGATGTGTTTCTATTTGGACAGTGTTGGGCTAGACTCTAAAACCTTCAACTCTCTCAGCTGCATCAACCTGAGCAAAAGCCCTAGTAGAGACAGAGGCTGAATCAATGAGGGAAACCATTCCACCGGCTTTCTGGTTAGGTGTCTCAGTTACTTTCCTCACCGCTGGGATAAAATTCCGGACACCCACAATTTAAATGAAAAGAGGCAGACTTTGGCTTGCAGTTTGTAGAGGTTTCAGTCTATAGGCCCTGGCTCTGAAGCAGGGCAGCACAGCGAGACACAGCGAGGCTTGCTCACAGCAGGTGGACAGGAAGCAGAGGTCAAGGGAGGGGAGGGAGGGGTGCCCTTCCGGGCCACGCCCCCACGGCCACCTCCTCCCACCAGGCTCCGCCTCCCAGCACCACTGGTAGGTGGAAACTCATGGGACAAATCCAGTGATTGATGAGTGCTGTGCACCCAGGATCCAGTCAGCTCCCAAGGCCCCACCCATAGTGCAGGAGGCTTTGGGGAACATCTAGACATAAACTGTACCTGAACAAACTTTGATTTGACTTGGGGACCAGAGACTCTTATTTCTCCAGCCTCAGGATCACTCAGCCTGGCTCTCTTCCATCCAGATTTTAATTGAATTCTGGCATATGAGGTTTCGTATGTTTGTGATATATGATAAATACATTTATCATGGGAAGTTGGTACCTACCATCTTAATCCTTTTTACTTCCCCTTCTGAATTTTATGTGAAATTTATATTTCACTTAGAAATGTTCAGTTGTGTTTCCCACAGCTCTAGATGACTGACGGGTGATCAGGGTTTGAGGATGAGAAAGCAAAATTGGGAGGTGGCAGGGACTGAAGGGAGAGGTGGAAGGGATTTAGATGACATTTAGGTAATTAGTGTCTCATTCAGAATCATTTCCACACTGATCATTTGCTGCTGTTTGCTGGATACTCTTTTGTTTTTTTTTAAAGAATGAAATTTTCATTTTTGGAGGCAAATTGGGATTGCAACCTGGGAAAACATGAATTCAAGCAATCTGGAAAATGTGGTTCCTGAATGCTCTCATTTCGCACTTCAAGCACCAGTCAGAGTCAGGTGGTCAATTCTTTTTGCCTCATGAAGTTTGCTAGTGGCAAACTGAACTGCACACAACCATAAATGCTGATGCATGTTTTAGTCCAAGTCCTTCAACTCAACATTTCTCCACTGATCTGGCGACACATTAATGTGCCATGTATGCCAGGTGTGGTGGGGCATGCCTATAGTCCCTCTGGCCTGCACTTGTGCTGATGTAACAGAAAGCTGAGGCTCATACCACACCCACAGGGTTGACTTCGGGTGTTAGTTACTAACAATTTTTTTTGATCGGAACTTTGGACAGAGAGGACTGACTGGCTTCTGCTGATGCAGTGCTGATTCTCCTTGCTCATTGCCACTGGCAGTTTGTTTGTCGGAAGGGCTTCCCATGTCTGAAGGAACCTGCCTTTTGACACCTCACTTAGTGGGCATGAAGTTGTCCACCTCCTGTCCTTGCAGGCAGATGATGGAGCCCAAGATGCCAGTGGCAACAGATGATTTCTCTGACCTCCAGGCCTTGTTCAAGGTCATGATGGCAACAAATGACAGTTGACACCCAACATTCAGCCCCCCAAGTGCCTGTAAAATGCACATGCAATTTCAAATACACTGTAACTATCTTCTGGAGACCCTTTAAAAATGATTACATGTTACAAACTGGTTTTTTTTTTTGGTACTGGGGATTGAACTCGAGACCTTGCGCTTGCGAGGCAGGTGGTGGAACCACTGAGCTAAATCCCTGGCCTTAAAAATAATTACATGTTGACGTGATTATATTAGTAGTTAAAGTTAGATTTGGTTCACTTTCTTTATGTGTCTGTTAGGAAATAAATTTACTTTGCACGGCCTTTGCATTGATCTGTATCTCCAGCTCTTTCTATTTTTAATTTAAACTTTTAATTTTTATTTATTTTTTATTTATTTTTTGGTACCAGGGATTGAACTCGGGTCCTTGCACTTGCGCAGCAGGCGGCAAAACTACTGAGCTAAATCCCCAGGCCATTTATTTTTATTTTTGAGACAGGGTTTGGCTAGGTAATTCAAACTGGCCTTGAACTCATGGTGAGCTTCCTGCCTCAGCTTCCTGAGTGCTGGGATTACAGGTATGCACAAACACACCCAGCTTATTATTTTTTATTTTGAGACAGGCTCTTGCTAAATCACTCAGACTGAGCTTGAACTTGCAATCCCCCTGCATCAGCCTCCCAAGTTCTGGGATTACAGGTGTGGACCACCATGACCAGCTTAATTTTGAGACAGGGTCTTGCTATTTTAGATATGCTTGCATAGACTGAGCTCAAATTTGCAATCCGCCTGCATCAGCCTTCTACAGTACTGGTATTACAGGGATGTGCCACCATACCTGGCTTAAAATCAGTGGCCCAAACATAAAAATTTGCAGTGTAACACTGTTAAAAGTATAATCACCTTAATAATTTAGACCCCCAAAATGTCCATCCAGCAGTTAAAGTCTGTGTACATAGAAGATGTAAGAGTGATACCACTGAAAATAAACAATTGACCACCTGCCCACTTGCATCCAGGAGACCATGAGGACACCCCCCCCCAGGTCCACAGGCCATGTGGGTGCCTGTAACAACAGCCCCCTACACCCCGCCTCTGGTCTCTTGGCTGTGCAGCTACCCGGTTCCACACTACAGAGGCACAGGGGGACATAAAGACCATTGTCCTGAGTTGCAGAGGTAAACAGCAGAGAGAGGGCCTCTTTCAGGCTCCCTGATGAAAACTGAAGCCCACTGGAAAAGTGAAGAGAATCTCTGCAATATAGGCACACCAGACCACCGTGTTGGGTAAGTTGGAGGGATCATCACCTCCCATTTGATTCTGGACTATTTTCAAGGGAAGGGCAGCTGGAACCTGTAGTAGAGCCTTGCGGAGTATGGCCCTGTGGGAGGGTGGGGAACTCAATTTGGGACTTGTAGCCAGAAGTCTGTCTGAATCTCACAGGTCTGTAACTGGCTTACTGGGACTCATTGACTTATAAATGACAGTACCAAAAACAAAAATGAAAAGACATTTAAGCACGTCACAAACCCAGGCTTCCACTCCACAAAAGGCAATTTCTGGGGAAAACGAGGTGGAAAAGTCTGATAATCAACCACCTGGACACCCTGAACTGATAGCACAGGAGGTAACAAAACACATGAATGAGGCTGTAGAAAAATTCAAAGCAGAAACAATCTCCCAGATGACTACAGAGATGGTGAGCAGGGTGAAAGGCATAATTAGAGGCTCTAGAATAGCAACAGATAAAAAAATAGATGAGCTCAGAAATATGCTGGAAGCCATGAATGCCCAGCATAAGAAAGAAATAGAAACAATGATCGACCAACATAGGAAAGAAATGGAATCCATGAAACAGATTCAAACAGATATTCAGGGGATTAAAAACTCCATTGTAAGCATGCATAGCAGATTGAGGGAATCTGAAGATGGAATATCAGATATAGAAGACAGAATTGTGGTTAAGGACCATGAAAACAGAGATTTCTTAAAAATAGTAAGGGACCAGGAGAAATCAATCCAGCAGCTGCTAGATGATGTAAGGAAGGATAACATAAGACTGATAGGAGTCCACAAAAAAACAGGAGAAAATACAAATGACGTTAAAAAACTGTTCACAGAAGTAATAGTAGAAAACTTTCCAGACAGAAGTGGAGAATTGGACATGCAGTCAAGTGAGAACTCCAGTTAGCCATGATCAAAAAAAATCTACGCCTAGACACATAATAATTAAGATCCCAGAAACCCAACAAAAGAACAAAATCCTACAGGCAATTAGAGAAAAGAAAGAAATCACTTATAAAGGAGTGCCTATCAGAATCAAGGCAGATTTTTCAACACAAACCCTCAAGTCAAGGAGAGCCTGGAGTCAAGTATTTCAAGCCCTAAAAGAAAATAACTTCCAACCTAGATTGTTGTATCCTGCAAAATTATCTTTCAAAATTGATGGGGAAATTAGATACTTTCATGACAAAGAACACCTGAGAAATTTCATGAATACCAAACCAGGACTCCAAACAATCCTAAGCAATATCCTAGAAAAAGATAATGAAGATCACAACTCCATGAGGCCCAAACAGAGGGAAGCCACCAGGCAAGGTAAGAAACTAAAGTGAAAGTAAAAACAGAACAAAACAAAAAGAAGAAATAAAAGAATCACCAATAGTAAAACATCATGACAAGGATGAGTCAATATCTATCAATTATAACTATCAATGTTAATAGTCTCAATTCACCAATCAAAAGAAATAGACTGACAGAATGGATTAAGTAGCAAAATCCAACAATATGCTGTATACAAGGAACACACCTAACTCAAAAAGAAATACATAGAAAGTAAAAGGATGGAAAACAGTTCTCCACACCACAGGAACCCAGAAAAAACCAGGGGTAGCAATTCTATTTGGAGACAAACTAGATTTCAAATTAAAGTTAATTGAGAGATAAAGATGGTCATTACATCCTTGTGAAGGGAACAGTCCAAGAGGAAGAGATGACGACCATAAATATGTATGCTCCAAATATGGTTGCCCTCAACTATACAAAACAAATATTAATGGACATGAAAAACCAAATAAGCTGTAATACAATTGTAGTGGGGGATCTCAATACCCCTTTATCACAATTAGACAGATCATCTAGACAAAAAATTAACAAAGAAATTCTAGAATTGAACCAAGCTTTTGAACAAATGGACTTAATAGATGTGTACAGAGTGTTCCACCCCACAAAATCAGAATACACATTCTTTTTGGCTGCACATGGGTCATTCTCTAAAATAGACCTCATGCTAGCTCATAGGACATGTCTAAGTAAATGTAAAAGAATTGTAGTTACCCCCTGTATATTTTCAGACCATAGTGCAATACAATTGGAGATCGATGACATAAGAAACTGCAAAACTCCCACAAACACATGGAAATTAAATAACACCCTCCTGAGCAACCAGTGGGTCATAGAGGAAATTAAAGAAGAAATTAGACAGTTTCTATAAGTAAATGATAATACCAGTACAACATACAGGAATCTATGGGACACAATGAAAGCAGTTCTATGCAGGAAATTCATAGCAGTCAATGCCCATATTAGGAAAAGACAGAGAACTCAAATAAATAACCTAATGCAGAACCTCAAGCTCCTAGAAAAAGAAGAGAATAACAAACCCAAACTCGTACAAGAGAGGAAATTATAAAGATCATAGCAGATATCAATGCAATGGAGACTAAGAGAGTGATACAAAAAATTAATGAATAAAAGAGTTGGTTTTTTTGAAAGAATAAATAAAATAGATAAACCTTTAGCCAACCTTATCAAAAAAAAGGAAAGAAAAGGCTCAAATCCATGCAATCACGAATGAAAAAGGTGAAGTCACAACAGATCCAGGAGAAATTCAAAGCATCATTAATTCTTTCTTCAAGAACCTATACTCTAATAAAATGGAAAACATAGAAGAAATGGACAGATTCCTAGATACATATGAATTGCCAAAGTTAAATGAAGAAGATATAGAAATTCTAAACACCCCAGTTACAATGAGTGAAATTGAAAATGTAATAAAAAATTTACCAACAAAGAAAAGCCCAGGTCCTGATGGCTTCACTGCTGAATTCTACAAGACATTTAAAGAAGAACTATTGCCATTACTCTTTAAACTCATCAAGGAAATTGAAAGGGAAGCAAAGCTTCCAAACTCATTCCTGGAAGCAATTATTACTTTGTTTTCAAAACCAGGGAAAGACACAACCCAAAAAGAATACTACAGGCCAATCTCCCTAATGAATATTGATGTAAAAATCCTCAACAAGATAGTGGCAAACAGAATACAGAGGGTCATCAAGAAGATCATACACACTGACCAAGTTGGATTTATCCCAGGGATGCAAGGATGGTTCAACATCCATAAATCAATAAATGTAATACACTATATTAACAGAGTCAAGGACAAAAACCATATGATCACCTCAATAGATGCAGAAAAGGCATTCGACAAAATCCAACACCCATTCATGATAAAAACCCTACAGAAAATTGAAATAGAAGGTCTTTATCTCAACTTGATTAAGGCTATCTATGAAAAACCAACAGCCAACATCATACTAAATGGTCAAAAACTGAAAACTTTCATGCTAAAATCAGGAACAAGACAAGGATGCCCACTGTCACCACTCCTGTTCAATACTGTTCTTGAAACATAAGCCACAGCAATTAAGAGAAAGAAATAAAAGGAATAAAAATAGGAAAGGAAGAAGTTAAACTGTCATTATTTGCTGATGATATGATACTTTACATAGAAGACCTAAAATACTCTGCCAAAAGACTTCTAGACTTAATTGACAGATTCAGTAGAGTAGCTGGATATAAGGTCAACACTCACAAAACAACAGCCTTCTTATACACAAATAGCAGACTCACTGAGAGAGAAATTAGGGAAACAATTCCTTTTACAATAGCATCCAAAAAAAAGAAATATCTAGGAGTCAATCTAACAAAGGAACCAAAAGACCTCTACACTGAAAACTATAGCACTTTGAAAAAGGAAATTGAGGAGGATATAAGAAAATGGAAAGACATCCCTTGTTCCTGGGTAGGAAGAACCAATATAGTGAAAATGGCCATACTTCCAAAACTGTTATACAGGTTTAATGCAATCTTGATTGAAATTCCAACAATGTATTTCACAGAACTAGAGAAAACAATCCAAAAATTCATTTGGAACCAGAAGAGACCTAGAATAGCAAAAGAAATTTTAGGCAACAGAGATATGGCTGGGGGTATTATAATCCCCAACTTGAAACTATACTACAAAGCTACTGTGATAAAAACAGCATGGTGTTGGCAAAGAAACAGACCTGAGGATCAGTGGAATAGATTAGAAGATGCAGAAACAACTACAGATATGCTAAGCCACCTCATCTTTGACAAAGGAGCCAACTATCTTCATTGGAGGAAAGATAGCCTATTCAATAAATGGTGTTGGAAAAACTGGATTTCAACCTGCCACAGATTAAAACTTGACCCATGCCCATCACCATGTACTAAATTAAGATCAAAGCAGATTAAAGATTTAAATATTAGGACAGAAACAGTAAATTTGCTGGAAGATAAGTTAGGTAGAACTCTTGAAGATATTGGTATAGTAAAAGATTTTATGAACAAAACCTCAGTGGCATGGGAACTTGCACAAAGAATCAACAACTGCGATCTCATCTTATTAAAAAGCTTCTGCACTGCGAGAGAAACCACCACCAGTGTGAAGAGACAACCAACAGTGTGGGAAATTTTCACCAGCGGTCCCTCAGACAAAGGTCTACTATCTAGAATCTATAACAGAGCTAAGAGACAACCTACAACGTGGGAAAAAATTTTCAGCAACTGTACCTTAGACAAAGGACTACTATCTAGAATATATAAAGAACTGAAAAAAATCAGACTCCCCAAATTTAAAGACCCAATTGAAAAATGGGCATCTGAAATAAACAGACATTTCTCAAACAAATAAGTAAAAGCAGCAAATAAATATATGAAAAAATGTTCAACATCACTGGTCATATGAGAGATGCAGATGAAAACAACACTGAGATTCCACCTTACCCCCAAAAGAATGGCTGCTATCAAGAAATCATCTAATAACAAATGCTGGCGGGGGTGTGGGGAGAAATGAACCCTTCTCCCTTGTTGGTGGGAGTGCAGACTGGTGCAACCACTGTGGAAATCAGTATGGAGATACCTCAAGGAACTAGGGCTGGAGGTCCTATTCGACCCAGCTATCCCCCTGCTGGGGATCTTCCCAAAACAATTAAAAGAATTATGATTCACAGCGATATAGGTCCACCCATGTTTATCGCTGAAGAGTTCGTAATAGCAAAAGCTTGGAAATAGCCCAAGTGCCCATCAACTGGAAACTGGATAAAGAAGATGTGGGTTTTTTTTTAATAAAATGGAGTACTACTCAGCCATAAAGAACAAGAAACTAGAGACATTTATAGCTACATGGATGCATATTGAGGCCATCCTCTTAAGTGAAATAAATAGGACACGTGTAAATACCGCATAGTTTCTCTAGTGTGAGAAACTGATAGTGTAATTAAGGATACACATGGATGAAATGGACTAATAACATAGTTCTCAGATTGTGTTTCCATCACGTGTCATATGGCTGTATCGAAGTTTAAATTAGGGAGGTTGGCTTATGTGGAGTCTGCTAGCTAACTGGAGTTTTTTTCCAGACCACTATAAAATGTTCAGTGTTGTTTTTAGGGATCTTTCTGAAACAAATCATATCCTCTGGTATCTTGTTGGTGCTTGACATGCTTTTTTAAGTTATATGGAAAAATATGTGCTTTTCAGTTTTGTTTTGGTTGAGATCTACTGTATTTGAATATTATTGTAGTTTCTTTTCCCTTGCATTGTTCTTCTTTGAATGGTTTTAATTTTTGTATGTGTGTGTATTTGATAATAAAGTTATTAAAAAATAAACAACTGAAAAACCACAGTTTTTGAACTTATCAATAAATATCAATATCAGTTTTAGTCTCCACAGTGTGAAAATCAGTAATTAATTCAGACTGAATATAAATCACAGTTGAAAACTGAATTTAAAGTCTCCTCCAATGGCAGCAAATCAACACATCTATGCTGAAGTTGATTTTCTTTTTCCTGTTGTCTCCAGGCAATAGAAGACTCCAGGTTTCTTCAGAAGTGCAGAATTCCAAGCAAACCTCCCTAACTTGGAACCATAAGTCACAACTGTTTCCTGAACTCCATGCCCAAACCTGGTAACCCCCAAACAAAATTCTCATATTCTTTTGCATCTTTGCCACTCTCTTAGCTGCTGCCATCTCTCTCTCTCTCTTTGTTTTGTTTTGTTTTGTTTGGTACTGGGGATTGAACTCGGGTCCTTGTGCTTGCAAGGCAGGCAGTGGCACCACTGGGCTAAATCCCCGGCCCAGCTGCTGCCACCTTGAGCCTGTTTTGCTCCAGCTGCTTTGCAGGTGACTCGATCTGTCTCTTTCACTAGCTAGACTGGCTGTGTGCAGTGGCTCTGCACACCAGACACAAGCCTTCCTGTGGAATTTTTCCGTACTTGATTATAAGCCTGACTTGTGAGGTCTCCGCGGCTCATTCCTTGTTTTACCACTTCCATCACCTGCACCTTCCCAGCTGCACATTTCATACCAATTATGTCTCAAATTGGTCATTTCCTCTGCATTACTGGTAAGAAATCCTTCCAGATCATAAGGGTGCTGTAAAGGGTCATAATGAGAAATTGTGACGATCTCTTTTCTCTCTCTTCATTTTTTCTGGTAGTAGGGGTCGAACCCAAGGGGCACTGAGCCACACCCTCAACCCTTTTTCAAATTTTATTTTGAGACAGGGTCTTGATAAGTTTCTCTGGCTGACCTTGAATTTTCAATCCTATTTCAGCCTTCCAAGATGGCTGGATTACAGTTGTGCATCTTCACATGGGTGATCATATCTTTTTTGATTAGTTTCCACTTTTATGTAAATTTGTCAGAGGTAGATTTTACATTGTAGAGCCTTAGAACATTTTCATTCACTTCTGATTTTAAGTGGCAGATCTTTCAGGACAGCTTTGTGCATTCATTTCATGTCCTTTACACACTGTGACTGGGTGGTCTGCTTATGAGTCTCCACATCAGCAGCATCTTCAGTGTGGGTATCATCTATTTCACAGTCTCACCACTCTTTCTCTCTCTCTCTCTTTTTTTTTTGCAGTACTGGGGGATTGAACTCAGGATCTTGTGCTTTCAAGGCAGGCGTGGTGCCACTGAGCTAAATGCCCAGGCCTCACCACTCTTCTTAAAGATTTTATGGTAGAACAATTTCAGAATCATTCTTAAGGCTAGGAAGGTTGAACATTCCTAAACAGATATGATCATGAGGTTCTCTTTCCATCTGCTTCACATAACAAGAGTTAACTGTAGGGCCGGGGATTTAGCTCAGTGGTGCTGCTGCCTGCCTTGCAAGTGCAAGGTCCTGAGTTCAATCCCCAGTACCAAAAAAGAAAAGACTTAACTGTAGTCTGCTGTACCATCCTCAGGATTACTGTTTAACTTTCTTTGGAGACAGATTCCACCCAGGGTGACATTAATAATTGCTTTGAGACTTGTTCCCTCCAGGGAGTCCTGAAGAAGGTGAAGGAAGGATCTTCGGAGTCTGCTCATTCTGCTGCCGAGCCCCACCCGGGAAATCACTCGCCTGCAGTGGGGCCCTAAGAACGCCTTCCAATGGAGAGGCCATATGAGTCAGGGTGTGAGGTTCTGTGGATTTCTGTCCTGGGAAGCTGGTGTTCTTTCTGTCCTAAGAGTAATCCTGTGGGGGACGCTGCACTCGACAGAGTACACACAGTTTGCTATGCCAGCAAAGTCCTTTGCAATGTGATTGAAATTTCACTTGCTTGGCCTGCTTTTACAACTTTCTGCATCAAGAGTCTGGTAGTTTTCCTCGGAAGTATCATAAAAACCAAGGGTGGGTCCCCCAGTGAGACTTCAGTATTGTAATCAAGACCTCTTTTTCTTTTTTTCTGAATTTCTAAGCCAACTGTTCCAAGCTCTTTTCTCTTTTTTAAGCACCAAGATGCCTTGATGTTTTCAACTGTTTTTATCATGGATGCTCTTGGCCTTCCTTCTCCGAGTTTAGCCAGTCAGGATCTAGCTTGAGAAAGCATCTCAAGTTTATCCTCATTCATATCAATTCGACCAGGACACACTGTTTTTGCTTGTAGAGTTGGATCTATTTCTCTGGGCATCAGTCCCCATAGAATATCTGTGCTCATTGTACGTCTTATCTAGAAGAGATTCTTAACTGTTCCAAGCCTGCAGTTATTCCTCTTCCAATGATTGGAGTTGAAGTCCTTCATAGAATTGGCATCCACTTAACTAAGTGCAAGAATTTTTCCTCTTTTTCTCTAGACCATTCTGTTTTCTTAATGCTTGGAACCAGCCATCCTTACCATCTGGCTTTGCTGATTTTCTGTGCAGCAGCGAGGCAACACTAGGCTACTGGCTGTCACCACATTTCATTGATGCTGCTTTCAGAGTTTCATCCTTGGCATTCCTTTGACCATATTCCTTTGATCATAATTTGTGCATCTTTGCACAAGGTGTCTGGGGATGTGCCTGGGGAGTGCTTCTGGAAAGTAATAACCCAGCACTGACGGCAACACCTGAAACCACCACTTCAAGTGCAATCCTTACTGTAAAGAGATCTGCACAGGTGCAAAGATGGTGGGAGTGAGTAGCAATTCTCTTGAGGTCTGGAATGGCTGACAGGCAGGAAGTGCCGTAAAGCTGGAGTATGGGAGACCTACAGAAAAGTGTTAATACAGAAAAGTATTAAACTGCACTGGATGTGGCATCCTACCACACAGGTCTAAAACAGGCTGGAGAATATCACCCAAAATTAATAATCACAGACATGGGTCATATTGTGCTTCTGTTGGACAGTCCTGGACTTCCAACTTCAGCCATCCAATCTTGATGTGGCAAAGAAACCCTAGCAGCACCTGAGCAGTTGAGTAAGCAGTGGCTAAAATTCAGAGGCAGCCAAGCTCTATTTGACTCAGGAAGATGAAGACTGTTGTTGTGTGTGTAGCCTAGATAGTGAAAAACTAAATCCCTACTTTGACAGCCTGAGTAGAGGTCTACCGTGGAAGCACATATACTACTCGGAAGGAAGCTGGTCTCAGACAACATGTGCTGAGTTCTGAAGTTATCTTCCCTGAATTTTCTCCTTCACTTCTGTCCTTTGTTGAGATTCAGTAAATGAAAAGAGCCCATCTCTAATCTCTCCATCTTTCTCCTGGCCTCCAGGTGCTTCCACGGGTACAGCTCTGTGCTGGAGGTGGACCCACCTTTAGCGGCCGCCTCCCACCCAACTGACATCCTGTGTCTTCTCTTTAATCCAAGCAAATTTTTATTAAAATTTAACTCAAATGAGATGTTTTTCCACTGGAGATGTGGGACAGTTACCATAAAGAAATGATTGTTTCTTCAGAATGTTTTTTAAAAAATTAATTTTCAGGCTGGGGATTTAGCTCAGTGGTTTCGTTGCCCGCTGTGCAAGTGCAAGGACCCAAGTTTGATCCCAGGTACCAAAAAAAAAAATTAATTTTCAAGGGCCAGGGATTTAGCTCAGTGGTTCCACTACCTGCCTGCAAGCACAAGATCCCAAGTTCGATCTCCAGTACCCCCCCAGAAAATTAATTTTCAAGATTAGATCCTGAATGTTACATCTTTTGACAATCAGATTTGGAGTTAACATTGAAATTTAAAAAGGCATTATTATTTCTAAAACAAATGGGGCTAGTTTTACATAGTTTTATCATGCGATACAATCTCACACTTCAATAAAGGGTATCAGTTCAATGTACTCAGAAAGGTTTTGTAAAATCACAATAGACGGCAGTTTTCAGTAGTGTAGCAAGATACAAAATAATCACTAAAAAATTAATAGCGTTCCTGTACATCAATAATAAATTCACTAGGGGCTGGGGATTTAGCTCAGTGGTTCTGCCGCTTGCCTCACAAGCACAAGGTCCCAAGTTTGATCCCCAGTACCAAAAAAATAAAAAATTTTAAAAAAATTCACTGAGAGAGAAATTAGGGAAATAATACCTTTCACAATAGCATCAAGAAAAATGAGGGGCCTGGGATTTAGCTCAGTGGTTTCGGTGCCTGCCTTGCAGGTGCAAGGTCCCAAGTTTGATCCCTGGTACCAAAAAAAAAAGAAAGACAAAAGAAAAACTTAGGAATTAACCAAGGAAGTGAAAGACCTGTACAGTGAAAAGTACAATACTCTGAAAAAGGAAGTTGAGGACATCACAAAATGGAAAGCTATCCCCTGTTCCTAGATATGCAGAATCAATATAGTCAATATGGTCATACTTCTAAAGCTGTTGCACAGATTTAACACAATCACAACCAAAATACCAATAGCATACGTCATAGAATTGGAGAAAGCAATCCTAAGATTCATACAGAACCAGAAGAGATCTAGAATAGCAAAAGCAATTCTGGGCAACAAAGGCAAGGCAGGGGCATCACAATCCCTGACTTCAAGTTCTACTACAGAGCTATTGTGATATTGGCAAAAATCACATGGTATTGGCAAAAAACAGACTTGTGGATCAATGGAATAGAGGATACAGGAACAACTCCAGGTACTTTATCTTTGACAGAGGGGCCAAATCCTTTCACTGGAGGAAAGACAGCCTCTTTAACAAACAGTGCCGGGAAAACTGGCTTTCCACATGCTGAAGATAAAACCTAGATCCATATCTCTCACCATGCATGAAACTAAAATAAAAATGGATCAAAGATTTAAATATTAAAACAGGAACATTTTTATGGAAGACAAAATAGGTAAAACTCTTGAAGACACAGGCATAGACAAATTCAGCTCAGGATTCTAAACAGAGTCCTGGTTGTACAAGAAGTAATACCAGAAATCAGCAAATAGAATCACATCAAATTAAAAAGCTCCTGCACAGCAAAAGAAACCACCAACAGAGTGGGGAGACAGAGTGAGAAGACAACCTATAGAATGGGAAAAAATTTTTTGCCAGGTACTCCTCAAAGGACTAATATCTAGAATATAAGAAAAAAAACCCTCAAAAATTGGACCCACAAAATTTGAAGACTTAATAAAAAAAATGGGCATCTGAAATGAATAGATGAACATAATAGACACTTAACAGATGAACAAGGACAAATGGCCCATGAATACATGAAAAAATGTTCGACATCACTGGCAATTTGAGAAATGCAAATTAAAACAGCAAAGTAAATCAGACATACAAGCTTAAATATCACATGGTTTCTCTTATATAAGAAACTCAATGTATAAATAAAATGCAAAATAAAAGACAGACAATAGGAAAAAGATGAGAGAAAAATGTTACTGTAAGCCAGCCTGGCTGATAATGTATTTAAAAGTGTACCTTGATTTAGTGTAATTGTCTTATGTGTTTTATATATATAATTTTAGCCTGTTAGTCTGTCAATCTGTGTTTATGATAATTAACTTCATAAACATTTAGAAAATAAATCTGATGCTAAAAAAAAAAAAGAGGGGGTGGAGGGGAAGGGGGGAAAAAGGAATTGAGATGTGTTATGTACATGTACTAATTCCCCATAATGTAATCATGATATACTGCAAACATGTAATAAAAATTAAAAAAAGAAAAGATATAACCATTATATCCTGATTTTTGTGGTATTTTGACAAAAACTGTGTATCAAACAGTGACATATAGTAAATATCAACTACCTGGACCAACTATAACTCCATTAACCATAGAAAAGAATTCAACAAGACCATCGAGCTTATTACATATTTAAAGATTAATAAAGTGTCTTAGAACCAGGGATTTAGCTCAGTGGTTCTGCCACCTGCTTTGCAAGCGCAAGGACACAAGTTTGATCCCCGGTGCCAAAAAAAAAAAAAAAGTTTCTTAGTAATACTAGTAAAGATGAAGGGAGTAATTTGACCCAGCTATTCCCTTGCTGGGTATCTTCCCAAAAGAATTAAAAGCCATCATACCATAGCCATATATGCACACCCAAGTTTATAGGAGCAGTTTGTAATATGTATGTGTGTTGTAAAATAAAACTTATGCTTTGTATCTTTACCTCAAAAAAAAAAAAAGATGAAGGGAGTAAAAGATGAAGGGATAAAAGAAGCAAAATTGGAAAAATAAAGAGAAAGAAGTTGAGAAGGGGGAAAGAAAAGTGAGATAGTGGATTCCATTAAGGAATAAAAGTAATAGAATAGATAAAAGCACAGAAAAGAAAGTTTAAAAAGCAAGAAAAAAAATCAGAGAGCAAAATAAAAGAGAGAAAAAGAAAAAATAAAATGGAAGAAAAAAAGTAAAAAGAGAAAAAACCAAATCTCCTTCAAAAAATGAAGGAAAAAAGAGTCCAAGAACAATTCCCCTGTGTTTTTGAGTGAATGGTTTCTTTCCTGGGTCCCCTATATTGGAATTCACCAGATATGAGGGAGGAATAGTGAGTGACTGCTTAAGACCTGTTTTGTTTCCACACTCACAATTTTGCGTATGAATGCTGAATCATGCCCCACCTTTCCTACTGGGTATGGTTGGCGAATGGTTTCTGCCTTAGGGCTGTAGTCATCTATTTTCTGTGTTTGTCTGTAAGCCCCAAGTCATGGCTTTCTCAGTATGGCTTTTCAGCCTGTGGATTTGTGAGGTGACCCTGCTATGTCTTCTCTATCCATACACCCCAGGCTGTGGCAACTGTCCAATGCCAGGTGTATCTTTCCTTATGCTGGTAGATGGGAGAGCAGGTAGACCATTGTGTGTTATGGATGTGTGCAATGGAGTGGGGAGTGTCAAGCAGACCACTGGACTTGATGCCAGTCCTTTCACATACAGCCCTGTATGAAATCTGCTCTTGACTGGCCTTGGTTCTCACCAAAATGGTCAGGGCCCCTTGGTCCTTCCTGGCCTGGCCTTAAACTTTTCAGTGGAGTCTATGTCTAGGCTGCACCCTCTCCATGATCATCTATTTTTTTTTTTTTTTTTTTTTTTTTGGTACCAGGGATCGAACTCAGGACCTTGCGCTTGCAAGGCAGGTGCCGGAACCACTGAGCTAAATCCCCGGCCCATGACCATCTTTTGTAGTTGTCTCCCATTCAGTCACTGTGGTAGGGTGACCCTAGAAACACTGAATTGTGGTTGTTCTGTAGCAGTCTTAAAAAATTAACTTTTTCCCAAAATGGCTCCTGATTAAACCCTCTCTAGTATGACTGGCATTCTACTGGATTTCTTTTCCAAATCTAGCCTGGCATGCATTCAGTAAGATTCACATTCAGAGTAAAACCCCACAAAGTTTTTCAGTTTTCACTGCCATGGATTTTTCTGGGGACTAGCACTGCTGGCCCAGTCCTCTGTTTCTCTCTGGAGCTGCTGACACTCTTCAGTCTAACTTTGTGTCAGCAGACAGATACCCCTTTCTGGGATCTAGGATGAGCTTTCCAGACTGCTTCTTTCTTTCTTTCCTTTTTTTTTTTGTACCAGGGATCAAACTTGGGACCTTATGCTTGCGCGGCAGGCACCGGAACCACTGAGCCAAATCCCCAGCCCCGAAGACTGCTTCTTTCTTTTCTCTGTGTTGTGATGTTTTTTG
Source organism: Heterocephalus glaber (assembly GCF_053883595.1). Classification (NCBI taxonomy): domain Eukaryota; kingdom Metazoa; phylum Chordata; class Mammalia; order Rodentia; family Bathyergidae; genus Heterocephalus; species Heterocephalus glaber. Next base: position 1,985,402 of record NW_028258451.1, read on the forward strand.
CCAGCTACTCTGTAGTTTCTAGTTTTCCTGTCAGCTTCTTCCAGTTCCTAGAGACCTACTGATGTTTTGCTCCTCACCAAGTTGTTCTTTGCCAGGTATCTCAAGGGGCTGCATTTTGATTCTGGTCTCTACTCCAGCCATCGTGGATGGAGAATTATGTGCACAGGGGAACTCTGGTTCTATTTCTTTCTTTCTTTATATTACAGCACTGAGGATTAAAGCCAGGGCATTTACCCTGACATACATCCCCAGCTTTTATTCTATTTTTAAATTTTGCCCCAGAGTTGCCCAGGCTAGGCTCAAACTTGTGATTCTCCTGCCTCAGATTCCCAGAGTGCACCACTACACATAGCTGTTCTTTCCTATTGTTAATGATGGAACAGTTGCATTTAGTAGATATTTACTCTATGGTAGTATTTGATCAGTCTTTGTGTCTGTATTATAATTATAGATCAGTTTTCTATGATTAACTGTGGTACAGTTGTAGATTTTATTAGTATTTATGGTATGTCCATATCCATTTTGTCTTTGATTTTATTATTGTTATTAATTTTATTTCTACTGTAAGAGTGGCATAATTGATACTATTAATTGGTTTTTACCCTATGGCAATATCTGGTTTGTTATTGTGTCATCAACAACACTGCTGTTCATTCAGTAGCTGCCACAGGATCCAGCACAGAAGGTCTGTTCTAGACAAAGGTCTGTTCCCTGGGCTCTGTTCTAGACAAAGTCTGTGGCCATAAGTAGCTTCATTTCACTGTATTTTCCTCCTGCAAAAAATGGAGATGATGATGATTGTAAATGTATTAACTGTGATAATAGGGATAATAATGGAGATGCAGATGATGGTGATGATAGGAATGATGGTAATGATGGTGATATTAATGTGGTTTTGGTGATGTTGATGATGTAGATGTGGAGGGGATGATAGTCATTCCTTTTTGGGGAACATTTGGTTTCTCTTTTATGGATTTGTGAATTGCCTACTCTTTAAAGATTTTTCTTGATGTGTGTGTGTGTGTGTGTGTGTGTGTGCATACACACTGAAATGATGTGCTAGCTTAGTTGAAACACAAATCTTTCCAAGAATTTGGCTACTATACTTTTTGTTTATGATATTGGGGGTACAGTTATTTTAATATTAAGTGTATTAGATTTCCAGGAAGATGGCAGAGTGGTGAATAGTAGAGAAAGAGCCTTTCCAAGATTATGTGTCCAGATGCTGGAATATGGTAATGTGAGGAAGGGAAGAAGGAGGGAAGTGGGTCCCCAGAACCCAGCAAGGATTTGAAGTGAGAATTAAAGCCCACAGGGAGAGTGAAGAGAGAGACCTCAAAGCAGAAGAAGAAGGTGGGAAGTGATGCTTTCTCCTTGAGCTCTGACTCACTGCCGGGGAGAGGCAGCCCAAACTTGCAGATGCACAATGACTATTGGTGACCCCAGAGGCCTCCATGGAGAAATGCACCAGTGGAACAGATCAGTGAATGCAGTGGACAGTGAGTTATTTGGGTTCAGATGCTCCCCTAGAGAGGGTGATTGACTGGTAGCCATCTTGGAGAAAGGCCAACTGAGCTTGGGACTCAGAGCAGCTGTGGGCTGGTTCCATCTAGTGGCTCACAGTGTCAGGGCAAGGCAGAACTGAGATCAAATTGGCCAGGAGGTCAAGGAGCTGAGTTCAAGCCACCAGGAGGCACAGTGTTGAAGGCTGAACAAATCGGGTTCCAGCCTCAGAGCTAGAAACCAGCCTGAATGTCAGTGGAAATAAAGGTGTAGACTTGCAGGGATTATCCACTACCCCACCATAAATCTACATCTGGCTTGTCAGGATTAATCAACACAGGTGTAGGCTCTGTCTGCCCACTCTGTCAACCAGTGACAGCAGAAACATGTCCTGAAGTGGGCTTTTTTCCCCCTTCTTCCTCCCCATCTTTTTAGTTTAAAAATTTTTTTAGTTTTCTTTTTTTCTTGATTAGTTGTTCCTGTTTCTATACAAGTTTGACCATATTTTCTAGTTTATTGTTGTTCTATTCTTGTTTTTATTTCTTCCTTTTCTCTTTCCCTCCCATCTTTTTCACCAGTTTCCCAAAGTATACATAATCTTTGTCCTCCAGCCTTCTAACCTCTTTCTCTTCTTCTATTTCTCTATTTCTTCCCCCTAGCCTCTTTTAAATTTTCTCCCCTGAGGGTAAAACAGCCATATTTAGGGCATATTGACTGTATACAATTTTCTGGTTTGTTTTAGATTTTGTTATATAACCACAAATATAGTTCATATGGTTAAAGGTGGCAAATTAATAGTCACCACAGTTTGTCACTTTCCAGGCTGTGTTTGATGCTACTGTAATTGCTGATTGTACTACTTTAGCCAAGGTGACATAATTGTTGTAATCACTTGTTCTTCCTGGTATGCCAAGACTAAGATTGCCTGAGGATCATGTACAATATTATAGGCCAGTGCCAAAGATCCAGGGGTTAGGCCAAATAGGCAGAAACTTCTCATCCCCAATAAATTGAAGAAGTAGGATCTTGCAACAGACTCAAAACTCAAAATCCAGCCACACCTGGAAGACATCTCTGAGAAGTAATCATTTCCTAAGTGTTCTAAATACTACCAAATAAAGGTACTTGCCATAAGCAATTCACAAGCATCAACCCAGGAATTAAACTAAAAAAAAAAAGAGAGAGAGAGACAATGAGAAGACACTTAAACAAGAGTCAGCCCTAAACTTCGAGCTCACAAAAGGCAAGCCCAGGGGGAAATGAGGTGGAACAATGCAAAAGCCACCCACCTAGACCAACAAAGCAGATGAATGAGACTGTAGAAAAAAAAATCAAATCAGAAATATTTCCTCAGAGGGGCCAGGGATTTAGTTCAGTGGTTCTGGTGCCTGCCTCACAAGTGCAAGGTCCCAAGTTTGATCCCTGGTACCAAAAAAAAAAAAAAAAAAAAAAAAAAAAGATTTCCTCAGATAACTACAGAGATGGTGACCATAATGAAAGATGTAGTTAGTAACTCTAGAGCAGATATAGATTTTTAAAAAAATAGAGGATCTTAGGACAATGATGGAAACCACAAATGTCCAGCATAGGAAAGAAATGAAACCCATGAAACAAATTCAAACATAACCAGGAGATTAAAAATTCCATTGAAAGTATATACAGAAGAATGAGCAATGTGGTGACAGAATATCAGATATAGAAGACAGGATTGTGGTTAGTGAACATGAAAGATTTCTTAAAAATAGCAAGAGACCATGAGAAATCAATCCAACAGCTGCTAGAAAATAAAAGGAAAACAACATAAGACTGATCAGAGTCAATGAAAAAGCAAGAGATAGCACAAATGTCATAAAAAACCTATTCACAGAAGTAATGGCAAAAAACCTCTGAAGCATGGAAAAAGAATTTGACATACACATAAGTGAGGCATACAGAACTCCAATTACCCATGATAAAAAACTACACCAAGATACATAATAGTCAAGATTCCAGAAATTCAACACAAGAACAGAATATTAAAAGCTGTTAGAGAAAAGAAACAAATCACCTATAAAGGAAAGCCCATCAGAATCACAGCAGACCTCTCAACACAAACCCTCAAGTCATGAGAGTTTTGAGTGAAGTATTCCAAGCCCTAAATAAAACAACCTCCAACCCAGATTGATGTTCCTTGCAAAACTACCTGACAAAGAACACCTGAAGAAATTCATGACTACTAAACTAGCACTCCAAAATGTTCTGAAGGATATTCTAGAAAGAGAAAATGAGGACTACAACTCCATGAACCCTAACAGAATGAATCCATAAGCAAGTCAAGCAACTACACAGAGGGAGAAAACAGGGAACCAACAACAGGAAAATAACATGACAAGGATAAGTCAATACATATCAGTTATAACCATCAATGTTAATGGTCTCTATTCATCAATCAAAAGAAACAGGTTGGCAGAATGGATCAAGAAGCAAGATCCAGGGCTAGGGATTTAGCTCAGTGGTACCATGCCTGCCTTGCAAGTGCAAGGTCCTGTGTTCAATCCCCAGTACCAAAAAACAAACAAACAAACAACACTTTAAGGAAGCAAGATCTAACAATATGCTGCATACAAGAAACACATTTGATTAAAAAAGAAATTTATGGACTGAAAGTCTATGAAAACAATACTCCATGGGACAGGAACCCAGAAAAAAACCAGGGGTAGCTATTCTATTTGCAGACAAAGTGGATTTCAAGCCAAGACTAATTAAGAGAGACAAAGAAGGTCACTAGATCCTGGTAAAGGGAACAATCCAAGAGGAAGAGATAACAATCATAAATATGCATGCACCAAACTATATAAAATGCCTAACTATATAAAACAAATATTAATGGATATGAAAATTCAAATAAGCACTAATACAATTGTAATGGAGAACCTCAGTGCCCCACAGTCACAAATAGACAGATCATCTAGACAAAAATCAACAAAGAAATATCAGAACTGAATCAAACTTTTGAAATAAATGGACTCAGTAGATGTCTACAGAGTGTTCAACCCCACAGCATAAGAATACACATTCTTCTCAGCTGCACACGGAATGTTCTCCAAAATAGACTGCATACTAGCTCATAGAACATGCTTAAATAAATGCAAAGGAATTGAAATTTTCCTATGCATATTACCAGACCATAGTGCAATGAAATTGGGAGTCAGTGACAAAAGAAACCACGAAAGTGGCTGGGGATTTAGCTCAGTGGTGCTGTGCCTGCCCCACAAACACAAGGTCCTGAGTTTGATCCTTGGTACTGGAAAAAAAAAACACAAGAACTTAAAAAACACATGGAAATTAAATAACACCTCCCTGAATAACCAATGGGTCACAGATGAAATTAAAGGAGAAATGAGATAGTTTCTACAATTAAATGATAATGACAATACAACATACCAGAACTTATGGGACACAATGAAAGTAGTCCTATGAGGGTGTGTTAGCTATTTTTCTCTCATTGCTGGGACAAAATATCCAACACTCAAAGTTAGAGGGGAAGAGGTTTATTTGGCTTACAGTTCATAAAGGTTTCAGTCTATAATTGGCTGGCTCCAAGCAGGGTGGCAGAGGAGGAACAGTTCACGGTAGTCAGAGGGTAGCAAAAGCAACAAGGGACCTTAACAGTGTCTTTCTGGTCCTTTTATCTTATTCCGACTACTGGGATTAGGGTGGTACCAAACCAATCACTCAAGTGTAGTGTTTTAGTAATTACATACCCTTAGTCCTAGCATCACACATTCCATATTTAGCTACCTTCGAAAAAGACTGCATGAGGCTCTGGAGGTACATGTACATATGGAGGTACATGTACATGTTGTCATACACAAGTGACAACAGAGGGAAATTTATAGTGGTGAATTCTCATATTGGAAAAACAAAGTGAGCTCAAATAAACAACCTAACCTAGAAGCTGAACCTCAAGCTTCTAGAAAAAGAAAAGTATGTCAAGTCCAAAGCTCATATGAGGGAGAAAATTACAAAGATCAAAGCAGAAACTAAAGCAATGGATACTAAGAAAATAATACAAAGATCAATGAATCAAAGAATTGGTTCTTAGAAAAATTAAATAAAATCGACAAACTCTAAGCCAACCTTATGAAAAAAAGAAAAGACTCAAATCTATGCAATTGGGAATTAAGAGGGTGAAATCACAACAGATCCTGCAGAAATCCAGAAGATCATCAATACCTGCTTCAAGAACCTGTATTCTAATAAGATGGAAAACACAGAAGAAAGAGATTCCTAGACATACAAATTACCAAAGCTGAGCCAAAAAGATATAAAAATTCAAAATAAACCAATATCAGTCAATGAAATTGAAAATGTAATTAAAAAGTTATCAACAGAGAAAAGCCCAGGCCCTGATGGAGTCACTGCTGAATTCTACAAGAAATTTAGAGAAGACCTAATGCTACTATTTCTCAAACTGTTTAATGAATTTAAAAGGGAAGTGATATTCCCAAATTCATTCCTGAATGTAAGCATTACCTTGATACCCAAACCAGAGAAGGATCCAACCAAAAAAGAGAACTACAGGTCAATCTCCCAATGAACATAGATGCAAAAATCCTCAATAAGAATCTGGCAATCAGAATGCACAAAATCATCAAGCAGGTAATACACCATGAGCAAGTAGGCAGGGATGGTTCAACATATGCAAATCACTAAATGTAATATACCACACTAACAGAGCCAAAGATAAAAATCATATGATCCTCTCAATAGATGCAGAAAAAGGGTTTGACAAGGTCCAACATCCATTCATGATAAAAACTCTACAGAAGATTGGTATAGATAGTCTTTATCTCAATCTGATAAAAGCCATCTATGACACAAACCAATACCCAATATCATACTGAATGGACAAAAACTGAAAGCTTTCACTTTAAAATCAGGAACAAGACAAGGATGTCCACTGTCACCACTCTTATTCAATATAGATCTGGAAACATCAGCCACAGAAATTAGACAAGAGAAAGAAATAAAAGGAATAAGGATAGGAAAGGAAGAAGTTAAATTATTATTATTTGTGGATGACATGACACTCTACATAGAAGACCCAAAACCTCCACCAAAAGACTTTTAGATTTGATAACCAAATTCAGTAGCACAGCTGGATACAAAGTCAACACTCAAAAATCAATAGCCTTCCTGTAGATGAAAAACAAACTCACTGAGGGAGAAATTAGGGAAACAACACTTTTCACAATAGCATCCAAAAAATGAAATACCTAGGAATAAATCTAGCAAAGGAAATAAAAGACCTCTACATGGAAAATTACAGTACTATAAACAGGATATCAAAGTGAATATCAGAAAATGGAAAGAGATCCCTTGTTCTTGGGTAGGAAGAACCAATATAGTGAACATGACCATACTCCAAAAATTGTTGTACAGATTTAATTCAATCTTGCTCAAAATTTCAATAGCATATCCCTCAGAATTAGAGGAAATAATCCTAAAATTCATCTGGAACAAGAAGAGATTTAGAATAGCAAAAGCAGTTTTGGGCAACAAAAGCAAGGCAGGGAGCATCATAATCCCTGACTTTGAAATTATACTACAGAGCTACTGTGATAAAAACAGCATGGTACTCACAAAAAAAGACAAAAAGACCTGGAGATTAATGGAACAGATTAGAACATGCAGAAACAACCCCACACACACTCAGCCAACTTATCTTTGACAAAGGAGCCAAACACCTTCACTAGAAGAAAGCCTCTTTAATAAATGGTGCTGGAAAAACTGGCTTTCCACATGCTTAAGATTAAAACTAGATCCATGTCTTCCACCATGCACTAAAATAAAATAAAAATGAATCAAAGATCTTTATGTTAAAACAGAAATACTAAATATACTCCAAGAAGAATAGGTAGAACTCTTGAAGATATTTGTGTTGGCAAAGACTTTATGAATAAAACCCTGATCACACAGGAAATATCACAAAGAATCAACAACTAGGATCTCATCTTATTAAAAAGCTTTTGCACAGCAAAAGAAACCACCAACACAGTGAAAAGACAACTCACAATGTGGGAAAAAAATTTTGCCACCTGTTTCTCAGAGAGAGGACTACTACCTAATAAATATAAAGAACTCAAAAACATCAGACCCTCCAAATTTAAAGACCCAATTCAAAAATGGGCATCTGAAATGAATAGGCACTTCTCAGATGAAGAAGTAGAAATGGCAAATAAATATATGAAAAAAATGTTCAACATCACTGGTCATTTGAGAGATGCAAAAGAAAACAACACTGAGATTCCATCTCACTCCAGAAAGAATGGCTGCTATCAAGAAATCAACCAATAACAAATGCTGGCAGGGAGAAAGAGGAACACTTCTCCACTGTTGGTGGGACTGTAGACTGGTGCAACCACTGTGGAAATCAGTATGGAGATACCTCAAAAAACTAGGACTAGAGGTCCCATTTGACCCAGCTATTCCCCTGCTGGGTATCTTCCCAAAAGAATTAAAAGAATCATACCACAGCGATATATGTGCACCCATGTTTATAGGAGCACAGTTTGTAATAGCTACATTTTGGAAACAGCTCAAATTCCCATAAACTGACAGATGGATAAAGAAGATGTGATTTTTTAATATAATGGAGTACTACTTTGCCATAAATAAGAATAAACTTGAGACATTTCTAGTTAAATGGATCCACCTTGAGATCATATTCTTAAGTGAAATAAATTGGACACACATTTATATACTACACTGTTTCTCTGGTGTGAGTGTAAATAAGGACCAAAATGTATAATACATATTGGGAAATGGGAAGAAAATGTTCAAATGGGAAGGGGAACAAGGGGGGGGGAGGAGGGAAGGAAGGAAAGGACAAGGGAAAAAGAGAATAGAAGGAAAAATGGAAACAAAGCTTTTGCAAATAAGGAGGGGAAGAAGAGTCAAAGGGGTAGGGGAACGGGAAGAAAAGAAGCAAGATGTATCATGTACAGGTACCAATTCCCTGTGACGAATGTGACCGTTATGCACACTTGAAATGGACCACTTGTGTGTGAGATGAGTGGAGCCGGAGACGCGACCAGAGGCCAAAGATGGGATCTGACAAGATGGCCGGGCTGCCCCGCAGGGTCACCAAGGAAACTCAGCGTTTGCAGGCAGAGCCAGTTCCTGGCATTAAAGCGGAACCAGATGAGAGCAATACCTGCTATTTTCATGTGGTCTTTGCTGGCCCCCAGGATTCCCCTTTTGAGGGAGGGACTTTTAAATTTGAACTATTTCCTCCAGAAGAATACCCAATGCAGCACCTGAAGTACATTTCATGACCAAAATTTATCACCCTCGTGTAGACAAGTTGGGAAGAATATGTTTAGATTTTTTTTTTTTTTTGGTTCCAGGGATCGAACTTGGGTCCTTGTGCTTGCAAGGCAGGCGGCGGAACCACTGATCTAAATCCCCGGCCCATGTTTAGATATTTTGAAAGATAAATGGTTCCAGCACTGCAGATCTGCTCAGTTCTGCTCTCGATCCAGGCTTTGTTAAGTGCGCCTGAGCCAGACGACCCATTAGCAAAGGATGTAGTGGAGCAGTGGAGACCAAGGAAGCCCAAGCCATAGAAACAGCTAGAGCATGGACTAGGCTATGAGCCAGGAATAACATTTAAGTCGATCTGATCATCAAGTCTGTGTCACTTCTCCTGTTCTGCCATGACTTCTTCCTTTCTTGTTTGCATTTAATGGACACTGTCTTAGAAACATTACAGAATCGAAGCTCAGACATCTTCAGTCCTTTGGTGATTAAATACACATTAGAAAATCTATGTCTTGTCCTGATTCACTGTTGTAAAGTGTGAGCAGAGGCTAGAAGTATCATCGGGATTGTCGTGGAATGTTTAAAAGCAATGGCCCTCTGCTTCTATTCATTTCCCCCATCATGGTTTAAGTATAAAGCACTGGGAATGAAGGGTTAGCTGCAGGGGTATGGGTATTCTTTTTTTTTTTTTTTGAGGGGAAAAGTAGTTTCAAAATTTTATGGGCTCCTTTTCCCCCCTTTTATGGTGATCTAATTGCATTGGTTAAAAAGCAGCTAACCAATTCTCTAGAATACGCTCTCTAGCCAAGTCTAACTTTATTTAGATGATATAGAGGGACAAGCTGATTGTTTGAACCAAAATGGGAACATTAACAAACATCACAGCCCTCACTAATAACACTGTGACTTTGCTGTCAAGTGTAGATTCCCCCCTTCAAAAAAAGCTTGTGCCCATTTTTATGGCTTGTCTGGAAATTTTTGTAAACCTTATGTTTTAGTAAAATATTTTTTGTTATGCTAAAAAAAAATGTACCAATAATGTTTTGCTTAAAAATATATATATAAAGGACCAGGGAGGTCTAGGGATTTAGCTCAGTGGTTCTGCCGCCTGCCTTGCAAGCGCAAGGACCCGAGTTTGATCCCAGGTACAGAAAAAAAAAAAAAAAAGAAACAGATTTATACTGGCTCACACTTCCTGTCCAAAGTCCAGGGCCTCATCAGTTGGTGGCCTTCATGTGGGCAGAGTCAGGAGGCAACACGGGCATCACGTGGCAAACACAGAGCCCTCCTTCCCGAGAGTCACCCAGGTCTTTACTCCTCCCAGCATCCTGCTGAGCATGGTGGACAGGGAGCAGGGGCAGGCAAGAGAAATACACTCTTATTGGTCCCTCTCACAGCGGCCCGCCTCTTCAGACCAGGCTCCGCCTCCTAGCAGCAAGTCAGCTAGGAGGCCTCAGTAATCCACCTGCTGTGCAAACACAGGGGGCTGTTGCAGACCTAAGCCACAGCTTAGAATTCCTATGTGTGTGAGTCAGGGACAGTAGCCAGGGACCAAGCATGCCGGACAGGTGGGCAGTGTAGATAATTCACCTTGCCCCATACCTGCCCCTTCCGTCTGAAAGCCACCTCTGTCCCTGTACATGGAAGATCCGAAAGGCAGCACTAAAGGACTGGCTTTAGCCTGCAGCAGGAAGTGCCCGAAACTCATGAAATTCCAAGGTGGGTGTGGGATAAGGGGCACCAGAGAGAAGGCAGGTTACACAGAAACGCTCAACATGCAGTCAACTCCACTTTAATGCTAGCAAAGCCATAATCCGAAGTGTCTTCTGCTGGATCCCGATTTTTCACAGTTGAGAGATCTCCACATAAATGCAACATGAATGCCCACTGCCACCTGTGTGGGTCCTATGACACTGCTGTGAGGACGGGCTAGGAGGTGATGCAGAAGGAGAGGGGAGGGCCCAGGGCTAGAGTGCTTCCATTCCAGTGGTGTTTTCTGGTCCATGGTCCATACAATTCCCAAAGCATTCCTGTTCCCTTTCCTACCTGTCTGGTGCAAATGGACAAAACCAAATCTCTGCCCGAAGAGACAGGAGTTTCTGCTGGGCTGGAACCTTCTCCGGCCCTGACTCGCCCACCTCTAGACTCTCCTGTAAATTCACACAGAACTTCATTCTTGGGATCCCCATTCACCTAGCAAAGCCCACCTCGCAGCTCTCTCCTGATGCACTTTCTAAGGGAGCTGAGGAAGCAGCAAAAGACGGGACTGATGATGTTAAAATAATGTGTGTGTGTACGCATGCTGCAAGGCTCCCGGTGCCTTCGCCGTCCGTGTCTTCTCCCAAGTCCCCTCACAGCCTCCCCACCCCCAAGTCCAGCATCCCCATCTGCTGGGCGTCCAGCACTCACTTCGCACTGAGATAGCCACAGAAGTGGCCTTCCCATTCGGCAGGGCCTCGGTGGCACTCGGAGGATGGTGTTGGGACAGGAGAACCAGGCGTCCTCTTGTCCCAGGTGGACCCCCTTCCTGGTTAAGGAGTAGAGCTGCCTACAGTGAGGACGGAGGGCAGAAGGTGCTTCCAGTTGTCTGCATTAGGCGGCCTGCTGGGCTTTAGGCGCCTTTGCCACGGTGCCTGGGACCCTTCTGGGTGTTTCTTCTGGATCTTTTCTCCTTCCTCTTCTGGTAATCAAAGTGATTGTCCTCCTGTATTGGAACTTCATGACGGCCCTCAGGGTCTCTACATTCCCCAACCTCCCCAGCTCCAGCTGATTCCGGTGTTACCAGAACCACTGGCTCCCGCCCAACACCACTGGGCCTGTATTCAGAAGGGACCTGGGGTCTCCTGGACTGAAGGTGGAGTAGAGCCAGGTAAGGAAGTCTCAGAAGCTTTTTGCATTTTATTCTTAAACAAATTTTTTAAATCATGAAAATGTCTTCAATTATGCCAATGCTTTTTCCTTTGTCTGTTAAAATGCTTATTTGATTTTTTTGGCTTCGTTCGATTTATCTCCATGTATTAAACCACCTTGTGTTCTTGGTGTAAACCTTGCTTAGTCGAGAGGCATCGTGGGTCTTCCTATTCAGCTGGACTCGGTTTGCTGCTCTGTTCTTGGGTTTTGCTTTTGTAGCTGTAACTTTTTTCTTTGATGTGCTTGTTTGACCGTCAGGGTCATGCTGCCCTCATAGGATGGATTAGAAGGTGGTTCCTTCTGTTTTGAGGGAGGATTGTACAAGGGTTTGCACTAATTCATCTTGAATGTTTGGTAAAATTCACCCATGAAGCTGCGTAGGCCTAAGGCTTTCTTTGTTAGGGGTTTTGATTATTGCCTTAATCTCTCTCTCTTTTTTATTGCCTTAATCTCTTTAATGCTACGTGCCTATTAAAGTTTTTATTCTTCAGCTTGGGGAAGTTATGCGTTTTGAGGAATTTTTCTATTTCGTCCACGTTATATGTTCATATGATTTATAAGCCTTGCCTTAAGCAGAGCGGGGATTGAGAGGTCACTACCTTGCCACATCCAGGGACGCGACTCCATTTTGCTGATGTTAAAGAAATCTATCCATCACCTCTGAACGTCTCAACTCTTACCTTCCTCCAACCCCTGTATGTGCCGCATTATTCCCGAGGAGGGTGAATTCTCCAGAGAACAAGCAGAGTCTGGCAGGCCAGTGAGAGACACAGGAAGCAGAGCCCTGTGGTGTTCTGGAGGGAAAACTGTGATCCCCCTTTCGAGATGTGAATGTGCCATGAGTGGGGCTCCAAGGAGGCCAGCGTGGCGGCACCTCCAAGTTTTCCAGACTAGGGTCCTGGGGCCACGGGGAGCAGGGGCTGTGGAATTTCGCTTCACAGCAAAGCTGGAGCCTGTGCCACACGCAGATGCTCAGTGAGGCAGGACTTGGCCACCAGCCTGAGCGGGGCAGCGCGTGAGTTCTGGGGAGGGGCTGCAGGAGCCGCACGGAGCAGTTCCGTCCCGAGCTTCAGTTCTCCCACGGGCAACAGGAAACTTTCTCCTTCTGTTCAGCTGCTCATTAGGGTCTTCTGCCTAATTGCCCACGGTTGGCATAATCCCAGACGTCGCTGGGGTTACCTGCCCTGGGTGGCCTGCTCCTCCGTGGAGATGTCACCGGCTCTGACACACAGCGTCCCCGACACCCGGCTCCATAATGGTCTCTCTGGGGAAGAGCGGGCTTAGGGTCCTGCCTTATAACTGCAGACTCAGCTGTCCTGCGCTAATCCTCGGTGACACTGTCCTGCTCCGGGCCCTATAGCCAAGACCTTCCAGGTGAGCACTTCCTTGGTTTCTCTCTAGGGAAAAGGGTGGCAGCGGGGTCTCCACAGGAAAGGCAGGCAGTCTGAGCTGTGGTTGCCAGGAGGCTTGCTCGGCACCAGCCCTGCCTCCCTCTGAGCCTGCCTGTCAGTGCTCCGGCCCCCTAGCTGGAAGGTGGGGATATGCTGGGAGTGTTCCAGGGTGGGACGACTTGGTGACTGTCCCTGATGGCCCAGGTCAGGCCCGGGGGCCCAGAGCCTCTGAGTGCCTCACTTATGTACACAAGAATCTCCGCCTTTTCTCAAACCTCATGGACGCATCGTGGGTGTGAAGGAAGGGAGAACTCACGCGAGAATTTGGATTAGAAATCCAATATCATGACACATGTAATTGGGCACATTCATGCACAGACGTCCAAACAGCAGTACACGGAAAGAAATAGTCCAGGGGACAAGGACATTACTGGCTGGTGACAAGTTTTTCATTCTCCAGTCCTGCCGTAGTAGATGCCCTTGTCCCAGCATTTTTTCTGTGTACGTCCTGTGTGTTTTCCCTTTCTGTGTGTGTGTGTGTATTTGTGTCTGTGTTGCTCACTTTTAAACGAAGTGATTAGAAACAGATCATTATGTCATTCTCTAACCAAAGGCAGCAACAAGAGAAAAAACCTCAGTCACAAGAACGCTAATTTCCAAGTGTCAGGATAGGGCGGTTGCTGGAAGAGGGCCAATCTATTTTACTGTGCTTCTCTCTCATACTCTGACAGCTGCGGGCCAGGAGCACAGCGGACAACAGTGCCCACTCGACTCCAGCTTCTGCTGGGGCTAAGGCAGCACCTGCTTTGCTCTAGCCACCAGACCAGCAATCCCCGGGAAACTCAGTGTGTGCTCACACCCGCCCTGTGACCAGTGCTCCCTGGTGAGATGAGGAGATGGAGGCACAGAGTTGGAGATGAAACTTCTCCAGCTGGCTTGAGCTAATGAATGTGTGGTTGCAGAGGCCAAACCTCTCCATGGCTCATCTTGGCGAAGCCCTGGGAGCTGCCTGGGACACAGCCCTGGAGACCATCTTCCTGCTCCAGTTCGGGGCTGGGACTCTGGCCAATGTCGCTCTGTTCTTCCACAACATCTATCCACACCCGGATGGCCCCAAACTGAGGCCCATGCAGGTGATCTTTGCCCACATGGCCGTGGCCAACTCCCTGCTTCTTCTCTCCATGGGGATCCCCCACGTGATGGGGGCTTTTGTTTGGAGGAGCCGCCTGTCCAGGCTGGGGTGTAAGCTTGTGTACTGTGCCCGCCTCCTGGCTCGCAGCGCAGCACCACTTTATCCTCCACCTGTATTCTGAGTAGCTATCGCTTTCTCGTGCTCACCCCTACCAGAGCAGGAAGAGCGATGTGCGCAGGGAGGGCCCTGAGGCCCTCGGTCCTGTGTGTGGTACCTGCTGGACACTTGGGATCTTGGCAAATGTCCACATTCCTGTGAAGATCACCGGCCCACAGGACGCAGACAATAACAGTGGCACCCAGGCCCAGTGCGCATACTCAGGCAGCATAGCAGGCACGGGCTTCTTGCGGTTTGCCCACGATGCTATGTTTGTGGGTCTCGTGGCCTGGTCCAGCGGCTCCATGGTGCTGCTCCTGCACAGGCACCGCCAGTGACTGCAGCACACTCACACCTCACGCCGCTGCCACAAACGCCACCCCGAGACCAGAGCTGCCTGCACCATCCTGATGCTGGCAGCTGCCTTTGTGTTCTTTTACCTACTGAATTCTATTTTTACTTTTTACGTTAATCCAGCACTAGATTCTTATCTATGGATGATGAAAGTCTCCGAGATTCTGGTTGTAGGTTTTCCCACTGTCTGCCCCTTACTGTTGATATTGAGGGACCCTGGAACACTCAGCTGCTGTTCTTGACCTGTTGAAATGCTAAATAGAGAAGACAGGTTTCGTAATAGTCATAAACCCCCGTTTCTAATAATTTGTTATATAATACCCACAATGATCTTGGAAGGTCAACATGACACCCGTGCTGTATCAGAGGCCCCAACAGTCTACAGAAGAAATGATGAGCTCAGAAAATATCCACTGCAAAGGCCAAAGGGGCGAGCGACTGCGGAGGGAGCTCAGGTGGCCACAAAGCCATGCACTCTGCCTCTGCCTGGGATGATGGGTCACAGAGACACAGACTTACATGAAGACTACCAGTCCCGTTCGATTTCAAGGCAGGACTGAACAAAAACTCCCTCTCCCTGTCCCCTAGTGGGCATTCGTCTCCAGCTGGATCACCTACTGAGAAACTTGGTTTGCTGAGGACAGACCCAGTACCTGAGGAAGGAGAAGATGCTGCAGCCACGCTCAGTGCCACCAAGACGCTCTCGGAAGAGGAGCAGGATGAGCTGAGAAGAGAGCTGGCAAAGGTGGAAGAAGAAATCCAGACTGTCTCAAGTGTTAGCTGCAAAAGAGAAGCATCTAGCAGAGACCAAGCGGAAACAGGGTTGCTTCACTACAGGAGCTAAAGCAGAACATTGCCGAAGGGTGGCGGGATGTGACGGCCAGGTCCGCACACAGGGCGACCTCCGAAACCATGTCTCAGGCCGCAGAAGGCCCCAGCGGCCTTTTCATCTGTTGGCTCTGTTACCACCAAAAAGCTGGAAGCTGGAAATATACGCTCCATTCAACATTCAGTTAGCATGCCTGCTATGAGGAACTGGAATCCCTGTTGTGGACCTGCTGATGGTCTGCTCGTCTCAACTGGGCTTTGGTTCATGCCTGAATTCTGCCAGAAATTCCCCAACTTTCAAGTCATTTGAAGAAAAGGTCAAAAACTTAAAGTCTAAAGTAGGGGGAACCAAGCCTGCTGGTAGTGATTTTGAAGTCTTGAATTCAAGTGCAAATGCTAGTGCCACCGCCAGGGAGCCAGCTCCAGAACAGACACAGGAGAGCCCGTGAGATTGCTACCTTTGTTCCACTGCCCACTGCCAGATGCTGCAAGGTCCAAGCGCATCTTGTCAACATTCATTGCTATGGATTTCTGCCAGATGTGCTTTTATTTAGCTTTACATATTTCTTTGGCCAAATAGCTTGTGAGTTAAACAAAATGAAAATATCTTCACTTCTACTCGCAGGAAACATGCTGATGTGCATTCAAGGCCCTTTACTTAGGGAAATACTATTCACAGACACAGGTGGGACCTGGAGACTCTTGCTAGAATGATCTGAGAAGCTGCAGGTGATCACAGTTGCTTTCCTACTTTACAAAACTGCTCTGCATCTGAGATCCTACTTGGATCTTTGTCTTCTAGATGATTTTTTTTCCTTTGACTGTGTATATTTGATTCCTAACTCAAATTATTCTTTTTTTTTTTTTGGTACTGGGGATAGAACTCTGGTCCTTGTGCTTGCGAGGCTGATGGCAGAACCACTGAGCTAAATCCCCGGCTCAAATTATTCTTTTAAATTTTCTGAGTCCTGGTTATTAAAAGTTTCTGTGACATTTTATTTACATTTAAGGGAAGAACTTAACAGCTACAAAAAATTTGTTTTCGAATAAGCACTGCTTTTGTATAAGGTACATATCTCGGGTGTGTGAAGATGCTAAAGTAGACAGCTTTAATCCGATTTGTTACAGCTGTGTGACAGTATATGCAGTAATTCCCACTACTGGGTGACTTGGGAGTGGATCTCCTCATATCCTTGTTAACTGCCATCTGTGACTATAACCATTTCAGCATATTTGTTATTATGCCACTTATATCACCTTTTGACAATATTAAAATTTTAATTTCAGAGTAAATGGACAGTGGGCCAAATAACAGAGTCAAGCATATCAGGTTGAAATATAAGTGTGCTCATCAATGTTCAGTTCAAACACCCGAAGTTTTAGGTTTTGATAGCTGTAAACATGGTAAGATCAATCACATTAGGGGAAGCATTGCTATCTCCATTTAATCCATTTAGCACCTTTTAAAATAAACACACAGTTATGACTGATATAACTTGAACATTTTTATACTAAGGTGTTGATTCTAACTCCTGAGGGTGTAATTTATTAATAAAAATGAATTCCTCATTTAGCCGAGTGGTTCTACCGGCTGCCTCGCAAGCACAAGGTCCCGAGTTCGATCCCTGCTACCAAAAAAAAAATGAATTCCTCATTCTCTACTTGTTTGCAATGTTACAAATGATACTGTAGACATTGCTCCTACTTTGAAAACTGGGTGTCCAGGCTGGTGAATCAAACCCTCTGCATAGAGGCGAACGTACTCTAGTAACTTCATAACTACTGAATTACACCACCACTTCCTTATGATGTATGTTCATGAACTACAATGTTATCTGTTATTTATCAAATTGTGATTGTTTTCTTGTTTATGCCAAATGTGAACTGCCAAGCTTGGAATGACCTAACGCAATTTTAAAAGCATGACTAGATTTACTTGAAGATAAATTCTGAAAACCAAATTTGAAAAGCTACAATGTTGATTGTTATAAAATGACGTGCTGCTATTCTCTTTTTTTTGGTACCGGGGATGGAACTCAGGTCCTTGTGCTTGCACAGCAGGCTGTGAAACCACTGAGCTAAATCCCTGGGCCCCGCTTTTCTTGATTGCTAGAGCTTTGTTAGCACTTTGGATGCAAATGAAACTGCTCTATTACATATGCAAAGCTTAATAAATTCTGCATATCAGTAAAAAAAAGAATATCCACTGCATTATTGAGGAACTACGTCCCCCTCTACCACGGAGCTGTCTAAGAGAAATCTTTCCTGAGCGGCCTGTGAAGAGTTCCCGAGCTCTACGTCAGGGCAGACCCTGCTGATCCCTGACCCGCACAGCCAGAGTCCATGATGCTCCTCCAGGGCGCACATGTTTTCCACATGGATGAATACAGGAAACCCAAATATGGTCAGTGGGCTTCTCTATAGTCTTTTCTATCTTTACCTCATTCATATTTCTTTTGAAATTCTGTACTAAGCAGGAAACCAAAGTCCACTGGATTGCTTCTCCTTGAAATGTTGCAGATTTTCCTTACGTGATAGAGCCCTCAGTAACTGTTACTGGATGGATTAATACAACTGACATCCATGGATATGTAATTTGGAGTTTTGGTTTTCATTATTGAAAATCAATGTCTGAGAAATTTGTCTACTATTTGTTCACTCTACTGTTTTTCCCTGTTTTTTCTTTCACATTTTTGATGACATTTTTTATTTTTAAATTTTAACTCAGTGGACATAAGGTACAACTAATGTGAGTGTGGTGGCACACATCTGAAAGATTCTGTTTAAACCCAGTCTGGGAAATTTAGTGAGATCCTATCTCAGAATAAAAAACAAAAGGCTGGGTGTGGTAGTGCACACCTATAATCCCAGCACTCAGGAGGCTGAGGCAGGAAGATCGCTGTAAGTTCCAGGCCAGCCTGGGCTACATAGTGAGACCCTGTCTAAAAATAAAACAAAATACAAAACAAAAAGAGCTGAGGATGTAGCTCAGTGCAAATCTCCTAGGTCCAATCCCAGCTGCAGAAAAAAAAGTATAATTAATTTTAGTGGTCATTTTAACCATCATATCATGAATTCCTAAAATATTGTATCTAAATAAAACTATTATTTAATACTCCATAGGATATGTGAAAACCATAAAACAATATAAACCCATGTGTGCTCTGCTTTGTGCTTACTTTATATATTTTAATTCTCTATATAACATGAAATAAATACTATTTCTTTGGATACCATAGGCCACATGTCTCCTACAGAAAGAGGCAATCAAAAGAATGTAAAAAAAACAAAACCATGTACATATTACACCTGTATCTACATGATCGCCATGTCTACGTCTCACAATTCTTCAGATTAAACCTCTTTCCTGCAGTATAATTCATCACCGGTATGAAGGATTCTGTTAAGTCTTTTGAGTGTATGCTTGCTATACAGGAATTGCTGAGATTTGATGTGTTTAAAACTCCTTAATTCTGTTCATGATTTTCCAATTATAGTTTACAAAATAATTTTAATTTTTAAGGACCTGATAAAATACAATACTGTGGGACTGCATAACCTTTGTTCCTTTTCTCCAGCCCCATTGTGATTAAATGTGAGTTAATGGATAAAGATGCTTGTTAGTTTTGGGACACTAGATAAAAATCTGTAACAGACCTAAAGTCCCAAAGTAAACTACTCAACTCCTTGTTTGCCCAGAACTGATGTTCCGGACACCACAATCTATAAAACAAGTTGCAAATGTCTGCTGACCATCAATACGTGACAGTCGACCACTAACCTTTGTCCCCTTTTCTTTAATTCTATATGTTAACTTCCCCCTCAACCCCCTATAAGAACAGCCTCGGACTCTGAGCCAGTTGCCTCTCTAAGCTACTTTGCTTTGGGAGTGCCATCTGGCCAGACTAATAAAGGTCTGTTTTACTTTCCAACTTGTCCAGTGTGTTCCTTCCCGGGTGTTCTTCGCTGCAGTCAGCTCCTCGGAGCGTTTGGTAAGGCCCTCGGTCTTACAATACACTGTTAAAAAGACAGAAATACCCAGCCTCCGTGCAAAGTAAAGAGCACGAGGATCCGGACTGGCCACTGCAGGCAGCCGGACTGCCACGCACGGGGCCTGGGTTTGAGCCTCGGTTTGGGAGAAGAAACGGGGTTACGGAGACTCAAGGTGGCCGGGAGCGAGCGTGGCTGCCCAGCACTGACCTCCTCCTCCCGAGAGAGAACCAGCGTGACAAGGGTAGAGTCACCTTCTGAGGTGAGACTACCTAGCGCGAGAATTCCGCAAATCAACAGGGAGAGATCACAACCTTTTAAGACTCAGAGGCTGGGGATGCTGGCAGAGAAAGGGAAACAAAATGGCCCAGCACCTACCATACTGCTTTCAGAGTCTGGGGAAGGCGGAGCTTCCCTTTGCAGGGAGAGCGGTGAGAGAGAATCCCAGGAGGCTGTATCATCGTATTTGCCAGCAACCCTGGCTCCCGGCATGGCTCTCTGCCCTCAAGGCTTGCAGCCCAATTCCATTAAGTAACGGGAAACCTGCATGGTAGCTTTGCTGTGGAGAGGATCTCAGTCATCTCCCCGAGACCCCTCAGGCTGCCGGAGCCTAGAGAGATCTTGAGAAGCGAGCTACTGTGGGCATCTGGGCTGCTTGTGGTGACAGCATGGGGTAATGGTGAGCACTCTGGACTCCGAACTCGGCCTCTCTAGTGGTCAGAAGGCCTGGCACATTCCCACTTCAGGGCCCCCATGGATGTTCTGCCACACTGGCCTGGGCAGTGTCTGCACCAATCTTGGCCCAGCAGAGGGACCGCGATGCAAGCCCATGGGTTGCCCTGCCCCGGAAGGCACGGTGGTGTGGCTTGGAGGACACTGCTCCTGGGGCCGGAGGACGGGTTGTCTCCTCAAGGTCAAGGCACGGCTAGTCACATGTGGCCTTGCAGCTCCAGCACGGAAGCAGGGGGTTCCCACCACCCCTTCCCCCGTGCCACATTCAGGCACCTGTTGCTGACAGCACAGAAGGAATGGCGTGGGTCCCACTGCCTCCTCGCTCTCCTGGGCATCAGAAGAGACTCTGAGCAACCCCTGGCTCCAGCGGTCTCCCATTCTTAGGCACAAGTGGGCAAATGGCTGAGCAAGACTTGGGTGTAGCTGCACATCCCCTCCTGAGCACACACTACAGCCGAAGGCTGGGAGAAAACCCAGGGCTCCGCCGCCGCCCTCTCCCTAGCCTGCACTGCCTCGGAAGCGGAGAGGTCACAGAGGAGCACCGTGATTCCTGCTGGCACCTGCCTATGCGCACACTGCTGCTCTGTCTGTTTCCCTCCTCCAACCACTCACTGCTGTCAGGGCCAGGAGTGAGCACCGCCAGGTGCCACCTCTCCCTGGGCAGCACCTACACCTGCACTGCCAGTGCCAGGGCCCTTGCCAGAGCAGCACTGGCCCCAACAGTGCTGAAGAAACCGCCACCACTCAGGCACCACTCTGTGCTGTCTGCAGCAGCCAGCCAGGACTGCCAGACCCTCTCTCGGGTGGCACTCAGACACAGCGGTCTCTCTGATGCCACTGTGTCATACGCTGTGCCCAAAGTCATTAGTTACAGCCAAAGGAGGCATAGGGAGATGACAGCAGGGAGCCTGCTGGAAAAAAAGCCAGCATTGCGTAAGAAATCAACAACCCTACACAAAGCCACCTACTAAGGCTGCCCTACAAGAGTAGAGATAACTGACCCTCCAGACATGCAAATCTCAATGTAGGAACAGAGGAAAAAGGGAAGATCCAGGTAAGAAACACCTCTAAAACAATACAAAGCCCTCCAGCAACACAATGCAAATAAATCAATATGGGTGAAATATGATTAGAAATTTAAGTGATTATTAAAACATCCAATGAGATCTAAGAGAATACACAGTTAAATAAAACTAGGAAAACAATGCAGGCTATGAATGAGAAATCAACAAAGGTATTAAGAGTTAAAAAATGAACCAAACAGAAATCTTAGAAATCAAGACCTCAATAATTCAAATGAAAATATAGTTGAAAGCTTCAACATCAAATTGAATCAAATGGGAGAGAGATTATCTAAATTTGAAGATTGATCTTTTGAAATATTTCATTTGGTTAGAAGGATAAGGAGGAAGAAGAGGATAAGGAGGAAGAAGAGGAGAAGGAGGAGGAGAAGGAGGAGGAGAGGAATAAGAAAGAATAAAGAAATCATTGAAGGCTTTTGAGATTCCAGGTGTGGTGGTGTACACCTCTAAGCCCAGCATCCAGGAGGCTGACACAGAAGGGTCCAAGTTTGAGTTAAGCCCGGGCAACACAGCAACCCTTGTTGCAAAAAAGACTTTTGGGACATTATTAAATGAACAAATCCCTCCATTTTCAAAATTCCCAAAGAAGGAAAGAAAAAAGTTAGGGCCATAGAAAACCTACTTAATAAAATAATAGCAGAGAACTTCCCCAATATTGGGAAAGATATTGACATCCATGTGCAGGCAGCTTATAAAATGCCAAGTAGTGCCAGACAAGAGCTCCACCTTGGCAAATTATAGTCAGACAGACAAAAGTACAAGACAAAAAAAATCTTAAAATCTACAAGAGAAAATAGCCAAGGGAAGTTCATGCTGGTTCTCATTTCTGGCTGTGAGGCTGGGACCCAAGCTGTTCAGTCCACACCACTGTGTGCCTCCTGCTGGTTTAAACTCGGCTTCCTGATCCTGGGATCACCCATGGTTGTGCCTCTCCCTGACACGGGGAACCTCTAGATGGCATCAACCTGTGGCTGCTCTGAGTCTTGAGTTCAGTTAGCCCCTTTCCAAAATAGCGCCTGGCCAGTCACCCTCTCCTGGGAATGCCAGAACCAGACTGGGATCATTCACCAGCCACAGCAGTCTGAAGCATCCACTGCTACACTCCATTGGTGGATTTCTCCGTGGAGACCTTTGGAGTCACCCCATAGTCACTGTGCCTCTGCAGGTTAGAGCTGCCCCTCATCTGCCATGAGCCAAGGCTCAGAGAGAAAGTGCAGCTCGCCACCTCCCTCTTCTTTGTTGAGCTCTCTCTCTCTTCACTCTCCCATGGACTCCAGTTCTTGCTTCAGATCCTTGCTGAGTTCTGGGACCCACTTAGCTCTGTCTTCTCTTCCTCTCATTGTGATATTCCGACATCTGGACTCTAAATCTCAGAGAGGCTGTTTCTCTGCTGCTCACCACTCTGCCATCTTCCTGGAAGCCCTCCCTCAAAATAAGTAAAAGTGCAAAGACAATACATAAAAATAATGAGATAAAATGATACCAAGAGGAAAATCCATAGCAATAAATGCCTACATAAAAAATAGATTTGAAATAAACAGCATAACAATGCATCTCAAAAGCCACCTAAAAAAGAAAAAAATCCAAAAATGTAAAAAAGTAAATAATCAGGAGAAAAGCAAATATAAATGCAATAGAGATGAAAAGAAATACAAAAGATCAATGAAAGAAAATTTTGTCTTGGAAAGGTAACAAAATCAGAAAACCTTGAGTTATATTAACTCAGAGAAATAGGAGACAGAGGAGAAAGGAGAGGGAGAGAAGTGGGAAAGAGTGAGAGAGACAGAGACAGAAATATAGACACACAGAGAGACAGAGCGACCCAAATAAAACTACAGATTAAAAAGAGGACATTGAGAGCAATACATAGGATGACTAGGGATTATTATGAAAAACTATCTGAAAAAAATTTAAAAAACTTGAGGAATTGATAGATTTCTGAACATATGCCCTACCAATATAGAACAATGAGGACATTAAAAATTTGAGCAGACTGATAACATGTCATGAGACTGAACTAATAATAAAAACCCTCCTCTGTTATGGCCCCTCCCCCACGGGACCAAGCAGGCCCATGCTGGACAAGCAGGACCTCTAACCCGGGAGCAAGTAGGCCTGTATTGGATGAGTGGAGGTCTCCCCAAAAGAGCAAGCGGGTCTGTGCCACACATATAGCACCCCGATTCAAGGGCACAACCATCGACCAACTCCAAGTCTGCTCTATTTTGCTTCCCCACAGCCTGGGGCAGCAGAAATGAGGACTAACCACCCCGCCTGATCCTGGATGAGGACAATGCCTAGGAAGAGAAGGGAGCAACCAGACCCCATGACTAGCGACATTAAATCTAGAACCCACTTGAACCCCTGCCCTGTGTTCTTGTAACCCAGAGAGACCCGAGTGCTGAGCACACTTCCTCTTCAGGAATGGGAGCAGTGACATGCCATCTAGGGGAAGAGAAAGCAGGGCATCTGGTGCAGGGAAGGTGTCTTAAAGCCCATCGGCCCTAAAGCTAGGCAGAGACAATCGTAACTGTCTGGATCCCAGGACTGCGATTCTTGGAAAGAAACCACTTGTTCAAATATACAGGAACTTGGTCTGAGGATGTGGCTTGTGGTGCTGTGCCTGCCTGGCAAGCGCAAGGTCCTGAGTTCGATCCCCAGTACAAAAAAGGAGAACCGAAAACAAAAACTGAGGCTGGGGACACAGCTCAGCAGCACGATGCCTGCTTGGGAAGACAAAAACACCGGAGTTTTTCTTTGACTCTATCTTTTTTTTTCTATTTTGTATTATTTTTACCTTTCCTCCCTTGAAATTTTTGGGGATTTGGAGGTTTTTTCTCCCCATTTCCCCTCTTTTAATTTCTTGTACTTCTTTTTCTCTTTTTTCTCTTCCTTCTTATAATTTCCTGGTTTTGCTCTGTTTATCTTTTTTCTTCTTTTTCTTGTTTGTTCTTCCCTGCAGCTGTTCTCTAACACTGTGGACTTTATTTCACTCATCAATAGGATCCTCCTATGTCACTTTTCTCCTCCTCACATCTCATTGATTTTTAAAATTTTGCCTTTTTCATTCTCCAGCTCTCCACTCCTACCTTTACTAGTACAACTACTAAGCTTTATGAATACCTAGATAGCTAGTTAACTTCATGTTGTTACTGCTGAATACTGTTCTATTCTTACTGGAGGCAAAGTCGAGGCAGTTAGTAGATTTTTACTATAGGTCAACAGTAGGTCAATATTGGTTTGACTTAGTGATCATTAATAATTATAGATCTTTTTTCTATGGTTAAGGGTGGCCCTTTATTAATCCATAGGGTTTTTCAATATTCAGCTTGTATTTGATGCCACAGTTGATACTGATTTCACTGCTAGAACCAGAGTGAGAGTGAGATACCTATTGTAATTAGTTGGCTTTCTTGGGGTGCCAATATCTGGATTACCTTGGGGTCATTAACAATGCTGTGGCCCAGTCCTCAAACACTGAGTATTATGACACAAAACAGACATGAGGATGCAAAAACAACCCCAAGTACATCCCACTATTTGTTCTTTAACAAAAGGGGCGAAGAACACGGTAGGAAATATGGCCTCTTTAATAAATGGTGTTGGGAAAACTGGCTATCCACATGCAGAAGATTGAATCTAGATGCATATCTCTCACCATGTATGAAACTAAAATCAAAATGGATCAAAGAAAAAATGTTAAACCAGAAATATTTAACCTGTTGGAAGACAAAATAGGTACAAAATAGGCAAAACTCTTTTTTTCTTTGGTACTGGGAATTGAACTTGGGACCTTGCTGTTGCGAGGCAGGTGCCAGAACCACTGAGCTAAATCCCCAGCCCTGAAATAGGTAAAACTCTTGAAGTCATAGGCATAGGCAATGACTTTCTGTACAGAACCCTACTTGCACAGGAAATAGTTCTGAAAAGCAATAAATGAGATATCAAATTTAAAAGTTTCTGCACAGCAAAAGAAACAGACAATAGAATAAAAGACAGCATACAGAATGGGAAAATCTTTTTGCCAGTGATTTCTCAGAAGACTTATAGCTAGAATATATAAAGAACTAAAAAAATTAGACCCCCCCCCATAAGACCAAATAAAACATGGGCAAGTGAAATGAATAGACACTTCAGAGAAGAAGTAAAGATGGCCCATAAAAACATGAAGAAATGCTCAGCAAAATTGGCCATTTTATAAAAGGAAATTAAAACAACACTGAGATTCCATTTTACCCCAGAAAGAATGGCCATCATCAAGAAATCAAATACAATGCTACCTCAGTGTTGTGGCTTGTCTAGATGTCCCCCAAAACCTCATGCAGTCATAGATGGGACTTTTGACAAGTGGCAGGATATAGGGTGTGTGA
Source organism: Heterocephalus glaber (assembly GCF_053883595.1). Lineage (NCBI taxonomy): Eukaryota > Metazoa > Chordata > Mammalia > Rodentia > Bathyergidae > Heterocephalus > Heterocephalus glaber. The sequence goes on from NW_028258451.1 coordinate 2,011,155, forward strand.
TGCTGGGATTAAGGGTGTGTGATTACTACATTATTCCACTGACTGGTTTGGCATAGTTCTGGGTGTGGATAATGGAAAGGCCTACCCTGGGTGTGGGTGGCATCACCCAAAGGGCAGACAACCTGGAAGGGATAAAAGGAAGAAGCAGGATGATGCTGTTGCTTGCGCTACTTCAGTACTTTGCCGCCTTCTGCCCACCATGGACTATTTTTCCTCTGTGATCCCCTCTGCCATGCTACCCTGCTTTATAGCCAGCCAACTATGGACTAAAACTTCTACAAACTATAAGCTAAAATAAACCTTTCCTCCTTTAACTTTCAGTGTTGAGTATTTTGTCTCAGCAATGAGAAAAGTAACTAAGACACTTGGTTTATGAACTTACTGTTTTACAGTTTGGGGGAGATGGCTGCATGTGAGCTGGTATCTGTGGGGGAGTTGGTATCCGTGGGGAAGTTGGCCATGGTTGTGTTTGCACCCATTGCAGAGTTTGAAAATGGAAGCAGGGCTGGGGATTTAGCTCAGTAGTGCTGCCACCTGCCTTGTGAGTGCAAGGTCCCAAGTTCGATCCCCAGCCCCACCCCCCCCATTGGTTCTGAAAATGGAAGCAAAGTTTTGCTAAATGTTTTTGTTTGCCAAACAAATTGTTTGCAAACAGAAGCATTTGTGAACTGAGGCATTACTGTAACAACAAATGCTGGAGAGGCTATGAGGAAACAGGAACACTTCTAAACTGTTGGTGGGAATGAAAACTAATATAACCATTATGGAAATCAGTACAGAGATTCTTCAAAACAGTGAAATGAGAAATTCCATTTGACTCAGCTATTACCCTTCCAGGTATCTTCCCCCCCAAAATAAAAGACATCATGTTACAGTGATACGTGCATAACCATGTTTATAGCAGCACAATTTACAATAGCTAAATTTTAGAAGCAGCTTATATGTCCATCAACTGATGAATGGATAAAGAAAATGTGGTATTTAAACACAATGGAGTACTACTCTGCCATAAAGGATAAACTTGAGTCATTTGTAGGAAAAGGGTATGCCTTGAGACAATAATGCTAAATGAAGTAAATCAGACACACAAACTTTAATATCGCATAGATTTTTTCTCATATGAGAAACCCAAATTATAAACAAAGAGTAAACTAAAAGATAGTAGGAAGTAGGGAGGTACATCTTCTTCAAATGGAAAGGGGATGAAGAGATGCTGTGGGGGAGAGGAAGAAGGGGAGCGAAAGGAGAAGAAAGTGGACATTGCGTCAAATAAAATGATCAGCGAGTCTACAGAACATTAATAAAAAGCTGGCTGAGCTAAGTAAAAAGATGTAAAACAAGAATGACCAGAATATGAAAGAATTAGAATCCATAAAAAAGCTCCAAATAGAAATTCAAGGCATTGGGGCAGAGATTTAGCTCAGTGGTGGCACAGCATCTGCCTGGCAAGCATGAGGTCCTGAGTTTGATCCCTGGTACAAAAACAAAAAAAAAATTTAAGGCATGCCTATAATCCCAGCACTTGGGAGGCTGAGGCAGGAGGATCACTGTGAGTTCAAGGCTACATAGTGAGTTCAAAATCAGCCTGAACTATATAGTGAGACTGTCTCAGAGAGAGAGAGAGAGAGAGAGAGAGAGAGAGAGAGAGAGAGAGAGAGAAATTTAAGAGATTAAAAATTCTATGAAATGCCTGGGCAACAGAAGTGACCAGTGTGACGACAGAGTGTCAGAACTAGAATGCAAGGCTATTGTCAGTGCTCAGTTAATGAGAGCTCTCTGAAATACAACAAGAGAAGATGAAAATTGGATCCAATATTCCTGGGTGATAAAATGATGACTAATCCAAGATTAATTGGAATGACTGAAAAATCAGAAGCAAGCACAAATGGCATTAAAAGAAAAACCTGTTTACTGAAACAATAGCAGGAAACTTTCCAAATAAGGGAAAAGAATTTAACATACAAGTAAGTGAGGCTCATAGGACTCCAAATAGCCATGGTCAGAAAGCAGCTTCTCAAGCCAGGTGTGGTGCTGCACACCTGTGATCTTATCAGCCAGGAGGCTGAGGCAGGCAAAGGATCATGGTGAGTTTGAGGCCAGCCTGCACTACAAAGTGAGACCCTGTCCTAAAAAAGAACTTCACAAAATATTATTGTCAAATCCTGAAAATCCAAGATAGGAATAGAATCTTAAAAGGAAATCACTTGTAATTAGAATTACAGATGCTTCTCAACAAATACATGAAAGGTCTGAAGAACTTGGGGTGAAGTGTTTCAAGTTCTAAGATAACAATCTCCAACCCAGGCTGATGTATTCTGCAAAACTATCTTTTGAATTGAAATTTTGAAATTATAAGATACTTTTATGATAAAGAGCAACTAAAGAAATTCATGATCACTAAACCAGCACTACAAAAAATTCTCAAGGATACCCTAGAAAGAGATAATGAAGCTATGTGACAAAAGGTCTAATAGAACTAATATACCAGGTAGGGTGAGCAGGTAAGTAGGAGGGAAAGATAGGGAATTGACAACAGGAAAATAAGGCAATGATAGGAACAAGGCAATATCTATCTGTAACAATTCTCAATGTGAATGGTTTAAACTCCTCAACTGAAAGACAGACTGGCAGAATAGGAAAAAAATCCAACAGGATACTGTATACAAGGAACACATGAAATCCAAAAAGTAACTCATAGAGTAAAAATTTAAAAATGGAAAACAATATTCCAAGCAATGTGAGCCCCCCAAAGTAGGCATAGTCATCCTATAGTCAAATAAAGTGGACTTAAAGCCATAGCTGATAAAAAGGGGCAAAGAAGATCACTACATGTTGTTTAAGGGAACAATCCAAAGGGAAGAGATGAAAACTGTTAACATATGTGTACCAAACAACAGCACGCCCAACTTTATAAAACAGCTACTACTAGACATAGACCAGATAAGAATAAACACAATTACACTGGGAGACCTTGGTGCTCTGCTATCACAAATAGATTGATAAACTAGACAAAAATTAACAGAAATATCAGAGTTGAAGAAACCCTTTGAACAAATGGTCTTTTTTTTTTTTTTTCCCTTGGTACCAGGGATCGAACTGAGGACCTTGTGCTTATGAGGCAGGGGCAGTGCCACCAAGCTAAATCCCCAGATCTTGAACAAATGGTCTTAATATTTACAGAGTTCCATCCTACAACAGAATACACATTTTTTTCAGCAGCACGTAGAACTTTCTCCAAAATAGACCCCATATTAGCCAATAAAGCAAGCTTAAGTAAATGGAAAAGAATTGAAATTATACCACACATCTTTTTTTTTTTTTTGGTACCAGGGAACGAATTCGGGTCCTTATGCTTGCACAGCAGGTGGCAAAACCACTGAGCTAAATCCCTGGCCCTATACCACACATCTTATCAGATAATAATGCAATGAAAATAGCTATCAATTGCCAGGGATTTAGCTCAGTGGTTCTGCTGCCTGCCTTGCAAGCACAAGGACCTGAGTTCGATCCCCAGTACCAAAAGAATAAAAAGAAAATAGATATCAATGATAAAGAAAACACAAACTATGCAAATGCATGGAAACTAAGTGGCATACTCTTAACTAAACAATGGGTTAAAGGAGAAATCAAACAAGAAATAAGACAGTCTTTAGAACTAATGATGATGCCAGTACAACACACCAGAACTTATGGTACACAATGAAAGCATTCCTAAGAGGGAAGTTTATAGCTGTGAATGCTTACATCACAAAAATAAAGAGAGCCCAAGTAAATAACCTAACAGTGCACCTCAAGGTCCTAGAAAAACAAGAAAAATTGAAAACCAAAGCTAGCACAAGGGGAAAATTATAAAGATCAAATTAGAGATCAATAAAATTGAGATAAAAATACAAAATCAATAAATCAAAGAGTTAGTTCTTCAAAAGAATAAATAAAAGATTAGCCAATCTAACCAAATGAAGAGAAAAAAGACCTAAATCAATGCAAATGAAAAAAGTGAAATTCAGTGGAGACTGCCAAAATAAAAAGGTTTATTAACAACTATTTTGCAAACCTGTAAGCAAAAAACAGGAGAATTCAGAAGGCATGATTAGATCCCTAGATATATATTAATTACCAACACTGAAACAAAAAAATTTAAGAATCATGAACAAATCAGCAATAGGCAATGAAATTGAAACAACAACAACAACAACAACAATAATAATAATAGGGGCTGGGGAGCTCAGTGGTTCTGGAGCATGCCTTGCAAGCGCAAGGTCCCGAGTTTGATCCCCGGTACAAAAATAATAATAATAATAATAACAATAATAATAATAATGCCCAACCAAGTAAGAAAAGCCCAGGTCTGGATGAATTCACTGCTGAATTCTACAAAACCAGTAACTTCAGGGAAGTTCTAGCACCAAAACTCCTCACTCTTTTTAATGAAATTGAAATAGAAGAAGTACTCTCAAAGTCATTTCTGGTAGCTACCATTACCCTGATTCCAAAACCAGACAAGGATCCAACCAAAAAAGGGAAGTATAGAACAATCTCTTTAATGAGCATAGATATAAAAATCTTCAACAAGATACTGACAAACATGATGCAATGAATTATCAAAAAGATTATACATCATGACCAAGTAGGCTTCATTCCAGGCATGCAAGGATGGTTCAATATACACAAATCAGTAAATGGAACTCATCACATAAAAAGAAGCAAGGGCAAAAATCACATGATCATCTCAAAAGATGCAGAAAAATCCTTTGACAAAATACATCCTTTCATGATAAAAACATGTAACAAAATAGGTATAGAAGGACCTTATCTCAACCTGTTAAAAGCCATTTAAGACAAGGGCCAGAATGTGGCTCAGTGGCACAGCACCTGCCTGGCAAGTGTGAGGCCTTCAGTTCAATTCCTGGTACCAAAAAAAAAAAAAAAAAAAAAAAAAAAATGACAAACCTACTGGCAACATCTTAAGAGGGAAAACTGAAAGCTTTCCCTTTAAAATCAGGAACAAAACAGGGAGGTCCACTATCAATACTTCTGTCCACCATAGTACTTGAAATATTAGCAAGAGTAATTAGGAAAGAAAAAGAAATAAAAGGGGTATGTATAGTTAATGAAGAAATTAAATTATTTGCAGATGACATGATCCTATACATAGCAGACCCCCAAAAACCTAACAAAGGATCCTTAGAATTAATAACCAAATTCAGCAATGTGGCAGGGCACAAAGTCAACAAACAAAAATCAATAGCAAGGGCTGGGGATTTAGCTCAGTGGTTCCAGTGCCTGCCTCAAAAGCACAAGGTACCGGTTCAATCCCCGGTACAAAGAAAAAAAAAATCAATAGCATTCCTATACATGAACAAGGAACCCACTGAAAATGAAATTAGGAAAAAATACTATTCATAATAGCACGAAGAAAATTTAAATACTTCGGATTAACTTCACTCAGAAACTGAAAGATCTCTACAGTGAGAACTACAACACACTGAAAAAGTTAATTGAACAGGACATCAGAAAATGGAAAAAGGGGGTCAGAGGTTTAGCTCAGCAGCACTGTGCCTGACTTGCAAGCGTAAGGTCCTAAGCTCAATCCCTGGTACCAAAAAAAAAAAAAAAAAAAAAAGAAAGAAAGAAAGAAAATGGAAAAAATCCCCTATTTCCGGATAAAAAGAAAGAATATGGCTAATATGGCCATGTTTCTGAAATTGATATACTTGTTTAATATAATCCCAATGAAAATACCAACAACATTCTTCACACAACTGGAGAAAACAATCCTAATTCATATGCAACCAGAAGAGACCCAGAATAGCAAAAACAATCCTTGGTAACAAGAGCAAAGCAAGATCATCACAGTCCTGCACTTGATGCTACATTACAAAGCTACAGTGAAAATAAAACACTATACTATTGGTAAATAAAACAAAACAGAAATGTGGATCATTGGAACTGAATAGAGCATGTGGAAACAACTTCAGGCACTTTCAGCCACCTGATCTTTGACAAAGGAGTCAAAAATTATGCTTGAGGAAAGAATGCCTGTTTAATAAATGGTGCTGGGAAAATTGGCTATCCACATGCAGAAGATTGAAGCTAGACCCATATCTCTCACCATGTGATAAACTAAAACCAAAATTGATCAAAGATCCTAAAAATAAAACAGAATCACTAATGTTCTAAAGACATAATAGGTAAAACTCTTGAAAACAGGCATACTTAAGGACTTTCTAAAAAGGATCCTAATTGCACAAGAAATAATAGCAAGAGTCAACAAATGGGATCACATCATATTAAAAAGCTTTTGCACAGCAAAGGAAACCACCAACAAAGTGAAGAGACAACCAATAGAATGGGAAAAAAATTTTCCAGTTATTCCTCAGACATAAAAATTATACATAGAATATATAAAGAACTCAAAAAACTTAGACCTGCAAAATCAAAGAAGCAGTCAAAAATGGACAACTGAAATGAATAGATACTTCTCAGAAGAAGAAATACAAATGGTTAATAAATACATGAAAAAATGTTTAATATCTCTGGCCACTTGAAAAATGCATTTTAAAACAACCCTGAGATTTCACCTTGTTCCAGAAAGAATGGGAATCATCAAGAAATCAAATAATAGGCTTGGGTGTGGTAGTGTCTCTCATCTCAGGACTTGGGAGGCTGAGGCAGGAGGATTGCTGTGAGTTCAAGGCCAGCCTGGGCTATGTAGTCAGTTCAAGGCCAGCCTGAATTGCGCAGTGATACCTGTTTCAAAAAGAAAAAAAAGGAAAAGAAACCAAATAATATTAAATGCTCATGAGGGTGGCTGGAAAAACAAACCTTCTACATTGTCAGTGGGAATGTAAACCAGTATTACCATTATGGAAATCAGTATGGAGATTCCTGAAAAAAGTAAAACTAGAAATTTCATTCAACCCAGTATTACCTTTCTAGGTGTCTTCGTATGTAGGGAATGGGGATAGGAACTTTACCAAAAACTCCTGCAGTGGGCCTTGGTCTCCTGTGAGGCAATACAGAGCAAGCTAATAAGAATAAAGACAGAAAACAAGACTTAGAGAAAACTGGGTCTTGGGCTGATCTAAGCTGCTCTGAGCAGCAAAGACAAAGGGCCTCAAGGACACCCAGTGTTTACTGATTACAAGAGTGTGAAGTAGGGGACCAGGGTGTGCTTTGAAGGCATCTAGTGATATAGTGTGAAGCACCTAGAAGCATCTGGCTGATATTCGAACAGGGCTGTAAAAGAGGGGAGGCACTGCTTATCTTGCTTGGAGAGCTCAAAGGGTGCTGAGACTGGGTTGGAATTAACCAGCAACTCATCAGGCCAGTGAGAAGCCATAATTCAGGGCAAGGGATTTGGTTGGAGGCAGGTTGAACTTGGCTACGAGTGAACTCAGCCAAGCCCTGCTACTTAAGGAACTAGGACTTAAATCTCAGTAGCAGCCATTAGTAAAGGAGCAATACTGGCCCGACTCTGCTATCTGACAGGCCCATTTGAGTCACATAAAGTTTCAGTCAGACTCCTGAGATGAAACAATACAGTCAAATTGTGGAAAGCAAGAAGCCTGTGCCACTTACAGCCTGCTAGTACTGGGCAGGGATGCCTGCTACAGTCCTGAATGCGTTAAAGACATTACATTGTAGTGATCCATGCACACCCATATTTATATCAGCACAACTCACAATAGCTAAATCTTGGAAGCCACCTATATGTCCAGCAACAGTTGAATGGATAAAGAAAATTTGATGTTTGTACACAATGAAGTACTACTGAGCCATAAGGAAGGATAAGCTTGAGTCATTTGTAGAAAAATGGATGTACATTGAGACAATAATATTAAATGAAATAAATCAGATACACAGCTTGAATATCCATGGTTTCTCTTATATGAGAAAGGTAAAATATAAATAAAGAAAGAAATAAACCACAGATAACAGGCAATAGAGACAGATATTTTGAAATGGGAAGGGGACCAAGAGTTCCTGGGAGGTTGGAGAGCCAGGGAAGGGGACAAAAAAGAAGTAAGATGTGTTATGTGCATGTGCCTAGCCCAGTGAGGAATGTGATCACTATGTATTGCATTACATATGTGTACTAATAAAATAAATAAATTTAGGTGGTTACCTCCCGTCTGTCTTTCCAAGAGTCTGCATAGTGGGCCACTGTGGCCAGCATGGTTTGATGCTTTTTGGTAGGTCTTAACCTTGGAGATTTCCATGGCATTTCCTGCCTTTCACAAACTTGAGATCTCAAGAGAATTGCTACTTGCTCCCACCATCTTTGCACCTGTGCAGATCTCTTCACAGTAAGGATTGCACTTGAAGTGGTGGTTTCAGGTGTTGCTGCCAGTGCTGGGTTATTACTTTCCAGAAGCACTCCCCAGGCACATCCCCAGACACCTTGCTGCAAAGATGCACAAATTATGGTCAAAGGGGGCATGTGGAGGAATGCCAAGGATGAAACTCTGAAAGCAGTGTTGATGAAATGTGGTGACAGCCAGCATCTAGTGTTGCCTCGCTGCTGCACAGAAAATCAGCAAAGCCAGATGGTATGGATGGCTGTATCTAAGTGTTACGGTTGAATGGGCCAAAAATTGTCCAGGTTCTTGTGTACAATGAGGAAAAACTGCCAAATGTACAGCTTGTATTATGTTGTAAGTAGCTATGTTTATCAAAGATCACAGCATGGTAACAGCAGGGACAGTCAAAAGGGAAAGGGAAAAAAGGAGTTGGTGACTCAGGCATCTTGAATTTAAGGGGTCAGATGCCTCTGATCCTAGGTGCCTCTCATTCTGTCTCTCACTGGTGTCAATGATCTGAGGCCCCAGGCACTGAAACCTCCTAAACTCTTGTTAATGTTACTTTGCACTTCTTTTGGGATTATGGAAGCATGGGTAACCATTAGGATGGGGAAGTGTTTATAGTTGAATGGGAATAAGGGAGTGGCTCACTCAACTCCTTTGTTTCTAAGTGTACTATTGCCCCTGAGAACCCTGGTCCCTGAAAATCTTTGAGGGGAGTTGAAAGAGGAAGTTCCATCTTCTATTGCTACTTCTGGCTGAGCAGGGGCATCGGCCCTACCTGTGCATAGACTGAGGAACCCCCACCCTGACTGATCTAGAGTCCAAGGGAGCCGAGACCTTCCTCTGAAGATTTCTTGATGAACTGTGGACGTGGAAGCAGGTTCTGATCTCAAATTATGGTCACCACCAGTAGTTTGGTGGCTGTCAAACAAGAAGAAACAATGTGAGTAACAGATTAGTAACAGATAAGATCGAGATAGTAAGGCTATGAGAAGCATCAGCAAATGCTGTGTCCAGAATAGCAATCAAGGCCCCCAGTTCCAGACACTGGGATAGGACAACCATGGCTCACATACTTTTTTATGGATCTTGGAAGCATGACCAGTCAGTTTTTGTGCCTTGTCTCTTATTATTTTAGACTTATTAACAAAGGAAATGCATTCTCCCTTTAGGGAAAAGCATAGCCCCTTTGTTTCAGCTGTTAGGAGATCTAGTCCCCTCTGAAGTTGTACGGCCACTGCCACTATGGGTCTGTCTGGTCCTGAAGAAGGCAGTTCATCTAGGCTGTCTGTCACGTTCTCAGGTGATGTGTCTGGTACCTTTACCATGGGTTTCATCTGTGTGATCACTGAGAGTTTGGCAACCTCTAGGCAAGAATAAACAAATTTTACTGAGAGATGAAGACACATATGACCACCGCATAAGCACTAGAATGGAAAGGAAGAATGAGGAAGGAGCCACATCAGATGCTGTTCTTAAGGGACTGGAATAGCACTTGTAACCAGGTGGCTCCTAGACCTGTCTACAGGTGTAGCTAGAAAGGGCCAGCAGGGCACAGTGAATGGAGCCCCTTTTTGCATTTAGCATGCATTGCTATTACTTTTATATGTTTTTGATTATACTCCCCTGCTGGGTATCAAGACCAGGTTAAAGTGAGACCTGTGTCAACCAAAATTGACCTCTTAGCTATCAAGTTCAGTTGAGTATCCTCAGACTGTCTGTCCCTGACAGTTGTAGCCCCTACCCTGAAAGATGGGCTGTGTGTCTAGCAGGGGTTCAGGTCAGATCACTCTGTCTTCCAGGAACTGGGGTGCAGTGGGGAGTAAAGTGTGCTCCTTGCTAGCAAATCTACTTGTGTGGAGAGAAACGAGATCCAGATTCTGTCCTTTTTGTTACTAGACTGGCTGGTGTCTGTGGCTCTGTCCAGGAAGACAGAAGACTTCACTGTACCATTTGGCTCATTTCCAGTCATAAGGCCCAGTTCTCTGTGGCTCATTCTGTGGTTTATTATTCAAGATGCCTGCACCAGACTGTTCTGGGCCTTTTCCGGATATTCTTTGGGGAAATTTTCACCAGGGTTATGTCACAAATGGGTAGTAGGCTCTGACTTACTGGCAACAAGTCATACAGGTTTTCCTTTTTTATTTCCAGATAGTTCACAACGGTGATGTAAAAGGTCGCAATGAAACATAATTAAATGCCCAGACAATCTCAGCTCAGAGCCACTCCGGTTTCCAGGGAAGACAGCATTTGAAGACTGAAGACAGGCCCATCTCTCTCCTTCAGCACTGAACTAAAATCTAAACGGAATGACAGTCTGAAGCAGAGACCCTCAGTCTGCCGGGCGATACATGGGTGAAGCTGTTGAGGGCAGAGGCGCAAGCAAGGGCTTATGAACAGAGCCTCACTTACCCAAGAAACAGTACCAAGGACCAGCAACTGGGATCTCATCACATGAAAAGCCTCTGCACAGCGAAAGAAGCAACTAACAGAGTGAAGAAAGCTTACAGATGGGAAAAATGTCTGTCAGATACACTTCAGACTGAGAAATAAGAGAGTGTATATGGGACTAAAAATTAGATCCCCCCAAATAAAAACACAATAAAGAAAAGACAACTGAAAAAAATAGATACTTCTCAGAAGAAGTCCAATGACCAATAAATACATGAAAAAAATCTCAACATCTCTAGCCATTAGAGAAATGCTAATTAAAACCACACAGACTCTATCTCACTCCAGAGAGAACGGCCACCACCAAGAAACCAAATAATAGCAAATGCTGGCAAGGCTGCAGGGAAGGAGGACCCTTTCTCTCTCTCTCTCTCTCTCTCTCTTTTTTTTGGTACTGGGGATTGAACTCAGGACCTTGCAATTGCCAGGCAGGCGGCAGAACCACTGAGCTAAATCCCCGGCCCTGCCTTTCTCATTTTTGAAGGGAATGGGTACCAGTATCCCCACCATGGAAAAGAATGGAGATTCCTCAAACATCTAAAAGTAGAAATTCTATTTGACCCTGCCATTCCCCTTCTAGGTATCTTTCCAGAAGAGGTAAAGACATTGTATTCCAGTGATCCATGCACTCCCATGTTTACAGCAGCACAGCTCATAAGAGCTAAATCTTGGAAGCAGCCTGTATGTCCATCAACAGATGAACGGATAAAGAAAATGTGGCATTTGTATACCATGGAGTACTACTCTGCCATAAAGGAGGATAAACGAGTTATTTGTAGGAAAATGGATGCACTTTGAGACCATAATGTTAAGTGAAATATATCAGACACACAGGCTTAAACATCACAGGATTTCTCTTATATGAGAAACCCAAAACATAAATTGAAGAGAAAATTAAAGTGTGATCATTATGTACTACAAACATACAGGAATAAAAATAAAAAGTCAAAACAAGAAGGGACTCCATACGGGGACAGGAACAGCACTGGCTCTGGTGGGACACTGACAATGTGCTAGGCATCCTGTGAAGCCATCAACACAAATTCTCGCACACAACGGTCCCAAGGCGCTTCTTGTCCTGATTTTTAAAACAGGGAAACCGACATTCATGTCCAAGGGCATCCGTGACTGGGACTCACATTTCCAACCCACATTTTTGTGATGTTGAGCTTCAACTCTGAAGAATTATTTCAAGCAAACACTTCCAACAGGAATTCTTCTACCTTTCGGGATTCACATCAAAACCCAACCTGGGGAGAAGTACATGTACTGTTTCTCTCACACACAGAGCCACGGATCCCAGAGGGTTCTCCGTGAACTTTGGGTCTTGGGTGTAAGGGTTTTCCCGGCGCATCTAAGTTGATTGTGCAGAAAAGCGAGGCCTGGCTAAGCCCTGCCCTTGCAATGCTTCCCGGTTCCTCCCTTTGACCTCCCCTCCTGCTGTCTCCTTTCTTCCTCTCTGAGGTGGGCTCCTGCCCCAAGTCCTGCGGGGACCCTGTGATGCCGACCCTCCAGAGCAGTGCTAGCCAGAAAGCGGAAGCCCTGGCGCCCACCCAGGGTGGCCACAGTTCCCCAGGTTCCCCAGATTGAGAACCAGTGCTGCAGCGCTCAGCTGAGCGTCCTAGGAGGAGGGAAGCTGTAGCCGACCTGGCCGCTGAAAGACCCCTAGGTCTCTCCCACTCCGCACACCAAACGTCAGAATGTGCACAGCCCGCCTGCGCCTGCCGGGACCTCTCTGGTCGAGAACCACGCAGAAACAAAGAAAATTTGAATAGGATGGAACGGGAGGTATTTTAAAATCCAAAGAAACAACCTGGCAGGAAAGGTAACTCTGAGCCTGACACAGGGGCTCTCTGACCAGTTCCTCTTTCCGAGGAGCCACAAGTGGGAAGAGATGACCTGGCCCACACTGCACTTAGCTCCTGCGTCCTCTGTGACTCCCCAGGGTCCTCAGGACCAAGTTCACCGTGGAGGAAAATGGCTTCACCTGGTGTTCCTGCCCCAGCCAGGGAGCCCAGCTGCGCCCCCATCCCCTGGGCCTGCCTGCGGTGTGCGCGGAAGATGGAAGCCAGGCCACCCCGACTGATGGTCACCAGGGACCCACAGTGGCCACTGCTTGGTCCACATCACCTGGAGGATGCCTTAGAGATGCTCGGGATGAAGGCCACCCTGTGGCGCTGGCAAGGCTGGGGCAGCAGTCACCAGATGGGAGCCCCCAGGGGTCCTCGAGGGTGAGTGTGATCCGCCCCCTCCTGCAGCCTCCTGCCTCAGGGCACAGTGGGGAGTGCCAGTGCTCACACCAGACAATGCACTCGGACGTGGAAGGGAGCTCTGAGGGTAACATCACGCTCTCAGACAGCCTTACACCTGGGAAAGAAGGGGATTTCCTTACACCGATCAAGGACTCTAAAAATACAACCCAGAACTCCCTAAATGGACGACAATGAAGGGGCGCCCTTGTAAAAAGCTCCAAAGACAGGGCCCAGGATGTAGCTCAGTGGTTCCCCCACCTGTCTTGCAAGCGCAAGGACCCGAGTTCGATCTCCAGTACCAAAAAAAAAAAAAGAAAAAAAAGTAGCCTTGATAAATGTAAAACCAACGTAAAATGTGATTGCATTTCTGTAAATAAATCTGCAGGCCCCATCCCCTTATCCTCAGAGGATGTATTCCAAGTCGGTGCTTGAAACTTCAGGGGGTACCATGCCCTGTCTCGCACTGTTTCTCCTGTGCATACCCATGGTGACGTTTAACTCATGAATTAGGCACAATGCATGATTCACAATGCTCATAATAAAATAGAACAATTACAATAATACTCTGTAATAAAATTTACTTAAAACATATGAATTCTTGAGCATAGTGATGCTGACTGTAATTCCAGCCTTCTGGGAGGCTGAGGCAGGAGGATTCAAGGTTGAGTCCAGCCTTAGCAACTTAGCAAGACCTTGTCTTAAAGTTAAAAAAATAAAAATGAGCAAGGGTTGCAGCTCACTGAGAAGGCCCTGGTTCAATCCCTACTAGTACTCACCAAGTTATGAGTTGTTTATCTCTAGAATTTCTCATATAGTGTTTCTGTTTTCCAAAGCCACCTGGGCCAATGGGGAAGAGGAACTCACTGGCCAATCAGGCGGCACCGCAGGTGTTTTCTGCTCACTCCAGCGCCACCCAATAAGGACCAGCCAGGCGGACCTGTGCGGTGAGTCGGCAGCCCTCCGCGCTGCTCTGCTCCTTGTGCCTATCTTTTTGCTGCTTTGGGTCTTCATTTCCTCCCCTTTGTTTGGCCTCCCTTCTTGACCAATCTGAAAGATTCCGTGGTGTCCTTGACCCCCAGGGCCCGTGCAGTGATGATGTTTAACTCAATTTTGTGGGAAACTCTACCAAATGCCTGGATATTTCAAAGCCTGATCTATAGCAGCTCCCCCCAGCACCAGGCTCTGTCCTGCTGGAAAGTGAGCCAGATTATGGGCTTTGATCCATTGCTTGAGGCCTAGGGGAAGGATGGAGCAGGGTCTTGAACCCAAGCGAAGACAGCATGTGTAAGGAATCTCAGGGCTGGAGAAGCTCAGAGGGCAGCGGTTTCCCTTAGAGCCTCAACACCTGAGGAGCAGAGCTGGGGCCCAGCCGAGCCCCAGGAGGCAGGTGTGAGGGCCGATCAGCCGGGCCTCTGCACTGCCGCTTGCTGTCAGGCCCAGGGTGGAGATCCTTGGGGCTGGAATTCCGGGCTGTAACACACCCAAGACTTTGCCTGCTGAAATGAGTGTGTGTAGGTGGGATGTCGTGCTATATCGATTCACATTGATATTTATTATTTGTTACAGATTCAGCTGCATCCCCAACCCTAAAAAGTCAAGTTAAAGCCCAAGCCTTAGCACCTCAGAAGGTGGGAAAAAAGTTGCAGTTGATTCACTCCACTAAAATGAGGTCTTCCCGGCCTGGGTGCGTCCCCCTCTAAGGAGCTGTGTCCTTCCAAGATGAGCACGCATGGCACAGGACAGTGCTGCGTGGCTATGAAGTCGGGTGGGGATCAGGCAGCTGCCAGCCCAGTGTTCTTCTGATAACCACAAGTATCAAAGTCAGGGAAATAACAGTGATGCGATACATTTATGTAACATAAAGATCTTGTGGTTAGGGTTCGTCACTATGTATATAATCTTTGCATTTTTTTCACAGGAGTATTGGAACACGAATTCTCACACTAAGCTTGTCATTTTCCTATATCTAACCTATGTGTCAAAGAGTTTAAGCATACTGAGTCTGTGATTTGGGGCAGGGGGAGAAAATATTCGGGGGAAATAATTTTTAGTTTCAATTTTGATAATTTGCTGATGCAGATCTTTGAGTCTGAAGTCTCTGGGGTGGGAGAGAATTTCTTTCACCTGTAGAAATTAGTTTTAAAAGCTTTACAAGAAAGAAATTGAAAATGGAAGTTGTCATTTTCTGAGAATTCACGTATATTTGAACAAAATCACCCGTCTGGCTAGAAAGGCATAATACCTCTGTGTTTGAAGCTGCCCAGGAGTGTGGCGACATCTTGCCTGTCATGCCCGAGGGTCACTATTTGTGCTGTCTTTTCTTCGGACCTCTTGGGGCATCTCACAAATATGTTTTGTCTTTTTTTTTTTTCTCCCAGTACCAGAGATTGAACTCTAGACCTTGTGCTTGTGAGGCAGGTGTGGTGCCACTGAGCTAAATCCCAGCTCTGTTTTGTCTTTTCAAAGAAACTACTGAATATAACTGGTATTTTCACTTTTTATGTCATAGGTTATTATTTTCTTCTGTTTTCTTTTGGTGTGTTTGTTCTTTAACTTCAAACGCATACTTCGCTTGTAAAGTTTCAAGCTCCCTGTCTCAGACCTCGGACAGAGCACACGGGTGCATCCTGGTAGGCTGCACAACCCCCACCCCCTTCATGCGGGATAGCAGGAAACATCACTCAGTTCAAATTTAACTTATAATCCTTCATTTTGTTATATATTTTTTGTTAATATACCTGGAAGCATATTTCTCAACGTTGGCATCTTTGGGTCCTTTCGCTGTTGACTTCTGACATAAACTGTGATCAGAATATTCTCACACATGACTTCTGTGGCCTGAAACCTGTTGAACCCTGCTCTAAGGACCAGCATGTGGCCGATATTTAGGGATGACATGGCTAACACAGCTGAATGAAGCAGTCTGTATTCACATGCAAACCTGTTCTCTTCCAACTTTTTCTCATTTTAATCTGCTTAGCGCATTCCTGGAACAAGTTGATAAAGCATCCTGTAGTCTGAGTTTCTCCTGCATTTCTGACAATTTGTGTGTTTCCAGGCCCTGTTATAATTGCTTGTATAATTATAGTGTTCTCTCTTCCTTGTGATTTGAAAATCTTGTGACCTTACATCATCTGTATTTATCCCTAGAGTTTGGCGTGGCACCCTGGTACTGATATTGGTACACTGGGCATTTTCAGTCAGAATTTGCTTGTTTTTCTCATAGATTTCATTTTCTGTGGTTTTGTCTTAGATGTCTCTTTACAGGATGTGTGTTTGGTTTTTGTTTTTATCTAATCTGATGATCTTTGTTTCTCGGACAAGGAGGCCGCTATTTGTGTAATTACTAACAAGAGGCTAAATGTGCTCTCTCCTTATTTCCTATTTATCTGTCCCATGTTCCTATTTTTGTCCTTTCTCACTGTGTCTGATTAGTTTTCTGTCCTTTTTTTCTGTGTACAGTGCTTTGGCACATAAACCCTCACGGTTATGTCAGAATTCTAGCCAGGCCTTGGGTTTATCAGGGTATAATATCGGGTTTTTGCCTGGCCATCTTCCCAGTCTGGCCCGCTGGAGCATGTGGCACCCTCCACACTCAACACAGTGACAATTTTTTTTTTTTTTTGGTAGCAGGAATCAAAATCAGGTCCTTGCGCTTGCAGAGCAGGGGAGGGGGCAGCACCACTGAGCTAAAATCCCCGGCCCCACAGTGACAATTTTAATTTGGTTTCACAGTGCAGTGAAGCGACCTGTATCAACTCACGATGGATTCTCTGAATCCTCCTATGGGGTCTTTTTCCTTCTCTGTGATGGCCACTATTTAGAACGCATTATTGTGTAAATCTGCTGTTGGAAACACCATTTACCTGCAGGGGTCTAGTTTTCCTTCTTAAACGGTGGTTTTCTTCTGGGTGGACCTAAGCCACATTCAGCGCCGGCACCTCTGTGAGCTGCTCCTTTCTGTAGCACCTGAGGAGGTTGCTGCCAACCTGATGACCCTGCTTCAGAGGGACAGGCCTGCTTCCCTCCTGCCCTGCCACCACCCTGGGCTGCTTTCCAGATATTTCTCTTTGCTTTTTAGTTCTTGGGTTCCCCACACTGTGACTAGGTGTGGGTTTATAATTTATCCTCCTGAGCCACTTGGTTAGTAGACTGATTTATTTTGTCTGTTAACGAAAAAGTCTCAGTCATTGTCTTTTCAAATACATACGCTCCTCTATCAACCATGAGGTTAAGCCTGGTACACCCACTGTGAGTTGAAAGCATCATTGTAAATTGGAAATGCAGTTGGTACCCAGTGCTGGAGAACCTCATGGCTTAGCTCAGTGTATCAGCCAGCTTTCCTGTTGGGGAGCCACAATCCCTGACACCCACAACTTAGAGCAGGAGCGGTTTAAGGTGGCTCATGGTCTCAGAGGATTCAGTCCATGGTCAGCTGGCTCCAAGGCAGCAGCAACATGGCAGAGGGTGTGGTGGAGCCTTGCTGTTCAGCTCATGGTGGCTGGAGGTGGAGCACAGGAGCTGTGCCAGAGAGCAAAGAGCCAGGAGTCAGGCACAGACTGCAAGGCCTGGCCACGGCCCATCCAGACTCACCCAGATATGCACTTCACCGGTCCCCTGGTTGGGTCCTGAGTCCAATCAGCGCGACCCTCCACCGAACTGCCAAACCCAGCCTGTCCAAACATGCTCAGAACGCTCACATCCACCTACACTTGGGCAGAACCAGCCAACACAAAGCAGACTACCATAGAGCCCTGGTGGCTTCATTCATATGTCAAATGCTCTACTGGAAATGAGAAGCAGGGTGTACTTTTTCACGCCCTTGTACAATCCACAGCCGTAAGTCAGGCTGTGGTGGGCCAGGGACCCGCTGCGTGCTGCTTCGGCCCCTTGTCTTCCTTTCTCCCCCTAGAGCTCCAGTGAAGTGTTGGCTTCTCCTCCTCGGCCTCTCCCCTCTTCTGTGCGTCACCTTTTTCTCTCTGATTCATCTCAGATGACTTTTGTTTACCTGTCTTCTAGGTCAACGATTATCTGTCTGATCCTTTGTGGATGCACGGTGCTGTTTCCTGGGGCTGCTGTAACCAAGGCCCACAAGCCGAGCGCCCTAACCAAAGGGTTCAGGGTCTCAGGGTGCTGGAGGCTGCAAGTCTGGAATCAAGGTGTTGGCAGGGCTGCCTGCTCCTGGGGACCTGTGGGAGGCTCGGGTCCACAGATCTCTACTGACATCTGTAGCTTAGGGTGTTCTTTGTCTGCTACCTGGCATCTTCCCTGGGTTTTAAAATCATCTTCCACCTGTGCTTTTGTGCCCACATTTGACCTTTGTGATAAGGTTGTTCATAATACTGGACTAGGGGCCCCTGTTAGTCCAGCGTAACCTCAGCTTGAGCAAATCCACCCCTACAGACTCTGTTTCTACATGAGTTCAATCCTGAGGCTCTAAGTATGATTTCAACACAAGACTTTAACAGAAATAAACACATGTACTACCAGTAGATTGGATGTGATATCACACTGGAGCTGGAAAAGACTCTGGTGGCTATGTGGAGGTGGCAAAGAAGTCTGCATGTGCACTGGAGAGGATATCTAAACTTTGCTTTGTAGCAAATCTGATGCAATCTATGCCCTCACTTTCAGAGGTATTGTACTATGACTTCAGTCTCATGCAAGAGACTGACCTCCGATCTTCTTGACTCCATCTTCACATCCAAAAAATTCTGGCTACTTATTTCCAGCTCTGGAGGTCTCAGCACAAAGCACCACCACTGTTCTAGTCCTAAGTAGTGGAGCTCTAAATTACTGGCTCCCAAATTGGGGCATGCACCAGGATGGACTGAAGGGTTTAGCAGATGGTCAGAATTCACAGTGCCTAGGAGGGAGCCAGGGAGTGCACTTGGAATGGCCTCAGGTGTCCCGATGGTGCAGGGAAGCTGTGGGTTCAAAGCAGGATCCTGGGTGGGGAGGATACAGGTCCCTGTGTTGGATTTAACATCTTACCAAGCAGGTTTTAAATTGTATTCTTGTTCTGTATACTGCTTAATAGCTTTCCTATTGTTTAGCTCTTTGAGTCTATTAAGATTTATTCTTTTCCCAATCACTTTGTCTATATTATGGGGGAAATTCTGCCAAATGATCACCTATGAATAAAATTTTATTTTAGCTTTCCCCTGTATCATGTAGCCCTTCCACCGATGTCAGTACCGGGTCCTAATTTTGTTGCATTAGAACAAAGGTGGCCTGTCTGCTATTGCCTTTTTGCTTTGTATTAAGATTGCTTTTCATGGGCCAGGACAGGGCCAGCTATTGGGAATCTTTCGTGTGTGCTTGAAAAGAATGGTCCCTCAGTGTTCCGTGAAGGATCTACAAACATTCATGGTGTGTGTGTGCATGTGTGTGCGTGTGCACAGGCGTGCGTGTGTGATGTGTGTATGGTCGCTGACTCTGTGCTGAATTTCAATTTTCTTCTTAGGAGTTGTTTTAGACCCAGGAGGTTCTAGGGATAGCACGGGAATGTCTGCTGAGCCCGGGCAGCCCTCTGCTTAGCAGTGGCCCTGACTGGGACACACTTGCATGCCCGAGCAGCCGGTGCAGGGAGACTTACTGACCAGGTTGGGGTGCTGGGTGCCGATTGCTCTGGGTGTGTGTGGCTTCCTGGAATCTCCCACGCTCAGGCAGCCAGCCCGGAGGGAGCAGCTCACGCTCAGGACTCCAACAACACACAGCTATTCCTGCGTAGTTCTGGAGGCTGGGAACCCAGGCCCCTTGGAGAGTGTCTGTGACATCCCACACCCCGTGCAGTGACTGGGAACCTCTGCTGCTTCACGTCCCGGTCAGCAGTGGTGTGTCATCTCCCTCATGCCAGCTGTCTTCATGGGGGTGCAACAGGTCTTGGCATCATTTTGGTTTTCAGTTTACTAATGACAAGTGACCTTAAACAACTTTCCATTCATGAGTTGCTATCTGTCTGTCTCCTCTGAGGCTGAGGTTTTATGTCCACTTTCCCTGGCTGCCCAGTCCTGTGTCAGAAGTGAAGTGGTCCCCAAGTCTAGGTTAATTCATTTATTTCGCATGTGGACTTGTGGTTGCCCTCGCACTGTTTGTGGGATAATGCCATTCTCCTCCGTTATGCCAACATATCTGAAGCAACGCGCTTTCTCTGTTAATTTACTAAGGAAAATGTGATTTCCCGCTCCGTGTGGATAAGGCCATGTTTACTTCTATGTTGAAGATATGCCAGGTGCATAGAGTTTAGGAATCTCTTATTGTCTGGATTATTCTCTTTCCCTGTCCGTTTTTCCCCAGGGAAGGTCTTCATGCTTCACCTATCATCGTGCTTTTGCCTGAAAGCTGAATTTCCTCATACTATCACCGGGCAGTTTGGCATATCGATTTATCTTTACAGCTAAATGTACCAGTATAGCCCTGTCAGTAACGCTGTCCTGGGCAGTGACTTTGGTTATTTTTACTCTTTCCCCCCAGGAACCATCAGAGTTGGGGTTTGACGTAGTTCTCTCGGGTATGAAATCTCCCTCACCGGACTTTTTCCGGCCTCGCTGCTTTCTTGAGCATGTCCATGAGAAGGGAGATCAGAGGAGCTGCAGCTGAGGATCTTCCGCCCTCGCCCCACACCCCACAGCCAGCGGGGCGCCACGCAAGAACTAAACGACCTCCGTCCTTTCCCTTGCGATAGCCTGGTGCCCCTGCCTTTCCACGGGTCCCTCTTAGTCCTCGACCCTGTGGTTCTCTTTGGAGGTTGATCTCTCCGCCTGGATGAGATGGCGTCGCCTTTCTTTTCTGACTTTGGCCTCATGTGGTACCTGGAGGAGCTCAAGAAGAAGGAGTTCATGAAGTTCAAGGAGCTGCTCAAGCAGGAGACTCCACTGCTTGGACTCAAGCAGATCTCCTGGGCTGAAGTGAAGAAAGCATCAAGGGAAGAACTTGCCAACCTACTGCTCAGGCATTACGAGGAGCAGCAAGCCTGGGATGTGACCTTCAGGGTCTTTCAGAAGCTGGGCAGGAGGGACCTCTGTGAGAAGGCCATGAGAGAGAGCACTGGTGCGTGGGCCCAGGGCCGGGGGTGCGGCTGCTCGCGGCCAGGATGGTGGGAATGCGTGGTGGGAATCTGGCCCTGTCGGGAGGAGACGGCTGTGTGCAGCCCCTGCGGGCCTGTGTGGGGAAACACAGGTGGTCCCCTGCCTTGGCCCCATCGTCCCTCTGTCTGGATCCTCAGTCAGTTTACTGCAGGCTGAGGCGTGGCCTGGTAGCAACAGCCAAGTGGCAGCTACTGTAGACTGTAGCGCCTGGGGCTCAGTGGTGCAGTCCTAGAGGGTGCTCGGACAGCCCTGAAACGCAGTACTGAACAAGATTTCCCAGTCCTAGTCACGCATGCGTGAGTCTAATATCTGAGGAGCAAACGTTCATGACAGAGAAGCCACGACCTAAAGGCATCATAGCCCTAAGTGCTGCACTGGCATTTATCCTGGTTAAAGGCCTCACTGTTACTGTGCATATAGGGGTTCAAGGGCAAGAGACAGTGCTCCTGAATTCCTGTTAGGTCCTCTTCTTTGTCCTACCACGGTGCACTGGATGCAGCTCTCTCGATGTCCAGCCTGCTTGGGATTCACAGCATTCCTCAGCTCTCCACCTTGGCCTTTCTCATTAAAGTGTTCACTCTCCTCCCAGCTTCCTCTGGGCCTCCAATTACACACAGCGGCCTTCACACTGCGTCTCATGTAGCTCTTTTTCTCTTTTCTGCATTTCCTGTGTCTGTGTACTTGCGTCGGGACATTTCTTTCCAACAGTTTGCTTATACCCAGTCCCTGCCGAGTGGTTTCTGGGCTGCATCCCTCAGGTGCTGCTGCGCAGCTCTGCCGTTGTATGGGGGGCTGCAGCCACACACTGCAAGGGTGGAGGTGGCCGGGGCTCTGACCAAAGTGCTCCTGGGCCACAGCCTGGGGATCCCTGAGAAGATCATTCTGAGGTGAGCAGGTGAGGGTCAGAGCACATACGCTGGAGTGTTTAACTCTGACTTGTTGTGGTCTCTTTTGTTCCTGTGCCCCTGACCTAGGAAATGCGAAGATATATCAGACTCACATGAGGGAGAAATTCACCGACTTCTTGTCCAGGGAGTCCATTCCCACGATGCATGAACAGTTGGATATGAATATCACGCAGGAAGAATGCAAATTTCTGGAACTCCTCTTCGAGCCCGAGAAGCAGACCCGCATTCTATGCTTGCTGGGAGCCCAAGGAGTTGGGAAAACAACTTTCCTGGCGAAGATGATCCTGGCCTGGTCCAAGGGCTTCGTCTACCAGGACAGATTTTCCTACATCTTCTACTTCTGCTGCAAGGAACTGAAGCAGCTGCCAGCGACGAGCTTGGCGGGACTGATCACCAGAGCCTGGCCCGGCACCTCTGCCCCTGTGAGTGAGATCATGGCCCACCCCGAGAAGCTCCTGTTCATGGCCGACAGTTTTGAAGAACTGGGCTCTGACCTGGCGGAGCCGGAGGACGAGCTCTGCAGCGACTGGGCGGAGGTGCAGCCACCAAAGCTGCTGCTGAGCAGTTTGCTGAGGAAGAAGATGGCCCCGGAGTGCTGCCTGCTTGTCACCGTCAACCCCAGGGCCGGGCAGGACCTGGAGGACAGGCTGGAGGACCCTGACATTAGGGAGCTCACGGGCTTGAAAGAGTTCGACGTAAAGTTCTACATCTGCCATATGTTCCCGGACAGGCGCAGAGCCTTGGAGGCTTTCAACGTCATCCTGAACAACGAGCAGCTCCTCTCGATGTGCCGGCTCCCTGTGCTCTGCTGGCTGGTGTGCACGACCCTGAAGCAGGAGATGGACAAAGGCATAGACGTGGCGCTCACCTGCCAGCGTCCCACCGCCCTGTATAGCTCCTTCCTCTTGGACCTCTTCACGCCTGAGGGTGCCGACGGCCCCAGCTGGCAGGGCCAGGCCCAGCTGCAGAGCCTGTGCTCCCTGGCCGTCCAGGGCATGTGGACCAACACCATGGTTTTCCGGGAGAAGGACCTCAGGAGGAACGGGATAGGCAGCTCCGACCTCTCTGCCTTGCTGGAGCTCAGGGTCCTCCTGCCGTGCTGGGAGACTGAGGGCTTGTACAAGTTCCTGCACTCCTCGGTGCAGGAGTTCTGCGCTGCCCTGTTCTACTTGCTCAAGAGCCCCGGCCACCACTCGCACCCAGCCGTGAGGGGCACGCAGGACCTCCTGCTGACCTTCCTCGAGAAATCCAGGGCCCACTGGGTGTTTGTTGGGTGCTTCCTGTTTGGCCTGTTGCATGAAAGGGAGTGTCAGAAGCTGGATGCCTTTTTTGGCTTCCAGCTGTCCAGTGAGGTAAAGCGGCAGCTGTATCAGTGCCTGCAGCAACTGGCAAAGGTGGCTGACAAGCTCCAGGGGCAGGTCAGCTTCCTGGCCTTATTCTATGCTCTGTTCGAGATGCAGGAGGAGGCCTTCCTGAACCAGGTGATGGACTTGATGCAAGATCTTGCCTTCTCCGTCTTCATTGAGACAGACCTGAGGGTTGCCGGCTACTGCTTAAAACACTGCTCTAACTTGAGGAAACTCAGCCTTTCCGCCCAGGGTGTCTTTAAGGAAGAAGGCAGGGAACAGAGCTCTGTGTGAGTCCATCCAGTGGTCTTCCTCCTCCTCCTCCTCCTCCTCCTTCTCTTCCTCTTCCTCCTCCTCCTCCCTCTCTTCCTCCTCCTTCTCTTCTCTCATCTTCTTTTTCATACTAGGGAATTAAACCCAAGGCCTTTGCCCTGAGCTACACCCTCAGCCCATTTTTAGTTTTTATTTTTTTAAATTTGGAAACAAGGTCTCTTGAAGTTGTGCAGGCTGGACTTGAAATTGTGATCCTCCTGCCTCAGCCTGGCAGAGCTCTGGACTGACAGGTGAGCACCATCACGGAGGCTCTGCGACTTTCTCCTCTCCTTTCCAGGGTCTGGCCCACACCTGCCTGCCCGGGGGCTGCCAAGGGCGTGGCAAATACCTGGCAGTGCTTAGCGCCTCGCCTATCCTGTCAAGCAGGCACCAGGTCAAACCCTGAATTGACTTTTTAAAAAAATTATGCTATTTTGTTTTATAAACCTTTATTATTTAATTCTGCATATCTATGGGGTAAGTGTAGGGATTTGCTGCATGCGTAGAGTGCCTGCTCTAGATGGAGCCTTGAGCCCTGTGACCTTGCCTGGGGACTCGCTTTCCTGGCTGCAGTGACAACAGTCACACGTGATGACATCATGCCCCTGACGTAGCCCTGGCTCTGAGCATCAGCCCGAAGCAGCTGTGGCTGGGATTTTGGTCCCTCCCGAGCTGGCCGTGGACTCTTTCTTGACCCGTCCTCTGCAAGTTCTTTCCAGACTGACTCTAAACACTCGACAGATTTCTAGTCCTTTCCTACTCATAAAGATCACTCCCGATGGATTCCTTCACGGTCAGGTTAAGGGCGAGGACACGGGGCAGAGAAGGTGCCCGAGGTTATGGAGTGGGAAGGGGCGATGGCTCAGGGTGAAGCCTGGAAACCAGCAGACCTGGGCTCCGAGGTGCTGGCTCGGTGGGGGTGAGGCAGGGCCCTCGATGCTGGCCCAGCTGATGTCCCGCCCGCTGCCTTCCTGCTGCAGGAAGCTTGGATGCATCCCGGGCCTCCACCCGCCAGGCGTCCCTCGGTGGCTCCCTCTCCAGCACCTTTCCTCTCCCCTTTCTTCTTCCCACACAGCTCGAGCTCTGAGCTCCTCTGCTGGCACCAGGTGTGGTCAGTGCTCAGGACCTGCAGCCAACTCCAGATGCTGCAGGTGAAGGATGGCACCCTCAACGAGTCCGCCATGCTGAGTCTGTGTCAACAGCTGAGGCAGCCCAACTGTCTCCTCGAGAATCTTTTGTAAGTTGGAAGTCAGGGTCACCTACACGTGAGTGTATTGTGGAAAGGGCACATTAGTCTCTCCTCCAGCCCTTGTCCCGACTGCATGGTCCGCAAAGGCTCGCCGTCCCAAGCAGAAGCCTAACCCTACCCAGAACGCTGCCGGCAGCTGCTCAGCCGTGAGGCAGGGTCTGTCCCTCGCACGGCAGGGTGTTGCGGAGCACCCCTGAGTTCTGACTTCCGACTTCCAGACGCCAGTAGCTTCCTCTGGTTGTGACAACCCTAACTGAGCCCAAACCTCTCCCATGTGGGAGGGAAGTCACCCAGCTGCGAGCCAGGAGCGACACAACTGGGCTGTGAGATTAGAGTGAGTCCCCGGTGGGCTGGAGGACATGATCGAAGACGGGTTCTCGGGCCACACTTTCAGGCCTTTTTCATGAACTTCTTCAAATTTTCTGTTTTTGCAGTGTCAACAATGTTACCTTCCACTGTGAGAGTTGGACTCTCTTTGAGGCATTCCCTCATAACCCAAATTTGAAATACGTGAACCTTAGCAACACCCAGCTGGGCCGCGACGATGTGAAGGTCCTCCACGGCGCGCTGAGCCACCCAACGAGCAGTGTGGAGAAGCTGCTGTGAGTCTCTCTGCTCTTGGCCTCACGGGCCCCGCGCCGGTGGACTGCAGTTTTTGTGCTTGCTTTTCTGTCCAGTTTCCATTAATTTGGACAAATCTCAGATGTGCTTGGTGTAGTGAGTAGCTCAAAAGTGTACCCTACGGTTTTATCAATATAAAGTTCAAAAATGGGCGCGCCTGCAGTGTTAGTTAGGGGGAAGTTTCACGGGAGAGGTTTGTGCTGCTGGAGATCATCTCCTGGCCTGGAGCCTGGTAACCCAGGGCTTAAAGTGATGATAGCTTGCTGGCCGGAACGTACCATTTGTGCGCTTTCTGCATGTGTGTTTGAGAATAGTTCAAACGTTTTTAATTGAGTTAAGGATCCCCTCTAACGCTTCTCTTTGGCTTCCCTGCTTCCCACACATTCAAACACTTCCCACAACTCCGCGCTTTCTCTGGGATCCGTCATCCAAGCACACAGAGCCTTGAATCCACGACTTAGTAACGGCTTTGTAGAGACATAATACAGGTGTCACAAAGCTTGTGTTGGGATAGTGCGAAGTTTAGTGGGCTCAGTTCGTTTTCCCAGGGACGTGCAGCTGTTGTAACTGTCTGGGTCCAGGAAGTCTGGCCGGGCCCAAGGAGAGGCTCCACCGCAAGCAAGGCTCCCTCTGTGGCTCTGCTCGCTGGAGCCACTCACTCCTGGGCTGCCCGTTCTGCACACCACATGTAAACTGAACCACGCAATACGTGGTCTTCGCGAATGGCTTTCTTTCACTCAGCAAAGGTTCGATCAGTACTGCCTTCCTTGTGTGGCTGAATAGTATTCTCCTTAAAATTTAACTTTATTAGTACTTGTTTGCAATACGCAAAGTCCGCGTACATCTCAGGGAGCAGGTACGTGTGCATAACACACCTCTATTCTTCTTTACTCCCCTCCCCTCCCCACCCACCTCCCTTTTTCCATCCCTAGATTGCCTTTCCCCATCTTCTTTGTTACCATTTTATTGTCAGTTCACGTTTGCTTTACCTGATGTCTGCATTCTTTGTGGGTGCTTGGCACATGTCCGTGATACATCTTAAACCTTTTTACTTCTTCCCATCAGCTCATTCCCTTGGACCCCTTCCCATTTGCGAAAGATCTGTCTCCTTGTTTCCTGCTAGCAGTCCTGTTTTCCCCCCTTTATTTGCACTTTGCCTTATTCAGATAAGAGATGCCATGTGGCATTGAAGCTTGCGAGTCTGATTTATTTCCCTTAACATTACATTTTTCCAGGTGCATCTATTTTCCTACAAATGTCTCAAATTTATCCTTCTTTATAGCTGAGTAATATTCCATTATGTATAAATACCACATTTTCTTTATCCACTTGAGTATTGATGGATATACAGGCTGCTTGCAGGATTTAGGTACTGGGAATTGTGCTGCAATAAACATGGCTATGGCTGTCTTTATAATATGATGTCTTTAGCTCTTTTGGGAAGCCACCTAGAATGGGAATAGCCGGGTCAAATGGTATTTTTTTCTTAGTTCTTTGACAGATCTCCTGATTTCCATAATAGTCATACTAATTTCCATTCCCACTGACAATGTAGAAGGATTCTTTTTTCAGCACAGCCTCACCGGCATTTGTTATTATTTGATTTCTTGATGATTGCTATTCTTTCTACTATAAGATGAAATCATAATATTGTTTTAATTTGCATTTTCCTAATGGCTGGAAGTGTTTTTTCATATGCTTATTGGCAATTTGTACTTATTCTTCTGAGAAGTCTCTATTCATTTCACTTGCCCATTTTTTGATTGGGTCTTTTATTTACGGGAGTCTCTTTTTTTGAGTTCTTTATATATTCTAGATATTAGTCCTCTGTCTGAAGAATAGCTGGCAAAAACTTTTGCTCATCTGTAGGCTGTCTCTTCACTCTGTTGATTGTTTCCTTTGATGAACAGAAGCTTTTCAATTTTTTTAGAAGCTTTTCAATTTGATGTGATCCCATTTGTTGATTCTTTTTTTTTTTTTCGGTATCGGGGATAGAACTTGGGTCCTTCCGCTTGCGAGGCAAGCAGCGGAACCACTGAGCTAAATCCCTGGCCCCAATTGTTGATTCTTGTTGTGATTTTTTGTGTGTGTGTGTGCAGTTGGAATTCTTTTCAGAAGTCTTTGCCTACACCTATGACTTATCTTCCAGTAGATTCATTGTTTCCATTTTAATGTTTAAATCTTGATCTATTTGGATTTCAGTTTAGTACACAGTGAAGGATGTGGGTCCAGCTCCAATCTTCTGCACACAGATGGCCAATTTTCCTGGCACCATTTGCTGAGTAGACAATCTTTCCTCCAACGTGTGTTTTTGGCTTCTTTGTCAGAGATGAAATTGCGAATGTGTCAGAGATGTTCCTGCGTCCTCTGTCCTGTTCTATTGATCTTCGTGTCTGTTTTTGTTCCAGTACCATGGCATTTTTATCACTGTGGCTTTGCAGTATAGCTTGAAGTCAGGTATTATGATGCCTCCTGCTTTGCTCTTGTTACCCAGGATTGCTTTTGCTATTTTGGGTCTCTTCTGGTTCCATATGAGTTTTAAGGTTGTGTTCTCTAACTGTGAAGAATGTTGTTTGGTATTTTGATTGGCATTGTGTTCAATCTGCAGGTCAGTTCTGGAAGCATGACCATTTTGACAATATTGGGTCTTCCTACACACTAACAGGGGACATCTTTCCATTTTCTCATGTCTTCTTTAATCTCCTTTTTCAGAGTTCTGTACCTTTCATTGTAGAGGTCTTTCACTTCTTTATTTAGGCATTTAATTCCTAGGTATTTTAATTTTTCTTGATGTATTGTGAATTGTATTTTTTTCCTAATTTCTTTCTCAGTGAGTTTATTACTGGCATACACAAATGCTATTTTTATGAGTTGATTTTGTATCCTTCTACATTGCTGAAATTGGTTATTAATTCTAAGAGGCTTTAGTGAAATTCTTTGGATCTATTTAGAATATCATGTTGTCTGCAAATAATGGTAATTTGAATTCTTCCTTTCCTATACATATTCCTTTTATTTCTGTCTCTTGCCTGATTTCTCTGGGTCATATTTCAAGTGCTATGTTGAACAGAAGGGGTGATAGTGGGCATCCTTGTGTTTTTCCTGATTTAGAGGGAAAGCTTTCAGTTTTTCCCCATTTAATATGATCTTGGCAATTGGTTTGTCATAAATAACTTTTATCACATTCAACCAATGTCCTTCTACACCTATTTTCTTAAGAGTTTTTATCATGAAGAGATGTTGGATTTTGTCAAAAGCCTTGTCTGCATCTATTGATATGATCATGTGGTTTTGTCCTAGCTTCTGTTTATGTGGTATTTTACATTTATTGATTTGTGTATGCTGAACCATCCTTGCAAACCTGGGTAAAACCTACTTGGTCATGATGTATGAGCCTTTTAGGATTTTTTTTTTTTTTTGGTACCGGGGATCAAACTCAGGTCTCCGCACTTGTGCAGCAGGCGGTGAAACCACTGAGCTAAATCCCTGGCCCATGAGCCTTTTGATAATGTGCTGCATTTTATTTGCCAGTATCTTATTGAGGATTTTTGCACCTATGTTCATTAAGCAGATTGGCCAGTAATTTTCTTTGTTAGTTGGATCTTTGTCTGGTTTGGGAATCAGAGTGATGCTGGCATCCAGAAATGAGTTTGGAAGTGCTCCTTCTCTTTCAGTCTCGTTGAAGAGTTTGAGGCGGATTGGGGATAGATAGGGTTAATGGTTCTGTACACTGCGACAGAGAATCCCTCAAGTCCTGGGCCTTTTTTAGTTGATAGGTTTTTTATTATTGTTTTGACTTTATTGATTATTATTGGTTTGCTCAAAAAGTTTTTATGTCTTCTTGGTTTAGTTTTGGTAATTCATATGAGTCTAAGAATCTGCCCATTTCTTCAATATTTTCCAATTGCTGTTTCAATGAACCAGCTCTTTGATTTGTTATTTCCTTGTATTGTTTTTCTTTTTAGCCTTGATTTCATTAATTTGTACACTGATCACTATGATTTCCCCCCTTAATTTCAGTTTGGCCTTGGATTGATGTTGTTGTTCGAGTATCTTGAGGCTCCTCATTAGTTTATGCATTTGAGCTCACTCTGGTTTCCAGTGTGAGCACTGATCGCAGTGAGCATCCCCATTAGGACTGCTTTCACAGCACCTCATGTGTTGTGGTGTGTTGTGTTGGCATTGTCGTTTGTGTCCAGAAATGGTTTAACTTTTTGTTTGATTTCTTTGGTAACACATTTGGTGTTCAGGAGTGTGTTATTAAGTTTCCACCTATTTCTAAATTTCCTGTGGTTTCTTTTATGATTGATTATTAATTTCATTGCACAATGCTCTGATAGTAAACATGACATAATTTCAATTCTTTTATAATTACTTAAGCAGGCTTTGTGGACTAATATGTGGTCTATTTTGAAGAAAGTTTCACATGCTGCTGAGAAGAATGTACACTTTCTTGTAGTAGGTAGAACATTCTATAGATATCTGTTGCACTCATTTGTTCAAGGGTGTGGTTTAGCTTTGATATTTATTGATTTTTTTTGTTTAATGGATGTGTCTCTTTGTGAAAGTGGGGGATTGAGATCACCCATTATAACTGTGTTGTGTTAGTGTTTATTTGATCTTTTATGTCCAGCAGTATTTGTTTATGAAGATAGGTGCCCCAGTATTCTGTGCATATTATATTTACAAGTGTTATCTTTTTTGTTGGATTATTCTGTTAACTAGTATCTAATGACCTTCTTTGTCTCTTCTGATCAGTTTTAGCTTGAAGTTTACTTTGTCTGAGAGTAAAATTGCTACCCATTCTTGTTTTCTGAGTCCTGGTGCATGGAATCTTATTTTCCACCCCTTGCTTTTCAGCCTATGAATATCTTTTTGAATTAGATGAGTTTCTTGATTGCAGCAGATTGTTGGATTCTGGTTTCTGAACCAATCTGCCAATCTGTGACTTTTTTTGAGGGGGTACTGGGGATCAAACTTGGGACCTTGCACTTGCGAGGCAGGTGGCAGAACTGCTAAGTCCCTGGCCCCAAATCTGTGACTTTTAATCAGAGAGTTGAAGCCATTAACATTGAGAGTTAATACCGAAAGCTGTTGGTTTATTCCTTTCATTGCACTCTTTTTCTGTAATGACTCCTTTGTTTTTCTTTTATTTCTTTTTGCATGCTTATTTGTTTCTCTATTTGCCTTGCTTGATATATTTGTTCCATCTAGATTTTTTGACTTCGTTGGCTTCACTGTCTCTGCCTAGGATATTCTTCAGTATTTTCTGGAGGGCTGGTTTGGTATTCAGAAATCTCTTGTGTTGTTCTTTTTCATGGACTGTCCTCCTTTCCCCATCTGTTTTTTTTTTTTTTGGTACCGGGGATCGAACTCGGATCCTTGCACTTGCGAGGCAGGCAGTGGAACCACTGAGCTACATCCCCGGCCCTCTCTATCTGTTCTGAAAGAAAGTATTTTTGTTGGATATATTAATCTGATATGGAATTTATTTGCTTTTAGGCTTTAAATACTTCATTCACTCCAAGCCCTTTTGACCTTTTCAAAGTTTGTGTTGAGAAGCCTGTTGTAATTCTAATGGGTATGCTCGGATGTGAGTTTTTTCTTTTTCTCTTACGGCTTTTAAAATTCTGTTGTTTTCTTGGATACCTGGCATTTTAATTATAATGTGTCATGGGAGCTTCTTTTTCATCACAGTTGGTTGGTGTTCTGTAAGCTTCATTTCCTGTATATTGAACTCTTTCCTCATACTTGGGAAGCTTTTTATTATTATTTCTTAAACCAAATTTTTATTCCTTATCTCCTATCTGCCAGTTTCTCTCTAACCAATTAGCCTTGAGTTGACTTTAGCACCCTCTAACAGCTGTTCCATGGATTTTTCTTGTATATTCTGGATACAATTTGGTGATATACAAGACATATGATTTGCAAATATTTTCTCCTGTGCAGAAAGTTATCTTTTTACTTGCAGTTTTTTTGTGTGTGTATGCCTGTGGTGTAATATGTAAGAAATAATTGTCTAACTAATTGAAGGTCATTAAGATTAATTGCCTTATTGTCTTCTAAAAGTTTTCATTGTTTGAACACATATTTAAGTTTATGATACATTTTGAGTTAATTCTTGAGTACCGTGTGAGGTAGGCCCATTCCAATTTTTTAACCCCCTGAAAATAATATCTTAAAGCTAGAAATAACTCTCAACCCATGAATTGCTGCAGAACCATCCAGGTGAGATGTTAGAAGGTGTGGACTGGGTGCCTTGGAGTTAACTTTCATATCTAGACAGCTACTTTAATTGTTTATGTCTTTATTCTTTTGTCTCTGAGCTTAGCTTGGCTGTGTGTGAGAGACAGCCCAAAGTAAGTAGAGT
This sequence comes from Heterocephalus glaber, assembly GCF_053883595.1. Taxonomy (NCBI): domain Eukaryota; kingdom Metazoa; phylum Chordata; class Mammalia; order Rodentia; family Bathyergidae; genus Heterocephalus; species Heterocephalus glaber. The sequence goes on from NW_028258451.1 coordinate 2,043,060, forward strand.
GCTCAAGGTAATAGAAGATCACAGTGACTGTCAGGAGAGGTCACCTCGGCAAATCAGTAATAAGCCCAGCTGGACCCCACTCAGGGCTTCTCTGAGGGGGGTTCTGTGAATGATGAGGACCTTCTGACCCCAGGGCTGGGAAGAGCATTCCCTCTGGTGAGCAGGTGCCTAGGCCCCAGGCAGACACAGGAGATGGCAGGGGATTACCTGGGGACAGCACATGTGGACACCTTGAAAAATAAAACCTAATGTGGACCAAAACTAGAAGTACCTGGTGTAGCTGGGACACAGGGACCTGAAAGCAGGTAGAGACCCCACGGGTTGCGTTGTACAGTTGGGGCTTCTCTGCGCGTGAGTGAGAGGACATCAGCCGAGCGTAGACACATCAGAGTCTGGACGTGCCTCAGGCTGTCTCTTGGCCTACGCATAACAGGTTGACGGGGATAAAGAGCGAGGCTCTGGAGGAGAGCAGAGTCTATGTTTTGACACTCACAGGATCAGCAGGAGGACTGCATCAGGGAGCGGAAGCCAACAGAATGTCACATTTCTCCCGCTGTAGGCTGGTAAATTGTAACCTGTCAGCTGACGATTGCAAGGCCTTGGCCGCCACCCTGATGGAGAGTAAGAAGCTGGACTCCCTGAACCTCTCCTGCAACAACCTGAAGAAGGGGGTGCGTGCTCTGTGCAAGGCACTGTGCCACCCCAACTGCACCCTGAAGTTCCTGGCGTAAGTGGCCAGGGGGGCGGCACTGTGGAAAGCCCATCAGCAGCGTGAGGTTGGGCCTGGGGGCCTGGTCTGAGCAGTGGCAGGACCGTGGCAGAGGTGGAAAGGTTAAGATGCGGGAAGACTTGAGTCCCTGTAGGGCCCCCGCTCGCTGGCTGTCCTCTTCAGGGAGTTCTTTACTCTCTCCCAGCGCTGTGCCGCTCTGTACACAGGAGGAGGACACAGCCTGTCCTACCCATCTCGCAGGTTTGGGTGAGATCGTCTACACAGAGCACGTACAGCAGGCCCTCCGTGTCCACGGGGCCACCTCTGTGGATTCGACCAACCATGGGTCGAAAATACTGAGGAAAAATTGTGTCTGTACTGAACATCTACAGATTCCTTTCCTTGTCTTTATTCCCTAAACAACAGTGTGTAATTACTCACATAGCATTCAGTGTGTAGTATATATTACAAGCCACCCGTGCATCTACAGTGTACAGGGATGTGTGTGGGTTCCATGCACACCCTTCACCATTGCTTGTAAGACACTTGAGCATTCGCGGATTTTGGTATCCACAGGGCACAGACACAGAGGGATGACTTTTGACTAAATTTCAGATCTCAGACAACACAGAAGATCTGCAATGCACACTACGTGTGTGATGACACTTACCAGTCTCTAGCATGGAGTGTGGAGTCTCAGATGGTGCTTAGGACAGTCATGGAGCAAGACGTCCCCAGCCTCATGACCCCATTTAATACTGAGTGTGCTCAGTAGGCTAACCGTGAGAAATCAGGGTGCACAGAGCACAGAGGAGGAAGCAGATGAGCTGTGGATTGCCCATCTCCTATATGTAATATGTACAGCATTTTAAATATGTGTGTGATGTGAAAAATGTTAGAAGAGATCACAAAAGTCAACAAAGAAACAATTGCCTATATTGCAATAAACATGTGGATCTAAACATATAATTACAGCTGGATAGCTGGGAAGAAGTTAGGTGGTAAATGTTGGCACCTAGGAGGTTACCAACATAAGCTAAGCATTTTAAATGAATTGTTTTAATTTCATTTGTAGGCCTATAACGCCCAGTACCTCAGCATTTCTTTGACTCCTCCTTATTGACAAGCACAAGTTTCTTTGCAAATTAACTTTTAATTCTCAGTGTTTTCCAGCAGCTGAGAAAAGAAGACACTGTTTTAAAACAGCCAAATATTTAGTACATAGCAAATGTGGTAGAGCATGTGTTAACGACAGTCGATGATGACAGTCTGAAGTTATATAGCCATGATGGCTCTCAAGAGCACCGGGGTGAGGGAAGCTGAGGCCTTACGCACGAGGTAACCAGGACGCTTTAGCAGCCCACGAGGGACCGCTCTGAGAGCAGCGCAACACGCAGAACTAAGCACCCTCGGGAGTATTCACGGTGCCGTTTCACACTGTGTTTTTTCACATGAATCATTTTGTCAGTTTTATTTTCAAATCCCCCTTTCACGTAAGAAAACATGAAGGGAGACATTTTCAGGTAAGCCGCGAGTTCTTGGTCTATCTCCGCAGGCCCTCTATGTCAGGTCACAAAAACATTACCTTTAACGTTAGAAATGGTACTTTCTTCTCATGGTTCAGAGAGGCCCCTGCCCCTGACGCCTCCCTTCTCCCCTGTTGTGTCCCCTCAGGTTAAGCTTCTGCACCCTCAGGGAGTGGTGCTGGGACTACCTCGCTGAAGTTCTCCTGATCAGCAAGAGCCTGAGCCACCTGGACCTCAGCATAAACAGCTTGAGGGACGAGGGGCTGAAGGTCCTCTGTGACACTCTGAGATACCCGGTCTGCGCGCTGCAGATACTATGGTGGGTGCCCCAGAGACGCTAGTGACCCAGGCTTCTCCCTGGGGCCTCCGGAGAGGCTGTGGCGTCTGTGGCCGTGGCTCGGGGGGGCTACAAACACTCGGCTCCGCTTCCCCGGGTCTCGGGACAGTGGCTGTCTTCTTCCCCTGTCTTTAGGGTTTCCCGAAGTTTGTTCTGTGACACTGGCTTGGTGGTCATGGATTTCTTTAGTTGATATTTATCTTGTCCTTTGATTTTGAAAGATAGCCATTCAAGGTATAGTAAACTGGGTTAGAGATTGTTTTCTTTCAGGGTTAGAAATACATCATTAAAAGCCCTCCAGGATGTTTACGTTTCTGTTAGGAGGCTGCTGTTACCTGGATGGCTTTGCCCTTGTGATTCATTTCTCTCTGACAGCTCTCAACATTCTTTCTTCTGAATTTTGGGCAGTTTGACTCCGCTGGCTCATGGAGAAGTTCCTTCCTGGCCAGGCTCCTTTATCTGGGTATCCTCCTCACCCCAGTGTCAGGGAATTTTCTCCTCTGTTTCAGTGAGCAGGTTTTCTATGCCTTTAGTCTATATTTCCTCCCCCTTCTTGAGCCGGGGGAGTCAGAAATGTGGTCATTTCATTCCCCAGAAGCTTTTGAATGATCTCTGTGTTGCTTCTTGCTAGTTTTCCTCTGTTATTGTCCAGATGTTCTGTGTGTTCGCCTTGCCTGTCTTTTTCTCTTCTGATTTGTCTTGCTGTCTAATTCTGCTGAGACTTTCAGTCAAGTTTTTCTTTAACAAATTGGGGTTTTCACCTCCAGGATTTCTGCTTGGTTCTTTTTCAGAGCCTCTGTCTCTTTACTGACATGGCCTTTCCTAGCCTGCACTGACCTCCTTAATTCATTCAGCTGCTTATTCACATCTTCTCTGACCCCACTGACCATTTTAACTATCAGTTTTGAAATCCTTTGTCTGGATCTCATCCATTTCAGTATCTGTGGTGTCTGCTTGTAGAGAGTTGTGAATCTTTGGAGCATCTCCTTGCCTCGTTTTCTCACAATTCTTGTGTTTTGCCTTGAGGTTGGCAGACCAGCGGGTAGGGGTGTCTCTCCACAGGGTGTGGAGGTCACTTTAGTCAGTGGCTCTCTCCTGGTGATGTCTCTGGGCCGAGGTGGATCATGGGGACAGAGCCTACTCAGTCTGTTCTGCGATGAGGTTCAGTCCACAGTGCTGCTTCGGGAGGGGACAGTAACTACCAACACCGCAGTGACCAAAAAGCAAACCACACGGCATTGGTGCATAACTGAGAACTGATATTAAAAGATCTCTACTGTTTTAGCAACCCAGGAAAGACAGGGACAGTAATAATATACACTAGGTAAGAAAAACATAATGATATTCTGATTAATAATGTTCCATATTAATATGAATTTTATATCCATACTATTTTATATTTTTAATTTTAGTATTAATACTAATTTTATTTATGCTAATTTTATATATTAATACTAGTGTTATATGCAAAAAGGGAGAAGGGCAGAGAGACAGAAGAAAGTATAAGAAAAGTAAAGAAAAATGGGAAGGGAGGATAAGTGGGAAGTAGAGATAAGACGATGACTGGATCCAATTACTGGGCTAAAAGTAAAACAAACTTAGATAACCCTATGAAATAACTGCTGATGTAAAATGCACAAAGTAGCACAGAATGGTGCAGAGCAAAGGCAGCAGCTCACACACATAACCAAACTAAAACCCAACCAACGATACAAAACAGAACAGAAAATCTAGGGTGGACCCGCTGTGGAGCTGTTCGCAGGGAGGACAGTTACTGGCCCTGCCTGAGGAGAGGGGCAGGCTCTCGGGGCGCCGCAGCTGAGCTCCCCCCGTCCAACGTGGCTGTCTTGGTGACACTGGGTCTCAGGGTCTGTGTCGCATGTGCGGCCGGGAGTGAGCCAGCCACCTCTCCGTGACGGGCCTGACCCAGGGTCCCCGTCCCTGCTCTTCGAGCTGTGGCCGCAGGTGTGTGTGTGCAGCGCGGGTTCCTGGTGTCCCTGAGCGGGGCTCGTGCTGTCCTCATGGTGCACACCCTGAGGGGCCGGCAGGGCACAGCCTCGGGTCTGCTGTGATCAGGAGCCTCTGCCCTCCTCTGGACCATGGCGGGGTGCTGGCCCTGCTCCCCGGTGAGTCTCAGCCTCGGATTCCCGCCCTGCGGTCCACAGCCGGCACTGCCCAGGCCTCCCCTCTCCAGCCCTGGTGCCCTGGGCTCCTACCTGGGCCACAGCCCACTTAGCGTCCCGGGGGCCACAGTTCCTCCAGGGTGACGCTGCGGACCCTGGGCCCAGAGTCCTGAGGACGCAGTGACCTAGGCTGGACGCCACACCCCACGGCTCTGACAGTGCCCCATCCTCATGTTCCCTGCAGCCTGATGAAGTGCTCCATCACGGCGGAGGGCTGCAGAGACCTGGCCTCGGTCCTCACCAGCAGCCGGAACCTGAGAAGCCTGCAGATTGGGGGGAACAACATAGAGGACGCGGGGGTGAAGCTGCTCTGCCAGGCTCTGGCACAGCCCAGCTGCCTCTTGGAGACCCTGGGGTGGGTATCGCAGCCGCTCGCCTGTGTTTGTGGGAGGCCTGGGCAGGAGGAGAAAACATCCCATCGGCTCAACAGGACGTGCAGGCTCAGTGCTCAGTGTGGTTGTGCAGTGAGCCACAGGCGGCCCAGGCAGGGCTGGGCTGCTCGGCTGCCCTGCGTGAGCTGAGAGTGAGGTTCCTTGGGCCGCTGGTGCCGGGCTGGCCCCTTCCCAGGGCAAGGCAGTGGCTGTCAGCTGGGGTCGCCCGGGGTGACTGGACTGCTAGTTGTCTAACTGGGAGCCTGGGCTGAGTGTGTATGTCTGCTGGTACTGGAGACTGAACCTAGCACCTTTGCACTGAGCTGCATCCCCAGCCCTTTGAAATTTTTAATTTTAAGACAAGGACTTATGAAGTTGCTGTGTTGCCCATGCTGGGCTCAAATTCGTGATGCTGGGCTCCTGCCTCAGCCTCCCACAGTGCTGGGATTTCAGGCAGGCAGCAGCAGGCCTGGCTGGGCCTGGGCTCCTGGGCCTGGCAGTCTGGTGAGGCCTGGTGTCCGAGGGATGGCTTCCTGCTGAGACTGTGACCAAGAGGCACCTGGTCCGGGGCCCCTCTGGGCCTGCAGCACCTGGCCCTCCTGTGGCTTTGCATCCCTTCCCTGTCTCGCATCCTGTGGCTGAATCTCCCTTCTTAGAGGACCAGTTACACAACCTAGGGCCACCTCAGTCCCACTGTGGCCCTAACTGCCCCTGTAGACTCTGCACCATGTGCAGCCCCACCCTGGGGCAGGATGTCAGCAGGGAGCTGTAGGGGACACAGTTCAGGCCTGGCATCTCAGGAGCCCAAAGACCAGGAAGGCCATGCTCAGAACTCACACATCTGGGAGTCGCAGGGCCCAGAGTGAGGGACAAGGCCAGGCCCGAGCCCAGGGCAGGGGACGTGGACTCCGAGCATCGAACTGAGGGTCTCTCCCACACCTTCTCTTGCAGGGTGGAGGACTGCGGCCTAACCAGCGCCTGCTGCGAGGACCTGGTCACCGTGCTCACCACCAGCAAGACCCTGTTTATGCTGAACCTGCTTCAGAATCCCCTGGACCACGGTGGGGTGGCACTGCTGTGCCAGGGCCTGAGGCACCCTGAGTGTGCCCTGCGGGTGCTGGGGTGAGCAGCCATGCGCCCCTTCCGTGGGGAAGCCCGGGCTGGAGGCACCGCTGGAGCTGCCGTGCACAACTGCTGCGACATTTTAAACTGTTATTTGTATTAGGCCGCGTGTGCAGTACGCAGAGGTCACGTTCACTGCAGGGAGTGGGCTCATGTACACGGTGCATCTTCGTTCTTGTTGTATCCTCTTCCACGCTCTTCTCCCCTTCTTAGTCCTCTTCCTATCTCCTGGTCTGGGGCTGTTGCAGGACTAAGAGGTGGAGTACCAAGCCCTCTCCCAGCTAGTACTAGGGAGTGCTGGGTGTCAGCGATCCATTGGTGGCACTTGGCACTATTGCAATGTGAGTTATAACGCGTAACTGTATTTCTAAATGTGACTTATGTGGAGGCACACAGTCCCTGAGCGCAGCACTTCGACACAACGCTGGGGCACACCACACTCGTGTGGACGAGCGTTCTGATTTTCACTCCAGTGCAGTGCTCTCTAGGTCACTTGAGCTCTTCCACACTTTATCATCAGGCCGGCGTGTGAGGCGGGGAGCTGGGGTGAGAGTCCCCAGCTGGAAGGGCTCTGCCAGGACGTGCTGCTGGGTGGGCTCAGCAGAGCCGCTGTGCAGCGTGCATTTCTGTTTTTTGTTTTTTGGTACCAGGGATAGAACTCGGAACCTTGTGAGGCAGGCAGGGGAACCACTGAGCTAAATCTGCGGCCTGCAGCATGCATTTCTGACTCAGGATAGAGGTCAATCTGGATGTGGCCCCATCATAAATTGAAGTGCATCTGCACTTATAATAGAATTTATATTTATATTTTCGCATCCAATGTCGGGCTGCATCGTGGCCCTTGCCCTGCAGGACTCCCCCTCCCTCCCTCTGGGAAGATGCAGGCACCATCCCTGTCACCCACCCTGATGTCTCCCTCTGGAAACACTGGGTGCCCGGCTCTGTTTCTGCCCCATTTTGACTTTTGCTGAAGCCTCAGGATGGGATGGGGCGGAGGGACCTGGGCTGCCTGTGCTGTGGGGCGTGGGGCTCTGATTCCTGGCGACCTGGCCAGGGCCCGGACTCCCCTGGTGCCACCCCTCTCTGCGAAGCAGGGTAGTCTTTTGGCGTGGGAATGGGGGAGTGGCCCTGAGCGAGGGGATAGGATGACGGAAGTGAGCGTGTGCGCCCACCTCCCCAGCTTTCCCAGATCACAGGCCTCCGGCAGGAGGGGAGGCTTCTTGGCTGCAGATGAGTAGGTGCCAGACCTGCAGGGGGCCGGGGCTCAGCGGCCCCTCCCCCCTGCCTGGCGGGGGACACACACGCTCCGCTCCGCTCCGGGCCGGGCCGTGGCGCTCTGGCTGTCCCGCTCTCTGCTTTTTTTAAAAATTATTTTTATTATTTTTTTATTTTTTCCCCACTCTGCTTTTGTGACTGAGTGTCCTCCTCTCATGCGGGACAGTGATGAATCCTCTAAGGTCGCCGGGCAGTGAGGATCCAGGGCCCAACAGCAGGGAACAGAAACAACCATTGTCTTCCCCTCTTAAAACTAAAACCAGCGCCGCCGGCCTCTCTGCCTCCCCAGCGCACTCCTTGTCCCAAGCCCTGTGTCTCTGCGGAATCAGCGCTGTCGGTCACCAGTTCTGGACGCCGTGCTGTCCAGGGCCTCCCGTGAGCCAGCTCACTAGAGTGCGCAGGGTCAGGGACATTCGTGTGCCTCTTCCTGGCCCTGTAGGCAGTGTCTGGTTGGCAGCTTGAAACCGCCACGGCTGGGCTGGAGAATTCACACCACAGAACGAACACAGCAACCAGCCGGGCCATGGTGGTGGTGGCGGTGGTTACCATTGCCACTGTCGTTGTCTGCGTGGGTGAGGTGTCGAGCACTTATGAAGGCCACTGCAGGTCATGGGTACACCTGTCCCCTCGGTGCGCCCCGGCCTCCCTAGGCTTGTCCCGGGAAGAGATGGCGGAGGAAGGGGGCATGCAGAAGAGCAAAGCAGTGCCCGTTAAACAGAGCCTTTTCTCTGTTTTGCCAGACTGAATAGTGCTGAATTTGGTGAGGAAACCCAGGCACTTCTGACTGCTGAGGAAGAGAGAAATCCCGACCTGGTCATCCTGGACACATGGTGATGCAGAAACGGAAGACAGCGGTTCGGGGAGGGCTGCAGCACCCAGATGCCAAGAGGAGGCTGTGGGACACCTGCGGGGCAGGGCCGCCTGGCACCATGTGTGCGGGGACGCGACAGTGGCTCTGCCCGCCCGGGGGGTGGGCCTCGCTGCGCACACAAGGTTTTAATTTGCTCTGTGGTCTTTGGCCAGAGCTGCAAGAGCTCCGTGACGGAACTTGTATCTTGTCTACAATCGTCTTTTAAATCCCCAATAAAGTCCTATTTCTTTTTATTTATTTATTTTGGGTACTGGGGATCAAACTCAGGACCTTGTGCTGTCGAGGCAGGCGCGGTACCACTGAGCTAAATCCCCTAAAGTCCTATTTCTTAGAGCCCTGGGATTTGCTGCTGGCTCAGGAGTGCAGGTTGAAGGACTGTGCTTGGCTCTGGCCACCTGGAAGGACGAGAGGCAGGGAGAGCCCTGGGGTGCCAGGCTGCCCATCCCCTTTCCTCTGCAGCCCTGCAGGGGTGAACAGGCGCTTCCGTGCGGAACACCAAGCCCGTCTCCCTCCCTCTCCCTAAACCCAGCCCTGCCCCACAGAGGGAGGTGAGCAGCTGCAGTGAGGCATCAGCCTTAGTCCTGCCAGACCGGCAGGGCATTAGATTCCCACAGGAGCAGGAGCCTGTGGTGAACCTTGGGGGACCCAGATTGTGAGCATCGAATGTAGTAACAGAAATATGCCAGGTGTGGTAGCACATACCTGCAGCCCTCACACTCAGGAGGCTGAGGCAGGAGGACCACTGTGGGGTCAAGGCCAGCCAGGGCTACATAGTGAGACCTTGTCTCAACCTCCCCCCCAAAGAAAAGACAAGTGCACAATGCGTGTAATGCACTAGGCTCCTCCGAAACCACACCCTGCACTCCTGATTGGCAGAAAAACTGTCTTCCACAAAGCCCATCCCTGGGGACGAAAGGTTGGGGGCCACTGTGCCTGAGCCCCAGCAGCAGCCTGGCTGGGAGGACTGGACAGCCTTGCACACGCGCACACGCACACATGCTGCATCAGCGTGAGCACCTCGCGCCAGATGAGTCACTTCAGTTCCTGGACACAAGCGGGGGTGACTGCCGGCACCCCTGATGCACACACATCTGTGTGTGTGCAAACACGCACCTCCCAGACTCACCAGCATGACAGCGCATGTTGCCAGGGAGCGAATGAATGCACAGACTTTCTCGAGTCAGGCTAAAAATGCATCTGTCCACACGAACAGCCTTTGCCTTTCAACCTGACATGTGGAAGGGCAGTGTGCGTTTGCTTTGTTTTCATTATTTCTCTATTGATAAGCAGGTAGGTCTCTCTCTCTCTCTCTCTCTCTCTCTCTCTCTCTCTCTCTCTCACATTGAGCTGCATCCTTTGCCTTTTCAAATTATTTCTTTTAATTTTAAGACAGGATCTCACTAAGTCGCCTGGGCTAGAACTTGCAATCCTCCCGCCTCAGCCTCCCGGAGTGCTGGGATCACAGGCATGGGCACCACGCCAGGATGGTTGGGGTTACACCTACCGCAGTCCACCACCTGGCAACTGTCCTGTTGTACCTGGGTCTATTGAGATCTGGCCTGGGGTGTGAGTGGGACACAGAGGTCGGCCCGAGGTGAGCAGGGCGGATGGAGTGAGTGCGGGAGGCTGACGGAGGTGTGGACCATGCAGGGCTCGCTGCAGGGCAGCGGGGTGGAGCTCTGGAGGCCACGGTGGTGACCGTCCTGAACCCCAGAGTCAAAGGCTTTAAAGCAGTGGAGATGGCGAATACGAGGGTGTGCATATTCTACCACCACACAAAGGAGAGAGAGACAGAGAGAGAGAGAGAGAGAGAGAGACCATGGGAAAAAGTCACTGACCTCTGGCAGAGCGAGCCAGGAGGAGCTGAGACCACAGCCTCCAGCTATGCTGGTGGCTGGCACTGCCCAGAGGACTGGAGCAGCTCCAACTCTCCACTCCCCCGGTAGAGGTGGGTGGGAAACTGGGAGAAGAGTGAAATACCAAGACACAGAAAAACCCAAGCTGTGTGAGAGCACACGCTGTGATCCCAGCACTCTGGGAGGCTGAGGCAGGACGAGGCCAAGTTCGAGCCCAGCCTGGGCAATTTAGCAACTTAGCAGAGAGATCCTGTCTCAAAACAAAAAATTAAAAAGGTGAAGGAATTTAGCTCAGTGCCATGGCCCTGGGTTCAATTCCCAGTAAATAAAAATAATGAAGATGATGATGATGATGATGATGTTGATGATGATGATAATATAAAAGCAGCAAGTCTTTGGTTTTGTTTTGTTTTGGTACCGGGGATCAAACTTGGATCCTTGAGCTTGCAAGGCAGAGAAACCACTGAGCTAAATCCCTGGCCCAGTCAATGGTTTTTAATTGGCAACTTGACAGCAATTGCATAAAGGTATGAGGATCGGGAAAGAACATGTTAAACTACACTGCAGGTGACTGGACCCCAGATCTGGGAAGCCCAGAGCTCATGGAGAGATTAGCGCAAGGGAAGCTGCACTAAGCGTTAGGAGTGTTTGTGAAAGACAAGCATCCAACCTTAACAGATTTCAAGTCGTAAGAAAAATGACAATAAACAATGGAAAAGAACACCCCTGCCCACCAGAGGAAATCACAGAAGATTGCCTACTCTCAACCTTACCAAGAAGTGCCCAAACCTAGGCAAGGTAACTATAAGGCACACTGCTTAGACCTGTAGTTCACCAGCACATGTGTCAGTAGCAGCACCTTGTTCCCTGTGTGCAGCTGTCCTGTGCACAGCACCGCCCGGCCCCTCTTCCTTCCCTTTGCCAGGCTGCCTGTGAAGTGCGTTCTTACAACACCCGAAGGTAGACCTCATCCTTAAGGGAAGACTGCCGTGGCCCTGCACAGAGACTCAGCCTCACAAGCAGTCACTTTTTTTTCTAGTTTTTTGAGGCAGGGTCTCCCTTTGTGGTCCAGGCTGGCCTGAACTCACTATGTAGCTCAGGCTGGCCTCAAACACTCAGTGATCCTCCTGCCTCAGCCTCCCAGGTGCTGGGATTACAGGCATGCACCACTACGCCTGGCAAAAGCAGTCACTTCTCTCCGCCTCACACAATGGGGTTTTGCTTTTGGCTGCTTCTTTCATGTATTTGTTTGTTTATTATTTAGCATATGGGCACTGTTTAGGTGTACATAATGATCACACTCACCATGGGGACTCTGTGCCCGTATATGGCATATCTTGATTCATCTTTTTCTCCCAATCCCCCCATCTACCCCTCTTCTCCTCCTTACTTACAGAAGCTTTGTTTCCATTTTTTCCTTCTTTTTGCATCTTTTCTTTTCCCTTCTTTCTTCCCCTTCTCCCAGTTCCCCTTTCCTTTTGAACATTTTCTTCCTATTTCATATTATCTATTGTACATTTTGGTCCTTATTTACACTTTCAGTTTCTCACACCAGAAAGACAATGCAATGTTTACACAATGGGCATCTGAAATGAATAGACACTTCCCAGATGAAGTAGAAATGGCAAATAAATATATCAAAAAATGTTCAGCATCACTGGTCATTTGAGAGATGCAGATGAAAACAACACTGAGATTCTATCTCACTCCAGAAAGAATGGCTGCTATCAAGAAATGAACCAATAACAAATGCTGGTGGGTTGGGGGGGCAAAAGGAACGCTGTGTCACTGCTGGTGGGAGTGCAGATTGGTGCAACCACTGTGGAAATCAGTGTGGAGATTCCGCAAAAAACTAAAATTAGAAGTTCCATTTGACCCAGATATTTCCCTTCTTGATATCTTCCCAGAGGAAGTAAAAGCATTATACCAGAGTGATATATACACACCCATGTTTATAGCGGCACAGTTTGTAATAGCTAAGTCTTGGAAACAGCCCAAGTGCCCATCAACCCATGAATGGATAAAGAAGATGTGGTTTTTAAAAATAAAATGGAGTGCTACTCAGCCATAAGGAAGGATAAATTTGAGACATTTATATCTAAATGGCTGCACCTTCAGACTATGCTCTTAAGTGAAATAAATTGGGTTTTTGTTTTCTTTCTGGGTTTTTTTAGAGGGGGCCAGCTGGAGACATGGATTCTAAAGTTCAACTTGACAAACAAACCAGAATAGCTGGAAAAATTCTGCAAAAGGAGCAGAGTAAGAAGAAGATACCCCTACCAGGGGCACCCTGCCTGGCCTCCCAGGCCGCCTTCTGAAATCTGGGCGGAAGCCTTCCTGACCTCACAACTCTTGCATTCTGCATGTGCCTAAAACCAGCACCATGTGGACATTGTCAGTATCTGCTGCCCCATGGAGCAGTGGCCAGGCTTCCTTCTCTTGGCTGTAGGGGTCCAGTGCCTATGAACAAAATCCTCAGGAACAACTTCCCTAGGCTGCCGCCATCCTGGAACACGGTGTTCGGGGTTCTCTTCTCACTGCAAGGCTTTCACCTTTGCAATTTTAAGGCTACAATGGGTGGAGTCCTGCTGCTTCTTGTGATGCCTTCAGGCCATATTTTTGTTTTGTTTTGTTTTTAGTATCAGGGATCAAACTCCTTGAGGCAGGTGGCAGAACCACTGAGCTAAATCCCCAGCCCATCCGGCCATATTTTTTATTCTCCTATTCTTTCTCAGTAACCAACATGTCCTCTGTTCTATCTTTGCAGGCTGTAACTTTACTGGAGCTTCCTTTCTGGCCAAACTCAAAACATTTTAAATCATTCTGCTGGGTTCTTTGCTCTTGATTCTCAACATAAATCTGGCTAAAAGCCCCCAACAGTAACCATGCCTCCACCTCAAAATCAGACTGCCTTGAAATTTCTTCTGCCAGACTGATTAGTCTGCCATCCTTAATCTCAGTCTCAGGCACAGGACATGAGCCAAATGCAGAAAAACTTGCTGCCAAGGTATAACACACATCATCTAGAGTCCAACACCCAATGCAGCCCTTCCCAGAAGAAATCTCGAGCCTGGTCTTTATTGACAGGATTTCTATCACCCTTCTGGTCTTCTGAGCGCTGATCAGAATATCCCAGCCTAAAGTGTTCCAACTCTACTTTTTCAACCAACATCTCCAAACCTTTTGTAACTCTTCCCACAAGCCATTCCCAAAGGCTTCAGAACCACAAGGTCAGCTAAAGTCACAGCAACAACCCCACTCTTGGTACCAAATTCTGTCTTAGTTACTTTTCTCATTGCTGAGACAAAAATACCCAACACTTGCAAGTTAAGGGAGGAACGGTTTATTTAGCTCACAGTTTGTAGAGGTTTCAGTCCATAACAGGCTGGCTCCGAGGCAGGGTGGTGTGGCAGACAGGCTTTGCAGAGGAGAAACAGTTTATGGTGACCAGAAAGTAGCAAAAGCAACATGGGAACTTACCAGTGTCTTTCTGCCCCTTTTATCCTATCCTGACTACTTAGGGTGGGTAGCACTCACACCCTTAACCCTAGTGCCCTTGTGTTTAGCACTACATCATGAATCAATTCCAGCTTCACACCCTCTAGATCCAGCCACCTTTGAAAAAGCCCCACCTGTAACACCATGCATCTTTGGGGGGACATCCAGACACAGCCATAACAAGCCAATACGTAGACAAATGACATTTCCTTTTCATCCTTTGACCTGGGAATCCCACTTCCAGAAACCCATCCTGACAAAACCACAAAATGATGTACACACAAGGCAAGTCATTGTAGGACAACCCATGACACCAAATGCTGTCCCGTAGGTGTGTCCACAGAGGGGAAGGCTGCATGGCTGTAGAAGGACTAACGCACAGCTATGCACATGACAGAGGGGGCCACCTGGAGAGGACACACTAGCTCCAGGAGCAGTGTGACCGGCTAGGGGCCAGAGCAGGTGGACAGGACAGAGACAGGTAGATTCTCCCAAGTGGCTTGGAAACCAGTGGAGGGTCCCCTACGGTGGGCAGACTTGACTTAGCTGTGGGGTGGACTGAGGGGGTGCAGTGAACCCCTGCAGGAGTCACCAGGAGCAGGGGCACATGTGGGTGAGCTGATGGCAGTGGGGAACTTGGTGCCTCGGTCAGACAGGGGTCTGGACACAGGTGGCTGGGCTGCTTGAAAAAGAAAGAAGGTGGGATTGGTTTTGCCCCTTTCCCTTCATCTTCTTAATCATTAGCGACAGATAAAATCCACACGTGCCCATGGTTCCAAGCCTCAGCCCAGGAGAAGGTACGCTCCTCTGAGTGTGCTGATGAGAGCCAGGGCTGGGACACAACGTTCTTGCCACGGGAGGGGGCTGGAAAGACCGCAAGGTCCCGCAGCAAACTAAATGGAAACCGGAAACCTTCCACCTGGAGAGCAAAGGGCACCTCCCTGCCTAGGAACTCGCAGGTCGTCAGCACAGCACATTCTCCTTGCAGGAGGGCAGCACCCTTGCAGGGAGGGGACAGCCCTTGCAGACCCTTTACTCTGAGAGGCGCAGCCTGTCCTCTTGCCCCTCATGCTGAGGGTGTGCTCTCTCTCCTCTCTGTAGCTCTAAAAATCCATCACCAGCCAGCTATGGTGGTGAATGGCTGTACTCTCAGCACTCTGGAGGCAGAGGCAGGAGGATCACTGTGAGTTTGAGGCCAGCCTTGGCTACATAGTGAGTTCAGGCCCAGCCTGAACTACACAGCAAGGTCCTGTCTCAAAAAAACCAAAAAAAAATCCATCACCTTCCAGAAGCTACCCACACTCCGATGACTGCCTTTCCTCAGGACACAAAGAGCCAAGGAGGGTCCCTGGTTCTTTGTGGTTTGGGGACCCAGCTTCCCGGTGACAGGCACCTGCTATGGAAGTCCACCTCCATGTTCTGCAGGTGATCACGTGGCCCTGACAGAGAGAGGGGCTGGCTGGGCTCAGGGCCCGGGTACAATGAGCCACCGCAGTATCTGCTTCTGCCACCCTTTCTGTAAGAGCTGAGACACAGGACTGTATGATTATTCCTCACTGAGCATTTTATCCACGTGCACTTGGAAGACACTGCACAGCGAGGGCTCATGTACACGGTGCCAGGCCCCGGGGAGGCGGTGCAGAGCTCTGACTTATCAGCCAAGGTCCCGGCATTGGGCCCTCTGGATGCCGGAGCCCCTCACACAAGGCTCCCTCTTGTGGGCTCCTCCTTTTTTTTCTTTACCATCAGAGCTTCTGAGTCAACAGCTTTGAAGCGAAGCTGGGAGTTTGGATTTTTCACAAGTCCTCAGGTGGTGCTGAGTCTGCTGGCCCAGGGACTGCACTCCGAGAACCCCTAGGGTAGAAGAAGCTGAGTCTCCAGGCATTCGTGTACATCCCTTGAAACAGGGATAGCAGGGCTGCCTGCTGGTTGCGGTTCCCTCAGTAACAAAACCTGACTGTGTCCTGTAAATCTAATAAAAACTGCTTTAACGTTGAGTTTCGCTCTGCTGGTATCTGAAGATAGATCATCACATTCGTGAATATAAACATCCTATGTAAAGACTATTCTCTCAGGTGGCAATGTACCCATGACAAAGTTGACAGTCTACACCTTCAAATACTTGCTTTTTAAAAATCAGCTCCAAGACCCTGGCACTCTGCTGCTAAGTTTCCCTTTTCCCACAGGATCTGTCCCCAAGCCTGGCTTT
Organism: Heterocephalus glaber; assembly: GCF_053883595.1. NCBI lineage: Eukaryota > Metazoa > Chordata > Mammalia > Rodentia > Bathyergidae > Heterocephalus > Heterocephalus glaber. The sequence goes on from NW_028258451.1 coordinate 2,059,017, forward strand.
GACAGGGCCTGGGGTGCAGGGGACCCAGATTGGACCCTGGAGATACTGAACCCCCTTTGCCCAACACAAATGTGGACAAGATCCTCAAGAGCAGCTGCTGATGGTTCCAAGTGGGAAGCAATGCGCTTGGCCTGGGAGTTCTCCAAGCAGGTACCTTCCTGCTGCTTGTTCCTGGATTGGGAAGGTAGCGGTGGGCCCTTCCCAGATCAGAAGCACCTGCGAGTCAGCCTTGTGGCCCATCAACTGAGCCCAGGATGCTGAAAACTCTCAAACCTGCAGTGGGAAGAATGCTAATGAGCCGTCCCCAGTCAATGGGAAGGGAGGAGGTCACCTGCTTCCCTCCCACAGCCTAGAAAATTTTGGCGGTGGGGCCGCCCAGCGCTTCTTTCTGCTTTGGGAGGTGTTTTTGACAGGAAGGAGCCAGGTAGCCTAATTCCCTTCAGGGGTGAGTAGTCTACTTTCTTCTTGCTTCCTACCCACTCTTTCTTCACCATCTCATTTTCTTAGTTGCAGTGACAGACACTTAGGTTCACCAAGCCCATTGGGTCCACGTTGAAAATGCAAAGCAAAGGTCAGAATTTAAACTCTGAAAATTGCCATCTCTCATTGATAAAATCCTTGCCGACCTCTGAAACTTAACTTCCAGCCTTTGAGGTGGAGTCCTACATGCTTAAGGTTTCCTCGGGCTGGGGATCCGGAGACTGATGAAGCTAGAAAAGCCCCGAGAGCAGAGCGGGGTGTGGTGGTTACCTCTGGTGCTCAGAGGCTGGGCAGCCACTGGGAGATGTGGTCTCAAAACTTAAAACAGCTGAGATGCGCAGGAGGAAGAGGGGCTTAGGGAGGGAGCTGGTGGGGTGGGAAAATGCTCAGGTTCATGCTGTCCCCCTGCTAGTGTCCCCTCAGCACAAGGTGACATCAGGTCACCCTGTACCTCGGCCACGGCGCCAGCCATTGGTCTCCAACACTCGAAACTTAAAACTCAGTTCCGTCCTTTGTCAAACGGTGGACAAAGTGGGTGGTAGGAGTCTGTGATGTTTTAAAGTTCTATGGGCTTTGTCTCAGGTGGTCAGGATTGTACCAGGGAACCAGACATGACAGCCTTTTAGCTCCTAAAAACATTTACCTATTAAGATGGCTATTTTTGTTTTTGTCATTTTTTTACTTAAATTCTTTTATTGGTACATTTTAGGTATACGATTCATTTCCATTTATCATTGGGTGCTTGTACCTGTACATGACGTATCTTGGTTCTTATTTTTCCCCCATTACCTGTGTGCCCTTCACCCCCTCCACCCTCCCCTATTTACAAAGACTTCATTTCCCTTTTTTTTCTTTCTCGTAATTTTTCCTTTCCCTTCTTTCCTTTCCCCTTCCCCTCCCCCCACCCCTACCCCTTTGGACCTTTTCCTGTTTCAAAGTATCAATTATTCATTATTAATCCTTTTACTCTTTATTACACTTTCAGTTTCTCACACTAGAGAAACTATTTGGTATTTACACATGTGTGCCCTATTCATTTCACTTAAGAGGATGGCCTCAATGTGCATCCATTTGGCTATAAACGACTCTAGTTTCTCATTCTTTATGGCTGAGTAGTACTCCATTTTATAAAAAAAAATATCTTCTTTATCCAGTTTCCAGTCAGTGGGCACTTGGGGTGTTTGAAGCTTTAGCTATTACAAACTGTGCCGCAATAAACATGGGTACACATATATCTCTGTGGTATGATTCTTTTAGTTCTTTGGGGAAGATCCCCAGCAGGGGAATAGCTGGGTCAAATGGGACCTCTAAGCCTAGTTCTTTGAGGTATCTCCATACTGATTTCCACAGTGGTTGCACCAGTCTGCACTCCCACCAGCAGTGGAGCAGGGTTCCTTTCTCCCCACAACCCTGCCAGCATTTGTTCTTGGTTGATTTCTTGATAGCAGCCATTCTTTGTGGGGTGAGATGGAATCTCAGTGTGGTTTTCATCTGCATCTCTCAAATGACCAGTGACGTTGAACATTTTTTCATATGTTTATTTGCTGCTTTTACTTCTTTGAGAAATGTCTGTTCATTTCAGATGCCCATTTTTGAATTGGGTTGAATTTGTGAGGGTCTGATTTTTTCCAGTTCTTTATATATTCTAGATAGTAGCCCTTTGTCTGAGTTACAGCTGCTAAAATTTTTTTCCCACATTGTAGGTTGTCTCTTAGCTCTGTTGGTGGTTTCTCTTGCAGTGCAGAAGCTTTTTAATAAGATGAAGTCCCAGTTGTTGATTCTTTCTGCTATTTCCCATGCTACTGAGGTTTTCTTCATAAAGTCTTTTCCTATGCCAATGTCTTCAAGAATTCTACCTAACTTATCTTCCAGCAAGTTTAGTGTTTCTGTCTTAATATTTAGATCTTTAATCCACTTCCATCTTAGTTTAGTGCATGGTGATAGATATGGGTCCAGTTTTAATCTCTGACAGGTTGAAATCCAGTTTTTCCAACACCATTTATTAAATAGTCTATCTTTCCCCCAATGAGGGTGGTTGGCTCCTTTGTCAAAGATGAGGTGACTGAGTATGTCTGGAGTGGCTTCTGCATCTTCTAATCTATTCCACTGATCTTCGGGTCTGTTTCTTTGCCCGTACCATGCTGATTTTATCACAGTAGCTTTGTAGCATAGTTTCAAGTTGGGGATTGTGATACCCCCTGCCATGTCTCTGTTGCTTAGAATTGCTTTTGCTATTCTAGGTCTCTTCTGGTTCCAAATGAATTTTTGGATTGTTTTCTCTAGTTCTGTGAAGTATATTATTGGAATTTCAATTGGCATTGGATTAAATCTATATAGCAGTTTTGGAAGAATGGCCATTTTCACTATATTGATTTCTCCTACCCAGGAACAAGGGATATCTTTCCATTTTCTTATATCCTCCTCAATTTCCTTTTTCAGGGTGCTGTAGTTTTCAGTGTAGAGGTCTTTTGCTTCCTTTGTTAGATTGATTCCTAGATATTTCATTTTTTGGGATGCTATTGTAAAAGGAATTGTTTCCCTAATTTCTCTCTCAATGGGTCTGCTATTTGTATATAAGAAGGCTATTGTTTTGTGAGTGTTGACTTTACATCCAGCTACTCTACTGAATCTGTCAATTAAGTCTAGAAGTCTTTTGGTAGAGTTTTTTGGGTCTTTTATGTAAAGTATCATATCATCAGCAAATGATGAGAGTTTCACTTCTTCCTTTCCTATCTTTATTCCTTTTATTTCTTTCTCTTTTCTAATTGCTATGGCTAATGTTTCCAGAACTATATTGAACAGGAGTGGTGATAGTGGGTATCCTTGTCTTGTTCTTGATTTTAGCGTGAAAGTTTTCAGTTTTTGACCATTTAGTATGATGCCGCCTGTTGGTTTTTCATAGATACCCTTAATCAGGCTGAGATAAAGACCTTCTATTCCAATTTTCTGTAGGGTTTTTATCATGAATGGGTGTTGGATTTTGTCGAATGCCTTTTCTGCATCTATTGAGGTGATCATATGGTTTTTGTCCTTGACTCTGTTAATATAGTATATTACATTTATTGATTTATGGATGTTGAACCATCCTTGCATCCCTGGGATAAATCCGACTTGGTCAGGGTGTGTGATCTTCTTGATGACCCTCTGTATTCTGCCAGTATCTTGTTGAGGATATTTGCATCTATGTTCATTAGGGAGATTGGCTTGTAGTTCTCTTTTTGGGTTGGGTCTTTCCCTGGTTTTGGAATCAAAGTCACACTTGCTTCCAGTAATGAGTTTGGAAGCTTTGCTTCCCTTTCAATTTCCTTGATGAGTTTAAAGAGTAATGGCATTAGTTCTTCTTTAAATGTCTTGTAGAATTCAGCAGTGAAGCCATCAGGACCTGGGCTTTTCTTTGTTGGAAAATTTTTTATTACATTTTCAATTTCACTCATTGCAATTGGGGTGTTTAGAATTTCTATATCTTCTTCATTTAGCTTTGGCAATTCATATGTATCTAGGAATCTGTCCATTTCTTCTGTGTTTTCCATTTTGTTAGAGTACAGGTTCTTGAAGTAGGTATTGATGATCCTCTGGATCTCTGCAGGTTCTGTTGTGACTTCCCCTTTTTCGTTCTTAATTTCATGGATTTGAGTCTTTTCTTTCCTTTTTTTGGATAAGGTTGGCTAAAGGTTTATCAATTTTATTTATTCTTTCAAAAAACCAACTCTTTGATTCATTGATTTTTTTTGTATCATTCTCTTAGTCTCCATTGCATTGATTTCTGCTCTGATCTGTATAATGTCCTCTCCTGTGTGGGCTTTGGGTTTGTTATTCTCTTCCTTTTCTAGGCGTTTGAGGTTCTGCAGTAGGTTATTTATCTGAGTTCTCTGTTGTCCTAATATGGGCATTCACTGTTATGAATTTCCCACGTAGAACTGCTTTCATTGTGTCCCATAGATTCCTAAATGTTGTACTGGCATCATCATTTGCTTGTAGAAACTGTCTAATTTCTTCTTTAATTTCCTCTGTGACCCATTGGTTGTTCAGGAGGGTGTTATTCAATTTCCAGGTGTTTGTGGGAGTTTTGCAGTTTCTCATGTTATTGATCTCCAATTTTATTGCACAATGGTCTGATAATATACAGGGGGTAATTTCAATTCTTTTATATTGACTTAGACATGTATTGTGAGTCAGCATGTGGTCTATTTTGGAGAATGACCTGTGTGCAGCTGAAAAGAATGTGTATTCTGATTTTGTGGGGTGGAACACTCTGTAAATATCTATTAAGTCCATTTGTTCAATAGCTTGGTTCAGTTCTAGAATTTCGTGGTTAATTTTTTGTCTCGATGATCTGTCTATTTGTGATAGTGGGGTAATGAGGTCCCCCACTACAATTGTATTAGTGCTTATTTGGTTTTTCATGTCCATTAATATTTGTTTTGTATAGTTGGGAGCATTTGTATTTGGTGCATATATATTTAGGATTGTCATCTTCCTCTTGGATTGTTCCCTTCACAAGGATGTAATGACCATCTTTGTCTCTCTTAATTAGTTTTGGTTTGAAATCTACTTTGTCTGTAAATAAGATTGCTACTCCTGCTCTTTTCTGGGTTCCTGTTGTGTGGAGAACTGTTTTCCATCCTTTTACTTTCAGTCTATGAATTTCCTTTTGAGTTAGGTGTGTTTCTTGTATACAGCATATTGCTCAATTTTGCTTCTTAATCCATTCTGTCAGTCTATTTCTTTTGATTGGTGAATTGAAGCCATTAACTTTGATAGTTATAATTGATAGATATTGACTCATCCTTGTCATGATGTTTTACTGTTGTTGGCTTTTACTTCTTTTTCCCCCTTTCCCTTTAGTTTCTTACCTTGTCTGGTGGCTTCCCTCTGTTGAGCCTCATGGAGTTGTGACCTTTGTTGCCTTTTTCTAGGATATTGCTTAGAATTGTTTGGAGTGCTGGATTGGTGTTCATGAAATTTCTCAGGTGTTCTTTATCATGGAAGTATCTAATTTCCCCATCAATTTTGAAAGATAATTTTGCAGGATACAACTGTCTAGGTTGGAAGTTATTTTCTTTTAGGGCTTGAAATACTTGACTCCAGGCTCTCCTTGATTTGAGGGTTTGTGTTGAGAAGTCTGCCGTGATTCTGATGGGCTTTCCTTTATAAGTGATTTGTTTCTTTTCTCTCACTGCCTGTAGGATTTTCTTCTTCTGTTGGGTTTCTGGGATCTTGACTATTATATGTCTAGGTGTAGATTTTTTTTTATCATGGCTGGGTGGAGTTCTGTATGCCTCACTTATCTGTATGTCCAATTCTCCACCTCTGTCTGGGAAGTTTTCTACTATTACTCCTGTGAACAGTTTTTTTAATGTCATTTGTACTTTCTCCTGTTTTTTCGTGGACTCCTATCAGTCTTATGTTATTCTTCTTTGCATCATCTAGCAGCTGTTGAATTGATTTCTCATGGTGCCTTACTATTTTTAAGAAATCTCTGTTTTCATGGTCCTTCACCACAATCCTGTCTTCTATATCTGATATTCTATCTTCAGATTCTCTTAATCTGCTCTGCATGCTTTCAATGGAGTTTTTAATCTCCTGAATATCTGTTTGAATCTGTTTCATGGATTCCATTTCTTTCTTATGTTGGGTGATCATGTTTTCCATTTCTTATGCTGGGGATTCCTGGCTTCCAGCATGTTTCTGAGCTTATCTATTTTTTTTTTTTATCAGTTTCTGTTCTAGAGCCTCTAATCATGTCTTTCACTCTGCTCACCATGTCTGTATTTATCTGGGAGATTATTTCTGCTTTGAATTTTTCTAGAGCCTCATTCATCTGTTTTGTTACTTCCTGTGCTATCAGTTTAGGGTGTCCAGGTGGTTGATTATCAGACTTTTGCACCTCATTTCCCCCCAGAAATTGCCTTTTGTGGGGTGGAAGTCTGGGTTTGTCAGTTGCTTAAATGCCTTCTCATTTTTGTTTTTGGTACTGTCCCTGGTTTAGTTCCTGGGTTGATATTATGAAGTTGTTTATTGTTAAGTATCTTTGTTGATCTATTTAAAACTCTTATGGAATGATTGCTTCTCAGAGGTGTCTTCCAGATATAGCCGGTCTTTAGGTTTCGAATCTCTAATGACTCTGAGGCGATCTCATTTTCATTATACCAGGAAGGAAAACTGTTTAGATCAATCACAACACCTTAGCCCAATTCATACAATCAGCAACACCATAGCATCAAATACCTCTTAAAGAATGACAATTTGTGGTAGTTATTAATCTATCATTTCTAAAAAATAAAGGGCCTCCTTCAAGGTGTGTCACTGCTGTCACAATAGACAACGTGGGCAGCAGTGTGCAGTTATAAGTCAATGAGTCTCAGTAAGCTAGTCCCAGACCCGTGAGATTCAGCCAGATTTCTGATTGTAAGTCCCAAGATGAGCTCCCTGTCCTCCTGCAGGGTTGCACTCTGCAAGTTTCTACTGCAGGTTTCAGCTGCTTTTCCCCTGAAGAAAGTCCAGTTTCCAATGGGAGCTGATGATCCCTCCAACTTACCAAGCATGGTGGTCTGGTGTGCCTTTATTGCAGAGATTCCCTTCACTTTTCCGGTGGGCTTGTTTTCATCAGGGAGCCTGAGACAGGCACTCTCTCTGTTGTTCACTTCTGGAGCTCAGGTCAATGGCTTTTATGTCCCCCTGTGCCTCTGTGGAACCAAGTAGCTGCACAGTCAAAAGGCCAGAGGCCGGGGTGGGGGGGAGTGTTGTGGGAGGCACCCGCGCGGCTCAGCCTTCAGCTGGTGGGCCTGCTGGGGGGGGGTGTCCTCCTCACCCTGTCCTGGTGGCTGGTGGGAAGCTGGTGGAGCTGGAATAGAAAGTCTTTATCTCAACCTGATTAAGGCTATCTATGAGATACCAACAGCCAACATCATACTAAATGGTCAAAAACTGAAAACTTTCATGCTAAAATCAGGAACAAGACAAGGATGCCCACTATCACCCCTCCTGTTCAATGTAGTTCTGGAAACATTAGCCACAGCAATTGGAAAAGAGAAAGAAATAAAAGGAATAAAGATAGGAAAGGAAGAAGTGAAACTCTCATTATTTGCTGACGATATGATACTTTACATAGAAGACCCAAAAATCTCAGGCAAGAGCCCAACTCTTCAGGCGATCCAGAAGGTGGGCGGGACACCCGGAAGCTTGCTCCCCTGAATGAGCGCAACAGGCTGAGCGCAGGGCCGCGGCCGGAGCTGGGCTTGGGATGGACAAGCTGAAGAAGGTGCTGAGTGGACAGGACACCGAGGACCAGAGCGGCCTGTCTGAGGTGGTTGAGGCATCATCATTAAGCTGGGGTATCGGGATAAAAGGATTCATCGCATGGTTTGCTATAAGGATTCTCTGCTTGCTGTTGGGAACTTTTCTGCTATGGGTGCCTGATAAGGGAGTCTCCCTCTTCGCAGTGCTCTACACCTTGGGTAACATCGCATCAATTGGGAGCACCATCTTCCTCATGGGCCCCATGAAGCAGCTGAAGCGCATGTTTGAGCCCATGTGTCTGATTGCGACGATCCTGGTGCTGTTGTGCTTTGCAGTCACCTTGTGTTCTGCCTTTTGGTGGAAAAAAAAGGTACTTGTGCTCATCTTCTGCATTTTACAGTCCTTGACCTTGACGCGGTATAGCCTCTCCTTCATTCCATTTGCAAGGGATGCTGTGAAGATGTGTTTCGCTGTGTGTCTTGCATAATTCACTGTCAGTTTTGTAAAGCCCTGAAGGCACCATGGCTGGAAGCTGGTGGTGAGCTTTGTAAATATCCTCTCAACCTCTGTCTTACAGACATGTGCCTTGTTGCCTGCAACTAGAATATTTGAGGGTGGCTTTCAAGCAGCAGTAGATTCCCAAACCCAGTGTCTCTAACACCATCCGAGAGGTGGGTTCTGTGTCTTACAGAGCAGAATCATCCTGTTTTCTCTTAGGATGGTGTCCCACTGAATTCTCACAAAACCTTGCTAAATAGCAGGAGCTGAGCCTCAGGTAGAAGCAGGCACCTCCATCAGAGGTCACAGGGGTGCCACAGTGACGGACACAGAATTGGGGTCAACATGGACTTTGCATGTTTGTCCCTCTGCATGGAGCTCACCGCCACTCCTCCACCCAGTGGGCCATGCTTGTACCCCAGTGTCCGGGAACAAATGATTCTGCCCACCCCAGGCTGGGGCGGGGGGGGGGGGCGGCCAAGGGGCGCGGGAGAAATAATACCTTCTGGTGGTTCGTGTTCTTTCCTAATCTGGACCTAGGGTCTGCCGCAGTTCTGAAACACGCCTGACTGTGGAATGTGTTTCTGGCGTTCAACACAGAAACTTTTTTCTTGCTTTGTGCCCCTCCCACCCGTATCTCCATTTGTGATCTTCTGACGCTAGGTCACGTGAGAACGAAGTTGCAGAAAACACTGCTCCTTCCTTTTGGACAAGAGCCAAGAGGAGGTGAAAAAACTTGCCGCTTCCTCCTGTACTTTTTCCTCTTCATTATTCATAAATATTTGCTTTAAAAAACAAAACAAAACTCCGCCAAGATGGCTACTGTTTTTTAAAAAAGAAAATGAGCACCGGGGAGAATGCTGAGAAAATGGAACTTCAGTGCCTCACTGATGGAGCGGAAAACTTGAGTGGCTGCTCAGTGTGTTAAAGGCCGCATCTGTGCTTTCCTGACGCCCTGCTTCCGGGTGTGCACCGTGAGGGCGGAAAGCAGGGGCGCAGGCAGATATCTGCTCACCAGCAATCACAGACGCAAAAGGTAGAAAGGACCCACAGGGCCCGAGAGATGAATAAGGAAACCGTGGAGAACACAGTGCGTGGCGCTTCCGGCAGGTGCCTCCACACGGTTGGACCGGGTCACACTACTCGAGTGACGCGCGGCTAATGTCGCGTTTCCACGGGTGGAAGCTTCTAGAAGGGGCAAAATCAGACAGAAGTAGAACAGAGGCCGCCAGGGCTCGGAGGAGGCAGCGGGGAAGGGGGAGGCGCCAACTGCTGGGTACGGAGGCTCTGGTAGGGATGGCGGAAGCCCTCCCTCATGAAGGAGACGTCGTCGGTGCTGTCTGACCTTCTGTCTCTTTTTTGTATCTTGATGCCGTCCAAGTGGACTTATTGTCCCCAAAACTTACTGTCCACCGAAAGCGCTCTTGGCACAAGGTCTCCTGCAGCGCTGGCCGCCCCGGCGCAGTTGGGAGCCGCTCGGCACCAAACCTTTCTTTCTCGATTTCCGGGCGGCCCTCCCGAGCGCGGTCCCACCTCTCTGGCTTCCGCCTCTCAGCGCCCTCTGCTGTCGCCACACGTGAGGGCCAGGCCTTGCACTTCCTCTCTCCACCTGATGGTTTCACTCTATCCTTGGGTTGAAATACTGTTTATCTGTTCAAAAGCCACTAAGGACAGTGCAGATCCCCTCGTGAACCCAACTTCCCGTGGGGTGTCGCCATCCAGAGGACTCAGACTCCTGGTAGACGCCCAGAAACCTCCTGACTTTTCACCCCACACAAAAGCCTGTCGTTCCCCTGGTCTTTCCCATTTCCAGTAATGGTAACACCAGCCCGTCATTTGCCTAAGCTAAAAGCAATCGTTTTGTTGTCTTTGCAATTTCCATACCCCACATCCAGGCCACTGGCAAGTCCCACCAACTCTGATTCCTGAATGCAAGTGTCTAGAAAAGAGAAATCCAGAGAAACAGCAGTAGATCCGTCTCCCCCTGTCAGGAAGAGGAGTGAGGAGTTACTGCTTCATGGGCACGGGCTTTCCTTTTGGGGTGATTTTTAGAATCACATGTCACTTAATGACAGGGACCACTTTGTCACTGTGGAAACGTCACGGGGTGCACCCACTGAGACAGTTGCTGCTCAGCGACACTCATGGAACCAAACACGTGGTCCATCAGACTGAAATGCTGATGCACCAGGAGTGACTTGGAGAGGCGGCAGCCACACAGGGGTCAGTGCCCCAAATGCCTTGCTGTTAGACACTTTGAAACGGGTGATTTTACCCTTTCACTTCCATAAAATCAATCCTATGGAATCGGTCTTCAAAATACAGTGAACTTCTGTTCATGAATGCTTTTGTTTGTGCACAATTTGGTTCACAAACAGAAGCGTTTGGCAAAACTTTGGTTTGGGTTGCCAGTTGTGCACTGGGTGACAGATGCGACCGCAGCCATCTTTCCAACATGAACACAACGTGGCCATCTTTTCCAGAGTCGTGGAATGAATTAAGTCCATGAACTGAGGTAGCACTGTGTGCAGAATACGGCCCCTTTCTGCACCTGCTGCTCCCCCTTCAGCCCCGCCCCAGGACCCATCTCTGGCTCCCATGTGGTCTCCTCTTTCTAACCCTGTGCTCAGCACCGGCACCAAAGGACCTGCTGAGCGTAGCAGCCCTGTCGCAGTGCTCCACCCAGAGCCCGCCTACATCGCCTATCTGGGAGATCAGTGCCCCAGACAGGCAGGTCTTGCATTCTTTCTGTCACCTCCTCAGACGCCCACCTCGGCCATTCCCCTCCACTCACTCTGGTCTCCTCACTGACCTCGAGCAGCTCCAGGCTGCTGGCCACAGGGCCGTGATGGCTCGCCCTGGTTTCTCTGGAAACGTCCCCAGGATGCCCACACAACTGCTCCGTGATCTCCTTCCTCCCAGCAGCCTGTGCACGACCTTGTCTTGCTGAGTATCCTTTCCTCACTTCCTGTTCTCATCCTGGGCTTTCCTGGTCACTGTGTATTTCGCCTTCAACCACATCAGTTAAACTTTATTTTCATCCGCTGAAGTGATAACTCATGAGAGCAAGGGGATTTTTAAAAGTTCTTTGTTTGCCAGCGTATTTTCAGTGCCAAACCTTGACAGCTTGGCACCTTTTGGATGGATGTTTGAGAGGCAAACCTGTAGGCATGTGCTGTGCAATGTTTGTGTCATCCAGAAATCGTATGTTGGAGCTCACGTCTGAGGGGACGTGGTGTTTGAGGCAGGGCTTTGGGAGTGGTCATACCAGGGGGACAGAACTTCCATGGCCGGGACTAGCGGCCTTACCAGAGGCCACCGGGAGCGCTCCTTCCTTCCACCAGATGAAGACGCAGCAGGGAGGTGAAATCCGTGAGCAAGGAAGGGGGGGGGGGTGTCACCAGACGGCAAACCTGCCAGAGCCCTGGGCCTGGGCTTTCCAGCCTCCAGGGGTGTGAGAAATAAATTGCTGCTGCTTATAACCCATCTGTTGTCTGGGACCTGTAGCGGCCTGAAGGGACCGACAGGCTGCCCTATCGGTGGTGGTCGGAGGTGGGCGTCCGTGTGTCACCTCGTGTGTACATGCGGTCTGCAGGTGTCCTAGAAGCAGAACCTCTGCATCACAGCTCTCTGCACAACCCACTGGGGATAGCCGGCGGAAAGGTCTTCCTGCTAGGGTTCCCATGCAGTGCACGAAAAGAAGCAAAATGATTTCATTGCAACACCGCCCTCTGCCCTCCGAATTTCTTAAAACTGCAGTTCAGCGTGGCTGGGAGGTGACCAGCAATTCTCATGCAATGCGTAGAGATAGACAACCTTCCTGTGGCTGGGTTCCGTTCCTGCAGGCAGCGCCACCCACTGGGTGGGAGGAGTGCTAGCACCTTTGTCATGGGAACAAGTCCAGCTATTTGGACCCAAAGCCGAACAGAAAGTTTAACACGGTTAGCCAGGCATGGCTGCCCTCCTATAACCCCAGCATTCTTGGGGGCTGAAGCAGGGAGTTCACAAGTTCGGGCTCAGCCTGGGTAACAGCAGTTTCGCAAGACTGTTTCAAAAACTAAAAATAAATAAATGGGCTGGGCATGTAGCTCGGGACGTAGGTCCTGGGTTCAACCCCCAGTATCATACACACACACACACACTAACATGTTTGTCTAGGGCCGAGGGTTTAGCTCAGTGGTTTTGCTGCCTCCTGCGCAAGCGCAAGGACCCGAGTTCAATCCCCAATACTAAAAAAAAAGTTTATCTAGAAATTTGGGTGTTAAGTTAGAAGTTACGAGGGGTACCGGGTGTGGGAGTGCAGACCTGTAATCCCAGCACTTGGGGGGCTGAGGCGGGAGGACTGCCACAAGTTTGAGGCCAGCCTGGGCTAGGTAGTGAGTTCTAGCCCAGCTTGAACTACACAGTGAGATCCTGTCTCCAAAATTATAAAATAAAAAAGAAGTTATGAGGGGGAAGTTGTTGAGTAAGAAGTTACGATGGAATGGAGTTTGGGGGAGGACAAAAATTTACCTGTGATGTCAGGAATAAACACTTTATTCACTTTGAGATTACTTCTATCCCAAATGGAGATTTCTACTTGGTCACATAGTTCCTAGATTTTCGATATTTTACCTGATTCTGATTTTGTTTAAGTGCTCATAAAAGTGTTGATATAGGGCTGGGGATTTAGCTCAGTGGTTTCGCCGCCTGCTGCGCAAGCGCAAGGACCCAAGTTCGATCCCCGGTACAAAAAAAAAAAAAAAAAAAAGTGTTGGTATATGGCTTAGCTGTTCCTCAAAGGAAAGTACAGGAAATGAAGATCACAAAGTGGATTTGAGATGAAGCCCTTGTGGTCAGCGCACCCTGCTTTCCACAGCATGGACGGGCTTTGAGGAGCGTGGCAGACGCACAGTGTACTCTGCCACACATGGATAGAGGGTCTGCCCTTGGGGGCAAGGACGTGCCCTTGCTTTTGTGGTACTGGGGATTTACCCAGGGCCTTTGCACTGAGCTACATCCCCTGCCCTTAAAAACAAATTTACACTGAGACAAGACCTCATTAAATTGCTAGACTGCCCAGGCTGAGCTCAACCTTGCAATCTTCCTGCCTCAGCCTCCTAGACTGCTGGGATTGCAGTCATGCACCACTAGCGCAGCTTGTTTCCATTTTCTTCTCCAGTGTCCGCACAGGCCTCACCTGCACTCTCCCTGACACTGAGGTGACAGGGACCAGATGACCGCAGCAGCCCGAAATCGCACTCGCCCAGCCCTGCACCCCCCCCCCCGGCTGCACTTCCTCTCTGTGCCCCCAGACGCCTGCCTGCTCCCCCGCCTCCCTTCGGGACAATGGGCTCATGCTGTACATGGCCAAGCTGAGCACAGGGGAGCTACAAGGGTTCAAGCAGCTGCTAGTGGAGAAGCTCATGACCAGCTCCAGCCCCGTCACCGGGGACCAGCTGAGCTCGGCCAGCTGGGCGGAAGTGGTTCACCTCTTGGTGCAGCAGTTCCCTGGCCGGCAAGCTTGGGACGTGGCCCACAACATCTTTTCCAAGATGAACCAGAAGAAAATGTGTGTCAGGGTGCAAAAGGAGCTCAAAGGTGAGGGATGGTCCGGCACCAAGAACGAGGTGGGCTTGGGCCGAGGAGCTAAGTACCTGGTACCAGACCCCAAGGGGCCTCCTGGCCACCTGACAGAAAGCAACAGTCTGGGAAGGCGGACCTCGAAGGGCAGAATCTGTCGTCTGTGTCTGCAGGTGCTGCCTATAGGAGATGCGCGAAGGACAGAGGGGGCGAGCTGAAAGGCTCGCATCACCCAGTGAAGGGACAGATTCTGAGGGCCACGCCACTCGCGGGGCGATTTCCTCACCTGTGAACATCACAGCGCGCAGTTGGAGAAGCTACGGTGGCCCTGAGGTCACGAGGTGACAGGGCCACGGGGCACCCCTGTATGCGTGGTCCATGGCTGCATCTGCAGACGCCAGAAGGAGCGGGGCAGCCAGGGTGACGCCCACCGTGTGAAGAGCAAAGGCTAACAGGGGCCATCTCCTTGCGGTCCAGGCCCGTCCAGGAGGCGCGGCAGCCCCGCACCTCGCGCCCAGTGACACCTCTGCCACTGTCCTGGGCCCCTGTCCCCGGGCTGACCCCTGCCCAGTCCCAACGGAGGCCCTTTCTTCTGTGTTCCAGGCCTTCTCCCAACCTGGGGGCCTGAGGATGAGCGTCCGGGAGAAACACAAATGACCCTGGACAAGGAGGAATCTGGTAGGTGGCAAGGGTGACAGCGGGCCAAGGGTGGGGGGGAGGCTTCAGTGCCGCAGGGCAGCTGGGAGCAGGGAGCAGTCAGAGCCTGAGCGCAGCGTCTGCAGGTCCCCTGACCAGAGCAGCTGCTCACGGCCAGGCTCCCTGCCCAAGGCTGCACCTCTGGGGGGCTCAGCCCAGGACAACCTCTCCCTGCCTGGAGTGTCTCTGTCACCACACGAGCGGTGGCTGCCTGGCAACTCCAGCAGGGACTGGTCTGCAACACCCCAGCGAGACCCCGGGAGTGAGTCCGCAGTGGCTGGGATGGGCTTGTGTGTGGCTGTCCCTGGTGTCTGCGGACAGACCCTCAGCACTAGACTCCATGGCTCCTCGGTCCCGTGCATAAAGTAACATTGTGTCTGCATGTAACCCACGCAGGCCCTCCTGCGTGCCGTGAACAATCTCTAGATTTTATCTGCTGTAGGAGACGGCTACTCCATATGGGTCAGGGAACGAGAAGAAATAAAGCCCACACAAGCTCAGCACAGGTTTTTCTCGTCTGTGCAGCTGGTTGAATCCATGGCACTGTGCAGAGCTCCTGGACACAGAAAGCAGGGGATTTATGACACAGCTTGAGGTGGGGAGTCACGGGCCGGTGCAGTGGACAGAGTCAGAAGGAGCGGTTTTCCAAAGAAAAATTGGAGTACACTCTCAGAATGGGAGCAGTGAATCTGCCCACATCCCTGAGCCCCTGGGGCTTCCAAAGCAGGACTCGGCAAGGGCCCAAGGTGTGTGAGCGCCTGGGTAAGGAAATGAGGCCCTGCTGCCGCTCCTCTCTCAGTGCGCTCGACCTCACCAGCAGCAGCACCCGCATCCCGAGTCTCCAGGGTGGACGCCTGGACGATCCGTGGCCTGCTCAAAGCCAGGCTGCTGAGGAGCAGAGAGCAGACTCCTGGAGAGCTCCTGCTCCCTGGAGCCCAGGCCGTGGGCCTCGGCCCTCCCGGGACAGTGCAGGGGTGGACGTTAGAGGCAGGTCCTCAGGGTGCCCCTCCTCCTGCACTTTATTCAGAGACGGAAGCTTCCATCCAGGCTGCTTTCCTCGAAGCCGAAGCCAAAGCCGAGGTCAGCCCTGGGGCGGGCGGCTGGAGGCCCTGTGACTTGGGTGGCCGCGCCCCGGCACTTCCCTGTCTGCTGATCGAAGCAGCCTTGCCTTCCGGGTTGGGGTTGGGTGGACACAAGGCTCGTTTTCTTGCTGTTCTCTCAGTCCTCACCAATTACTCCTCCTCTGGGTCCTGAATCTAGACCAGATAAGGGCGTACAAACTCCGAGTCACGGAGAAGTACTCCCCAGCGTGGGATGGGACGACATGGCCTGGAAGCCAGGCAGACTTCTTGTACCGAGCGGCTCGCAGGCACCAGGAGCTCTTGACGTGTCTCTTCCTGCCCAGGAAGCCCGAGTGTGCGCCGCCCAAGGCCGTGGTGATCCAGGGGACCCCGAGTATCGGGAAAACGACGCTGGCCAAGCAGGTGATGCTGGCGTGGGCCTGGGACTCATTCTACGCCCACAAGGCCTGGCACGCTTTCTACTTCCACTGCCAAGAAGTGACCCAGGTGCCAGAGCAGAGCTGCTTGGAGCTGATCGGGCACCAGCTACCTGGGTCCCCTGCTCTGGTGTCCAAGATCCTGTCCAATCCAGAGCTCCTCTTCGACGGCTTTGAGGAGCTCACACCCACTCTCCTGCAGGAGCCAGAGGCTCTCAGCGGAGACTGGAAGTAGCGGTTGCCCAGCTCCGCTCTGCTGAGCAGCTTGCTGAGCAAGACGATGCTGCCACAGGCCTCGCTGCTGGTGGCCGTGCGGCCGGCATCCTGGAACACCGTGAGCCACCTGCTCAGCCAAACCTCTATGGTCACCCTCACCGGGTTTGATAGGACAGAAACAATCGAGTACTTCAGGACATATTTTGGCCACAAGAGGGAGCTCGAACAGGCTGTGAGCTTCGCCCTGGAGAACGAGACGCTCTTGTCGCGGTGCCGGGTGCCTGTGGTGTGCTGGATGGCCTACTGAGGCCTGAGCCAGTGGGGTGTGTGGAGCGTGGATGTCTCCCGGCCGTGTCCCAATGCCACCTCCATGCTGGCCCTGCACCTCTCCACCCTCTTCCCAGACTTGGCCAAGGGTCTTCCTGGCCGGATGGCCCCGGGGCCCCTGGAGGGTCTGTGTCACCTGGCGGCCAGCGGCATGAGGATGGAGCAGTGGGTGTTCAGCAAGGGGGACCTGGTGAAGGCCAGGGTGGAGGACAGCAGTGTTGCCGCCTTTCTCAGTGCCAATATTCTCCGGAGGGTCAATGGTCAGAGCGACTGCTATGTCTTCGTCTTCTTTGTCTTCCAGGAGTTGTTTGCTGTCTTCTTTTACGTGCTCTTTTTCCCACAAAGACTGAAGAATTTCCAAGTGCTGGGCAGCATAGACATCCAGAGCCTGCTGGCCGGGCCTGTGGACGTCTGGCACTTCCTGACCAACATGGGGCTCTTCCTGTTCGGCCTCTTAAACTCGGACTGTGCCTCCATGATGGAGCGCGCCTTCCAGCACAGGGTAACCTCGGTGAACAGGGGCAAGGTGCTCAAAGTCCTGGCTGAGATGTACCAGTACCACCTGCCCATCCCAGGCTGTGGGCTGCAGCAGCTGTTCCACTGCCTGTCGGAGGTCGGCCAGGAGACCTTCCTGAGCTGGGCCCTGCGAGGCTTGTGCAAGGCCACTCTGACGCTGGACAGCGACCAGGACGCCCAGGCCTCTGCCTTTTGCCTCAAGCACTGCCGGGATCTGAAGCGGGTGGAGCTGACCCTCTCGGCAGCCCTCCAGGAGGCGCTGGGGCCCAAGCCTGTGGACAGCCTTCCCCTGGCTGCGTGAATGTGGGCTTCGCCCCCTCCTGCCCGAAGCCTCTGGGGCCCCAGAGCGCAGGCCCACGGGACGATCCTATTCCGCCTTCCCCTCCTGCCACCCGTCTCCCCATCTTCAAATGCTCTTCCCAGCTCCACAAAGTCCACCTCCTTTATTTTGTTCTTAAACTGTCTATACTCTGGGTGTTCATATAAGAAAACCCATGTGATAGTTAAGCTTGAGCGGCTAACGCATTTCATTCAGTGTCATGGTGTCAGGGTGCGCCCATTTTCCTACAAGGGGCCGATCTACCCTTCACTGTGGCAGAGTGGTGCTCCGTGGGGCCTAGCACTGCATTTTCCTTCCGCGCGGATCTGTCGGGGGACTTACAGGCCACTTCCAAGATTCAGCTGTTATGAATGGTGCTGCTGCAGGCATGGGTGAACCTGAGTCTGTAACTCTTTCAGGAATACAGTGGAAGGGAAACAGCGGGGTCAAATGGAGTTTTAGTTTTTGAGGAATCCCCACACTGCTTTCCATAGCGGTTACACAGTTTACACCACCAGAGGAGAAGGGTCCTTTTCCCCCACATCCTCTCCAGCATCTGTTATTATTTGATTTCCTGGTGATGGCCGTTCTTTCTGCGGTAAGTGGAACCGCAGAGTTGCCTTAATTTGCAACCAAAACATGGGCGACTGAATGAGGAGACGCCTGGGGGAGAAGAAGCGGAGATGCCAACGCTCGCCGCCCCACCTACCCTCAGCCAGCCGGGCCGGCCTCCCAGAGGTCTGAGCCGCGTCCGGGACAGCGCAGCAGGACCGGCACCGCCGCTGGTGGGGAGGCATCTGCTCCGCGCTCAGCACCAGCGAGGGCCTGGCGGGCCTGGAGATGACGGCTGTCACCATGGCGCCTGCCTTCGTGTGGCTGCTGGCAGCCGCCCTAAAGCACCCCGAGGGTCTCCTGCGCAGCCTGTCGTAAGTGCGCTGCATCCCTGCGGCTCGCTCTGGGTCCTTTCCTGTGTGCGCCATGTGTCCTCTGCCGGGTTGCAGTGCGGCGCTGGGTGAGGGTGGCAGGAAGGGACCAGGGACTGCCTGACAGGCTGAGCTCAGCTCCATGGCCCTGGTAAGTTGTATTTCTCTGCAGAGGTGTCATCTGGTCGAGGTTGTTTAAACCCTGCTTTCCTAGGTCAGGTCTTGGTCTCTCGTCCCCCTGGCCGGAAGCGCTCTGTCCGCCCACCTCGAGGAGCTGGCGCATGGGCGGACACACCTTACCCCTCTCCCCTCCCTCCGCCTCTCCATCCCCTTCCTCCACCCGGAAGCTCTGTCTCCGGACTCCCTATCATATGTCTTTCCTTTTGCTCTCTATTTATACTTTGGGTTTCTCATGTAAGAAAAACCAAGTGATATCTAAGCTTGGGTGTCTGATTTATTTCACAACATTCTGGTCTCAGGATGCATCCATTTTCCTACAAATGACTCAAGTTTTTCCTTTTTTTTTTTTTGGTACCAGGGATCAAACTCAGGACCTTGCACTTGCAAGGCAGGTGCTGGAACCGCTGAGCTAAATCCCGGGCCCAAGTATTTCCTTCTTTATGGCAAAGTAGTACTCCATTGTGTGTGAATACCACATTGTCTTTATCCATTCGTCTGTTAATGGACACAGGCTGCTTCCAAGATTTAGCTATTGAGTTGTGCTGCTGTAGACATGGTGTGCACAGGCCACTGTAATATGATGTCTACAGTTCTTTTAGGAAGAAACGTAGAAGGGGAATAGCTGGCTGAAATGAGGTTGCTACATTTAGTTTTTGAGGAATCTCCACACTGATTTCCACAGTGGTTGTGCCAGTTTACATTCCCACCAACAATATGGAAGGGTCCTTTTTCCCACAGCCTCACTAGCATTTGTTACTTATTTGATTTCTGTGGAATGAACATTCATTCTGGGTAAGATGGAATCTCAGTGTGATTTTAATTTGCATTTCTCTGGTGGTCATCTATTACAAGCTACAGTGATAAAAGACAGCATGGCACTGGCACAAAAACAGGCATGAGGATCAGTGGAACAGAAACAACCACAAACACATCAACAGTCTGATCTCTGACAAGGCCAGACCCGCACACCGGAGAGACGGGCTCTTTAGCAGATGCTGCCAGGAAAGCTGGCTGTCCACACACAGAGGGCTGAGTCCAGACCCACCTCTCTCGCCATGTAGTAAACTACAAAATGGACCAAAGAACTAAATACAAAAGGAAGGCTTAGCCTTCGAGAAGACGAAATAGGTGTCCCGGGTGTAGGCGGGACTTTCGGAGGGAGCCCTGAGTGCACAGGAAATAGTTCCAGGAGCCAGCAAATGGTATTAAACGAAAAACCTTCTGCACAGCAAAAGAAACAACCGCCAGAGTGAAGAGAGCCTACAGAACGGGAAAAGGCTTTAGCAGCTCCTCCTCACGCAGAGGACTGATATCCAGAACATGTAAAGAGCTCAGAAGAATTAGATCCCCAAAATAAGACCAATAAAACATGGGCAGGGAACTGAACAGACCCTTCTCAGAAGTACAACTGGCCGATAAATACCTAAAGAAATGTTCAACATCACTGGCCACTAAGAAACAACTCAATATTTTAAAATTTTGTTTTGTATTGTTTTTGAGACAGGGTCTCACTATGCACTTCAGGCTGGCCTTGCACTCAAAGAGACCCTCTTGGCCCAGCCTCCTGAGTGCTGGGATGACAAGGCATCTCCCACCAAGCCCGAGGATATTCTAACCATGGTCCCTTTCTGTGCTGGGAGCACTAGGCTGCCTTCCTCCTGTCTGACTGTTTGACACCAGTCCCATCCTCTCCTGTCCCTTCCTGGCCTCTGGCGACCACTGTTCTCCTGACTGCTGTGAGATTTCAGCTCCTTGTGCCGGGCTGTGCTTGCTCAATACGATGGCCCCCAGTTTCACCATGTTGTGACAAATGACGGAATTTCCTTTTTTTAAATGTTCCTTTATTTATTTTATTTATTTTGTGGCACTGGGGATTAAACCCAGGATCTTTGCACTGAGCTACTCTGAGTGATTCTGAGACGGGGGCTTGGTAAGTAGCCTGGGCTTAAACTTGGTAGCCTCCTGCCTCAGCCTCCCAGAGAGGCAGGATTCCCTTCTTTCTTGGAGCATTCCCTTGTGTCTCTCCCACATGTTTTCTCTCCCTCTCTGTCCTGTGTGCCAAGGGCCGATCCGAGGTGCTGGGTGAGCGGAGCCCCTGCAGGAGCGGGCTGTCAGCCCAGCAGGGTCCTCACGTCCTGTGAGTGGTTTGTGCACAGCGCCTCGGGCTTCTGTCCAGGCGCAGCCCTGCGTCAAGAAGGTGAGCAGCTCTGGGAGCCGGGCCTGGGTTAGGGTTGGGCTTCTGGCTAAGGCCAAGCTTCAGTTTCAGGTCCAGGAGACAGTGAATAGCGCTCTGGCCATGGGCCCTGCACTGCCCTGTGTCACAGGGCACCAAACCATGCTCCAGTCCTGCAGCCCAGAGGCAGTGAGGCTGGCTGGCGCTGCCCAGGGCTCCGTGCACTGAGCCTGGGGGTTCAGGGTCTTGGGCCCTTACACCTCGCCTATGACCTTCCTGGGTGTACGTGCTGGCCTGGCAGCCTCTGCTCTTCTCTCCATCCTCACTGCGGTCCCTGTGGGCGCCGCCTCCTGAGCCCTTCGGATGGTGTGGACGAATTCACTGCCTCACAGGCCTGGAACGGAAACTTAGACAGCAACGGACACAGACTTTACAGAGAGGGAGGCTGAGCTGAGAACGTGGCTTTTCTCCACCGGTGTGTTTGTGACACATGCTAAGTGCCGTCCCGAGAGCTGGTGCATGTATGTCCTGTCTTGATGACTCTCAACGCCCCAGCCTTCCCTTTCCCATCCCCTCCCATCTCCATGAAGTCTATCGCCCTGTTTCCTATCATCCTTTATTTTGCTCTTTAAATTATTTATACTTTGAGTTTCTAATTGAAGAGAAACCATGCAATATTTAGCCTGCTGTGCTGACTTATTTCACTTAACATTATGGTCTCAAGATCCATTCATTTTCCTACAAATGGCTCAAATTCATCCTTTTTGTGGCTGAGTAATACTCCACTGTTTATATACCACATTTTATCCATTTGCCTGCTGATGGGTATCTGGGCTGAGCTCCATGCTGCACGGATAGCAGCACACATAATCTTGACGATTTACTCACTCACCCTGACTTGCTGCATTTCCAGCACAGGTCTGTATGACTATGTGTTTGTGTTGGTCTTTAGCATTTGCAACCTGGTCTCTGCAGTGAGCCCAGGGAACCCAGTATGACAGCCACAGAACCTGCGGTGGCCCCGTTATAATCCGACTCTGCCTCCCTCTCCAGGTTAAAGGGTGTGGGCCCCAGCATGCTGCATGAAGACTTGTTCAGAGTCTTCGTTGAGAACTCTCACATGACGTCCCTGGAAATACAGTGCACAGAAGTGGGGTACCAGGCTGCGCAGCTTCTGCGTGCTACCCTCCACTCCCCCAAGTGCCACATTCAGAGTCTGAGGTGAGCCCTGGGCTGGTCAGAGCTGGGGGCTGGCACCTGTCTCCCCCAGGCCTGCACTGCTGCTGTTGCTGAGCTCAGAGACCAAGTGTGATTTCCGTTCCCTCAGACAGCATCTGCTGGTGGGGCGGCGCTGGGTGTGGAATTGTGCTTCTGATTCTTGAGCCATCTCCATACCATTTTGCACAGCGGCTGCTCTGACCCCACTTCCCATGGGCCAGGCTCGGGGCTCCCTTCCTCTGCCTCGGCACTCGAGGTCTGTGGCAGTTTGCACATGCTGCCCATGCCGGCCGGGTCTTCAGGACCACAGCCCAGACGTGTCTGGTGTGGGAGACTCAGCCTCTGCTGAGCAGGGCTAGCTCAGGGGTTTTGTAAGCCAGTTGTTAAACAGTATTTTAAAAAATTAAATCCTCCAAACTTCTTAAGCGAAGGTGGGCAGCAGATGCCCAAACCCACATCTTCCGGTTGTTCTAGTTTTACAATTAGGTCCGGCACACTTGTCATCACTGGCCACATTGGGTGTTCTGGGCTCTGCAGCTCATACAGTCTCGCTGCTCCACGGCCATAGCCCATTGGCGGACAAACAGATGTGGCTGTATTCCAATAAAACTATTATCACCGGGCCCAGGAGCACTTGCCTGTAATCCCAGCACTCCAAGAGGCTGAGGCAGGAGGATCGAGAAAGTTCAAGGCTAGCCTGGGCAATTTAGGGAGACTGTGTCTGAAAGTAATGTAAATAAAAAGGGCTGGAGGCGTAGCTCAGTAGTGGGGTACTTGCTACGCATGCACAAAGCCCTGGGTTCAATTCCCAGCATCTCACACACACACACACACACACTCACACACACACACCTCACAGCCTGTACAGTGTCAGCTTAGCCCCTGCCCGCTGCTGGTCTATGCCCTGAAGCTGCTGACGTCTCCTGGATCCACAAGGTGGAAACACGATGTCAGGGTCGTGACCTCCACGGGCAGCTGAACCCAGCCAGGAGGAGCTGGCGAGGGAGGAGTCAGAGGGTCGCAGCACCCAGCACCACCCAGCAGCCTGAGCGGGCCAGGACGGCTCAGCGCGAGGCCTGGCTTTGCCCGAAGGAGCTTCGGGACTCGGAGTCAGCCCCGTGGCTGCATCGCCTCCTCTCCCGCGTGCTTGTCCGGCAAAGGCGCGGAGGGAAGCTGTTTCCAGGGCCGGAGCCGCCTCGTCCTGTCCAGGGGTTGCGGCCCAGTGTGCGCTGGCCGCGCCTGGCACAGGCATACGGCTGGGGGAGTCGGGACCCCCGAGGCGCCCCCCAAGGGCCGTGACCCCAGCCCAGGCTCGGCGTGCGCATGCGTGCGTGTCCTGCATCCCCCCCAGGCTGGTGTCCTGCGTGGCCCCCCCTCGAGAGTGGGTCCTCCTGGCCCGCGACCTTCAAGACAGCGCACACCTGCAGACCCTGGCGCTGAGTGGAGCCTGCCTGGCGCTGTCGGCGGCGATCTTCGTGTCTGCGAGGCAGCTCCGGAGGTTGGCGTGAGTCCGCTGGGCGGCAGCCTGGGGTGACGGCGCGGCCCCAGCTGGCGGGGCGGCCCCTGGACCAAACAGAACCTCGCCAGCCCGTCTGAGCTCACAGTGGTGACACGCTGACACACTCACGGCGGCCATTCCGAGCCGGGGAAGGCTGGCATTTTAGCACTGGCCTCATCACACGTTTATCCTTAAGCAGGGAGTCGCTAAGCCCCACACTGCTCGAGACCCTCACACGAGGCGCGCCCTCCTTTCTGAGCAGTATTTTCCTGCTCCCTTCTGCGGTCGGCTCCTCTTCGCTGCCCATGTTAATGTTTGTGTGAACGTGCAGGGAGCTCTCTGCTGCCCTGCAGGCTGGGGTTTGCCCTGCTGCCCGCTCTTACAGTTACACGCGCACACTCGCGCATACACACGCACACACGGGTGCTGTGGCGGGCGTTGCTGCACAGGGCGGCCGTGCTGCAGGTCGCGCTCCTCCGGGCTGCGCACCTCCGGGCTCCGTCCACCCATAGCGCGTCTGACAGCTCCTCTGAGCCTTCGCAGCCCGCTTTCTGACCGCTTTTCCACTCGGTGGCGTGGGAACGGGATCCCGTTTTCATTGCGTCACGCTGATCCCTGACGAACGCTTTCCACAACCTCAGCCTCCGCCTTAGCTCTAAACTGCAGGCCAGGCTTCTGCGCCTCTCCTCCTCCTGGGCCATCCCTTTCCTGTCTCACAGGGGCGGGCGGGGGCTGTTTGTTCCTTTGGTTGGCTGGGATATTTTTGGTATAGGGAACTGCTGGCAGGCCTTCACGCTGTGTGACACAATCAGCCCTTTTTTGTTTATTTTGAGACAGGTTCTCCCCCAGACGCTAAATTGCCCAGGCTGGGCTTGAACTTACAATCCCCCCTGCCTCAGCCTCCCAGAGGGCTGGGGTCACAGGCGTGCATCCCCACACCCGGCCACCTGTCCGCAGCTCACCTCGAGTCTCTGTCCCCAGGCTGGAGAGCTGCGGGCTCATGAAGCTGGCCTGCCCGGGCGTGGCCGTCTCCCTGGGGAGCAGCCGGACGCTGACGCACCTGAGCCTGGCGGGCAATGCCCTGAAGGATGAAGGGGCGAGGCACATCTGGGAGAGCCTGGCAAGCGCGGCGCTGCCCCTCCAGAGGCTGGTGTGAGTCCCCAGGTGCCTCCCCTTGAGGCTCGGCGTGCGGGGAGCAGTGCCGAGCACACCTGCTTCGTGTTCTAGTCTGTGGCACACGTGTGACCCACAGAGGCCTATTGGAGCCATGCTTGTGCCAGGGGACAGCAGTCAGGAAAAGGGTGTTATTTCCACTGAAGAGGCAGGTTAGCGGGGCCCAGGCACCCAGGGCCCTGCAGATGCGCAGGACGGCGACATCTGCTCATCACAAGAGCCGGGCGGGGGCTCAGGGTCAGTGTCCAGGTCACGCTGCCTTCCTCCTGGGGAGGTCTCACTTGGCTGTCACGGGAGGAAGTTCAGCACAGAATTAAATACGGAGCCAGGCATGGTGGTGCACGCCTGTGACCCCAGCACTCTGGGAGGCTGAGGCAGGAGGATGGCAAGTGTGAGGCCGATGACGATGTGTCTCCGAGAGGAAAAGTCGCCGGAGTCTGCAGGTGTGGGCCTCTGGGTCACGCGCCCATGCCTGCTGTGGGGACCAGAGCGGGGGTCCCTGGTCATCCCGTGAGAGGGAGCCACACCCCACAGAGGCGGGGGCCGAGGCAATCCAGCCCCGTAAACAGTGCCCTCGTGTCTGAAATCCACCCCTCCTGGGCCCGCCCCGTCCCTGGTCACCGGGTCCTGGGAGGCTGCAGGCGCCTGGCGGGAAGGGGCAGGGAGACCTTGGAGCCTCCTGCCAGACGGACACACCGGGCCTGTTCACCTTTGTGTTTGGTTCTTGCTGGGCCCGAGCTCCCCAGGGCAGGGGCTGTGCCTCTGGGGTCCCCAGGCCTGATGCAGTGCGTGACGCTTGGGAATTTCTGCAAATGCTTCTGAAATGCTGAAAGAGGCACAAAATACCTGAGGAAGCACTGACACTTTGAGCTTTCCCCGGAGAAGCAGGAGAAGGTGCTGGCACTTCAGAAGACGTTCTTGGCTGTTCCTCAAGTGGTGGAAGACAGAGTCAGCACATGAGTCCTCGGTCTCACTGCTAGGCACAAACACAAGAAAATAAAGCCCTACATCCACACGAAAACCTGCACATATTCCTGCAGCATTCACAGGAGTAAAGAGGCGAGATCCCATGTGTCTGAAAACCAATGAAGGAACAAAGAAAATGTGCGTAACTTTGCCGCGGAATACTATGCAGCCATAAAAAGGAACATGCTGGTTCATGCTAAGACATGGAGAAACCTTGAGAATAGTCTAAGTGGAAGACACCAAGCACCCAAAGGTCACGTACTACACCATGCACTTCACAGGATATGTCCGAAAGGAGGAAAGCCATGGTGAGGGAAAGCAAGTTCTCTGTTTCACCAGAGCTAGAAAGCCTGGGGAAGAGTGAGAAATAGGAATGACTTAGTGCTCTGCAAGGGGGCAGTGGGGAGCAAATGTGGCTGTCTGGGTGCTCAGTGACCCGGGCTCCTCTGCAGGCTGAGAAGGTGTGCTCTGACCTCGGCTTGCTGTCAGGACGTGGCCTCAGCTCTCGAGAGCAGCAGCGCCCTCCAAAGCCTGGACCTCAGCCTCAATGACCTCGGGGATGACGGCGCCGCCACTCTGTGCGAGGCCCTGGCGTGCCCCAGCTGCCACCTGCATGTCCTGGAGTGAGAGCGCCTGTCCTGGGGTTGGTGCTGGGACCCTCGGGGCAGGGTGGGGTTGGGAGAAGGAGGTGCTCCCCAGCCCTTGGGAAGGGCGCCCGGGAGGGGGAGGGGAGGCCAGAGCCCCCAGCGCTGACCCTGCCGCCTGCCCCAGGCTGGAGCGCTGCCTCCTCACCTCTGCTGGCTGCCTTGCCCTGGCGGCTGTGCCGGGCACCAACCTGGAGCTGAGGCACCTGGACGTGAGCGGGAACGATGTTGGGGAGCGGGGCCAGCAGGCCTTGGTCAGCGGCCACCGCCAGGCATGCAACGTTGTCCTCCGGTAAGCGGTGCCCGGGCTCCTGCCCTGCGGTCCCAATCGGCCTGGCCTGCCACAGATCCGGGAGCTGCGCAGGCCACGGGGACAGGGACGGGGACACGGGCGGGCGCCCCGGGGTCCGGGGTGCAGGAGCTGCCCACTTTGTGTCCTCCAGGGAGAAGGAGCACGGAGGGCTGGACGTGCTGGCCAGGCTGGCAGGCCCCGCCCCTGAGCGGGGCGTCCTGAGCATCGTCAAGGACTGGGACCAGTAGGGCCAGGCAGGAGCGCAGCCCCGCTGGGCCCTGCGGCCTGGGAGGTGCTTGGTGAACTGACTAAAATGTGCACAGATGCAGTAAGACGTCGTCAGTCCCTGTCCTTTATCTACCGGCACCTGCATCCGTCGGGAGGGCTTTGTCAGGGCAGGGGTCAGGGCAGGGAAGGGAAGGACTCGGCAAACCCTGACCTGGAGGGAGCAGGACAGGCGGAGCATGAGCAGGGTGTCGGCAGGCCCAGGTCCTCCTCTGGGCTCCAGCCAGGTGCAGAGGGGCCGCAGTGGACAGGCTGAATTGCAGAAACACACTTCGGGGGCAGCTGTACATTTGTGCCTGGTTGCTCAGGCACCTGTGTATAAATGCAGGTATGTTGTTGGTTTCTTTGGGTACCGGGGATCGAACTGGGGACCTTGTGCTTGCAAGGCAGGCATGACCACTGAGCTAAATCCCGGCCCTGTATTTTATTATTCTCTCAGCATGTGAATGCACTGACATGCGCACGTACCTCTTAATACTTGCTAACTTGGCCGTCAGCCTGAGGCCCCGTCACAAATCTCACGGAGAGAGGGAGAGCGCAAGGGCAGGGAGGGTCCACGGCCAAGGCAGGGTCTGAGCCTAGAGCAGCTGATGCAGGTGTAACTCTCGGGGAGAGGCGCTGGGAACCAAGGCCCTCGAGCTCCGGCTCCAGCAAGGAAGCGGCCTCTCTCCTCGCTTCTCTCCTTGTTCCCACTGTGACTGCTTCTCCTTCTAAACTTGTATCTCTATGCTTTCTACAAGCATATGAATCCAACAAATCTACCCTCAGCAGAGGCAGTGCTGGGCCTGTGGAGGAGGAGGAGCCCCATCCTCGCGTCTGGGCAACCCGAAGGGTTCCCAAGGCCAGTGCATGGGGCCGAGGAGGGGCGGCGCCTCCTGGGAGGCCCAGGGCTTTCTTGAGTCCCGACTGACCGACAAGCCTTCTCCAAGAAGTTAGGGCAGCGTTTAGAACACAAAGATCCAGAAAGCCATCGCGTAGTTTTCTTTTACCTTTTCCTACACAGTGTAATGGATTTTGTTGAAAAGTTAGAGCAGGAACTAAGTGTGGTGGTGCACGCCTGTCATCCCAGCACTGGGAGGCAGAGGCAGGAGGATGGCAAGTTTGAGCCCAGCTTGGGCAACTGAGCAAGTTAGCGAGACCCTGTCTCAAAACAGAAAATGAAAAGGTGGGGATGTAGCTCAGTGTGAAGGTCCTGGGTCCAGTCCCCAGCACCGCACACACACAGGTATTGTTGTTGTTGCTTGGTGTGTCTTACTTAACATCGCCCGGATTCACCTGTGTGTCAGAAAGGACATGTTTCCCTCTTCTGTGAGGCTCACGGCATGCTGCCATGCGCGTCCACTGTCCCTTCACACGCTCATTGGTGGGGCACGCCTGGGTGCACTGTTTTTCTCAGCTGTGGTGAACGTGGCGTGTAGGTGTCTCCTTGCCACACCAGCTCCGCAGCCTTGGATGTGAGCACCCAGAAGCCAACTGCAGCGTCACACGCTGGCTCCATTCCGAGTGTTTGAGGAACCTGGATGAAATTACCCTTTCTCCGTCAAGGACATTTGATGTCCCATTGCCTGGGCCCCAGGCATTCCCACCTCCTGATAAAGGGGCTGCCAACAGCTCCCTGGCTGAGCCCGACAGCAGGGAGGGCTGGAAACGCAGACGCAGGGCTTCGTGGCAGGGCCGAAGAGCGGAGGCCCGGTGGGCGGTGTGGGCATCTGTGCCACAGACTCACTCAGCCCCGCCTCTCCCTGCCTGCCCACCTCTCCCCAAAAGGAAAAGTGCTGAGCTTCAACTCCAGTAGGTTTTCTTTTCATGGCACAAAGGTTGGCAACTTTGAAACTACCTGTGTGAGTTCAGGACTTGAAGGAGTAAACAGCAACGCTGAGAATAAGGGATTAAATTAAAGCAGCACCGAGTCCCACCATCCCCAGAGGGCAGGGCCATCTTCAAGAAACCCAGCAGTAACAAGCGCTGGCGAGGGGCCTTCCCCACGGGTGGGGGAGTACGCGGTACAACACTGCAGAGATCAGTGTGGAGACGCCTCAGAAAGGAAGACAAATTCCTGAGCTGGGAATGTAGCTCAGTGGTTCCACCGCCTGCCTCGAAAGTGCAAGGTCCTGAGTTCCATCCCCGGTACCAAAAAAAGAGAAAAGAACGAAATTCCTTTGGCCCCAGGTTTTCCCCTGTAGGGCCTCTCCGGGAAGAGGTGAAGACACCGTATTACAGTGACCCACGCACAGCCTTGCTTGTAGCTAGCAGGTCCCACCGCACCAGGCCTGGTGAGCCCTGCTGTCGCCAGGCGCCGCTCACCCATCCAGAGACCTCTTTGTCCCGTCCCAGCCCAGCCCAGCCCCTATGGGATTTGAACCCAGAGCCTTTGCCCTGAGCTCCAGCCCCAGCCCTTTTTAACTTTTCTTTTAGACACAGGGTCTCACTGAGCTGCCCAGCGTGGGCTCAAACCTCTGACCCTCCTGCCTCAGCCTCCCAGAGTCCCAGGATTAAGGGGGTGCAGCACCCTGCCCAGCGCGTCCTCGCGGTTACTCCAGTTCTTGACTGTGACCGCAGACTGAATCCGGGCCAGTACCTTGCCCGCTGGGCCAGCGTGGTGAGGTGATGCCAGGCTCACACGGCAGCTCTGCTCTGGGCCAGGCCCGTCACACAGCAGTGGGGAAGGGCGTCACTCTGCACTGGGCGTTCTTTGCCCACGACTCAGGAACCACCTTCCAGAATGGCTCCCAGGGAGCGGGCCAAGGCACGGGCAGCCTGCAGGGTGGACATGCTCACCCTGGCATCGTCCAGGTTGTGTCTTTGTGAACAATCGCAAGGTCACTACCAACCTGCTCCCCGCCTCCCTCCTTCACAAATGGGACAACTGGGTGTCGGAGTCAGAGCATAAGTAAGACGCTGTCAGAAAAGGGAGAGGTATTGCACAGAGGGAGGGAGAGAGAGGAAGGGCCATGCGGTCACCCGCTTACAGCTCCCAGGGGCACCGTGAGTGTGGCCTGCTTCCCTGGGGCCGCATCCCCAGAACCCCAGCCTTCCCTGCCTCTCAAGCCCGGCCACTGTGTGGCTCCAGGTGCTCACTGCGGTGGGCTAAGTGCTGGCCTCTGACATGGGATGCAACTTGGAAAGACGGAGGGGTCACACTGCAAGTTTCTACTGAGTCCCATTAAGAAGTCAGCATCTTCTCCTGTTTGTCCAACACAGAAGCCCTGCTCTGTCTGAAGCACTGCAGTAGTTCCAGGCGGAGCGGGGTGCTTGCTAGAGGCAACCCAGGGGTCAGCTAGAGGAGGAGGAGGAGGCAGGCCGAAGTCTGTGCGCACCTGGCCTCCATGTCTGCAGAGCCCACAGACCCAGCCAACTGCCCCTCAGATGTTCAAAAAAAGAAAAAAAGAAACTGCATTTGTACTGCACACACACAGACCCTTTTCCTGCCATTATTCCCCAGAGCAATCCAGCGAGACATCACACTGCACTGGACTGTGAGTGACTAGAGGCGGCTCCGTGTGCCCGAGGTTACGTTGTCGACTGCACCACCTTAGGCCAGGGACTCGAGAAGAGGTCCTGGAGCCCCTCCCGTGGGTGCTGTGGGCGCCTGTCTGTGCGGAGTGCTCTGAAACCTTGAAAGCTCAACACGGCAGATACTCACTGTTTTCCAGGGGCTGGTGTGTCAGGTACTGTGACCGACACCACACTGTGGGGCAGCTCAGAAACAAGCCTGAGGGGAGGGCTGGTCCTGCACCCCACAGCCCTCAGACCCTGCCTGGGCCTGGAGATCTGGCTTACAGGAGCCAGAGGCTCAGGGAGCCTGGCCGGACAGTGGTTCCCAGGGCCTCGCTTCCCCGCCCTTGGTAGAACTCCTTCCAGGTCAGGTCTGCTGCAAGGCATACTGGGAAATATAGTCCAGCTGTGTCCAGAAGGGAGTTTGTACACCTGCTCCCACCCAGCCAAGCACTGCCCTGGGGGCTCCTACCGTTCTCATCCTCAGCCGCACTGCCACTGGCGTCGGTAGCACTGTTACCCCCACTTCCTAGATGGTAAACTCCGTTACCAAGAAGCTAAGCTAAGGCCAGTACGTGACATGTCAGACTTGGAGTCCAGGGGCTGGGCTTTGTGTGGCAGCTGTCTCGGGAGGTGGGGGCACGGCAGGCCAGGTCTCTGCTCCTGAGTGAGTGTCCTGTGGGAATCCCTGGCGGCAGGAGAGGAAAGCAGGGAGCCGGGCCTGCTGCAACAAGGGGACACTCGAGAGCCTGGGTGAGAGCCTGGGGTGGCAGTTGGGCCGCTGCCGATGGATGAGCAGGCCCCAGGCCGGAGCACCCAGTGTCCCGGGACCAGAACGCTGGCTAGAGGAGGCGGCTTGCGCCGCATGGGGATGCAGAAAGCGCTGCGGTGGGCAGAGCCGGGCCGGGCTGGTGGGCTTTCCCCGAAGGTTGGGGTCCTGTGGGTGGACCCACGCCTGCTGCTCTGTGGTCTCCCTGTCAGCAGCCTACTCGCTCAGTAAGGGGGGTGGAGCCCTTCATGAGGCCTGGCCAGGTTGGTGTGCTTCGTGCTTCCTCCCAGGAGTTTCTGTCCCCACCATGGTCCTCGGGGAGGGGGAGCAGCCAGCCACTGGGAACCTGGGGCAGTGGTGCAGTCAGGACCTCAGGGGAGCGTCCTGATGTTGGGGCAGAGGGAAGACCCGGCAGGAGTCCGTGCTACTGAACCCTGAGCATGGCAGGGGTGCTGGGGAGAGACCCCGGGAGCCTCCTCAGCTCCTGGGCCTGGGCCCTCACCACTGCTGCCTGTCAGGCCCTGGCCTCTGCCCTGGCAGCCCGGAGCCTGACCTACCTGTGCATGCCCCTGCCTGGGCGCGGGGAGCCTGCTGTGGGTCTGGCTGGCTTCCTGGGTGGGGTAGGGGCATGGGGGGTTGCAGTTTTGTTGTTTTTGTTTTGTTTTGCAGTAATACTGGGGACAGAACACAGAGCCTTCCTACTAAGCTACATCCCTAGCCCTTTATTTTTAGAGACAGGGTCTTGCTAAATTGCTAATTGGCCCAGGCTGGGCTTGAACTTGTGGTCCTCCTGCCTCAGCCTCCCAGGGTGCTGGGATCACAGGCAACTTTGTCTCTGTCTGTCTGTCTGTCTCTCGCTCTCCTCTCCCCTGCCCTCTCTTTCTTTGTGGTAGCGGGGGTTGAACTCAGGACCTTCTGCTTGAGGCAGGCGGCAGCACCGCGGAGCTAAATCCCCGGCCCTACTTCACAACTTTCTAACATCACAGTGCTCCTCTCAGAGTACCAGGCAGCAGAGGGCATGGGCACTGTCACAGGCAAGGCCCTGGAAACAGCAGCTCCTCGTGGTTCCAGGTCTCTGTGTCCTCTAACGGCACCCAGCCTGTGGTCAGCCAGCACTGGCCATAGCCCAGTGACCCCGGTTCCCGGAGCCTCTGGTCACGCCTTGCTTCGTGCTGGAGCGCTGCACTCCTGCTGACGGCTGACAGCTCTGAGCTCTCGCCTGACCCTTGGAGGGCCCTCACAGCATCCTTACCCAGGGGTGTCAGCCTTGGGCCATTTTAAACAGTGAAACCAACAAGAACCTCAAAGCTTCCTCGAGCTGGGCACCAAGTCCTCCAGAGGGACACTCACTCTAGGAGACCTAGCCCTCCGCTTACTGCTTCCCAGACCCCTCATCTGAAATACTCGGACGCAAACGTGTGAAGAGTTTGGATTTTTTTCAGTTTTTGGAATATGTGCAAATAGGTAATGAGATGTCAGGAGGATGGGACCCAAACCGAAGGATGGAATCCATTTCCGCTTCACATGCGCGCGCGTACAGAGCTTCACGGCTGTGCTGTGAGCTGTCCCGGGCCTGGGTGTGGGACTTGGCACTTGGGGTACTGAGTTGGGGCTGAACCATCGCCGGCTTGGGGGCTGGAATTGAGACGTGAGCCGACTGGACTCTGAGGCTGTCCCTCAGGCCCCCTGGCCCCCCCACTGCCTGCCTGCAGGGAACAGAAGCAGGAGCCCTCCCAGGTCCCCCTTGGGCTCTCCCAACTCCCCCTTCCCCTGGGGAATGTGGTTCCCTCACTGGCTCAGAGCCAAGCTCTGATGCACGGCTTTATTTCCCCTGCTGGCTCATTCCTGCGGGCCAAGAGATGCCACGCGGTCCGTGGCATGGGCAAAACAGGCACCGCAGAGGACTCTGGGAAAGGCCTGGGTTCACTGACGGGATGGCCCATCTCTCTCCTGCTGGGTGAGGGGGGCTCTGCGGGCCGTCACCCCCCAGGCACAGAGCAGAGCATAGGGGTCCTGGTGGGTGGAGCATGGGCCTGGCTGCTAGGCCTGGGGAGCGGGTGGCATCTGACCCCTGAGCTCCCTTCTCTTCTTCGAGGGACCTGCTGTCCTCCCTAAGAGGAAAAGGGTTTGACACCCCTGATGGCACTTCCGGGAGCCCGGGTCTCAGCAGAATGCAGCCCTTTGTGCCCCAGCCCGAGGAAGCCACAGGACCCAGGCAGGTGAGGAGGTCTGGGCAGAGCAGCCCCTCGGCTCACCTGGGCACTGGTGGCTACTCAAGTGCTTTCGATGAAGACGACTGAGCAAGTGGAGACTGGAGACAGGGCCCCTTC
The DNA here is from genome assembly GCF_053883595.1 of Heterocephalus glaber. Lineage (NCBI taxonomy): Eukaryota > Metazoa > Chordata > Mammalia > Rodentia > Bathyergidae > Heterocephalus > Heterocephalus glaber. The sequence continues at coordinate 2,092,314 of NW_028258451.1, forward strand.
CTCCCACGCCAGCCCTGGTGGCGGAGGCTGAAGCTGTGTTCTCAGAGCAGGCCCAGCCGGACGCCAAAGACCTGGCACGGGGGCTTTCTGTGTGCAGCTGAATTTGGCCACTGCACTTGTGACGCTGGCGTCACAGGACCTAGGTCATCTGTGACATTTCTGTCCCGCCTTCGAGCATGGGGAGGGAATGAAGCAAACACCCATAGCTGGACAGCACTGAGCAGCTCTGTCGCTCCGTGGGGATCTGAGCAGAGGTGGCCCCCAGACGCGGATGACAGCACTGGCTTTGAAGCTGACCTCTGAATGTCAGAGACACTGACATCTCACTGTTGCACGACATCAGACAACACCAGAGCCCAGTGGTGTGCGTCACCGGGTCCTTCCAGCAGGTCTGCGAGCAGCCAGCTGCTGCTCTTCACAGGGAGGGTTGGGGCAGCATGGCATCTGGGCCAGGGACAGACTAGGGGGACTGCTCATCTTTGAGGCCCTGCCTGGGTGGCCGTTTCAGAAGCAGAGGGCAGCGCAGGGCCCGGTCCTGGGTCCCTGAGGGCTGGGCCTGCTGGGATGGGTCCTTGTCACGGGGCCACGCAGCAGTGGGTGTCAGCTCACTTTGCCTTGCTGTCCCATTGCCTGAGCGTACGGAGGGAAAGGGCTGTGCCAGCCCAGTTCGGGAAGGTTCATCCACAGCTGGCCCCACAGCCCTGGGTCTGGGGTGAGGAACAGCAGGGTGGCCCAGTGCCTGTTGGACCCAGCCACCTCCCAGCAGCAGCACAGGGGTCCTGGCGCTGCCGCAGGGCCCGCGGTCCTCTGTGCTCCTCAGGATCCACTTCCACTTCTCTGACCTGTGACAGCGATGGTGACTGCTCATCTCAGTACAGTCTGTGTGGCCTTGTGTGCTCCTGGCGCCCTGGGGCTGCCCACTCACCTCACAGATGGGCAGCTCTGGGCACAGGAAGCCAGCCAGGTGGAGCCAGGGCGAGGGCTCCTGGGTGCCACTCTGGCAGGAGGTCGCCCCTTCCTACAGCCCCGGCTGGGCCACACTCAGAGTCGGTGCACCCCTGGGAGCACCAGGCTGTTCCGGAGAGCGAGGAGCGCAGAGGATAAGGTGCGGCCAAGGCACTGGGGGTTCCATCTCACTCCTTAGTTCTCAGCTGATTCCAGGTTCCGCGAGCAGGCGATGAAGGAAGATCGTTCTGTGCAGCTCCCGGGTTCTCAGTGCAGGCCACTGCCCACTACAGCTGGGCACCGCAGACGGTGAGCTCCCATGTAAAGGTGTTGTACGCACGCGCACACACACACAGGCGCACACGCGCACGCTGCTGGCGGTCTTGGACAGCCCTGGCGCACAGAAGCACATAACGTGCAGCGGGAGCAGGGCCGGGGCGGAGTCCTTGCTCTGAGACCTCCTCGGGGTTCCCTGGCCGGGCTCCCTGGAAGGCTGCCGAGCGAGCGCGGGAGAGACGAGCGGGAACCTGACGCTGAGGGCTGCGGCCTCTTCCTTCCTCCGCCTCGGGAGACGAAGGCGTTCCCACAGGCCCAGAGGCCAGGCTGGCTGGCTGGGGACCGTGTCTGCCTTCTGAGCGGGACTGGGCTCCGGGGCCCCAGGGCTGGCGCCCTCCCGCTGTCCCTCTGCCGCGGCGTAGAGCGCTCAGGGTCTCGTGTCTTAGCTAAGCACCTTGGAGGATTCTGTAGAGAGGAAGGGGGTCCGGAGGCTGGCGTGAGAAAGATTTGTGAGCGACACTTTGCAGAGGACCCACTGCTCAGAAAGAACTGTCTGCGGCCGACAGTTCCGGACCACCACCCTGGGGCTGTGCTCCGAAGCGTGGACTCTGCCAGCGGGCGGCCCGGTCTGGCCCGGCCAGGAGGACCGCGTGGTCCGACTGCTCGCCCGGGGCACCGCAACCGGCTTGCAAGGGGACGCCACCTCCTGCCCGGGCCGGAGGGGACCCGGGCTCTGTCCGCGGTGCTGAAGGACCTTCTGGCGCCAGGTGGACAGTGCAGACTTGTCCCCGGGGCAGGAAAGGAAGGGAAGCCAGCGGGGCCAGTGCCAAGCCCCTCCCCACCCACAGTGCGCACACACGTGTGCAATGCGCAGAGGCGCGAACACGCCTACACACACACACACAAAGTGCAGAAACACGCTGGCCACACTCAGCCCCAGGTGCTGAGCTGAGGTTCCCAGGAGCCAGCTCGAGTCGCCGCCTGCCGCGCGGCTCCGGGCGCTGGGGCGCGCGCTCTACAGCTCCTCTGCCGCCGGAAACTCGGATCCTGCTCCCTTGCAAGGTGCTGAAGCAGACTCCCGCTTTCCCTGAACATCAGTACTTCCCGGCACTGCGCCCTCCGCACACCGTCCGTCCGGAACAGGGCTGAGCGGGGTGGACGATCTGAGAAGAAAGTGACGCAGGCAGACGCAAGGACAGGAGGCCACTCCCTTCGTCCCGCCCAGCCACCCCAGCCTCGGCCAGGCCGTCTCCGCCCGTCCTTCAGGCCGGACCCCTTGTCTCCCTCGCTCAGACGACGGGCGGGACCGTGGCTGTCGGTCACGGCTGTGTCCATGGTGCACAAGCTCAGGTCGCCCGGAGGAGCGGGCGGAGGTGGACAGACGCAGGGTCCGCCTCCTCCAGGCCTGCGGGAGGCGGCACTCGCCGAACAGCTCCCTTGCGCCAAAGATACGGCCGTTTCCTCTCGACTGCCGCCGCCGCGCGGTCGGAAAGGCCGCCGTCTAGGCGGACGGCGCGGCTGAGGCGCAGATGTCCACGGCCACGAGAACGGCACGCATGCTTCGCCTGGCAGCCGAGGAAGGAAGCGCCCGACCCGCGCCCCTGCTGCCCGTGTCTGGGCACTGAGGACACCTGGGACCAGGCGTGCACCGACCCGGATGCCGTTCCTCCCCACCCAAGAACCACGCACCAGGGCCAGTCAGTGGCATTTACAGTCGCGCCCCTCTCCCACCTCGCTCAGCTGGGCAACGCCGGGCCCCAGCCCACCCAGTCTAGGAGGGGAGGTACTCAGGCTACAAAATCGGTAAGCCCGCAGGGCAGAAAAATGGAGGGCGGAGTCGACAAGGTGGGTGTGATTAAAAGAAAATTTAATGGGAGAAGGGTCCCTTCCTTTTCCCTCTGGGGAGGGGTTTCCCCGTCCTTCCGCCCGTGCCGCCCCGTGCCTCCTGCGGGGTCTCCCCCAGCTGCTGCGGGGCGAGGAGGGGCGCGGCCCTGAGGGCAGGGTGGCGGGGCGGAGCCGCCGAGCCCTGGCCTCCTGCAGCCGTGTCCGTTTCTCCAGTCTCTGAGCTCCTCCGCCCGCCGCCCCGGCCCTACCGAGCATCCCCGGCGCGGCACTCGGGGCAGCGGGGCGCGCCATCCTCGGCCTCCTCGTCCTCGCCGCCCGCACCATAGAAGCTTTGTCCGCAGCCGCCGCAGACTGTGGGGGCGCCCACGGCGTGCACGCGCTTGTGCCTGCGCAGCGCCGCGCCCTGCACGAAGCCCTCACCGCACTCCACGCAAATGTGTGCGGGCTCCTCACCGCCCGCGGCGCCTGGGCCGTCGCCGTGCTGCGCCCGCTGGTGCGCCAGCAGCCCCGCGGCGTGCCCAAAGCCCTTCCCGCACTCCGCGCACACGTAGGGCTTGGGCGCCGGCGCGCGGCGCGACCGCGGGGCCCCAGCTGCCCGCGCGCCCCCGCTGCCCACAGCCACAGCTGTCGCGCCTGCGCCCTCGCCCGGGGCGCCCACCACAATGATGCCCTCGCCGTCTCCCACCGGGATGGCAATCTCGCCGTCCGCAGCCGCCGCCGCCTCGGGCGCCTGGGCACGGCGCACAGAGGCCGCCAGCACGCGCGCGGCCACGCCAGGGCCCGCGAGCTCGGGGTGCAGCCGCAAGTGGCGCGCCAGGCTCTTGGGCTGGCTGAAGCCGCGGCCGCAGCGCGGGCACACGAAGGGCTTGAGGCCGCTGTGCGAGCGCCGGTGCTTGGCCAGGCTCTTGCTCTGCGTGAAGCTGCGGCCGCAGTCGGGACAGGCGTAGGGCTTCTCGCCCGTGTGGATGCGCTGGTGCTGCATGAGGTTGGAGCTCCAGCTGAAGCGCTTGCCGCACTCGGAGCAGGCGTAGGGCTTCTCGCCCGTGTGGATGCGGCGGTGCTGCACCAGGTGCGAGCTCTGCGAGAAGGTCTTGCCGCAGTCGGCGCACGCGTTCGGTCGCTCGCCCGTGTGCGTGCGCTGGTGGCGCGTCAGCTTGGACCAATGGCTGAAGCTCTTGCCGCACTCGTTGCAGATGTAGGGCGCCGGCGGCCGCGGCCGGGGTGGGGGGCCGGCGGGAGGCGCCGTCGGGGGCGGGGCCAGCTTGGCGGGGGGCCAGCTGGGGACGTCGTCGTCATCCATGATGAGGATGTCCACTGCAAGGCAGGGAGAGGGCGGTCAGTGGGCTGCCAGGGCGCTCCCCCGCCCCACCCCGCCGGGCTGGGCAGCGGTCTTCCCACCCGCAGGCTGACATCCCGACAGGCCCAGAGGCGCACGTCAAAGACAAGAAGGGGAGGGCCACGAAAGGCGTCCAGGAAAGACCCTTTCAGCAGGAGGGCACACCCCGGGCCGCGGCACGAGCACCAGAGCCTCAGCCGGGCGACCGCCCGCTCCAGCACCGCGGTCCTGGCTGCAGGACCGGAGCCAGCTCGGAGGCCGGCCAGCCCTGGCCGTTAGGGCGCGGAGCCTTGGTCTGCAGCCTCCTTGGCGTGTGCACCGTCCTGGAGGGGTCGGCCCGGAGCTAGAGTCATAGACAAGGGCCTCGGCAGGTGCTCACCCCACCCGGAAGGTCTCTTCCAAAAAGTATGAGTCCCAATGACAGCTTTCCCCTCCGAGCCCCGCGCACAGCGCCCCAGGCCACCTGAGGCAGCACCTTGCAAGGGCGGGACCAAGCGAGCGTCGTGTGTCACACCCCGTGAGGTGCTGCAGCTCCGTCTCTCTAGGGCGAAGGCCACACCAGGAAGCCGACTTGGCCCGGGCTGCACGGCCAGCAGGCAGCCGAGCCAGGATGGGCATGTGCACTGGCCCAGCAGACGCCAGAAGGCGCTCCCGCGGAAACATCTTCCCACAACGCCGCCCAGGCGCCTCCAAGGTCACTGTCTACCTGCGCAGGAGAACGGGGTGCAGGGCAGCGCTGCTGAGGAGGTGGCGCGCTGCTGAGGAGCTGGCGCACTGCGGTGTCACATAAACTAAGAACTAAGTTGTGCCGGGCATGGTGGTGCACACCACTCACCCCAGCACTCTGGGAGGCTGAGACAGGAGGATCACAAGTTCAAGCCCAGCCCTGGCAACTTAGCTGAAAATAAAATAAGGGCTGGGGATGTAACTCAGCACAAAAGTCCTCAGTTCAACCCCCAGTACCACAAAAAGAAGGAAAACAAAGAAGTTGTAAGTCAGAAGCACAATACCCAGGGCCAGAGAATGAAACCCTGAACCACCGAAGCGCTCTGTCCCGGCAGAGTGACTGGCTGCAGACAGACCTGCGTTCCGCTGTGGGCAGCGGATTCCTGCCCCTGTCCACACCGCCTTCTTCCAAACAAATGTTTTGTTCGTAAAGTTGTGGAGAGTGGAATGAAGCACCCTGTGGTGCAGCGGCGAGCGGCACAGGGAGCCAAAGGACCCAGCGTGGGCATGGCTGGCTGCCCTTCCCGCTGGCTGGCACTGATGTCTCGGAGCAGCGCCAGGACCCACGTGCATGCGAAGCTGGTCCTGCACCCTCCCTGGAAGGCTCCGCCCCCACCCACCCAGGCCCAGAGACCTTGCTGCGACCTTCTCCTGGAGCCCAAGGGGACCTGGCTGGGAGTCCCCACTCGGGCTGCCCCTCACCAGCTGCTGACCCTGTTGTCACTGCCCATCCCACACAAGGTCCTCTTCCCCGCGGAGGCCCTGGTGCCCCGTGATCTGGTCATGCTGATGGCCACTGCCTCCCAGTGCTTAGAGGTGGATGGGGCACGGGTCTGTCCCTCCATGTCACACACTCGCCGACATGCCGTCTGTGGCAGGTGGGCACCTCCTGCAGGCTGCACTCCTACCAGCCAGCCCCAGGGGCCCGACCACGTCCCACCGAGTCCCACACTCCCTGCTGACCGCCTTGGCTGGTGTCCCTCAGTGCAGACGCTATCAGGAGCAGTCTTGGCTACTCGGAGGAAGTGTGCATAGCTTCTGTTCTGTTTGGTTTTTTGGAAACAAGGTCTTGCTATGCAGTTCACGCTGGCCTCAAACTCAGGCAATCCTCCTGCCTCAGCCTCCCCAGTGCTGGGCTTACAGGCTGCCCCACGATCAAGTTCCTCCCGAGTTGCCATGGACACGGCCCACACAGACACACAGCTGCAGGTTTATCAGCCTCCTCCACGCAAAGGCTGTCTCCCTCTTCCCGCTGAGGCTGGGACTCTCATGCAGGGTGACTGCAGTCAAGCCCTCACTGCTCACTCCCTCACCCTGCACCTCCGCCAACCTTGGTTCCTTTCCTGTCCCCTGGGGCTCACTCCACACGCAGTGTCCTCAGTGGCCCCAGCACTGCCCCTGCTCATGCACGAGTCCTCTGGGCCCGCTCACCTGTCTGTCCCCTTCCTTGCTGACAGGGTTCTCTGTTCTCACCTGTGCACTGAGAGCACGGAGCCATCTTTGAAAAGGTGCCAACAAGAAGTGCGATGACATCACTTCCTTCTGTCATTTGTTGGGGGGGGTTACTGGGGACTGAACCAGGGCCTTCGCATCAAACTACATCCTCAGCCCTTTTCGTGTTTTATGAGACAGTTGCCAAGTTGCTAAGTTGCTCCAGCTGGCTCAAACTAGCAATCCTACTGCCTCAGCCTCCCGCAGTGCTGGGAGGACAGGTGTGGACCCCCATGACCCGCCCCTCACGTGTTCTGGCCACATGCCTGCAGGACTTCTCTCCCTGCAGCTGCGTGGTCTTGGCAGGACACACCCCGCGGTTGCTCTCTCTGTGCGTTTCAGTTCAGGAATGTCCTGGTCCACTGCAGCCTCACTGCTCCCCCTGCTCTTCTGCTCAGTTTCTTCTTCGGGACTGCACCTCGCTGTAAGAGTGGCCTTCCTCTGCCCACCTTCAATATTCCTTGCTGTTTCATGGCTGCTTTTTCCTCTTCCTGTGACGAGTATCTTCCTCATCACCTTCAATTCCTGGTAAGGAGTGGCGCATTTGTTCACCCTTCACTTCTGCCTGGTCTCCACTCTCCCGAAGAGCTGACCCTCCTCTGGCATGTCCTGCATCCCAGGCCTCTCTGGGGTTCTTTCTGGCCATTTACCCCTTGGGGGTGTCCCCTGGGTATTTCTGTTGCTCACTCTGTGGAAAGCTTCCTGTCACTGTCGGTGTCAGGGATGGGCTCAGCTGGCCGGCTCTCCTTCCTATGCAGGGATGGAGACGGAGACCTTGCTCGGCGTGGCACAGCTCCCCGGGCAGCCCCAGGACCAACACCCTGGCAGAGGGAGGGCGACTCCCGCCATGGGCTTCCCGAGACCCCAGCTGGGACCGCGTCTCAGGCAGAGCGACTTCTCGGGCAGACAAGGTCCCTCTGGCCTCTGCACGTCCAGAGCCTGGACCCCACCCCGCCACTGCTGCTCCCACTGCAGCCATGGGCAGGGCCACCGGAGAGGGCGCAGAGGCTGGTGAGGATGCTGCCGAAGCCCAGAGACTGGGAAGTGGGGGCTGAGCGGCAGGAGTGGCCCTGCTCCCTGGGAGTTCCCGAGATGAGCCACAGGCCATGGTAACATAGGGCACCAGAGTCCGTGTCAGCGACAGCGCTGGGCCCAAGGCTCTGAGCGCGCTCTCCGGAAACATGCAAGCACACAGAACAGATACAAGAGCTCCAAGTTCCACAAGCAGCGAGGGGCCGGTCTAACAGGAAGGAAACTGGCCTTGGAGGTCATCTCAGAGCCTCGGCCCCTGGGCTGCTTGGCCCCTGCCTGGGGAGCAGGGGTGGCAGCTGCCCACAGCAGCCTGGCACCTCGGGGACAGGACGCGGGCAGGGGGGCGGCAGGGTGGCCCCGAGTGGGCAGAAACCGCAGCGGCGAGGGCTGAGGGCGCTGGGCCAGGCGTCTCACCAGCTCACTACCATGGACGCTGAGTCTCAGCGCGCGGCCACCGCCCAGGCAACAGACTCGGAGCTGGCTCTCTCCCTGTGGTGGCCTTCTCAACCCGGCCAGCACTGCCTCGATGGAAGGAAGGGGCTGTCGCGCTGGGCACGCAGCCCAGGTGCCCTGTAACAGCACCGGCGCTTAGAGAAGACACCACTTCCCCGAGGTGCGCACAGGTGTCAGTCAGCACATCACGGGCCATCCCAGCCCTTGGCGCAGCACCCCTGGGCCAACACTGCCACCTGGGAGAGGCCAGACAGCGACGGGCCTGGGGCACAGGGGGACAGGCTGCACCCGCCCACCCTGGAGTGCAGCGGCCTCACCTGGGTTTTCCTGACTGGCCATCTGCTGGTCCTCGGAGTCCAGCGGCCCCGGAGACCAGGCCTCTTCCCGCAGCTCCATGTCTGGGTCCCTGCGGGATGAGACACGAGGACGGTCACACGGCTGTCACACAGAATGGCTGGCGGGCAGCGCTTCGGGGAGCACCCGGCTTCCGCTGCCCCGAGACAACGAGTGGCAGTGTGGGGCTCCCAGCACGAAGGCCCCATGCTGCGCCTCAGTGCCCCATGGGAGAGGGGGCCTCCTTTGACTCCCAGGCCAAGCAGACGCAGACACCAGGCGAGCCTGCACTGGCCCATCCACAGGGCCCCCAGGGCACCGACAGCGGACAGGCACCTGGCAGGCCTGCAGTCACCAGGAGGCCACTGGGTGCCTCCAGACCCCTGAACTTCCAGCCAACGGGTGAGGGCGACAGCTGCCTGCTGCTCAGCCCAGTAAGAGCCACGAGGGGATGGCAGGCCGGTGCTGTCCCAAGCCTGGCTTCTCGGGGCAATGGGGAGGCGCTCCTGGCCAGACAGCCCTCCCGCCCAGGTACCTGGCCCTGGGGGAAGGGGCACCTCCACTGTGCCCCCACCGGCCCTGTCTCCCTCCCTGGGCCACCTCCACACAGCGCTGCTGCCACCCTCCACAGCAGGAGCTGTGCTCAGCCGCCTGCGGGGATCCCAGCCCTTATCTTTTATCTGGCAATAGGATCTAGCTAAACTGCCCAGGGGGGAACTTGGGATCCTCCAGCCTCAGCCTCCAGAGTACTTGGGATTACAGGCCTATTCCACTGCATCCAGCTGGAAGTAAGACCTCTTATCAGGCAGGGTGACTGCACAGACTTGGAGGGAGGAAGGAAGCAGGCCAACCTGCCGACCCTGTTCACACTGCCACTTTCCCAACCTGCTCAGCCAGGGCCAGATGGTGCTGAGGCCTGGCCTTGCGGTTACAGTGGGATTCGTGCATTTCCTTCTGCTAATCTCCCTGATGCGACTGGACTGGCTCTCAGACCCCCAGGGCACTGGTGAGTGGCTTCCCGCAGCGGCTGTGGGAAGAGAGGCCAGCAACTCTGGGGACTCAAACGCAGAGTCATGGGCGACCCTGATATCCACTGCTCGGCAGACACCGAAGAGGGGAGGGGCACATGTGACGCAGAAGCCGTACGGAAGAGGGCCGGGCCAGCGTGAGGAAGCCGACTGGGGGGCCGTGGGAACGGAGCCACTGCCTGATGCGTACAGGTTTCCTGGAGGTGACGAAATCGTCCAGCACAAGACAGTAGTCCTGGTTAGGCGGCCTTGTGACTATACTAAACTACTGCATGGTGCACTTCAGAAAAGCAAATTTTCAGTATGCAACTATCTCTAAAGGAAAATAAACTTTTAAAGCAGGGTCTGATTACAACGCCATAAACATTAAAAAGGCACGAGGAAAAAACAGGCTGAGCCACACCAGGCACTGCCAGGGCTCGAGGAGGGAAAGGGAGCGGCCGCCCCTGCCTCTCCAGGCTGCCAAGGGTGATAATGTTTCCACTGAAACAATGAGCCTGGCCGCAGGCACGGGGCTTCCCTCAGCAGGCTCGGCTTCCTGCGGGCGGGGCAGAGGACAGCACACAGGCCTGCCTGTCACCCTGGACGCCTGCCCTGCCAAGGGGACCTTGCAGACAGGGCTCCCCAGGGAGTCGGGCCAGCTACAGAGGGCAGGCAGTCCGGGGCTGTCTGCTGGCCACGGCAACAGGCTCAAGAGCCCCCGGACCCCGCAGGGCCCACTCATGCTGACTCCGACGCACAGGGCTGGGGGTCACGGGCTCAGGCGACAGCCAGCCAGTGGGAGAGCAGCGCTGGGAGGTCCAAGGGGAGGATAGGGCCAGCAAGGAGCGAGGAAGCCTGCCTGGCCAACCCCACAGACTTGACAGGGCTGGGGCAGGTGCCTTGGACGATGGCCTCCCCACCTGCGGAGCTGGGGTCAGGTGAAACGCCCGGAAAATCCGCCTGGACAGGTCAGCTCTGCTCCGCCTCCCAACTCTGCACCGCGCCTTGTGGAGGGCAAGGGCCAGGCACCAGGTCTGTGCGGCCCCTTCTTGCACGCCGGCTCCAGGGCCTCGGCGGCAGCCTGTGCAGGACCCCAAGCAGGCAGCACCTGCACTGTGGCCTGAGCCCCCACCAGGAGGAGGTGCACCGGGAGCTGCAGACCCCAGCGGGACGAGGCAGGGCTCCTGGAGAGGCGGAGACTGCACACTGCATGGGACCTGGCCTCTCCTCTCTGCTCCTTCCCTCTCTCGACCCCCAGACTGATGAGTGGCCTGTTCAATCCCGAGTTCCTTGGCCCCACTCCTGGGCCTTCACAGCTCAGGACCCCACTGCAGGGGGCAGGGTGGGTGCAGCCCCCAGGGAAGCTGCACCCAGTGGAGCACCAGGCAGGGCTGTAAGCCAGCCCCACCTCCAGGGCGAGAAGACCGCCCAGGTGAGTCCAGGAACCCGCTGCCCTGCTGACCTCCAGCTGCAGGGCAAGGGCCCTCGAGCGTGCAATTACCTCGGTCTAACAAGCCTGTTAAGGCCCAGACAAATTATTGTTATTATTGTTGTTATTAGGTCCCGCCCACCCCTCTGGAAGGCTGCCCGTCAAATGCCAATTATCGCCTTTCTTCGGCTGCCAGTCTCCCCTCCTGCCCCTCCCGCCCGCTGGGGCTGGGTGCAGGCTCAGCAGCAGCCCAACCTCTGGGCCACGTGGGACCCTCTCCCGCTCCCTCTCCCTCTCGCCGCCTGCCCTCCCAGCCTCCAGGCCACCTGTCACGCTCCAGCCACCAGATCCAGATCCTGCTGCTCCTCTCAGCTTCGCTCCCCGGACACCCCAGCACACATGCCCCACCGTCCTGGCTCTCACCCACTCCAGCCCCAGCAGGTCGCTGTAAAGACCCTGCGGGCCAAGCAGCCCACTGAAGATGGCACAGGCTCTGGACGGCACTGCTCCAGAGACAGCAGACACGGCCCTGACCTGGTAAGAAGACGCCGCACAGCTGGGTGACAGAGCCAGGGGGAGATGACGCCACTCCCAGAGCCCCGGGCACCCACTGAGAAGGTGATGGCGCATCTGCCCTGGGGATCCACACGGGTCCCGCAGGTGGAGCACAGGCCGCCAGGCACCCAGGAGGAAGCCAGTCCACGTGGTGATCTGGCCTCAGACGCTCATGGGAACGGTGGTCACAAGAGCCCCAAAGTGGGGACGCCAAAGGCCCACCAGCAGGTGGTCTGTGCACACGGCCGGTGTCCCTCAGCCACAGCGAGGCCCAGGGCTGCCACGAGCTACCACACGAGCAGCCTCCGGACCTCTGCCAGCAGAGGAGTCAGGCACCAGACTCTAAGAGACGCCCAGAAGAAGCCAGTCCAGAGAAAGGAAGTGGTGTGCAGGGAGCGAGGGCTCGGCACTGGGCGGCCTCTCCGTGGGGAGGGAAGATCTCCGTGGGCTGGGCTCACACGGTGGACCAAGCCGAAAGCCTCAGAGGGCAGACGGCTCTGTGGGAACAGCTGCCCTGCCCGCCCCGGGGCCAGGCCGCTGCCCTCCACCTCCTCTCGTCCTGCTCCTCTGCAGATGCAGTCTCGGTTCCCCGCATTCTGCCCCTGCGCACCGCGGGTCCCCAGCCTGGGTCGTCACTGCCAGGTCCGAGCAGCCTCCCTAGCTCTTTCTGGCACCGTACGCTGGCGCCACCGAGTGCCTGACGCCTGTCGCCCCCCTCCCCTCACCAGCACCGGAGCTCCCCACGGAGTCCTGCACCCAAGCCATCACCCCAGCTACCTGTCCTGGGGTGACCCTGAGCTGGGTCAGCAGAGCCTGTCCTGGGCGTCCCCTGCACTCTGCTCAAAGTGGCTCCAAGAGGCTCGGGCTCGTCGGCCCTTCTCACCTCCCCTCTCCTCAAGGTCGCTCCTCACTGGACGGGGGCAGCGGCCAGTGTCACCCCAGCCCAGCAGGCCAGCTTAGAGGGACAGCAGTGCGGTGAGGTCTCGGCTCCAGCCACAGCCCCTACTCCACAAGAGGCTTTGCCAACTTCACCCTGCTGTGGGGCTGCCCACCCCACAGTGCCCACAGGAGTCAGGTCCCTGAGGGGAGGGACCCTGCCGGCCGCTGTCCCCACACCCACAGAGCTGATGGCTCCCGTTCTCAAACACTGCGGGGACCTGGGATCTGCTGAAACCAAACAAAACCCTCCCGGGCGGCCTCTGTGGACTCTGGATGTTACGCTGCATCGATCGGGATGTTGACAGAGGCCACCACAGGTGGGACCATGGGAACGCTCTGTACCTTTCCCTCTGTTCTGCTGGGAGCCTGAAACTGCTTGTAAAAGTAAGTCCCGACAGTAAAAAGCCAGGCAAACAAGGCCAGCCCACAGACCCTCCTGCCCTCCCGCTGGCCCACGCTCTGGGTGGGCGCCCCTCCCCTCCCCTCCCCAGCCCACCCCACCTCACCGCCCAGGACCAGTACAGCAGGCCAGGTTGCAGGCACAGGCCTCCTAAGCACGTAAGCCCTGGCCTCCTCCGCTAAGCCCAGGGTGAGGACGACAGATGGCAGACAGCCTCTTCGGCGTGCTGCTGGCTCAGAACCCAAGGCTTAGGCTCAGTAGGGGACCACAGGGGCACTGTGCTGAGTGGTCAGCAGGGACCCCTGTCCACTGCAGTCCCTGGAGGGCTCCAGTTCCTCAGAACAGACATGGCAAAGGGGCAGCCCCATCAACACCAGCACTGCCCCGCTTCAGAGCTGAGGAAGCCAAGGTTCAAAGAAGTACAGCGACTAAGACCATGTCATCCCACCAAGAGGCAGGAGCCGCTCTGCCTCCCGTGTCTGTTACTGTGGACAGGACCTCAGGCCCTGGGCGAGGGAGTCCTGCCTGACCCCCACGGTGCCCACCGAGGGTCTCCCCACCCAGCCCAGAGCCTGTCCCCCAGCTCTGCCCCGCACAGACCCACACAACAGCCTCAGGAGTCCACGGCTCCCAGCGGTCTGGCCCCAAGCTGTGGGCCAGGGCTTCCTTGGAAGTCTCAGGTCCCTGACATCATCCACTGCAAGGCCAGGCACCCCCTTCGCCACAAGAGGAAAGCACTGCTCTGCGGGCCAAAAGGAGAGGGCACAAGGCCAAGGCAGGAGCAGTGTGGGAGCCACCCCACCAGGGAGGGTGCCACGTCACCAGCCCCCCCACCTGGGCAGGTGCTAGCCACTTCTAACCCTCCCATGGAGCTGCAGCCCCCCAGAGGAAGGGGCTGGGTCCTCAGGACAATGTGCCCCTCAAACAAGGAGGCGAGACCCAACCCTGACACCAAATGGCCTTTGGGACAGACTTCATCCAGACCCAGCTGAGGCCAAACGAATTGAGTCAACAGAGCTAAAGCAGGGTGACCACCCTAGTCCTAGGCCCTGAGAGCACAGGGGGCTGACTACCAAGCACAGCACCATTGCGCTCTAGTGCTGGCCAGGGTCCTCCCAGCACAGCCTAAGGACACACCAGACATGAGTGGCACTTGGGGGAGCTGTGAGGGTGAGCACAGGAAACCAAGATCTGTGTACCCATTGGTGACTACTGAAGAGGGGCTGCGACTCCCCCTCTACCCCTGCACATCCCCCAATCCCTCCCTGTGTATCCTGGGGCTCCCCAGCACTGTGGTCAATGTTCCCACCCTCTCTGCCTGGTCTCCCTCGAAGGTCTGAGCTGTTCCAGGAAGGGGCAGTGGAACCTTGAGACCCTCCTCTCCCACCCAGCTGGGCCACCTGTCTGCAGTCTCCAAGGACTGGGTTTATCCAGGAACTTTGACCTTGTTCTCTGGTTTATGGGACTGAAAAGGAAACAGCCTGGGAAAGGGGAAGTGACACATCCAAGGTCACAGAACTGGAAGAGACTCTGCCTGGCTCCAGAGCCCTTTCTAGTAATGTTGATTCTGAAAGAAAAGAACCAAGAGCCTTCCATTGAGATTACTGCTTTTATTATCACCCCGTTCTGCCCAGGTAGGAACACAGTGAGCTTCCTCGTGTCCAAGGCCACAGGAGTGGGGGACTCACCCTCAGCCCTTGCCTGCCACTAACTGGCAGTCACAAGGACCAGCTCCGAGCCGACCCTTCCCACTCCACAGCCCCGCTCAGGTAGAGACATAAAGGCGCCCAAGGAGGAATCCGATGTCACTGTTCCCTGGGCCAAGGCAGGAAGATCACAAGGCCTGCAAGACGGCAGGCAGTGTCAATGCATTTAGCCCAAGCGGCTTAGGGCTTCAGGGCGAGCTATGGGGGGGGGGGGGTGTCAAGGCCGTAAAGCCCACCCTCAGCTGAGGCCAGGTCTCAAGTTGATCCTCAATTCGCACCCTGGGGCCTGAAACTTGGGAGTCTACACAGAAAGGAACCCATGGAGTCGCCCGTTCCTAGACCCCTGACCAGCTCCCTCGGTCTGGTCTCTGCCTCCCACGCCACCCCAGGTCATCGGTCATCTCAGGGCCCCTGATGCTCAGCACCGGCCTGGCCCTGAGCAGGGCCTTCTCTACATTCGCTTCTCGTCCTGTGTCTGCAGCCTGAGCCCGAAGGTCCCGGCCTTCACCTCCGGGAACGGAGGTCCTTCCTGCCCTGGCAGCCGGCTCGCTCCGGGCCGGGGTGGGAGCGGGGTCCGCGTTCCGCTGGGAAGAGCCCTCCGCGCCGGCCACGCGGCGCTGACCTTGGCCGCCCGTGGGCCCGGGCGCTGGACGGGACCTGCCACCGAAACCCGCGTCGCTAACTGAGGATCAAAGGCCGGCGCCCCCACCCGGGGCAGCAACGGGCCCGGGCACCCGAAAAGGGGAAGGAAGGGACCCGAAGGCCTGGAGCCGAGGCTGCGCCCGGACGCCGTTTCCGCGGCCCTTCCTGCAAGGGGCTTCAACTTCCCCGGAGTCGGAGTCGCCAGCACTTCCGGCCTCGGGCGGCGGTGAGCGCAGATCCGTACCGACCAGGCCCCCTGCCCGGCCCGCCGCGCACGCGCAGAATCCGGGACCGCGACGCCCGCCGCGCGCCCGCTCACGACCCCCCCCACGGCGCGCACGCGCACTCGCCCGCTCTGCTACGCTCGCCCTCCCGCCTCCCCACCCACCCCCGTCCGAAACCCGGCTCCCCGACCCGCGCCTATCCCGGGCTTCGGCGTACGGCCCCCGCGCCCGTGCCCCCCCTCACCTCCTCGGTCCCGGGGCCGCCGTGCCCCACTCCTCCTCCTTGCGCCTGCCTCGCGGATGGTGGCAGCGGCGACTCAGACCCTGGGGTCAGGGGGACGGACGCCCAGGCCGGAAGTGACCTTCCTGGCCGCTTCCGCCCGCGCCGTTTCCCCCTCCCTTCCCCCTCCGCCGGGGCCGCCACCCCGTCCTCGCCGCTCTAGGCAGGCGGGCCCCGCGACCCCTGGCCACCGCCCTCAAGCTCTATGGTGCTGAGCGGAGCCTGAGGGAGCCACTTCCGGACGCGTCTAGGACCCGGGTCCTCCGTGCCCGCTCCATGGCGCCTCACACCGAGGGGCTGCAGCCCCGCCCCTCCCAGGACAGTAGGGGCGGTGCGGCCCGTTAGGCGCTGACTTCCGGGTGTCTGTGCACCCCCCCCCCGTACTTGCGCCTGCGCGGTGCGTGCCACTGCAGGGACGCTCGCGCTACCCGGGCCGTCCCAGCGTCTCTATCGTCATAACCCCTTCGGAGCTGGCTCCAGCGCGCGGTGCAGACCCCTGGCGCCCGCGACCCCCCTGCCTTGTCCAGCCTCAGTTTCCTCCTTAGTAAAGGGATGACCCGTGCTGTACCCCACCAGGTCCTGACAGCGACTCGGGCCGCAGAGCGGTGCTCTCCCCGGTTTGCAAAGGACAGGAGGTCAGGTCACTTACCCAGAGTGACACCAGGCATGGCGGCCCTGGGCGCCTGGCCAGCCCTCGAGGCCTTCGGTGGGCAAGATGAGCCTGCAGACCATGGCCCGCCCTATGCTTGCGGGCTGCGCCCTCTGGTCCGGGCCGGACTTGGCCCGCTCTCACCTAATCCAACCTAAACTGCAGGTCATTTAGGGTTTATTACTTATACTCACTTTTCTATCGTGAGCACTGAAACAGCCACCGAGCTCGGGAGCTCAGGAGTAGAAACACAGGAGCTACGACTGCTTGTAGAGTAACACCTTCCCCAGCCTCGCCTGCTCACCTGTGAAACGGTGGGGGCGACAGTGCGGGAGATAATGCGCGAGAATGGCGCTTCCTTCACCGCCTGGCCCTAGCAAACTCCGTCGCAGTGGCAGCAATCTTTGCGTATTGACAGCACTGTTTCTCCTGCTCTGGCTGCCGCTTACCTTCAAGTGTGGGCAGTGCAAATCCTAGCGTATACTTTGCTGACTGAATAACATCGTCACAGGGAAAACAATCCTGGACAGACATTAGACCAGGAGGTGACCAAAATACTTTAAAATACCATATTAAAAGTGCCGGCCAGTAGTGAGGTATCTGCGTCCCAGTTCCAGAACACTGCAAAGGTAAAAATTTTAAACACCTCTTAGAAAAGGACTACGCTACTATGATCCCAATGAAAGTTATTATTATAGGGATGAAGTCTTCACTAGGAAATGTGTATAAGGAAATGCCACGGGTCTGTTCCTCTGAATCACATCAGTCGTGTCCTGCCTCGGCCTGCTTGGTAGATGGGGCACAGCTTCCTCCGTCTCAGTCCCATTGCCCTCCCGCTGCAAACAGAACCAAACGGGTTTGGGTGGCTACTGAGGATGCCGGAAGGGGGGGGGGGCACTTGCTGCCTTTGTGCAAGAAGCGGCTCTGTGCCTGAGTAGAACTTTCCACTCTAAAGCATTGCTAGTTCGGAGTCGTAGAGGAGCCTACGTGGAGGGGGGAGGGTACAGCAGCGAGGGTTCCGCCGCCGTGGAGACCTGCTCTTCCCTCGCTTGGGAGGGACGTGACACAGGCCACAGCCAGCCCAAGCACCTGGGAAACAAGTATGCCCGCTCCCCCCTTCCCCGAGGAGGCCGAAGGATGCCGGGTCCCTGGCCAGCCCCCGTGCAGAAGCAGATTCCACCACCGCGCACTGATCCAAGGCCGTTCCTGCGCCCAGGGATCAATCTCACTGCCCTCCACGGTCCCCGCAGCCTGCTTCACAGCCGCGCAGAGCGCGAAGCCACCGCAGTGTCCACAGACAGATGAACGGATAAACCTGTGGAGCGGATCAGGCCTCCGCCAGTAAAGGGAAGGCGGCTGTGACGCATGCGCCAGCGTGGGGGCGCCTTGCACCAACCTCTCCGAGCCTGGAAAAGTGGTCTGTGATTCCGCTCATGGACGCTTGGAGCCGTCAGACCCGCTGAGACTGAGTAGAATGGGTTCGCTAGCGCCAGGGAGAGCGATGAAGAGTTATTGTTTAGTGGACACTAAGTCTCATTTTTTGTAATTGTTGTGTTTTTTGAGACGGTCTCACTGTGTGGCCCAGGCTGGCCTCGAACTTGCCTCGATCATCCTACCTCAGCCTCCTGAGTGCTGATTGGGATTATGGATGTGTACCACTATCCCGGCATCTGCTTGGGTTTCTGTCACTTGTAACCCAACGAGCCCTGAGTCTCCGCGCCTGCTCTGTGCTCTGTGAGAGAAGCTGAGGACGTGGTGCCGGCCATTCTGAGCCCCGTGCTAGGTTCCCAGCAGGCGCCCTTCACAGCCTCTCTGCTTTTCCTCCTGAGGACGCTGTCACGCACCGACTGACAGGAGCAGCTGCAGTTAGCAGATGGGAGAGGCAGGTCTGCAGCTGCTGAAGCAGAATGACACGCGCACAGAGAAACGTGCGCACAATCTTCCTTTTCCAGTTACCAGCATCGTTAGAATCAGCGGCTGTTTCTTGCATTTTCATCATGGGCCACAAGTTCACACTCTTCAGAACTTTCCTTTTTGTTTTTTTGGTACTGGGGATTGAACTCCTGTCCTTGCGCTTGTGCAGCAGGTGGCAAAACCACTGAGCTAAATCCCCAGCCGTTTTGTTTTTGTTTTTGAGACATGGTCTCCTATATAGCTCAGGCCAGTCTTTAACTCACTATGTAGCCCAGGCTGGCCTCGAACTTTTGGCAATCCTCCTGCCTCAGCCTATAGGCAGGAGCGATTATAGGCACGTGCCACCAGGCCGGGCTGACAGCTTTTCCCTCTACCTCATGAGGAAGTGTGGCCCTTAGTCCGTGTGCACCTTGGGCACACAGTACTGCTGTCACCCGTGAGAAACACAGTATCCCAGGACCCTTGCCAGCCCAGCTCAGTCAGAGTCACATTTTAACCCAGGCCTGGGGGGCTCTGACTCCCCAGAAGACCTGAGATGCACCAGGCTCCGGTAAGCTGCAAGACACCAGTGAAATCTGAGGGTCAGGGAAACTGCAATATCAAAATGTCCCAAACTTGTCTCAAAAAACCACTGATTTACTTGAACCACCAATGGAAGTGGACAGCCTGCACTTCAGAAGTTATGTCTGGCAGCCCTAGCAGAGGACACAGTGATACCCTGCTAACACCCACCCTCTCCTCCTGTGTCCCCAGATTCCTGTGCCTCCTTTAGGCTCCCCTGATGGCTGGGGGCTGGGGTTCAGAAGAGAAGGGAAGAGTTCACCCCCGGCGCAGTCCTGTCCCAGGGTCTCCATCTCTGGGTAGCACGTCGACATGACAGAGAAGGGTTTTCAGTGAAATAAACGGGCCCTGTCTCTCCTTCTGATGGCGGGATATAGAAGGTGAGAGTTCAGCTCGTAGCATTCACTTTGCACCATGAGGGTTAAGAGCCTGAGGACAGAGCCTGTGGCGAAGGAAGCAGGGCAGACAGGAAAGAATGCTATCTGTGAGGAGGTGGATCAGACTGCCCTTACTTAAGCTGTCCTACTCCAGGAGTCCCGCAGGTGGGGACCATCCTCGCTGTTCCCGTTTCTGGTGAGAGGAGCTCGGTTCAGCCGCGCTGTCCTGTCCCCTCTAGCATTGCCTGGTGTCGTGCCACCTCCTGGACTGCCTGTCACAGCAGATTCCAGGGAGCGGGCAGAGCGGAGCCTCGAGGCACGGCCTGAGCTTCCCCCCAGGCTGCCCGTGCCTTTGAGACCTTGCAGTCCTGTGACCTAGGTGTTTGTGTCTCCACACAATCTTCACAAACCTTGAGGAATCCAGCCACACACTGGGAAGAGTCAGGGCTGGAACTCTAGTTCCGTGAGTCAGAAATGCTGTTCAAACGGTTTAAAGTAAAAACGGGAGGGGAGGGTTCCTTGATAACCTGGGTGGACAAAAAAGCAAACAAAGCCAGACAAAAAAAAATTAAACCCAGACACTTTCAGGTATGGTTTGATCCAGGTCTCAAACTGCATCACTTGCCATGCTCTGGCCCTGCTTCCCTCAGTTTGGGTCTAGGGGTGCTCGGGGGAAGATGACGTCCGAGGCCCGACCTGTGTTCACCCAGGTGAAAGTTGGCTGGGAAAGTTGGTCCCTGGCTTCCTCTCCAGGAAAGCCCTGTTTGTCTCACAGAATCTGGTTGGGTGGCCTGAACCACAGCGGCCGGAGAGGGAGATGTTCTGATTGGCTAGTTTGGAGTCACATGGTCTCCGCGGGCGCTGGAAGTGGGCCGGAGCAGGGTTGGGGAAAACCGGTCCCTGGGACAGCGGAGGTCCGGAGAGGAGGGAGAGGAGGGAGCCGAGGGCGGGAGGGCCACAGTGGGACTCCCGGACCGCGAGGCTGCGCTGGCTGTGCACTGTGCTTCCTGCGTCCAACCTGCTGAGGCCGGGGAGAGGCCCCCCAGCAGCGCAGCGGCACGGAGCACCGAAGGCCTCCTCGTCTCTAGAGTTGGTTTTCCTTAAATAGGAAAGCGATCGTGGCCCTTTAGCTCCCTTCCCTTCAGGGAAACCTTCAGCAGTAGCGAAAGGTCACAGAGATGTGCAGAAACACGCGGTGGACCTCGAAGCGTTCCTCTTCCGGTGGGGGCTGCTCCTGTGGAGCCGCTGAGAGCTCCGAGTGAGCGCTTCCGTCCCTGCTTCGCTTCTTTATCTGGAGTGGGTTTTCCTCTGTTATCGCACGGCAGAAAACGGCGGTGCTCGCCGGTTCCACATCGGACCTTGCACCCCACGCCAGCCCTGGGAGAGGTGACCCACTGTTCGTGACGGTCAGGGCCGGCCCGGCTCCCAGACCCCTCTCCGGAGGGCGGTGCCGTCCACGAGGACAAAGCCGCTGTGAGTGCCGCCGAAAGGGGCCTTGACACCACAGCGTAGGCCGCACTGGGAGCAGCCGCTGGGGCTGCTTTTCACAGTTAGGTGACCACTAGCTTCAGGTTTGGTTGGAGCCAAGCGCGATGCTGCACACCTGTACTCTGAGCACTCTGGGAGGCTGAGGGGAAGGGTCACGAGTTCAAGGCCAGCCCGGGAAATTGAGTGACAGCAAGACCCAGTCTCAAAATTTAAAAAAAAAAAGGCTTGGTTGGGATTCTTTCTTGACAAATGAAACTAAGAAATTATTCTTATAAGCAGTGTGATGCTGATCCTGTGGAGTTGTATTTGTGGATCTGCTGCTGTTTGTAACCCAGGGTCAGATTCTCTGCTCTTCTGCAGTGCGCAGACCGGGACAGGGCCCTGGGGCTGCTGTCTGTGGAAGGGTGGGGGCCTGTGGCTCTGCCCTCCCGGTCTCCTTGGCATGTCCCATGCTCCTGCCTCCCTGGCTCTCTGAGCTGGCCCCAGAGCAGCACAGTGCTGGGTGGTGCTCCTCTTGGGGCAGCTGTGAGCCATCCTGGGGGAGGCTTCTGGTGGCGAATCTGACAGGAGGGATGAGCTGTTGGGCTGCAGTTCACCTGCACCATCGGCAGCCCACGTCAAATCAGGCGTCTTCCAACAGAGGCCCTCACAAAGCAAGGGCGTGGGGTGACAGGCCCGGGAGCAGCTCTTGCCCGGGGCCAGGACCACCAGAACTCCTGTCAACCACGAGGGGTGACCAGAGGTTTGTTTTGTCCCACATTTACTAAAACATAGGCAATAATGGCAACTATGAATGTGCGCCCCAATTCCTAGAGAAATGAAATCGTGGGGCAGGTGTCAGGGGTGGGGCTTCTCCCATGTGCGTGAGTGGCGCAGGGGCAGGGAGGGATGTCTAGTGTCCGTGGCTCTGCTGGGATCTTCTGCAGACGGCTTCCTCCTGGGGCTGGGCTCACCCTGTCCATGCAATCCCAGCAGGGGCGGCCAGGGTCACGTGGGACACGGGGGGCCCAGGGAGTCCACGCAAGATGGCTGCGCCTCCCCTGGGTTCAGCCAGGGATGCTGGCCCAGTGACCAGAGGAGGCGCCTAGCATGGAGCTGCAGAGGCCAGGACTGCTGGGGCCAGACAGAGGGAGGGGAAACAGGCTCTGAGGGCTACCAGGCCGCACCCTGGGGTAGTGGGAAGGCTCTGCAGGAGGCTGCGCAGGAGACAGGGACAACTGGCCAGGCAGAGGTTGACACCTTCCCCTCAGCAGCCCCAGGCTGCACACAGGCCTCCCTGCTGGGATAGCTCCACCGCTGCGCCCTGAGGCAGAATGTCTGAGTCAGGCCCTCTTTGGGACTGTGTCTGCCTGCGCCCAGGGTCCCTCGAAGGCCACCAGTGTCACCCAGCAGGTGCCCTCCTTGCCGCAAGAGATGCACACACCTGGCCCTGCTGAGCCCAGGCAGCTCTCCTGGCTGGTGACTAACCCTAACCTCCCCCGAGTCTGGCGAAAAGACAAAGCCCAGTTCAGCCGCAGGTCTCCGGCAGTTCTACCTCCAGCCTCCCAGGGCCGGTGGAAGCTGCAGGTCCTCCAGGAAACCGGACCCGCTGGCCAGACATTGCAGCACACAGCGGGGAAGAACGTGGTGGGATCTCTCCCCTGCCTTTTTATGTTGTCTTGCTGTTTTTGAGACAGGGCGTTGCTATATCATTCAGGCTGGCCTTCAACTAGGTAGCCCAGGCTGGCTTCAAACCCGTGGTGACCCTCCCACTTAGCCTCCCAGGTGCTGGGATGACAGGTGTGCATCACCATACTATGCTGGCTCACTGCCACATACCTAGAAGGGCATCGCTGGAAAAAGCCTGCCATGGAGCCAGGCTGGGCATCAGGTCCCCCTCTGCTGTGAAGTCCCTGGGGACAGCCCCATGCCTCACGGCAAGAGGTTTGGATGAGCTCTGTGTCTCGAGGTGAGGCAAGGTGCAGTGCGACCGTGGGCAGTGATCCCTAACTGTCCAGTGTCAAACATTTCCTGGGGCTGGGGATCCAGGAGGACGGATGCTCCAGCCCAGCAGGCCTGGAGGCCCTCCCTCCTGGGCATCCCCTGTCTCCCTGGCTCATCCATCATCTGTTTGTCAAATAAGCCCGACTAAAGCCTCCTGTGCGCGGGCTGCAGACCTGCAGATGAACCCAAGGCCGTCTATGCCTGGAGGGTCTGTGGGCTTCAAAGCGCCCTACACTCAGAAGACCTTAATTATTATTTTGAGTAATAATTACAGTGGTGCTACAAAGCAGGGCAGGAGCTGAACCTGCTGCCAGAGGAATCCTCAGCCCTGGGCCTGGCAAGCAGAGGAGACCATGCTCCCTGCACCCTTGCTCCCTGGCAAGTGGCTCTGAGCCCAGGCAGGTACAGCGGGCAGCAGGAGCTGGTCTGCGAGGTTGGGTCGCAGTCACAGAAAGCCAGACCAGAGGTGGAGGGGCTGTGGAAGCTCCGGTGAGGCACCTTGCCCAGGCCTCCCCGAGTCATTACTGCCTCCCACTCCGTGCCTGTGTTACAGGGTACACTGAGGCATGGGGGTCCTGTCTTCACACATGGCCAAGGCGACATGCACCCCACAGGGCCCAGTGCAGAGCCCCATGGTAAAAAGTTTACAAATTTCAAGACAGCTCTGGCTGAGCAAGCAATTGAGGACACAAGTGCAGCCCCACGTACCTGGCCCTGGATACGTGTGGTTGCTGTCACCTCTGGCTTCCAGGATGACCTAACTCCAAATGGCTCAAAGGGACTCAGTATTCCCTGTCAGGAGACATCAGGAGGTGAGGGAGCTCCGGCCACCACTGGGGTCAGGAGCTGGGGTCAGTTTAACCACCCATTGTGTCATGACAGCCCCAGGGTCCTCCCTCCCACCTTTCCATCCTGGGGCACCCAGATGGCTGTCGGACTGAAAGTGCCACCCATAGATACTCAGGCATCAGGACAACCATCTCTTCTGCTCACCTCTTGCTAGGAGCGGGGACAGTCTTTTTCTTTTGTTTTTGAGACAGGGTTTCCCTACTTATTCCAGGTTGACCTTGAACTCTTGGTGAGCCTCCTGCCTCAGCCTAAAGAGTGCTGGGTTTATAGACATGTACCACCATGTCCAGCTGGGACAACCATTCCTAGAAATCCCAGCAGCAAATCTGTCTCCACATTTCTTTGGCCAGATCCCCAGGCCCCGACCAATCCTGGGCAAGGAGCATGAGCACTGTATTGGCTTAGAGTAGCAGAGACGTCCCCGGAGTCACCAGGGCCTCTGAGCACCGCCTGCACTCTGTCCACGGATGCCTACACCTCAGCTGGGCACGGGTTGTTTGCCTCGGCCTCCGTGTCTGCACGTTGGTCTCCTAATTGGTGCCAGACGCGTATGAATAGAGGTAGGCCATGTTCTGTGGTAAAATTAGCTGGTGGTAAATTCTGCTACATGTAGGTGGGGGCGGGGGATGCAACTTTGCATCTGGGTTGGGCTTGGTTTTATTACTTCACTGTAGGTAAAGCAAAAATAGCTTTCCTACCACTGGGGAAAAATACTGACACCCACAATTTAAGAAGGAGAGGTTTATTTTGGTTCATGGTCTCAGAGGGTTTGTTTAGCGCATGGTCAGCTGGATCCAGGGCAGAAACAGCACAGCAGAGGAAAAGCTGCTTTACAGCAGCCAGGGAGCAGAGAGGGCAGGGAGAACCAGAGAGGGACAGCCTTGCTTGGGATTTTCCTGCTTGGCCAGGTGCCCGTGGGTTGGGTACTGAACGGCATCGTTAACTAGGAACTCATCCATAAATGAACCCTAGGGTGAGCACAGCACCCCACTGCGGTCCAGTCACCTTCCCCAAGCCCACTCTGAACAGAAGCCATGAGGTTTAGTGAATCCTTAGTCTCCACAGGCAGTGTCCTTGGGTGCTTTGCAGAAAGGAACCCATGAATGCTCCCGAGATCACAGTGAAGTCATGGCTATTCTGGTGTGCAGGCAGGACGAGGAGGCACTCAAATCCCCTGGGTCGCCTTCAAAGTGCTGGGCCAGCCCCAGACTTTCGGGTTCAGTGGGGTTGAGGTGGGGCCAGGCATGTGTGTCTAACAGGTGATGCTCTCAGCTGGTCTGGGCCTGGCTCTGAGAACTGTATCAGAGGAACATGAAGGTGGCCAAAGTGTTGGAGCATGTGAGGAACTTGGACAGCAGTGTTGGCCTACATGAAGCTTGGACCCGGCCCACGGGCACCTGGCCAGGCAGGAAGTGGCAGCTGACACGTTCCTCCCAATCTGGTGGCCGAGCCCCGGGCCCTGGTCAGGCCTGCAGCTCTGAGCAGCACCTGCTTCTCATCTGCACCAAGGCTCCATGAAAGGAGAGGAACCCTGGTGCTGAAGGGCTCAGGCAGTATGCGGGGTCAGGATGCTGAGCAGCCAGGGTCAAGGGGAAGCAAAAGAGACGTGACTCTATCTAATGTCTAGAAAAGATCATTTATCCAATGGGTAAACAAAATGTTGGATATTCACACAATGGAATATTATTTAGTCTTTAGCAGGAAGAAAATTCTGACATACACTACATCAGGAAAGACCCTGATGACACTATTTCGGATATAATGAGTCAGTCACGAATGTATGAAATGTACCTAGATTAAATTCACAGAGACAGGAAGTAGGATGTGGATGTAGCTGTGGCAGAGCACTTGCCGGGCATGTATGATTCCCGGGGTTTGATCCCCAGTACATGAAAAAAACAAAAAAAGTTGGATGGTTGTCAGGGATGGGGTGGTTAGAAAGTGAAGTTTTTTTGATGGGCACAGAATTTCACTTTTGCAAGACAAAAAAGTTCTGGAGGTGAATGAATGGTGGTGGCAGTTGCACAGTAACGCCAACGTTTAAATGCCACAGAACAGTAGCAGGGACTGGTGGCACATAGTCTGTAATCCCAGCACTCTGGCAGGCTGAGCAGGAGGAGCCCAAGTTTGAGCCCAGCCTGGGAAACTTAAGTGACTTCGTGAGAACCCACATCGAAGAAACAAAAAGTAAAAAGGGCTGGGCATATAGCTGTGTGAGGGCCCTGGGTTCAGGTTCAATCCCTAGTACTGAAATAAGTAAATAAGTAAGTAAATAAATAAAAATTTAAAAAAATCTAGAGTTCTAGGAAAAAAGAGGCTTGTGTGACTGGAACACACCAAGCGAAGGGGAGCGGGCCTGATGCACAGATCGCTTGGGCCTCGGTGAGGAGGCTGGTAACCAAGTTCTAAGTCGGCCACGAGTCGCTGAAACCTAGGGAAAACTGAACTGTCCCTCTATGAATCTGGATAGAGCAGCCAGTCCGGTCTACTGAACACGCCTGTTCCGGGACGGCCAGGGCCACGTCTCCGCGCAGTCCTCACCTCGGTGCGGGACGTGCAGGTCTGGGTCACTCGCTCGCACCGGCCAGCGCCAGGCCTGGAGAGGCGGACACGGCGCTAACCGGTGTCAGACCCTCGTCCCGCTTCTGAGATGGGGAAACTGGGGCCTCAGAGGCGGCGAGCCGAGGCCGGGCAGAGGGCGGCCGGCCACGGGTAATACAGTCCGTGCGAACCGGGACCCCGACTCCGGGCTCAGCCTCCGCCCCGTTCAGTTCAGCCCGGGATGGGAGGGAGGGTGAAACTGCGACCCCTGTCCAGGAGACGGGGCTCCTTCTGCTCCCTGGCGGAGAACTGAGCCTGGGGCTCCTCCTCCTAGCGGGTTACCGTCGGGGGCCGGAGACCCTCATCTCCCCAGTGCCCGACTAAGCCCAACCTCCGGTTATTTCCACCACGCCTCCGTTGCTCCGCCTTCTCTTGCCCTTATCACGTCTGCGCATGCCCCAGATCCGCAAACCGGCCAATAGGAAAGATCCGTTTGCATTCTGGGAAACGAAGTCCGAACCCTGGAGGGCTCAGGGCCAATAGACCGCAGGCCGCTCTCTAAGATATGTTGGGTAATGCAGTTCTGGAGCTGGAGGGAAGGAGGCAAGGCGGGACGCACAGCAAGAGCCAATGGGAAGCCATTTTTGCTTCGATGCTTCCCGGGAAATGTAGTTCCCAGTGAGGCCGCAGAGAAGGCGAGTTGCTGGCCGACGCGGGGTGTTGGGGGGGAAGAGGGGGGAGATTAGTGAGTTTGGCGCAAAGCCTGCCGGGGCATGGAGTCCCGGTGAGCTTTGTACGCATGTGCGGGAAGGTGAGGGGCTCCGGGGGCCTCGCCCGGGAGAGTGAGGTGAGCAAGCGGGAAAAGAGGGAGGGACGAGGCGAGGGGGGGTGGTAGACGAGGCAGGGACCAAGCTCTGGGCCGGGGGGGGGGGGCAGGGGTTGGGGGAGGGGCCCGGGACGGGGCGAGGAGAGGGCGCGGTTGGGGCAGTCGCTTGGGGAGCCCGGCAGCCGGAGGGTCGGGGTCTCTGAGGAGGGGACCCGGAAAGTTAGAAACCCCACGGAGGGGCCGAGGGCCGGTTGGCGGAAGGTCCAAGGGGGACCTGCAGAGCTCGACAGCAGGGCCGCTGAGGTCGAGCCGGGGCAGGGGTGACCGGGCCCGGGCCCCGCAGAGGAGTCTGGGGCCGGGTGGGAGGTTTGCAAAGTCGCTGTCTCCAAGGGGTGCTTTGGCCAGGAGGCATCCCGAGGCTTAGAATCGCGGCCCTGTTTATTTCTTTCACGATCAGTTCGCGTGTTGCGGGCTAAATTCATTCATGTGAGCACAGGGCGTTAGGCTGCCCGCTGTGGCCATCTGAGGCCCCCTGTGACCCCTGTCCTGTGTCTCCCACTTGGCCCGGGATCATCTGTTCATCTGTGCGCTTGTCTCCCACGGGTCTCACCGTATCTCACAGTGCACTTGGGACCAACCAGGTCCTAGTGATAAACGCCACCTGGAGTGCCTCCAGCCCAAGCCCTGGTGCTGCTCTGAACGTTTTTCTTTTAAGTGATTTCGCTTTCACTGCAACTCCCTGGGCCAGTGTAATTTTTTGTCCCCATTTTACAGCCGAGGAAAAGGCAGTATTGTGTGTAACAGGTGCTCTTGTCCCCTGTCCAAGGACGCCCAGCTGGGGCGTGGCCGAGCTGTGGAGCTCTTGTGCTCCAAGTCAATATTTGTTCAGTAGGCCGGTGGCTCCCCCAGGATGGACACTCGGTAGCATCCTGAGACGACTTCGGTTGTCACCCCTGGGAAGTGCTAGTGGCACCTAGCCCAAGATTTACAGGATGGAGCTGCCCAGTCCCACACGCCGGTAGTGCCATGGCCAGACCCACAGGAGTCGCAGACCAGGCTTCATCGAGCGCTTTCTTGGGACCATTCTAGTCCAGGCTTCCGCTTACGGGTCTCTCAGGGAGGGCAAGGCACGTGTCTAGGATCACACAGCACATGGGTGGCTGGGTGAAAAGTCGAAGTCGGTCAGCCACGCCCCAGAGGGAAGCCTTGACCCCTGTGACTGGGACTCAGCCTGGGGACTCGTGCAGCCTGTGCTGGGCCATGATACGAGGGAGCTGGCCTGGGCTCTGTAGGACAGGACATCCTTTCTTCCCAGGCTGGTGAGAGGGGCCTGTGTGGGGCTCCTTAGGTGTCCAGGGTGACACAGCAGCCTGGTGCAGGTGCACTGGGTACTCCCTGGGTGACAGAGGGGCTGCACCGATTGCTTGGGACAGGCCCTGGAGCAGTGACCCCAGGCCTCCCTGAGCCCTACCCCACGCAGTGCAGCCCAGGCCAGGTGACTGATGGTCCCTGAGGCTGTAAGCCTGGTCAGCCGCAGCTGGTCTGGCTCCCTCCGGCTCAAGTTCCTCTCTCTCCAGTGGTGCGGGATCTGTGCAGCCTGGATACAGCTCTGGCCAGCTCTTTGGGAAGCCCTCCTTGCCTACTCCAGGTGAGTCCGCCCCTCAGGTGATGATGGGTGGTTGAGGGGTAACACTGTGGCCAGTCCTGCAGCTGGCCAGGCGGGGTGTGGGTTCCAGCTGTGCCACTCACTTGCTGGTGACTCAGGGCGAGCTGCCTTCATTAGGGTACCCACAGCAGCCTCATGCGGCTGGTCATCCGTCCTGTAAGACTCAGTGCCTACTGGGCTTGGAATACATGGGCTCTGGCCCTCCTGGACCCTAAACTAGTGAGGAAGGCTGGCCCACAAATTCGGCTAAGAAACGCAAAAGGAAAACTAGTGAAGGTGACATCATAGAGAACAGCTGGGGCAAGGGCATGCAGTCCCACACTAGTGGGTGACCCGGGGACCCCCCGCCCACCCCGTGAGGCCTGTGTGAGGAGGAGGAGCCAGCTATCCAGGACCCGCCTTGGCACTGTGAGGGCGGGGGTCTGTGTTTGGAGGACCATGCTGTGTACCCCAGGATGCCCAGCAGTGTCCCTGACCTGCACTGCCATAGCCCATAGCTCTGCCTGCTCCACCACCCTCATCAGAGCTGTCCCGGAGCCTTCCTGCTGCACCAGGGTAGCGTCACCCAGGTTCAGGGCCGTGGCCTCACCTGCCCCTGCCTTCCTGGGGGGCAGGCAGCCTGCTTCAGGCAGGGCCGGCACAGGAGCGGAGGCGAGGACGGGCCGCTCCCAGGTGGCGGCATGGCAGGCTGTGCTAGGGCTGAGTGTGTGTCCCCCAAGACTCATGCACTGAGACGCCAGCCCCAGGGTCCGTGCGCTGGGGCCGGGGCTTTGGGAGGTGACTGGGTCCCGAGGGGAGCCTCCCTGCAGGGCTGGGGCACCTGTGAGGAGAGGAGATGAGAGAGTGCGGCATTTCACAAGGACCTGCGGTGGCCCGGGCGGGCGGGCGGGCGGGCGGGCGCTCCATGTGACGGGAAACCGAGGCTGGGGCCCCGCGCCCAGCCCGCTCACCGCACCCTCTTCTCTGTCCCTCCCTCTGCAGGCCCCATGGAGGCCCCTGCACCCCTGCCTGTGAAGCAGGAGGAGCCAGCCGCCGAGGGCCTGGCCCCAGCCCCGGAGACGCTGGACTCCCCCGCCCTGGACTCCCCCACCCCGGACTCGCCCTGGCACCGCTTCCGCCACTTCCAGCTGGGTGCGGCACCGGGGCCCCGCGAGGCCCTGGGGCTGCTGCGCGCCTTGTGCCGTGCCTGGCTGAGGCCTGAGGTGCGCACCAAGGAGCAGATGCTGGAGCTGCTGGTGCTGGAGCGCTTCCTGAGCGCGCTCCCGGCCGGTGCCCGAGCCTGGGTGTGCAGCCGGCGGCCCCGCAGCGGGGATGAGGCCGTGGCCCTGCTGGAGGAGCTCTGGGTGAGCTGGGCGCGGCGTGAGGGCAAGCGCGGGGCCGAGTGGGAGAGAGGCCCCAGCGTCCCCCCGTGGGCGTGGAGCGGCTGCCCGAGCCACAGTGGCACCCACGGCCCCCTGGGTGTGGTCGTCCGTCTTTGGCCTGGTGTCCGGAAAGGCACCTGCTGGGGTGCTGTGCTCTTCCGGGTCACTAGGACCCCCGCCCAGACCCCGCCCTTGTCTTCTGGTCTGAGCCCGGGCACAGAGCCCCCTTCAGGTGACGGGCAGGAGTCCGGGGGCCACGGCTGCCTCCCGAGGCCTGGGTGGATGTACCACACAGCTGGAGCCCTGGCTGCAGGGTGTGCGTGGTCCAGAGCCAAGCGTCACCTCCGTCTCTGGCAGCCACAGGCCGGCGGTGCAGTGGAGCAGGCGGTGCAGCTGTGTCACCTGCAGTGCTAGGCTCACACGACCTTGGCACGGGGTGGTGGGGGGGTGGCACTCAGGCTGAGGCCAGCATGGGCCAGGGGACACTGGGGACACGGGCAGTGGTGGGAAGCGTGGCCAGCATCCACTGCACTGCTGCTTTGAGTCGTGAGCAAAGCCCTAGGGCCCAGGGCAGCTAGACGTTCTCTCCCTCCTTCCTGCGGGAGCAGCCACTGTCTGAGACCCCCATGTGCCCCATGTGTTCCCTTTCTCTGGCCTGGGCCCCAAATGCAGGCTGTCCATGCTTTGGCCATGCTGCTCCCCGAGGGCCCTGGAGGGCCCTCCCCGTCCTCTTCACCCTGTCTGCAGGCCTCTGTGTCCCGTGGAGCGTGGTGTGCAGCGGCCTCTGTAACCAGAGCTGCTGAAGGAGGGCGCAGCCCCGCGGGGTTGGCTGAGATCTGGGTGGGGTCCCCTGGGTGCCCTTCCCTCTCCCGAGGCCTGGGGCACCGCACTCTGCCTCTTGTCATCATTGCCCCTCTCCTCAGACCTCGCCGTCTGTATCCTCAGTCAGCCGTGAGCAGGTCTGTGAGGACCCGGGGCTTGGTCAGATAACTCAGGACAGCTTCCTGACTCTCACCTGCGAGGTAGGGGCACAGACGCACAGGGCCAGGGGAGAGGATGAAGACACCTGGGCCACTGTGCCGAGTTCCCGGAGGTGAGGGGACACGGGACGCGGAGCTGCAGCAGTGCTGGCCGAGGGGAGTGTCACCACAGCCCGGGTGCCTCTTACGACCCCTCTTTCCTAAGACTAGGTCTGGGCATGGAGCCCCGGGGCAGTGGCAGCCTGGGCCGCTGCTCTGTGGCTGGGGACGCTCAGCCTGGATGGGAGCTGCCAAGGTGGCGGGTCCCTTCCTGTCCTCTGTGCTCAGGCGGGCCCAGGGTGAGGAAGGGAGGACACCTGCATAGAGGTGGGCGCTGCTGTGAAGCTGGGGGCTTTCGGGAAATGTGTGGCCAGGGCAGTGGCTGCAGTGACGTCTAAACTTTCTTTTTCTGACGCACAGTTCTTGGTGTTTCTGTCTCAGCACAGATGCTGAGTGGTCCCCGTGCCTGTGGCTTTGCCCTGGGAACTGTCACATGGGCGGGGTCCTGCAGCACAGCCTTTCCCTGTGCGTGGCATGTCCAATGTCCAGGGTCGTGGGTCTTGGGCCGCGTGTGTCTGTGGGCGGGCCATTTCCAGTGCAGTGGCATTCTGTGCTCTGGGTGTGCCTGGCACATCCCCACTCCCCTCCGAGGAATGTGTGGGAGGCATCTGGGACGCTTACCTGTCCCCAGCGCAGCTGCTGGTCCTAGGCAGGGCTTGGGAACAGCAGCCATGCGCTCCTCACAGCCCTGGAGGCCACAGGTCTGAGGCCAGAGCTGATGAGGTGTCTAGGGAGGGCCTGGCTCCCGCTCACAGCTGGCACGGCCGTGTCTGCACCCTGGCGTGGTGAGTGAGGAGGCAGCTCTCGGCCTCTTATGTGGGTGCCAGGCCCCTCCTGATACCATCACGGGGCGGGGGGCAGGGGTCGGCAGGACTTCAGCAAGGAAGCGGAGACATGGCTTTCAGCCTCCAGCAGTCTGGGGCCCTTTGTTTTTTTTGTTTTGCCTTTGCGATACTGCAGATCAAACCCAGGGCCTTTGCACTCAGCTACATCCCCAGCCCTCTTTATTTATTTGGAGACAGGGCCTTGTGAAGTCTCAGTTGCCCAGGCATGCTGGGCGGGATGTTGTAATCTTCCTGC
The DNA here is from genome assembly GCF_053883595.1 of Heterocephalus glaber. Taxonomy (NCBI): domain Eukaryota; kingdom Metazoa; phylum Chordata; class Mammalia; order Rodentia; family Bathyergidae; genus Heterocephalus; species Heterocephalus glaber. Next base: position 2,124,310 of record NW_028258451.1, read on the forward strand.
CTCAGCCTCCCAGAATGCTAGGATTGCAGGTGTGTGCCACCACATCCTGCACTTCTGCCCATTTTCTAGCTGGGCTGTTTGTTTCTTGCTGGTGAGTTTTGATCATCATTCCTATGGTCTGGGTACAAATCCTCTGGTCAAAAAGTTAGACTCACATTTAAAAACACCTCACGCCTGTGTGCTGCTGGGGCCGGGGACCACAGGTGACAGAGCATGGGCCTGGAGCTGTCCTGCTGTGTGTCCTCCGACACAGGCAGCAGTGGGGTCCCCGCCTTGGGAGAATGAATGGACAGCGAATGCTGGGACCAGACTGGTTTTCAGGCATCACCTGGTGGCCCAGCTCCTGTTATTTGAGCTCTACCTGTCTGATTCTTTGGGATTAAAACTACCTTTTAGGTGAGGTAGTAAAGGTGGGTGGTCGTTACTACTGCATTGTGGACATATCTAGCAGAGTAAAATCCCCTTCTGTTTGAAGAGTGGGGGTCCTGTTGGTCCAGGGAATCTGAAGAGTGGGAATCCCTGGGCCCCCGGTTCTGAGGATTCCGCTCAGCCCCTGGGGTCTGGAGTGTGGGGTCCCTTACCAGCGAGGCCAGCCTGAGCACGTGCGTCCCCAATGCACCGTGGCCTCGGGCTTCCTGAGATGGGAACTTTGTCTGTCTTCTGTGCTCCCCAGTGCCACATCAGCCCTGGCCCCGAGTGGGTGCTCAGAAAGTGAGTGCCTTAAAATGCACGCAGGGTTTAAGGTTGGACCCCGAAGGCCAGTGCACGGTCCACTTCTCTGCTTCTGTTGCGAAGGAAGCCAGTCTGCCCAGAGGGATCAGATGACTTGTCCGCAGCTAGACAGGGTTACTCAGGAGACAGGGGCAGGGCGTCCTAGCTTATGAGGCCTGAAGGAAGGCTGGGGGTGGCCAGGGAGCTGGAGAGAGGACCCCGCTGCCGCCTATCTGCAGGACAGGGGCCCAGGTCAGGCCTGAAGAGAACCCTGAGGCTCCAGCCAGGGAGACGGGAGCAGCCTGGGCACAGCAGAGACCTGGGCAACTGCACACCACTCTGGGCCTGAAGGACAGGGACTGGCTTTGGGGAAATAGAAGTCAGCAAAATATGCTCACAGAGAAGCCACCAATCTGGAGACCAGACACCAGAGGGGAAAATCAAATCAGAGACAAAGACTTTCTGGGAAAATGGCCCCAGGCCCCAGCAGGTTTATGCGGAAGTGCTGCCCGATCTCCAAGGAATGGATGGTTCTTAGCATCATGGACTCTTCCAGAGGACAAAGTGTAACGGCACCAAGCTCATTCTGCAAGACTGCCGAACCCCTCCCCTGCCAAACTAGCCAAGCTGTAAAAGGATAAGCCAAGAAAAGCCAGCTGTAGATCTGTCTCCAAAGAAACAGACAGGAGATGTCCAAGTAGAGTATTAGCTACTTGAATCGAGCAAAGAGTCAATGCACTGACTTGTGGCCCCAGGTGGGGGTGTGCAGGGAAGTTCCATCACTAGGAAATACTCATAAAGGGGACAGACCTAGAGGTCAAGGGTGGGGCCTTCAGGAGCGAGCAGAGGGCTGGGCTGCTGGAATGGTCCCCAGTCTGCCACGCTGAGACCAGCCCACCTCTGGCAGGGTGGGCGCTTGCAGATCCAAACTCAGAAAGGCCAGGCTCTTCCAGAAGGGGGACCCAGTGATGGGCGAGACTCAGCAGGCCTCTGGCTGAGTCCCGGAGCACTGGGACAGGTGAAATGTGAGGAGAGTGGGAATTGTATGAAACTCCCGAGCCAGCTCCCATTTGTCAGCGCTGGAGGAATTCCGATGGCTGTTCCCAGACATGTGGGAAAAGAAATGAAAGACTGAAAATAAACCAAAGATGGCTGGTCTGAAGCTCTTCCTGAGCCTTCGGTCCTGCTGGCTGGTGCTGCGCCTGTCTCCTCCGCTGGCCCCGAGAAGTTCCGTTTCTAACCTTCGCTGTTCTGAGTTACATGTAGCTTATGCTCTGTCCTGCAGTTAATCCACAGGGCAGCGGAAGCTGAAGTTCGACGTAAAGCAGGTGTATACTCCGTCCCCCAGACTCAGGAGTGCAGGACGCGGGGCCCTTGGTCACTCCAGGTTGCCGAGGCCTGCAGTGTGGGGTGGCTCGGGCAGGCACGGTGACCGAGCTGGCAGGGCTGCTGACAGGATGTGACCACTGCCGGTAGGCGGGGAGAGGGAGGTATGGGCCAGCTCAGCCCGGAATGTGCTCTCCTTCCAGGGACCTGTGGCCTCCCCAGATCGGTCATCAGTAGTGCGAGCACCTCAGGACGTGACAGAAGGCGCCGGGGCCGGTGTTGGAAAGGAAGATGGTGGGGTGATGCCCTTTGGTGAGCAGCCAGCCCCTTCCCCACCCTCCCTGCTGCTCCTGGGCAGGGCCAGGGATCAGCCTCCCGCATCATCTGCTTGCTCAGTGCAAGACCTGGTGCCAGGACTAGAGGTGACCAGTTGTGTCCCGTCCATGGCGCTCACGGTCAGCAGGGCCCAGCCTGGAGGCGCTGCAGGAGGCAGGTGCTCCTGAAGGGTGAGGCGGGTGATGGTGTGCTGAGCCACTTGCCAGCTCAGCAGATGCCCGCGGGTGACCTCCAGGAGGCGGGGCATTGCCACTGCGTTGTGTGGGTGCAGGTTCTGAGGCACAGCAGGGTGAGGATGAGCCAGGAGGAGCAGGTGGGGACCTGGCCGGGTAGGCCCCAGAGCACCTGCCCCGGGGCCTGGCACCCCAACACTGCGGGCGGGGCTCCTGCAGCACAGTCAGGGCGGCCTGGGGCTGGCTGTGGGCCAGGGGCCGGGCGGGCACGGTGGGGCCAGTGCTGGGAGGGCAGAGGCCTCTGGGCAGTAAGGGCTCACTGGCTCACGGCCAGAGACAGCCACGGCTGCTGGTGTCCTGGGCCCGCAGAGTGGATGGGAGACCTGTTGGCCTGCGAAGTGGGCACCATGGGCACAGCCTCCTGTCTGGGTGTCACGTCTCCCCTCTGTCCATCATCCAGCCACCCACCCACCGTGTCTCCCCGGCTGTCCATCTGCCGTTCCTCTCGGGGTCTGCATCCTCACCCACCCGCCCGCTTCCCCTGCGCCTTGCCCGGTGTGTAGCGAGAATCGCCCACGCGCCAGGCTCTGCAGCACAGCCGCGGGCCCACGGCCCTGTCCCTGCCCCTGTCCCTGCCCCTGTCCCCTGCCCCTGCCTGCTGCTGACCCGCACAGGGCCGAGCTGAACCTGACCCCGCGTTTCCTCTGCAGGAGCTGTGGGCCCTGAGCCGGAGGTGCCGGTGACGGGAGATGCCTGGGCCGCGTGGCCGCCCAAGCAGGAGCGCGACAGCCCCCCGCCTGCCGCCCCGGGCACCCTCGGGACCCCCTGCCCCGAGTGCGGTCAGACGCCCGCGCCCGCGCCACGGCCCCCGCGCGAGAAGCCGCACGCCTGCCCCGAGTGCGGCAAGGCCTTCCGGCGCAAGGAGCACCTGCGGCGCCACCGCGGCACGCACCCCGGGGCAGCGGGGCCAGCGCGGCGCCACCCGGCCACGCGCGAGAGGCCGCACGCCTGCTGCGACTGCGGCAAGGCCTTCTACTGGCGCGAGCACCTGGTGCGCCACCGCAAGACGCACTCGGGCGCGCGGCCCTTCGCCTGCAGGGAGTGTGGCAAAGGCTTTGGCCGCCGTGAGCACGTGCTGCGCCACCAGCGCATCCACGGCCGCGCCGCACGGGCGCAGGGCCCGGCGACCGAGGGCGGTGGCGCCTTCCCGCCCTGGCCGCTGGGGTAGCCGCGCCTGGCCCTGCCCCGTCCCCTACCCGGGGCCGCAAGCGGATGAAGGGCCAGGGGTCGGGTCTCAGCCCCAGGGGCGGGGCGGGGCAGGGACGGCCCATGCCGCTCGCGCCCAGGAATAAAGTTGCTGCCAGTGTGCCTGCGCGTCCGGCTCTCTCCTTGGGCCTACGGACCTGCCCGCCTGGCCCCGCAGCGGGCAGGCGTCCGGGCCACCGCTGTGGTGCCCAGCGTTCCCGTGCCCGTGGCTGCAGTAACAGTTTGCAAGGGCCCCGCCTCCCTCTCCGCCGTCAGCACTCGGTGGCCACTTCCCGAGGGGGGGCCTGGGGAGGACCGGGTCCTCGCGGGTGGGGCGGGGTGCTGGGCTCGGCCTGGACCCGGGTGGTCGCAGCCGTGGCGAGCGGCCCAGGGGCTCGGGGCCCGGCGGGAGGAGGGTCCGCAGGAGGGGTCCGCAGGAACACAGCATGGGAGCTCAGACTCGGAGTGCAGGGCCAGACGCTCCCAGGCGTCTCGCAGCAGGGCAGTGAGTGCCGGGCCGCCTGGGTCAAGGCTGGGCCCCGCGGTGCGGCCCTCCTCCCAGAGGCTTCCCCGCAAGCTCTCGCCTCGAGCTCATGACAAGCCCAGGCTGGCCTCGAACTCGAGGCGATCCTCCTGCCCTGGCCTCCAGTGCTGGCATCACAGGCGTGCGCCACCACACCCAGCCCTTTTCTGTTTTCTATTGAGACGGTCTCGGTGAGTCTCAGTTGCCCATGCTGGGCTTGAACCTGGCGTGATCCTCCTGCCTCAGCCTCCCGAGCCCTGGGGCGCCCTGCGGAGGATTCAGGTGTGGCGTGACAGCCCCGCCGTGCACTGGGGACCGTGCTCACCACACAGGTCGGGGTTTCTAGGACCCAGGATCCCGAGTAGATCCAGGAAACTCGGAAGGCCGCTGGGTCACTGGCAGGCAGGTCCCGCTTCCGCCCCTTGTGGTGACCTTTGGCACAGCATGCCCGGGGCTGTGGGCTTGGAGACCTAGCCCGGGAGGGGCTGCTAGGGCTGCTACCAGAACTCAAAAGAGCGGGCCCAGCCGGGCGTGGTAGCACATGGCAGAAATCCCAGCTCTCCGGAAGGCTGAGGCAGGAGGATCCCAAGATGGAGCCCAGTCTGGGCAATTTAGTGACATAGTGAGATCCGTCTCAAAATAAAAAATAAAAAGGGCTGGGACAGCTCGGGGTGAGGCCCTCGGTTCAATCCCAGCACCACAACACTGTCTGAATACAAGAAAAGTGGGCGGGGGAGGGCAGCTCACCCCAGCGTCCTCGGGCCCCTAGAGGAGCCTCAGGACCCACAGCCAGCCAAGCCGCCGCAGGGAGCCAGGGCCCATGGGGGCGGCGGGTGGGGCCTCGCATCCCTGTCCATCCTCAGGAGGCAGACCCAGGGCTCAGCACAGGCCAGGGAGAGCACTGAGGGGGGCACCGGTGGGGACGGCAGGGCCCAGTCAGCTGAGCTGCGTGGGCTGTTGCTCCCTTCCCAGGCCCCTTCCTCCGAGGCTCCTGCCGGGAGCACAGGGCCTCAGGCCACCCTCATCCGGCCTCACTCGCTGCTGCACGCGGTGTGAGGGGAGCCTGGGCCAGTCCAGAAGGGTGACAGCAAGGTGGGGGCCCGTGGGGACAGTGTAGGGACAGGAGCCAGCCCCAAGCCACAGGCGGGGGCGAGGCAGAGAGGAGGTGGGTGGGGGACCTCGGGGCGCCTAGGGCACCCCAGGAGCGGGCGACCCAGGAACAGGGCGGGGGCTGCTGTCGCCTGCTCCTGCCTTCCGTGTTACCTGCTTTGGGGCCACGCGGACCCCGCCGTGCTTGGAGGCCAGGTGCCAGGTGCCAGGTGGCAGGGCCGGGTGCAGGCCCAGGGCACGCCCACACGGAGTCGGGGGACAGGCAGTGGAGGGGACACGGCTGAGCTGGCATTGCCGCCCGGGGCTCTCTCTGGCCCTGTCCTCAGCACCTTGCCTCGGGCCCTGCTCGGTTCTGCCCACAGCGCGTGAAGGACGTGTGTCCGGCTGAAGGCTGAGGCGGGAGGCCTGCTCGGCCCTGAATTCCCCACGCCCACCTTCTCCCCCTCAGAGACTGAAGTGGTTTTCAGGGTCCGCAGGGACCTGCGAGCACAGCTTTCCCATGCAGTGCTGTTCGGTACCTCCAGGTCGTCCTGCACCTGAGCCTTCCCCACGAAGATTGCCACGCAGCACGGACACCTGCCGAGGGCTGCGCCTTCCCCGCCCCAGAGGATGGTGGCCAAGCCGGGGACTGTGGCGCACCTGGGAGCAGGAAGGCCTGGCGTGTGGCACAGGTGTGGCTGTGACAGTGACAGTGGCAATGGGAGGGTTTCGGGAGGCTTGGGCTCGGGGGTGACAGGAGGGCTCCGGCCCGCTCTGTCCTCACTGTGTGTGTTTGTGGGAACGCCACACTGCGCACCGAGATGCACAGTTGTGACTGGAAAGGAATTCTCCAGACTTGGCCTCATGCCTCAGGGGGACAGAATGGCCCAGGCTTCGAGATTCTCAGGTCTAGTGGCCAAGTAGAGGTGGATGGGACATCATCGAGGTAGTGGGGTCCCTGGGGGAGACAGAGGCCAGGGCTGCGGGACAGAGGCTCACTGTGCTGTGATCTTCGGCTCGGGCTGCGTCCTGGGGATGCGTTGGCTCACTTTGGTGGGCTCCTCGATGTGCAGCGGTGTCGGGCACAGGTGAACGAGGTGGAGATCAGGCCTGGGAGCCACAATCCGCCCCTGCACTTCACCTGCAGCTCCGAGCCCCTCCCTCTGTCCCCTGAACTGCAGATCCCAGCACCCTCTCTGCCCCCAGCTGCACTGTACTACTGTGCAGCCGCTTCCTTCCCAGCCTCTGCTCTCCTCTCCCCAGTATCCTGCTGCAGTCGCCCTGCACATCCGGCTTCCAAATCCACAGATCGACCAGCTGAAGACAGAGCTCTGCAGGGGCCGAGCCCTGGGTCTGTGCCGAGTGAGGCCCGCACTCCTCCTTGGCACTGTTTCCAACAGCAGTGTGGCAGCTGCTGACACAGCCCCCTGTGGCCTTGGGTGTGCTGGGTCCTTTGGAGGCGATGTACAGGGCCCTGGTCTTGGGCAGCTCAACGTGGTACTGAAATATGTTTCTAACTGAAGCTCCCTCAAAACTTAAAAGTAAACCCCTTGGACATGTGTGGTTTGGGTTTCTGTGACGCATTCAAGCAAAAGGCAAGACTGTGAGCCCGACGAGCGAGGCGTGGCCAGTGCCCTGGGTGTCAGGGTGGAGGGGCCAGCGCTGCGCCGGAAGCCCGGCGTCGCCTCCGCCTGAGATACAGTCTGTCCCCCCCCCTCCCCGAGAGGGCCCCCCCCTCAGCCCAGGCGGCCCCACCTCTGGCCCAGCTGCTCCCATTGCCATCTCGCTGCCCCCGGTGGAGCCTCTGGCATCTGTCTGCCCACAGGATGACACTGCCACCTGCTGCCCCACACTGCCCTAGGGAAAGATAGCAAATCCTCGGCTTGACTCTGAGCTACAGGGCCTCAGCCCTGTCCTGGACGTGTGGGAGAGCAGGCTGAGCTCGTGGGGTTGGCTGTCATCTTGAGTCATTTTGGCAGAGTCCGCATGCTTTTATTTGGGCCTGGGCCCACAAAGCGCATGGCTGTGTTTGGACTGAGCTCTGCGTGGGTGAGCCCACAACAGCCATGGCCAGCGTGACCCTTGGGGGACCAGGCCGCTGGCCCTGCCCCACCCTCGATGCCTTGTACCCAGGGTTCACACCACCTTGGGTGCGTGATGGCATGCCACAGGCCGGAGCGCTGGGAATGCCTCGCTGTTTTTAAGCTGTACTGAGGCCTAATTGATGTGCAGAAAGTCTTTGTATGTTGAGCATACACCTGAGCAGGTGGGCACGGGCACTCACCTCGATGCACACATCACGCAGCCAGGGCCAACACCCTCAGCACCTCAGAGACTTCCCTGTGGTCACTTCCATGCTGGACTTCTGCTTTTGTTTTTGGTAAGAACCCTTGCCTTCGGATCCGTCCTCTCAATATTGCTGTATGGTTGAGATATATAGTGAATGCTTAAATTTCAAAGAAGTATTGCAATAAAAGACACATCTCCATGAATCCCCTTCAAAATCCTCCCCTCACTCTGAACACCCTTGTCCCATTGTTCTTGCTGCTTTCAGGAGCAGCTCTGGAGTCCTCTTTCCTGAGTGTCTGTAATAAATTCTTAACTATTAAACGTCCCTGTAGTTCATCTCTCCTCACCCCTTTCTATTCTGAGACAGGGTCTTGCTTAGTCACTAAGTTGCTCAGGTGGGGCTGGGGCTAGTGATCCTCCTGCCTCAGCCTCCCCGAATGCTAGGATTAGCCCAGGGAGGCTGGGATGCACTCTCTGCTGCTGCTGGAGGCCCAGTCCTGCTCCTGTGAACAGAGCGAGTCCAGTGAGCGCACAATCCGCCTCATCCCACAGGCCAGCTGGGCGGCAGCATCCAAGCTCCCCAGACCACACAGCCCTCAGCGCGTGAGGCGGAGCAGGAGGGGACAGCGGAGGCACCGCTGGGGCTCCCCGCATGGCCTGGGGTCTGAGACCGGTGGGCTGCTGGGGAGGCCGGGTCAGCTGACCTGGGGTGAGCGGCCTGGGGCAGGGAGGCTGGTGGCATCTGGGACCCCCAGCTATGGCCGGAAGTGGGCGAGAGAGGAGCTGGTGAGGACCCAGGGGTGGGAGGGTCTTTGATTCTGCAAGCCCGACCCACACCTCAGAGGGCTCAGGAGTCCTCCACGGCAACAGTGACCGTGGCTTGTATACGATGATCGTCTCTGGTTGGCAGCTCTAGGTGGCTCCGGGCAGGGACTGCCACCTGTCACCACAGCAACTCAGCAGGACTGGAGGCTCGCGACCTTCACCCCCACCCACAGCCCCTGGAAGGAGGGGGTCGGGTTGGGGACCAAAGGCTGCTAAAGCTTCCAGAAAGGATGGGGTCAGATGGCTTCTGGTGGCTGGGGTTGGGGAGTCCTGGGAAGCCAGGCGTGCCCAGGCACCCCTCATCTCGCCCTGCACCTCATCCCCTCTGCCCTAACAGCCCTGGCAATGGAGGTGTCCCCGAGACCTGTCCGCAGCTGGAGTGAATGAGTCAGCCCAAGGGGGTGGTGCAGGGCCTGGTCCATGGCCAGGGCTCTCAAGTGGCATTGGAAGGGGCAGAGCCTGGGGACAGAGCCTCACCTGTGTGTGGGGTCTCAGCTGTCTCCAGGTAGAAAGTGTTGGAGAAGCTGGGTGTGGGAACACAGTCCAAGAAACCCAGACACTTGGGAGCCTGAGGCAGGAGGTTTGCAAGTTCAAGCCCAGCCTGGGGAACATAGGGAGATCTGTCTGGAGATGAAGAGGGCGGAGGATTAGCTCAGGCGCGGAGCACCCCCTGGTTCAATTATCAATTGATAATTATTTATTATTAATATTATTATCAATTAAATTAAATTAAATTAAAATTATCAGTTTAATTATTTCCTCCCCAAAGAGGAAAGAAGAAGGAGGGACTTCTGGGAAGATGGCAGAGTGGGGAACAGCAGAGAAACAGCCTCTCTGGGATTCGGTGTCCAGATGCAGGATTATGGCAGTGTGAGGAAGAGAAGGAGTGAAGGGGGTCCTGGGGCCAGCAAGGATCTGCAGGGAGAACTGAATCCTGTGGGGAGAGTGAAGAGCCCTTGACACAGAAGAGGGAGGGGCGAGAGGTGCTTTCTCCTTGAGCTTGACTTACTGTGTGGGAGGGGCTGCTTCAGCCTGCAGATGCACAGGGACTGCTGGCTACCCTAGAGGCCTCCACAGAGAAATGGACCAGCGGAATGCAGCAGTGGATGCAGCAGACTGCAGTGGCTGGTCAGTTATTTGGGTTCAGATGCTCCCCAGGAGAGGAGGATTGGCCAGTGGCTTGGAGAGGGAACAACTGAGCTCAGAACTCAGAGCAGCTGTGGGCTGGCTTCAGCTAGCAGCTCCTGGAGTTAGGGTGAGGTGGAGCTGAGTCAGGCCCCCAGGATGCACATAGAGTGTTGCAGGGTGAACCAAATGTGTTCCAGCCTGACTACCTGAGCTTGAGAAGAAAGGTACAGTCTTGCTAGGATTATCTACTACCCCACCATAAATCTACAGCTGGCTTGCTGCCATTAATCAACATGGATTTGGGCTCCATCTGCCCACTCTGTCTAGCAGTGACAGTAGAGACATGCCCGAAGTGGACTTTTCTTTCCCTTTTCTTGTTTTTTGATTTCTTTTTTCTTGATTGTTTGTTCTTATTTTTATATAAGTGTGAACATCGTTTCTAGTTTTTTTGTTGTTGTTCTGTTCTTGTTTTTATTTCTTCCTTCTCTCTTTCCCTCCTGTCTTCTTCACCAGTTTCCCAAAGTTTGCATAATCTTCCTTTGTCCACCAGCCTTCTAACCTCTTTCTCTTCTATTTCTCTATCCCCCCCAGCCCCTTTAAAATTTTCTCCTCGAGGGTAAAATCACCATATTGAGGGTATATTTACTGTATAAAATTTTCTGGTTTATTTTAGATTTTGTTATATAACTACAAATCTAGTTCATATGGTTAAAGGTGGAAACTTCAAAGTTACCACAGCTTGTCATTCTCTAGGCTGTGTTTGATGCTATTGTTACGGCTGACTGTAGTACTTTAGCCAAGGTGATGTAATTGTTCTAATCAGTTGTTCTTCCTGGTGTGCCAAGACTGAGATTGTCTAAAGGTTTTAAACAATGCTTTAGGTCTGTACCAAAGATCCAGGGGCTAGGCCAAACAGGCAGCAACTTCTCATCCCCAATAAATTGAAGAGGTAGGGTCTTCCAACAGACTCAAAACCCAAAAGCCAGCTACACCTGGAAGACATCTCTGAGAAGTAGTCATTTCCTTAGGGTTCTAAATACTACCAATAAAGCCACTTGCCATAAGCAGTTTACAAGTATCAAGCCAGGAATTAAACTAAAAAAAATTGAAAATGAGAAGACACTTAAGATGCAACCCTAGACTTCCAGCTCACCAAAGGCAAACCCAGGGATCAATGAGGTGGAACAAGCTGAAAACCACCCACCTGGACTCCCTGAAGTGGTAACAGCAGAAGTAACAAAGCAGATGAAAGAGGCTCTGGAAAAAAAATCAAATCAGAAATAATTTCTTTTTTTTATTCATTAAGTTTATTGGTACATTTTAGGTATACAATATGATGACTTCATCATTGAGAATTTGTACTTTTACATGATGAATCTTGGTTCTTCTTTTTTCCCCATTCCTCTGCCCTCCCTTCAACCCCTCCACCTCTCCTGATTTACAAAGACTTTGTTTCCATTTTTCCCTTTTTTCGTATTTATTCCTTTCCCGTCTTTCCTTTCCCTTACCCTTCTCACTTCCCCTTCCCCTTTGGACCTTTTCTTCCTATTTCACATTATCTGTTATACATTTTGATCCTTATTTACACTTTCAGTTTCTCACACCAGAGAAACTATTCGGTATTTACACATGTGTGTCCTATTTATTTCACTTAAGAGTATTGCCTCAATATGCATCCATTTGGCTATAAATGTCTCTAATTTCTTGTTCTTTATGGCTGAGTAGTACTCCATTTTATATATAAAAAAACCCACATCTTCTTTATCCAGTTTCCAGTTGATGGGCGATTGAACTGTTTCCAAGCTTTAGCTATTACAAACTGTGCAGCTATAAACATGGGTGCACATATATCACTGTGGTATGATTCTTTTAATTCTTTTGGGAAGATACCCAGCAGGGGAATAGCTGGGTCAAATGGGACCTCTAAGAAATAATTTATTAGATAGCTACAGAGATGGTGACCATAATGAAAGACATGATTAGTGACTCTAGAGCAGATACAGATAAAAAAATAGAGAATCTTAGGGAAATGATGGAAACCATGGATGCCCAACATAGGAAAGAAATGGAGTCCATGAAACAGATTCAAATAGACATCCAGAAGATTAAAAACTCCACTGAAGGGCTGGGAATTTAGCTCAGTGGTTCCGCTGCCTGCCTTGCAAGTGAAAGAACACAAGTTCGATCCACGGTACCAAAAAAAAAAAAAAAACACAAAAAAAACAAAACTCCATTGAAAGTATACACAGCAGAATAAACCAATGTGAGGTCAGAATATCAGACATAGAAGACAGGATTGCAGTTATTGATCATGAAAAGAAAGATCTCTTAAATATAGTAAGGGACCACAAGAAATCAATCCAACAGCTGCTAGATGATGCAAAGAAGAGTAACACAAGATTGATCAGAGTCAATGAAAAAGCATCAGCTAGCTCAAACGACATTAAAAAATGTTCACATTGGGCAGGGGATTTAGCTCAGTGGCACTCCGCCTGCCTCACAAGTGCAAGGTCCTGAGTTCAATCCCCGGTACCAGGAAAAAAAAACACACCAACAAAACTGTTCACAGAAGTAATGGCAGAAAACTTCCCAAACAGGGAAAAAGAATTTGACGTACAGATAAGTGGGGCATATAGGACTCCAATTAGTTATGATTGAAAAAAAATCTACATCTAGGCATATACTAGTCAAGATTCCAGAAATCTAACACAAGAACAGAATATTAAAAGCTGTTAGAGAAAACAAAAAAAGAATATCACCTATAAAGGAAAGCCCATCAGAATCACAGCAGACTTCTCAACCCAAACCCTCAGGTCAAGGAAAGGTTGAAGTATTTCAAGCCCTAAAAGAAAACAACCTCCAGTCCAGATTGATGTATCCTGAAAAACTATCTTTCAAAACTGATGGAGAAATAAGATACTTCTATGACATAGAACCCCTGAGGAACTTCATGAACATCAAACCAGCACTCCAAAATGTTCTGAAGGATATTGTAGAAAGAAATAACAAGGATTACAACTCCATGAACCCCAACAGAATGAATCCACCAGGCAAGGCAAGAAATTAAACAGAGTGGGAAAAAAGGGAGCCAACAATAGGAAAACAACATGACAAGGATAAGTCAGTGCATATCAGTTATAACCATCATTGTTAATGTCTCAATTTCACCAGTCAAAGAAAATAGACTGGCAGAATTGATCAAGAAGCAAGATCCAACAATATGCTGCATACAAGAAACACATTTAACTCAAAAAGAAATACACAGACTGACAATCAAAATATGGAAAAAAATACTCCATGCAACAGGAACCTAGAAAAAAGCAGGGGTAGCTATTCTATTTGCAGATAAAGTGGATTTCTAGCCAAGACTGATTAAGAGAGACAAAGATGGTCACTGAATCCTTAAAAGGAACAATCCAAGAGGAAGAGATAAGAATCATATGTATATATGCATGAATTACTAGTGCATCCAACTATATAAAGAAAATATTAATGGACATGGAAAAGCAAATAAGCACTGAACAATTGTAATGGGGGACCTCAAATAGATCAACTAGACAAAAAAAATCTACAATGAACCAAGATCCATCATGTACAGGCTCAAGTACCCAATGATAAACGTAAATGTATTGTGTACCTAAAATGTACCAATAAAAAATGTAAGAAAAAAGATCTACAATGAGATACTAGAGGAGAACGGACTGGCGTGGCTCATGGTTACAAGTGGCTGTGTAACCAAGAAAGGCTCCAAGTCAGCGGCCACTCGGTGAGGCAGTGTTCGGGGACAGAGGGACCGAGGACAGAGCGGCACTCAGCGGCCACAGCAGACACTCGGGCCTGCGCTGGTGGACGGGCTTCAGGCTGGGGACAGGCTTGTGCCTCTTGGGGACTGGTGGTGACTTTCCCGGAACTCAGTTCCACCTCTTTCCCTGCCCTCGCTGTGAACTTTAAGTCGCTGAAGGCAACTGAAGCCGCGAAGCTTAGTGAAGTTTCTGCCCGGCGATAGTCACCGAAGTCCCCCCGCTCATCAGCCGAGACTGAGGAGAAACTGAGTCTCGATTGCCTTTTCTGTGTGACCAGAGCTTGTCTAGGGGTTCAGGAGACAGCGGACAGTGAAACAGACCGAAAAGAACCTCCAAAGGTCCCCGCTATGCTGCAGCTTGTATTCTGAAGGAAATGGGAGTTGGGCACTAAAAACCCCGAGACATAAGACATCCCAGTGCCTACAGTGAGAAAAGGGGCAGAGATGGCAGCAGGGGCCTGGTCACTGCTGGGCAGAGCTGGGGGGAAGAGGGCTGAGCCTTGAAGCGCCGGTCAGGGGCTCCATCACGGACAGCGAGGGTCACCAGGACTTCAGGGGCCCCGGGCCCAGCACAGGGCGGCCCAGGGACTTGGGAGCCCCTGGAGGTTTGTGTACAGGACCTGGCGCATCTGAGTGGCGTCACCGTGGCCTCTATTCCGACAGAAGACTACAGAGCCAGGGCCACCAGGGCGCCACAGCATGGGTGACAGAGGGCGGGTGGGGACTCCCGGAAGTCTGGGGCAGTGCCAAGGGAACCCCGGCAGACTGCGGGATTTTGGGGACTCAGCAAAGCTGTCCCGGATTTTAGGTCTCTGCCAAGGGATGGCCGGAGCTGCCGTGGGGTGGGGGCAGCAGCCCAGGCCTGGGTCCCGGGGTCAGGGTGGCTTTGGGGCTGCTGCCTGGGGCGTCCTTGATGCCTGTGGCTGGGGTGGGGACTGGGGGCTGGACGTGTAAATTCAGGGCTCAGGGCAGAGGTCAGGGTGACATGCAGCCGGGCGGGAGTAGCAGGGCCAGGAGGGCTCTGGGGACACGGGGGGCGGCGGTGGTGTCCGGGATGAGCGACCAGCAGTGGCATGGTGGGCGCCGCAGAGCCACATGAGGGACACAGGGCTGAGGGCCCTGAGGTGCAGTCACACAGGTGCATGGGTGTGCGTGTGTGTCGTGAGCAGTGTCACGGGGCGAAGTCGGCCTTCCGGAGACTGCGGCCACAGGAATTACAGGACCTGGGGCCACTTGGGTGGGGGCCGTGGGGTGTGATGGAGCCCAGGAGCTCAGTGGAAGGGCACATGGGAGCCCTGTTCCCACCCACTGCCATGCGTGCACACACACTGCTGTGCACACACACACATGTGCACACACACACACACACACACACACAGGAGCTCTGCAGCCTCGGAGCGGAGTGCTGGCTGGGCCAGGTCGAGCCCCTGTTGGACAGCGTACAGCAACGTACGCGGAGCCCTCGAGGGCTGAGCTGGAGGACCCAGGGCAGGGAGGGCCAGTGCCCAAGGTGGGTCCTGTGGGTGACACACTCGCACTCGTTGGGAGGTTGGGAGAGGCTCATGCGTTCCGTTCCACCCAATTCAGATCAAACCAGGTGCTCCAGACAGGTCACAGGACACACTTAGACCAAGAAGTCCTTCATGGAAAATTCCTGCAGGCCGTTCAGTTTTTTCTGTCTCTGTCCAGTGCTGGGGACTGGACTCAGTGCCTCACGCACAGTAGGCAAGTGGTCTCTACTAAGCTGCACTCCTAGCTTTTTTATTACATTTTTGAGACAGGGTCTCACAAGTCACTGTGTTATCCAGGCTGGACTCAAACTCACAGCGATCCTCCTGCCTCAGCCTCGGGAGTAGCTGGATTCATAGGCCTGCATCACCAGGCCTAGGTCCTGACATCGGAATTTAACTGGGCCCGTTGAGTTGTTATTTGCCATCAACCCTAAGTTGTGATGGCTCCATCCAGATTCTCACCGTGATATTTCCTGCATTCACAACATCCTGCAGCCTTCACCACACGAACATGGCGATGGCCACACCCGCCCGAGATGCAGCCGCCCTCTCCGAGTCCCCGGGCACCACAGGGCTGACCAGGTGGACGCCATGGTGCCCGTATGGTGGGCTGTGTAGGGCTGGTGTGGTCCAGGGGCTCAGGCACCTGCTGGGGTCCCCAAACCCATCCCCAGAAGCAAGGGGCCACAGCTGCACTTGTCATCTGCTAAGCGTTCTGGGTGGGCCTCAAAGACAAAGAGAAAAGAAACAGAAAAGGGAATCCCCTTGGCCCTAGGTGTGCTAAGTAGCTTGGTTATGGTAATTATGCCACATTATCAAAGTGTTAAAAATGGACTGCACCGCCTGCTGCGCAAGCACAAGGACCTGAGTTCGATCCCAGGTACCAAAAAAAAAAAAAAAAAAAGGACTGCATGCATATTTGAAATGGTAAAAGTAAACTTTAAATGTTATTACAACACAAAAATGATAAGCCAGAGGGGTGATGAATTTGTTAATCTATCTGACTTAATCAATTCAAAATGCTCACATACACCAAAGCGTAACAGTGCACCCCGTATTATGACAACCCTACTGCCATTTTTGTTGTTACGTTTTTCTGAGACAGGGTCTCATTATGCAGTTCAGGCTGGCCTGAATTAGCTATGTAGCCCAGGCTGGCCTTGAACTTGCAGGGATCCTCCTGCCTCAGCCTCCAGGGTGCTGAGATTACAGGTGTGTGCCACCACACCCGACCTAATCTTCTTTTGAAACTGAGGCTCCCAGTCTGCCCAGGCTTGCCTCAGCCTTCCCACTGCTGGGATTACTGGCGTGTGACTTTCAGTTTATCTGAAATGAAATCCTGCTAGATACATTTGTAGTAAACAAAACAAAGCGAAACAAAACGAACACTCTAGACCGACACTAAACAGACGGCCACGGTGGCCAGGCCGCTGGCCCGGACGCGGGATGCTCCGAGGCCTCCAGCATGCGGCACGTGGCCCAGGGGACTCGGAAGTGACTCTGGAGCTGAGGGGTCCAATCACCAGCGCAGACTGGGCGGGGATTTGCTGAGATGGTGTTTCATTGGCTCAGGCGTCCCAGGCGGACGCCACGGCTGTGAACCAATCACCAGGCGGGTTGGGCCCTGGGCGGGACGGCTCCATAGAAATAGCGGCTCAGGGCCGCTGTCTGCAGAGCGCCGGGAACAGCGGACGCCAGGAGCGGAGGACGCAGCCAGCCGGGCCTCCTGCTGGACCTCCGTGTGCAGTGTGGGCCTTCGTGGTGCCTCGGACCCAGGTGGGTGCTGCTTCGGTAGGCGCTAGATTTTAACCCGGGTTTCTCACCTCAGCGCTCTTGACGTTCGTGTGCTCGGACTGGGCTGGAACCAGGGCCTTCGCGGGCCGCATCCCCTGCGTTTTGAACAATTAACGTGTGAGCTCCAATTTGTTTAATTTTTTAAAGAATCTTTTTGGGGTACTGGAAATCGAACTCAGGACCGGGTGCTTGCCAGGCAGGAGTTGCACCGCTGAGCTACATCCTCCGCCCAATAATTTTTTTATTAGTGCGTATTGTCATGCATAGTTCGCATTCGTAGTAGGGAATTTGTACCTGTACCTAATATATCTTAGCCTTTCTCCCTATCCCCCAGCGCTGCCTTCTTCCCTCTCCATTTATAGAAGTGGGGTAGAAATTGTGATCCTCCTGCCTCTGCTTCCCAGACTGCTGGGATTATGGGCGTGCCCTGCCAAACTTGATTTACGATGTTCTTTTTTTTCTCATTATTTTTATTCTTTTTTTTGGTACCGGGGGTCGAACTTGGGTCCTTGAGCTTGCGAGGCAGGCGGCAGAACCACTGAGCTAAATCCCCGGCCTGTGGTGGCCTATTTTTATTCTTCTAAATAAATTTTATTTTAACCCCATCCCCCTCAAGCCCCTCCCCTCCCTGTGTGCAAAAGCTTTGTTTCCATTTTTTCCTTTTATTTTCACTTTTTTCTTGTCTCTTCCTTTCTTCCTCCTCCCTTGTTTCTGTTCCCATTTGAACATTTTTTTCCTGTTTCCCAATATCTATTATACATTTCAGTCCTTATTTGTACTTTCAGATTCTCACACCAGAGAAACTATTCGGTATTTACACATGTGTGTCTGATTTATTTCACTTAAGAGTATGGCCTCAATATGCATCCATTTAGCTATAAATGACTCTAGTTTCTGGTTCTTTATGGCTGAGTAGTACTCCATTTTATAAAAAAAACCACATCTTTATCCAGTCTCCAGTTGATGGGCACTTGGGCTGTTTCCAAGCTTTAGCTATTACAAACTGTGCCGCTATAAACATGGGTGCACATATATCGCTGTGGAATGATTCTTTTAATTCTTTCAGGAAGATCCCCAGCAGGGGAATAGCTGGGTCAAATGGGACCTCTAGTCCTAGTTCTTTGAGGTATCTCCATACTGATTTCCACAGTGGTTGCAGCAGTCTACAGTCCCACCAGCAATGGAGAAGGGTTCCTTTCTCCCCACAGCCCCGCCAGCATTTGTTATTGGTTGATTACTTGATAGCAGCCATTCTTTCTGGGGTGAGGTGGAATCTCAGAGTTGTTTTAATTTACATCTCATGAATGACCAGTGATGTTGAACATTTTTTCATATATCTATTTGCTGTTTCTAATTCTTCATCTGAGAAGTGTCTTTTCATTTCAGATCCCCCTTTTTGGACTAGGTCTTTAAATGGGGGCGGTCTGATTTTTTTGAGTTATTGATATATTCTAGATAATAGTCCTTTATCTGATGGATAGCTGGAAAAATTTTTTCCCACCCTGTGGGTTGACTCTTCACTCTGTTGGTGGTTTCTTTTGCTGTGCCAAAGCTTTTTAATAAGATGAGATCCCAGTTGTTGATTCTTTGTAGTATTTCCCATGCAGTCTATGTTTTGTTCATGAAGTCTTTGCCTACTCCTATGTCCTCAAGTGTTCTACCTATTCTCTCTTCCAACGGATTTGGAATTTCTGTTTTAAGTTTTAGATCTTTGATCCATTTCGATTTTTAGGTTACTATGTAGTGAAAGATATGGGTTTTAATCTTTGGCATGTGGAAAGCCAGTTTTTCCAGCACCATTTATTAAAGAGGCTATCTTTCCTCCAGTGAAGATGTTGGGCTCCTTTGTCAAATATTAGGTGGCTGAGTGTGTGTGAAGTTGTTTCTTCATCTTCTAATCTGTTCCATTGATCCTCAGGTCTGTTCTTTTGCCAGTTCCATTCTGTTTTTATCATAGTAGCTCTATAGTATAATTTAAGGTCAGGGATTGTGATGCCCCTGCCTTGCCTTCGTTGCCCAGAATTGCCTTTGCTATTCTAGGTCTCTTCTGGTTCCAAATGAATTTTAGGATTGTTTTTTCTAATTGTGTGAGATATGCTTTTGGGATTTTGATTTGGATTGCACTAAATCTGTATAACAGTTTTGGAGTATGGCCATTTTCACTATATTGGTTTTTCCTATCCAAGAACAAGCGATATCTTTCCATTTTCTGATATCCTCTTCAGTCTCCTTTTTCAGAGCACTGTAGCTTTCCCCCTTTTTGGGGGTACTGGAGATCAAACTCACGACCTTGTGCTTGCAAGGCAGGCAGTGGCATCACTGAGCTAAATCCCTGGCCCTACTGTAGCTTTCAATGTAGAGGTCTTTTATTTCCTTTGTCAGATTGATTCCTAGATATTTCATTTTTGGGGATGCTATTGTGAAAGGGATTGTTTCTCTCATTTCTCCCAGTGAGTTTATTTGTGTACAGGAAGGCTATTGACTTTGTCTCCAGCTACGCCACTGAATTTGGTTATCAAATCTGGAAGTCTTTTGGTGGAGTTTTTGGTCTTCCATGTAGAGCATCAGAGCGTGTTTAATTTCAGTAACAAAATGCCCGAGTAGTCCAGGCTGGCCTTGAACTCCTGGAGATCCATTGCACTGTCTTCCCTGGGGCGCTTCTCGAAAGTGCTCTTGGCCAGAAGGGGAAAGCACACGGCTCCGCAGGGCTAAGGTGCCCAGTGTTCCTTCCACCTCCGTAGCCTTGAGTGTGGGTGTTTATGTCTGTGTAATTGTGACTAATGTAGTTTGGCTCTGCACTCTGTGGGAAGACAAGAACTGCTATTGTAGCCAGGCACAGGGGCACACGCCTGTGATCTCAGCACTCTGGGAGGCTGAGGCAGGAGGAACCCAAGTTTGAGCACAGCCTAGGCAACTTAGTGACTTAGCAAGCTCCTGTCTCAAAATAAAAAAGGGCTGGGGATGCAGCTCAGTGTGAGGGCTCTGGGTTTGATCGCAGTACCACAAAAAACAAAAACCCTCAGGCGTTTAGGAAGGTTCCATAATCCTGTGTAGTTTCCAGGCAAGAGCAGTTCCTCTATTTTTATGGAAGGGAAACTGACGGCACGTTTGCAGCCAAGGCCCCCATGTGGGCCTGCAGGAGAGGTGGCAGCTGGGAGTCTCCAGAAGCAGAAGGGTTTAGTTTCCGAGTTTTCCAACTTGGCACCTGGCATCAGGCTGGGATGGGGATTTAGACGGGTAGGGGGGGTGGAGGGAGATGTTGAAGCTGACCTGGCTCCTGCTTCACTGCAGCCTTCCTGACGCCGGAGAGGACCTGCTAGGACGATGTCCACCCCCCCAAAGACCGAGCAGGGGGAGCCTGGGTGGGACCCAGGGAAGCAGGAAGGGGACCTGGAGAGGTGGCACGTGAGCTTCAGGGCCTTCTGCTGGAAGGGCTCTGACCCTGTGCAGGAACTGCGGCAGCTGTCGGAGCTGTGCCACCGCTGGCTGCGGCCTGACTTGCACTCCACGGAGCAGATCCTGGACCGGCTGGTGCTGGAGCAGCTGCTAATCACGGCGCCAGAGGACCTGCAGGTGCAGATCTGGGAGAACCGTGTGCAGAGCTGTGAGGAGCTGGAGGAGCTGCTTCAGGGCCACAGGAGGCCCCTGGGCTCGGTGAGCAGGGCAGGGGGTGGCACAGGAACAGGGTGCAGAGGGCCGGGGTCACGGTGGCGGCTGGAACCTCTCGGGGCTTGTGTGGGAGGCGCCCCTGCCGCTGGTGGGTGGAAGCAGATGCTGGCACACGTCCAGTGCACAGGTCCAGTCCCCACCTTAGGGGTGCCGAGGTGAGTCGCACGAGTCCACGCCTCAGGGTAGCCCTGGGCAGCCTCTGCAGGTCTCCGAGGGTAGAGCAGGGGTATTTCTTGAATTTTCCCCCTGTGGTACAGGGGGTGGAACCCAAGGCCTTTGCACTGAGCTACACCCCCAGCTCTCTTTTTAATTTTTAAATTTTGGGAGAGGGTTTCCCCAAGTTACTAAGTTTCCAGGCTGGGCTCAGACTTGGAATTCTCCTGCCTCGGCCTCCCAGAGTGCTGGGATTGCCGTTGTGCGCCACTGTACCCCATCACCTCGAGTTTGGAGACGAGGGGGGAGGACCAGTGCCCCCAGCCTTGGGGAGCTACCACTCACCCTACCTTGTCAGGGCCTACTCCCAGTGACAGTTTTCTTGTCGTCCCAGGGTGACTACACTTGGTGGCCGCCAGCTGGAGGCAGGCAGGACGGGCAGGGCTGTGCTGTGCTCTGGCCATCACGGTCGGGTCCTGGGCTCCCTGACACTGGAACAACCCCAGACAAGTCCAGACATCGCCAGGTCTCTGCCAGGCGGACCCCTGGGTCAGGCGGGTCTGAGTGGGGAGCACTGCCCCCCCCCGGGGGGCTGGAGCGTTGGAGCAGCTGGGGAAGGGGGGGTGCAGGCAGGCTTGTCCTGACAGGGACTTCAGCAGTGAGCAGGGTGAGACGGGTGTGTGGGAGACCGGCCCCCGCACCCCGGTCCTCTGCGGGTGACCTGCACATCCCGTGCACATGCTTCGTGCACACTCGTGCCTTTGCAAGCACAGGTGGAGCCAGGACGGGCTCAGGGCCACCTGTAACACAAAACAGTCGGAGATTCGCATGCCTGCCGATAGACTGGCTTGGGAGCGTGGGTGGGAGACAGGACCATGGTGTGGACCCCAGCATCTGGCCCAGTGTGTCGAGCTGAGTGGGTGCCTGCACCCGGGGCTGACTTGCATCCTAGGACTCCCCAAGCATGGCTCCTAGTGGCTGCATCTTGCAGACCTTGCTCAGCAGGGGTCAGACGTTCAGTGGGCAGGATGTCTGGGGATGTGGGGCTGCAGGGGTGGGGGACAGGTTGCCAGGCAGGCGGAACCTCGGCCAGGGCAGGGCAGAGACGCTGTGGGGAGCAGAGGCCAGCCTGCTTTGTCTCTGCAAATTCAAATGAACTATTTATTTAATGCATTTACTTTTACTTATTTTTGTTTTTTGAGACAGGGTCTCAACATGTTGCCCAGGCTGGCCTTGAGCTCCTGCCTCAGCTTCCTGAGTGCTGAGATTACAGGTGTGTGCCACCACACCCAGCTATGAACTTTTAATTTTTATTTATTTTATTTTATTTTATTTTTAAATTTTGGTACCGGGGATCAAACTCGGGTCCTTGCACTTGCACAGCAGGCGGCGAAAGCACTGAGCTAAATCCCGGGCCCGAACTTTTAATTTTTAATCCACAGAGGGAAATAGATAATGGAGGACATGACTTTGATCTAAAGCAGTGCTGCTAGGGAGGGACTGTCATCAGCTGGGGACACTGGGCAGCTGGCACTCCAGGGCAGATGCTAATGGGCAGAGACAGACGGGGCAGCCACCCAGCACCTGCAGGGCCCGGGACCCCCACCAAGGGGGCGCCTGGTCTAGAATGTGCTTTGGGCTGAGACTGAGGGCCATGCAACCTTCGGGGACAGCATCCGGGAGCCGGGTGAGCAGCGGTTCCTCGCTGGGGGCAGAGGGCCGGCAGTCCCATCGGGAACAGATGAAGCGGGGATCCCCACGTTGCCCACCCGAGCCCCCCAGGCCCAGGGCTGGGGAGCGGCCCCGGGCGCAGTGGTTGTGTTGAGCAGAAATGTTCTGCTTTTCCTCCCTCTGGGTTTGGGGGCCCTGACGTCCAAATGACGCCGTGTTCCTGCAGCACCCGTGTCCGGGCCCAGGCAGGTACTGAGCTGAGCAGCAGCGGCTGGGACTGCGGGGCCTCCAGGGCCCAGCGGTGCCCAGGGAGGCAGATGCTGGACACGCGGTCGCTGGGAGGCGCGAGGCCGCAGGTCTGGGCGCTCCGGGTTTTGACCGAGGCTCTGCCATGCCCCCCATAGTCCATCGTCATCTGTGAAGGACAGAAATTCCTCCTGCGGGCCGAAGATGTGGAGATGGCCAACCAGGCCGGGGAGCTGGACGTCAGGATGGACTCGTCCACCGAGCTCTGGTCCCCGGAGGGCAGGGACCAAGCCGGGGCGGAGCAGCCGTGGGGCCAGGTGAGGGTGGGGCCTATGTTCCTGGGGCTGTGGGGGGCGGAGCCAGGCACTGCGCTGAGAAGCGGCGCTGGGGGAGTCGGACAGGAGACAGAGGGGCAAGGCAGCTGGGGCACGGACTTGGTTTCGGGTGGCAGTTAGGGTTAGTGCAGACTGGAGGCCAGGCAAGGGTGCTCTGGGGCCCGGGAGATTCCGTGCGTCTCCAGGAAGCTCGGGAAAATGAGCGCATCGGTCAGGAGAGAGCTCTGTGCTCCCGGCTGGGCCTGTTAGTGACTCCTCCTGGTTCCCGTGGCAGGGCGAAGCTGTGCTGCCCGAGGCGGCTTCCAAGGAAGGACACCCAGAGGTTCTGCAAAAGCCCCTGGAGCGTGAGCTGGGGCACAGGGAGGACGTGTCGGCGTTGGAGGCCTGGGAGCCTCTGCTCCTGCCGGGCCCTGGTGAGTAGGGTGACGGGACCCCAGGGTGCAGGGCCCCTCACCAGTGTCCCCGCCGGTCGCCTGCCCCACCCCTGCTGCCCCTGACCCGAGTGTCCCCTGCAGTCCCGGAAGTTCCCAGAGGCCTGGTGCAGCCCTTGCAGATGCCTTGGTTAAATGCTGCCTGTGGGCTCCGTCCCTTCCCCAGCAGGTGCCGAGGGGACCCAGCACCACCACGCCTCTCCTGAGGCCGAGAATGAGGCTGCCGAGCGTGTACCTGGAGGAGAACCCCTGAGTCCCAGACGCCCCCGGAAAAGGAGCCCAGACCAGGCCCTGTCCCTGGGAGGTCCCCAGGCAGGGGCCGAGTCCCCTGAGGAGCAAGGCGGGGTGAACTCGGCAGAGACCCTGCGCTCCCCTGGCGCGGCAGCCAGGCCCGCCCCGCACTGCTGCAGCACGTGCAGCAAGACGTACCTGTACCGGTCGCAGCTGGTCATCCACGAGCGCTCGCACACGGGCGAGCGGCCCTTCCGCTGCGACCAGTGCAACAAGGGCTTCATGCAGCCGTCCGACCTGCGCGTGCACCTGCGCATCCACACAGGCGAGCGGCCCTTCCACTGCTGCCTCTGCCCCAAGGCCTTCACTCACGAGTCCACGCTGCTGGGGCACCTGCGCATGCACACCCGGGAGCAGCCCTATGTGTGTGAGCACTGCGGCAAGAGCTTCAGCCACCGTGGCAACCTCAACGTACACATGCGGATCCACACGCAGGCCAAGCCCTACCGGTGCCCCGTGTGCGGCCACGCCTTCCGCCAGCTGGGCACCATGAAGCGCCACTGCAAGATACACGTGCAGAGGAGTCCTGGGGATGGCCCTGCAGGGCCAGAGCCACAGGAGATGGAGTAGGAGCCCGGGGGCCTCAGCAGAAGTGATGTGATGGGAGAGCACGTAGGAGGGCCCTGGCCACTGGTGGCCCTGTCGCCGAGTCTGTGACTCTGATTTTTGCTCTGGGGATTCAACGCAGAGCCTTCATCCTGAGCTACATCCTCGGCCCCCTTTATTGCGATAGGATCGCACTAAGTCACTAAGTTGCCCAGGCTGGGCTCAAATTTAAATCCTCCTGCCTCAGCCTCCCAGAGTGCTGGGATGACCAACGTGCGCCACCACTTGGAGGCTGCTGCTCGAGGCGTTCTGTGCAGTGGGGTCGTCGTTCAGTAAGCGATACGGTGGAGAGCGATTTTAGAATGGGTTTCACACATTCCCCTTGGACACACTCACGAGGCCGGCTGTGAGAAATGACCTGGTGTGACACAAGGGGACCGAGTCCTGCCGTGGCCGGGGGTCAGGCCATGGAGGAGGGGAGCGGGGCGGTCGCAGGATGCTCTGCCAGGGCCGGTGTCCCGGAGCCGGCGGAGTGGCTCTGGCCAAGCAGGTGCTGCTGCACGAGTCTGTTTTGGAAATCCTCAGTTGAAAGGTCGCCCTGGGTCTGGGAGCCCAGGTCTGCAGTGTCCAGCAGGTGGCGCCACAGTCTGGGTCCCGGCCTCTGCCACTGCATCGCCCAGGGAGCCAGACTGCCCGAACCCAGACTGGAGGCGGAAGCCCGGTGGCTGCTTTCACCAGGGCTCTGTTTCATCTCATCCTTGGGGTTTTATTCATTCGAATGCCAAAGGTCTCTGCAGGGATCAGTTGTGATGCTGTGTGCTGATCTGACGGGCTGTAGTCTATTTCGGGGGTACTACTGTGAGACTGCATTCTCATTTTACATATTTTTAACTGTAACACATTTAGGGTAAACTGTGAAAGCCATTTTATTACCTCTCAGATGTCAGGAGGATTTAAGGTTCAGAAAGAAAATGGGGCAATGATGCAAATGAAAAATAGGGGAAATTACCTTGATTATGTAAATTGTTCTGGAAAATAGGTGGAGAGGAAAGGAAAGGAAAGGAGTTTGCAGGGTGTGGTGGGCACACCTGTAATCCTAGCACTTGGAAGGCTGAGGCAGGAGGATTGCAGTAAGTTTGAGGCCAGCCTGGGCTACCGAGAGACTCTGTCTCAACAAAACAAAACTAAACAAAAAGGAAATAGGAAAAGGGTTTAAAGAGTTTAAATCAATTTAAATTCGTGGCTGTGGATTAAACAATAGGACTCTCGTTCAAATGAATCGCTCTGCTCCGACATTGTTCCTTCCTGTGTACAGCAGATCGGATGTTTTGAGGGCTTTATCATCCACAGATTAAGACGTCAAAAAAATTCTGGCTGTGAATTCATTCTCCATGAAAGGCTTTGGTATTCTTCCTGTTGTAAATGGCCGTCAGTGTTTGACATTCAAACATGTATTATATGTTAAATAAAGCTGGCAACCTTGAAAGAATAGACCACGTGTGCTTCAGATAAATACAGAGTAAGGAGGATCTTTCTGTGCTGCAGTGTAAAATAGAAAACTGGTTGTTGTCCAAGTGGTTTCTGGCTTTCAGCGGGAGGTTTCCCAGCATGACGGTGAAACATGGTCCACATTACGGCTTTGACAAGGGAACGTCTTCATGTCCAGGAGATTTGCCCAGAATACAAATATCAGCACCAATGTGTGCTGCAACTTATTTAGGGTCAAAATACAAAATCAAGTAGTCAAACTTGCAGGGGATACAATGCGGGAAGCCATTTGGATTTTTAAATTTTACTTTCTGTTTTGGCTGTACTGGGACTTGTTTATGGAGGCAGAATGTTGTTAGGTCATCCAGGCTGGCCTTGAACTTTATATCTTCCTGCCTCAGCCTCACAAGGAAGTGGAATTACAGGCGTGCACTCCTGCTGGGGGAAATCCTCGATTCCTGCCCAGCTCAACATAGAATCTCTTGCATCGTGGGTGAAGGAGTGGGTTGGGACACAAATGCGGGTGGGCATTTGTGTTCACATTAGAGGGAAACAGCAGACGCATCAGGACTTCAATAGCACTTGTGAGAGGCATCTCCACTGACCCCAGTGACTGCTTCGGGTGCTGTGAGAATCTTTCTCCAGCTCTTAAATGTTTGCTACAAGTGACCTGCTGGACAGAGCCTTCGAGTCGATATTTAATTGAATCTTAGATGGTTCCCTGCTGTCCGGTGACTTAATACTTCTTTCCTCTTTGCCTAAATTCAGTGACGTGTTCAGACGTCTCCAGGTAGGGTGCTACTCCTTGAGGGAGAAGTACGTTTTCTGCAAGATTTATGTAAATCTCCTAAGACACTGTGCCCATTTTCTTCTTTTTTTTGGTACCGAACCTTGCGCTTGGGAGCCAGGCAGCAGAACCACTGAGCTACATCCTTGGCCCTGTGCCCATTTTCTTGAAGTGTTAAGTATTTATGAGTCCATCCGACTGACTTGGGCTTTGATTTTTTTTTCATGGTGTGGGATTGAACCCCAGGCTTTCAGGCTGAGCTACATCCCCAGCCCCTACTTGTTTTTCTCTTGAGACCAGACAGAGACTTGTGATCCTCCTGCCTCAGCCTATGCTGATCAGACCCTCCCTGGAGGAGGGCCCGGGACAGCTGCTCAGTAGGAGGAGAAACTATGTCAGGTAGGAGGTGCCGAGGCGGTAAGCCCAGGCCTCAGGTGATTGTCTCCAGTCATGCAGTGTGACTTTAAAGCCAGGTGAGACTGGGTGCGGTGCTGCACACCTGTAATCCCAGCACTCGGGAGGCCGAGGCAGGAGAATCACACATTCTAACCCAGCTCAAGAAATTTAGTGACTCTGCAAGATACTGTCTCAAAAAAACCCCTCAAAACCCAAAAAACAATAAAATGTAACTTTAGTTTTTAAAAAGGTTTTGAGGTAAAATACACAGAACAAACTTTCATCATCACCCTTGTGGGGGTGAAGTTGAGTGTTTCCCACATGGATGTGAGTATTCACGATCTCCAGATCTTTCACCATTAAAATTGCAACTCCAATTCAGGTGTGGTGGTGCATGCCTGTAACCGTCTCACTCCCCCCGTATACTGTATGTATATATATATATATATTTTTTTTCTTAGTTTTTAGGAATAGGTGAGCTGCAGTAAGCTGCACGTCTTATTGTGTACAATCACTGTGCTCTGACATCTGTGTGGACTTTCTGCCCCCGCACAGCGTAGGGTCTGAAGGCGGGGACAGCTGTGGGAGATTAACAAAATTGGAAAATAAGAAAGGATACATAAGCTTTATAGCTGAGGCCAGAAGGGACCACAGACTGATGAGCTAAGGGCCCCTGGCGTCCAGGCCGCGCTCTATTTATAGCATAGGAAGGTGGGGTAACTCATGCCACACGCGGCCCACGTGGCCTAGGCTGCACGTGATTGTCTCGTGATGGAGCATGCGCAGAGAAGGAAAAAGGATAAGTACTGTGACTCTCCTGGGGCCGTGCAGCTCCAGGATCCACCGTCTTCGTCTCTCTAAAGGAGAAAGGGAGTAGGGATTAGGCGAAAGGCCATCTTCAGGTGTGGGGACAGCATTTTCAAAGCCAGCAGTGGCACCAGCAGCGGCCCCTCCAACAACGCCGCCTGCCGTCTCTCTCCGGGCTGAGCCCATGGGCCCTTTCCCGGGGGCCAACTGAAGTCCCGGACGGTCCTGCCGCAGCCTCCTCCGCTTTGTCACTGTGTCCTCCTCCGTTAGTGGCCCAGTGACTTCTCCACCCGAAGACTTCCGCACGCGTGGGTGCGCTGCAGGCACCCACCCGGTCTATTGATCTATTTCTGTGCCCGGGGTTAAATAGCACATTGCGCTTTGTGTGTGGCGTTTTTTTCCTTTTGTGCTGGGGATTGCAAGAAGGACCTTTACACTGAGCTGTACCCTCAGCCCTATTATATTTTTTCATTTTGTTTTCAGTACCGGGGATTGAACTCAGGACCTTGTGCTAGAGAGGCAGGCGCGGGGCCACTGAGCCAAATCCCCAGCTATATTTTTTAACTTGAAACAGCGTCTCAAAAGAAGTCTGTATGTTGCCCAGGCTGAGCTGGAACTTGCTATCCTGCCTCAGCCTCCCAGAGTGCTGGGATTATAGGTGTGCACCACCGTGCCTAGCTAAAATTAATCACTGCAATTTTAAAGCATTTTTCTCCTGACTGTGCTTTCTCTTTTATTTTATTCCTAAAGTCTGTGTGTGTGTGTGTTAACTTTTCTTTCCAAGTAAAACTGTAAAGCTAATGTGCCAGGCATGGTGCACGCCTGTGATCCCAGCACTCTGGAGGCTGAGGCAGGAGGATCATTGTGAGTTTGAGGCCAGCTTGGGCTATAGGAAGATCCCCTGTCTCAAAAAACCAGAAAACAAACTAACTAAAAAGTACATAAAAAAATAAAGCAAGCTAACTGAGGAGTTCATTTCCATGTCATCTGAACGCTCCCTTGCGAGGTGCGGTTTCCAACTTCTGTGGGCCACACCCCGAGTTACGGGTGGATTATTTCTCGTAGCCTGCCTGGCGCGGCTCTCTGCTGCCGAAACACCGCTGAAGAGGAAGGAGCGTCCCCCTGGGTAGCCGGGGCGAGGATGGGGAAGCAGGAAGCCGTGCACAGTGGTGGGACTCGGGCCCCCGAACCCCTCCCAGGCGCGGGTACCGGCCAGGGAAATGCGGCCCACAGGGGGCCAGGTGCGCGTGCGCAGAGCCGCCCGCGGGGGGGGGGGGTGCGAGTGCGCTTGCGCCCGGGCCCTACGTGTGCGCGCGCAGATCCGCGCGGGCCCAGTCGGGTCGCGGCGCGGTCGGGGAGAAGGTCGGAGTCCACGCGGCCTGTACAGCAGCCTAGACCGCCTCTCGCGTGGGGACGGTCGCCCAGGCACCAGGCGAAGGACGGGCGGGGCACTGTCCCGCCTCAGCCTCCCCGCGCCTCGCCGCGCGGGTCACGTGACGCAGGCGGCCCCGCGCGCCCCCAGTAGACGCCGCTCAGCTGGCGCCTCGCTTCTGCTCTGACAGCCGGCGTGCGGAGGTCGGCCCGGGGCTCCCGCCTGCCCGGAGCCTGCCCAGGCCGCTGCGCGCTCTTCTGACCCCGAGTGTGCGTGTGCGGGCGCCGGCCCTCGAGTCCACTGGAGAACCCCACACGCTCACATCCTCAGTTTTAATGTTTTGGGGCACTGGGGATTCCACGGGGGTCTTTCCACTGAGCTGCGCCCTAGCCCTTTCTTATTTAGAGACAGCGTCTCCCTAAGTGGCTAAGTTGCCCATGCCAGGCTCCACCTGCGGTCTTCCTGCCTCGGCCTCCCGGAGTGCGGGATGACAGGCGTGTGCACCCCACCCGGCCTTCTCATTTGCATCAGGTCCTTGCTAGGTGGCAGGAGGCCTACTGCGTGCGATGCTGTGTGACTCACTGCCTACCTCAGGAGGTGAGAAGGGGCCTGCACGCATTCAGCGCAGACCGGAGTTTTTCTCTTACTTTCCACAGGGTGGGTGCGATCGGAGGGTGCAGAGCCGCGCTGACACGCTCGTGTGTGCGCGTGCTGTGCATCCATGCACACGCAGCAGAGATCACCTCGGACGTCGAGGTCAGCTGGATACCACGGACACAGGCAGGGGAGAGCTGAGCAAGCTGAAAGGTTGGGGGCAGGCGACCCAGCGTCCACGAGGCCAACGCAGAAGAGCCCAGCAGCGGGACCTGGGGCAGGACCCGAGGTTCAGGGCTCTTTGGCCAGCCCGACTCGGCCTCCTGTCAGGAGGGTGTGGAGAGAGCTATGCCCCAGGTTAGGTGCAGGTCAGGCCCGCGTCATGACAGGGACAGCGAGGGCAGGTGCGGGGGGACTGGAGGGATAGAGCGGGACATTTCACGGGCAGCGCTGCTCCTCCTGCCCCTCTGCCCCTGACGACTCGGACCCGGCCCGGGCTTGGCCAGCCCTGCAGGGCCCCGATGCGCTCCCCGCCCCGCCATCCTGCTGGGTGTCTGGGAGCTGAGGACCCCGGCAGTCACAGCGCCCCCCGTTGGCTGTGAACACAGCAGTCTTCGTCAGGAATCCCCCTCCGCCTGTGGTCTCAGCCTTCTCAGTTCACGCCCAGCCTGGGCGACCCAGGGACTTAGTGAGACTCTGACTCAAAAAATAAAAAGGGCTGGGGTGGGAGCTCAGTGCAAAGGCCCTGGGTTCTCCCGCAGCAGCGCGCGTGCGCACACACACTCACTGCCATTTCCCTCCCCTCCCATCTGGGCGGCTGTGACTCGATTGCCCACTTTAGACGCTGGAGAGGGGACACTGCAGGGCTCCCTGGGAGGAGAACAGCGAGGCGACAGGGAGGACCTGCAGGTCTGGCCTTGGACACAGGAGAGGCCGGGCCACCCTGCCGAGCCCTCCCTGAGCTCCTGATCTCTGTGCTGCTTCCTGCCCTGCACCCTGTCTCGGCAGGCCATTTCTGAGGGGGATCGGGGCTGAGGCAGGACGATCTCTTCAGACCAGCACATTGGACACACCCAAAACCGACGTTGGTAAAACCTTATGTGTACCATAAGGAGCTTGAATAACAGTTCAATTCCAGCAGTTTGGCCAGGGCAATCGCTACCTTTTTTGTTTATTTATTGAGGTTTAACTTACAGAAGGTGAAATGCTCAGACTTTTTTAGGTACTAGAGATTGAATCCAGGGCCTTTGTGCTGAGCTACATCCCCGCCCTTTTTTACTTTTTATTTTGTCCCACAGGGTGCAGGACAGATCGAAGGAGAGCCTGCCACAGTCCTCAGGTCACAGTGCACCCCCACTTGAACAGTGCGGCCCTGCTGTAGCTCTCCCTGTCCCCTCTGTCTCCAGTCCTCCTGAGCTGCGTGGGGCATCAAGCGTCCTTCTTCCTTCCCGGACTCTTCCCCTCCCTGGGCAGAGGGCTTGGTGGAGGAGCATTTGTCTAGTGCATGTGAGGCCTGTGTTTGACCTCCAGCACTGCGTGAACCCTGGGTTCTAACTGTCGCTTCCTGCCCCAGGGCCCTTGCACAAACGTCCCCTCTTCTGAGGACCCGCCCCTTCCTGGAGCTCCACCTCAGATGTGAGCACCGGTCCGGATGGCATCGAGGGCTTTCCTGAAGCTTGGCTGAGGCCTTTGAGACTGCAGATGCCGCCGTGAATGCCTGTGAGCAGATATTTGTGTGCCGCTGTCTCCGGCCCCGTGGGGCATGGGTGGCTCACCCGGCTCTGAGGAATCACCAGACTCTTTCCAGCAGTGGCTGCGCCTCCATGGTCTCCACGGGCAGTGCGTGTGGCGCCGATTTCTCCACATCTCCATTTACTTTTTAAAGTTCCCGGCGGCACGGCACCTCGTGGTCAGGAGAGGGGCTGAGGCCCACGGAGAGAAACTCAAGGGCGCAAGTGCACAGCCTGCGGCCAGCAGGGGGCGGGGCCCGCAGCTGGCCCTGCCCTGGGGACCGGTGGGGGTTGCTGTTCTCCGACAGAGCCAAGGCCGTGGTCAGCTCTGGAGAGCGCCATTATCCTGGACGTGGGGGACCGGGGTGTGACAGCGAGACAGGACTGGGGCCAGGAGAGGGGGAGCTTAGGCCTGGATCCGAAGCCGCAGGCAGGAGAGGGCCCTGCGGGGAGGGAGAAGAGGCAGGGTTAGCCCTTCCAACCAGGCAAAGCCGGAAGAGGCCTTCAGGGTGCTTGAGTGTGAGTTAAGTACAGTGTCACTGTCCAGGGGGGTGGGAAAAGTTCCACGATCAAACAGTTGTGGGAACGCTCTATATCAGTGGTGGCAAACCTTTCATTTCTCCTTTTTAAATTTTCTGGTTTTCTGAGGCAGGGTCTCTCTATGCAGTTCAGGTTGGTCTTGAACTCACTAGGTAGCTCAGGCTGGCCTAAACGTGGGGATCCTCCTGCCTCAGCCTCCCGAGGGCTGGAATTGCAGGCATGTGCTACCTTTCAGAGCTTTCAGTGATAACAAACAGCTGGCTGCAGTAGGTAGGTTTGCCACCCTCCGCCCAGTGCACCTTTCCTCTTGGAGATCTGCAGTACCCTTTACTCCCCGAGGGCTCTTGGGTGGTGAGCTTTCTTGAACGGGGCGTTTCTTGAAACCATGTGACCCCGTGTTTTCTTCTCTGCTGTGCCCTCTCTACGCCTGTTAAGTATAACAGAATCGACATCTAGAGCCAGGCGTGGGGGCGCACGCCTGGGATCCCAGCGCTCAGGAGGCCGAGGCAGGAGGATGGCTGTTTGAGGCCAGCCTGGGCTACGAGTGAGACCCTGTCTCAAAAACAACAAAACAAAAACCTCCGGTCTGCTTTCCCGGAAGCCCACGGCTAGGGTGACCAGCTGAGGGCAGGGAGGGCGGAAGAGCCGGGAGGAGCGAGTTCAGGCCTTGCCTCGGCAAAGCCCGCCCACCACCGTCTTCCTGCCATCACACCCGTGTCCCGGGGGCGCCAAGAGTCAAGGCCGGCCCCCACCTGCAAAAGCGATTGGCTGAGGGAGGGCCACGTGACCAGAGCCGGCCAATCCCAGTGAAGTTCAGGCCTGTATAGGGCTGCTGCGGGTGTCAGGAAGCCCTGAGTCTCACAGAATGTGGATGTGGAGAGGAAACTGAGCTGAAACGGGCTGGCTGAGAAAAAATTCACAAAGTTATGATCACAGAACTGTGATCAATGAATATTTGAACCCCTGGAGAAATGTTCAGTGTACACTGTGCTCAGCTATGTATTCCAGGCTGGCTGTAAACTTGCAGCAATCCTCCTGCCTCAGCCTCCTGGATGCTGAGATTACAGGTGTGCACTACCACGCCTGGCTATTGTGCATGAATTCACCAGTGGATTAAATGCTTCATGAGATGATCTCAATCTAAGATATGCATGCGTTCATGAGATATCAGTATACATGGAGAGCATGTGTGGACACAGCACCTACGCCCAAGTTGCACTTTTACTATCATGAAGAGAAAGAGCCTATGTGCATTGTTCAGGGTGCTTTCCCACAGCCCCGAGGCTGGAAACCTTGTCGTTCCCATCTGACTGAGGAGGGTGAGGCAGGGCAGTGGCTCCTTGTGGCTGTCTTCGTAGGG
The DNA here is from genome assembly GCF_053883595.1 of Heterocephalus glaber. NCBI lineage: Eukaryota > Metazoa > Chordata > Mammalia > Rodentia > Bathyergidae > Heterocephalus > Heterocephalus glaber. Next base: position 2,157,478 of record NW_028258451.1, read on the forward strand.
AGCCCTGCAGACGTGAGAAGGGTGACTTTTCCCCGGCCTCAATAGGACGGGTGTTCTGCACTTGCTTGGTTGTTTTTCTGCAATTTATGGTTGTTTGGGACAGGGGAGCTCAGCTTTCTGCAAGGCGCCAAGGGTGAATGTTTCAGCTCCGAGTGCCCGGCGGCCCTGCCACACGAGCCCACTACCCCCGGCGGCAGCAGGCAGCTCTCCAGGCCGTGCTCCAGTGACACTTTGTTCGTGGGCCCAGGCAACTTTCACGTGGCAGCAGGAGTCTTCTTTCGTCCTTCCCGGCAACCAGGTCGAGCGCACAGCCCACCCTGCCCTCGGGTCCTAGCCTGGCAGGTGCCTCAGGCATGGACAGTGCGCAGCGTCTGTCTCAGCATGTCTCTGCTCAGAGTCTGGAGATGCCCCCCAGGAAGGAGCTGTCCCTGGTCATGGCTGGCGTTGTGGCCCAGGCCTGGCCTCTCCCAGGCCCCCAGTGGGCAGGCGCAGGTGGCCAGTTTTGCTGCAGAGCCGGGCAACACCGGCTGCCCAAAGTCCTGAGGGTCCCGGCGGGAGCACAGCCATGTTGGGCCTGGAGCGGCTCGTGAAGTTGTCGCTGGTGACCCTGGTCCTCCTGGGATGGGCGGGCGCCTGTGTCCCCCGAGAAGGTAATGCTGCCCCTCCTGTGTCCCCCTGGGCAGCCAGGCCCGACCTTCTCCTTCCCCTTCTCCTGGGGATGGGGGCATCTGGGTCGGGGCCGGGACCTGGCCGAGTGCGGGCGCCTGCCCTTGGTGGGGTGACATCAGTGTGGGCTGCAGTTGACAGAGCTGTGGTCACAGGGCCGTGAGACCCAGGCCCTCACCACACAGACCCCAGAGAAACCTCAGGAGGAGGAGGAGGAGGGTTCGTCAGGGAACTAGAAGGCACAGGGTCTTGGGAGTCAGAGGGGGAATTTTGAGCGTTATCTTAGGGTGAAAGGCAGTGGTTAGGGGTTTCACTGGAGTAACTGCGTGCGCACGTGTGCATGTGTGTGTGTGTGTGTGCAGGTTGTGTGTGCATGCGTCTCTGTGTGTGTGCGCATGTGCGTTCTTGCACGAGTGCGTGCGCATATGTGTGAGATCACCTCCATGGGGTGCAGTGAACAAAGAAGGGGGTGGTGCGTGAGCCCCCCCATCCTGGGTCTGGGTCTGCTTCCCTCCTGCACCTTTGTGGGGTGCCGGTGACCCAGACCCCTCTGCCCCACTTTATCCAGTGTTTTGTGTGGTTTCAGAGATACACTGAGGTGCAATAATATTTTAAAGAGTCTATTTGGGTAAACAGTGTATCACTTAGCAGCTGGGAGTCAGAAGTGGTTTGTGGGCTCCAGCAAGAGCACTGAATGTGCTGGCCCCCCCGCACCTCGGCCTCCCGGTCTCAGGCTCCCCAAGGCGCCGAACTGGCTGCTTCCCCAGGGCCGCCCAGGCTCTGAGTCCCCAGCAGGTTGCATTTCCTTGTCAGAAATGCTTGGCCCCAGACAGGTCTCAGGTCTCAGACTTCTTTTCAGAAGTTGGGATATTTGCTTAGGCTTTACAAGTCGAGCACCCCAACCCCAGAACCCCGAAATCTGAGCTTCCGGATCCCAGCTGACTGTCCCACGATGCCTGGGCCCAGGGTGGGTGGACCTGGGCCGGGAGGCCGGAGACGCCTCGGGCTCTGTTCGCTGCACTGTCCCAAACCCTGTCTCACCCCGCAGGGCACCGTGGAGTTAGGGCATCCACAGCTCTGGGCCGGGCACTGACGGTTATCCTGCTGTCTCCTCTTTTCCACGTGCACTCCGGCTGGCGGCTGCTCCTCAGTGAGACGTGAGCTCCTCCTGCTGCTGTGGGGAGCTGGGTGTTCGGGGCCTGGGGAGAAGGTGGAACAGGAGGAGTCAGACTGCTGGGAGAGGACTTGGCGGCCCCCGCCAGGGAGGCTGGGCAGGTCAGGGCAAGGCCTGGGTGTGTGAGCCCAGTGTCCAGGAAAGAACCGGATGCGCTTCCGGGAGGGCTGGGCCCTGGGGGAGCCTGCACGGGGCAGACAGTCCTGCCTGGGAGAGAACTCAGGTGACCAAGGGGTGCTCGCTCTTATTTATTTAGGGTTCTTTTGTTTTTGTTTTTTGAGGCAGGGCCTCCCTTTGTAGTTCAGACTGTCCCTGAACTCACTATGTAGCCCAGGCTGGCCTTGAACTCTTGGCAGTCTTCCTGCCTCAGCCTCCAGAGTGCTGGGATCACAGGTGTGTGCCGCCACGCCTGGTTTCGGCATGCTCTGTAGGACTTTCCTAACCTCTGGAGCACCCTGCAGGGAAACGGGGCCTGGGGGTTCCATGTCTAGGGTTGAGGCTCGGTGGCTGTGTGGTGAGCGCCGGCCTAGCATTCTGGAGGCCATATGTTCTAGAACTGGAAAAAATAACGGGAATGATGGTGTCCATGGGTGGGGGACCCTGTGGTGGGGTGCGGGCAGCACCCCCACCCTGCCCCCTCTCCTCCATGCTCCCCAGTGCCCACACTGCTGCCCTGGTCTGCTCCCCGCTCCGCTGCAGTCCTGAAACGTGGGTCCACCCTGCGCCCCGCTTCCTGCCTGGCCCAGGGGCTCCGCAGCATCCGCTGCTTCACAACTTCCCCTGCTGGGCGTGGTGGCGTGGTGCAAGCCTGTAATCCCAGCTCTCAGGAGGCTGAGGCAGGAGGATCCCTTTGGGGGGACAAAAGTGCTCCGACGTTGACTAGTGATGGCTGCACACTGGAAATGCACCAGCAACACTGCCTTCTACCCTGGCAGCGGGGAGCCGTGAGGCGTGAGAATTACATGTAAATCCATGGTGATGGGAGCAGCCGGGAAACCTGGGCAGGTGGAATGCGTCAGCCTGAGGAGCTCCTCTGAGGCTCTAGGTGGCAGGGAGCAGGGAGAGGCTTTCCTCCTGCCAGCGCTGGTCTCCCAGGACTCCGCTGCCTCCTTCCTCCTGCTGACCTGAGACTTTGTCCCTCTGCTGGCCTTGGCTCCGCCGCCCCTGGACGCACACACTGCCCTCTGCCTCACCCGGACGCCGCCCTCCGATGGACTGACCGACGGCAGAGATCCTGGGTAAGAGCCCCGCTCCCCTTCCACCGCCCCGGGCAGCTTGCAGAGCCGGGTCTCCAGTCCCCCAGTCCAGCCTCTCCGAAAGCCTGGTGGCCTGTGGGCGAACGAGGGACTGATGTGGCCGCCTGGTGACTCAGTTTCTATGTCGCTGTCTCCAGGTTTGCTGAGCCTTCAGGTGCTGAACGGTGAGTCTGGAGACCCGCGACGTGTGTTCCCTCCAAGTGGAGCAGGTGGAGGATTTGCTTTCTATGAGGGGGGCTTTCGGGGGCCATCAGACCTTATGCCTTTCACCTGCATCATCGTTAGTGGCATGAAGACTCAATATCTTTCTGCTCATCCAACAAATACTGATGAATGTGCTGTCTTATTCTAGGTGTTGGGGGTTGAACAGGGAAGAAAACAGACAAAATCTGTGTCCAGATGAACTACCATTCCAGTGAGGAGAAAGGAAAGAAACAAAGAAATAGCTTGCACTCGGAGTGGTGGTGCACAGCTGTGATCCCACCGTTTTGGAAGGCTGAGGCAGGAGAATGGCAAGTTCAGCCTGGACAGTTTAGTAAGATCCTGTCTCAAAAGAAAACATAAGCTGGGTGTGGTGGTGCACATCTCTAATCTCAGCACTCAGGAGGTTGAGGCAGGAGAATCGAAAGTTCAAGCCCAGCCTGGACAATTTAGTTGCCAGGGACCGAACTCAGGACCTTGTGCTTGTGAGGCAGGCGAGGCACCACTGAGCTAAATCCCCAGCCCATTGCCTGGGCAATTTAGTAAGACCCTGTCTCAAAATAAAAATAAGCCGGGTGTGGTAGCGTATGTCTCTAATCTCAATACTCAGGAGGCTGAAGCAGGAGGATCACCGTCAGTTTGAGCCCAGTCTGGGCTACATAGTGAGTTCAAGGCCAGCCTGAACTATACAGTGAGACCCTGTCTCAAAAATAAATAAATAAATAAATAAATAAAATAAAAGGGGCTGGGGATATAGCTCAGTGTGAAGGCCCTGGATTCATCCCCAGGGCCAAAGAGAGACAAACACAAGCAGCAAAGAGGTTGCAAGTGTGGCACGTGGCTATGTTCTGTGTGGATGCAGGCATGGTGCAGAGGCTGACCGAGTTTGAGGGGTGCTCTGGAAAGGCAACCCTGAAAGAGATCTGCAGGTGGCAAGGGAGCCAGACACACCTAGACACGGGGAAGGGATCCCACAGAGGGTGGCATGTGCAAAGGCCCTGGGGCAGTGAGGAGGCTGCTACAGTCCCATCTCGCTTCATGCACTGCTTACAGTTGGGTCTCCTTCCAATTCAGGATTCACTGGTGACTTTTCTTCTTCCTCCTCTTCCTCTCTCCCCTCTTTCTTCTTAGATGAAACGAGTGACTGCAAGGAAGGTGAGTGGAGATGCCGCGCCCTCTCCCATCTGGGCTGTCTGAGGGCCTGGGAGAGGGGCTCTTCCTGCACTGGGGGGCAGGTGCCCCTGAAAACTGCACAGTGTTTTCATGTATCCTGCTACCCGTGAGCCCTCCTCTCCCCGGAAGTGACCGGGTAAGTCCCGAGTAACAGGGTTATGGAGACCAGGCAGGAAGGGCCCAGCGCCTGTCTGTGGCCGGGTCCGCAGTGGGGCTGCCTGCGAGGGCTGAGGACTCCGCTCCTCCTGAGAACCCAGGGCCCGATGATCTGACGGAGGCGGCGACGGGGCGACGGGGCATGGGCGCCCCTGCAGGTACAGAGGAGCAGAGGCCCAGAGTTCTGACTGCGGAGACCGGAACAAACCAACTGCTCCCGGACCTGAGCCTCTACCCGGGGTTCAGAGCGGGGTGAGCCCGAGCTCCTCAGCTGCGGGCTGCGTCTGGTGGTGACGCTCGTTTTAGTCCCTGTGCCGCCGCCTACGGCTTTTTACCTCTCCCGTCGGCGCCTCTGCCCGCACCGAGCACTCATCTCAGTCAGTTTGGGAAACCCACAGCTAACTTCAGCCCAAACGAGCCCCAAACCAGCGTCACTGCAGAGCTGCATGGAAAGGGGGAGGGACCCGGTGCCGAGACCGAAGACCCTGAGAGGCAGCAGGAAGAAGGCGGCGTTAAAGGACATCGGGGGTCACTCGTGCTCTGCAAGCCTGCCCTGTGCACTGCGTGGTGACAGAGCTGCTTTGCCACGTGGAGACCAAGCACCCGTGTTGAAACACAGGCTTTCTTTTCAGAAGAAAAACGAACCGCGAACACAAGGAACAGAAGCAGTTCCTGGAGGCGACCCCGTCCTCAAACGCGCCGGCTCCGGGAGCGCCCTGCTCGGTGGCCACCGCGCTGCGAAGCTGAGGAGCCTGGGGTCGGGGAGTCGGTCCTGCCTGCCGAGGACGCGCCCCACGCACCCTCAGGACAGGAGGTGAGGACGTAGCGGGGGACACTTAGGCGCAGTCCTTGGAGAGCACAAAGCGTCCTGCGGTGCCGCGCCCAGGCTGGGGGCTCCTGCTGCGCCTTCAGGGGGCACATTTCTTCCAGTGGAGGGCACGGGATGTCACGCGCACCTCAGGGCCAGCCCAGCCGCCCGCGATCACGCGGCGGAAGCGGAAGCGGTCGTTTTGTGCCGCTGCCTGACGCGGGGGGGGGGGGGGGGGGGGCTGCCCTGACCTCAGAGCTTCCTGGTTTCGCTACCTGGGTCAAGGGGCTCGCTTCTGAACGTGAGCCTGCACACTGTGTCACCCACAGGGAAACGCTGGCTAGCCGAAAATTCTCCTAGACGTAACCGTAACCGTTCGCCAGGTGTGACAGCCTTATCATCTCGTTAAAGCCCGCGCCCTGACCGACGGGGCACGCACAGCTCCGGAGGTGGCCGGACAGCGCGTGCGCTTGCTCTTGTACTCGAAGGCAGATGGCGTCGGCGGCTTCCTGGCCGGAGTTTCTGAGTCACAAGAGCTGCTCCAGATATTTATTAGAAAAACAGTTGTGGGGCTGCATAACTCTGTAATCATAAAACTCCCCTAGCCCCAACTGTGAATGTGAGTAAATAGATAAAGATGCTTGTTAGTTCTGGACACTAGATAAGATCTGTATCAGCCATAAGGTCCCAAAGTAAATTACTCAACTCTTTGTTCGAAACTGATGTTCGGGACACCGCTATCTATAGAACAATCTACAAACATCTGCTGACCATCAGTACGTGTCAGCTGACCACTAACCTTTGTTCCTCTTCTGTAAATTTCGCCTGTTAACTTCCCCTGCATCCCCCTATAAAAAGAGCCTCACTCTGGGCTAGTAGGCTCTCTAAGCTACTTTGCTTTGGGAGTGCCGTCTGGCCAGACTAAGGTCTGTTTTACCTTCCAACTTGTCCGGTGTGTTCCTTCCCGGGTGTTCTTTGCTGCAGTCAGCTCCTCGGAGCGATTGGTAAGGCCCTCGATCTTACACAGTCACCACTGGCAGCACATTTCAGTGATGCAGATGGGTCAAAAGCTTGTTGTGTGACAAATTCAACCTGCTCAGCAAACTCAATCTTTCTCTTCAGAAGAGAATGAAAACTGTTCGAGCTGGCAGATAAAATGCCTGCATTCAAGCCAAACTAGAATTGGGGGTGATGAGTGGACAGTGAGATTTTTGACATGTTTCAAACGTTAGCAAAGATTTAGAGCCTGGGCCAGGGCTTTCCTTCTCCCCGCTGGTGCTTGATCACCCACCTCAGCTTTCAGGAGAGTTTGACCATCACTTCCCAACCACGAAAGCCCCAGATGGGAAGGAGCAGATCCGTGACCCCTTTGTGAAAAAGCCAGGCGAGCCAATTGTTAATGCTGGAGGATCGACTGCTTGAGATTGCCAGTGATGATGGCTTAAACCTGTGTTTGAGACACCTTCTGGTCTCCATATGTTCTAGATTAAAGTCCAGCTGGAATACCTGAGGCTGCCACACAAGCACTGAAAGCTCGCTTCCATTTCCCACTTTCTATCTTCGTGAAGCAAGACAACCAGTCCTGGTGTCAGAAATGTTGGTGCTCTAGGCACCCCCAACGCAGCACATCAAGCACATTGAAATATGTTAAGTTTGTGAGAAATGTGTGAAGATAGGCAGGGAAGTGGCATTCACAAAAAATATGGGAGGTCTAGAATTGAAAGTATGCAACTGAAGTTCAGAAGTCAGTTTCTGCTGTTGGGCTTCACAGCATAAAGGATGGTTGACAAACAGAAAACAGGCTAATGGCAAGTACTGCAAAGCCAGGTGTGGTGGTGCACACCCGTCATCCCAGTGCTCAGGAGGCTGAGGCAGGAGGATAAGCATGCGTTTGAGGCCAGCCTGGGCTACATAGCAAGACCCTGTCTCAAACAAAACAAAACAAGAAGAAAAGAAAAGAAAAAAGAAAGAGAAAGCACTGCAGCAGAAGCTTAGGGACAAGGGAAGTGAAGACGCAGGAAGTGACGCAGAGAGCCAGGGAGAGCGGCTGGCAATGCATTGAGGCTCTGGTTCCGGTTCCAGAAGGAGAAGGCAGAGGAGGAGGAGACAGAGCTAAAGCTGGGGTTAAAGGCTAAAGATTTGGCATGTTGGTGAAAACCACCAAGTGACAGATTTTAAAGATTCTGAGAACCTTGGGGAACAAATCTAGAGAAAACAGCTTCTGTGAACACTGTTCCACTGGGCTGAAAAACAAAGACAATAGGGAAATGTTTTAAAACAACACCTTCTTCCTGCGAAAAAAGACAGGCACCCACATCCCAGGACTGGGGAACAAAACCTCAGAGACGGTTGGTCTCGCTGTCCTGGAGGCTGGGGTGGAATCCAGGCGTCTGCCTGTCTCTCACGGCAACTGCTCTTACACAGAGTCTTCCAGAAAATCAGAAGGAGCCATTTTCTAACTAATTTTCAAGACAAAATAACCTTGATGAAAGATAAAGTACAGGAGAGAATTTCAGGTCAATTTTTCTCACAAAGACAGAGATGAGATCCTAGACTAATATTAACCAAAGGAACTGGGCAAAATATTTTTTAAAAATTGTAACCAAATTGAGTTTATTCCAGCAATGCAAAGATTATTTAATATATGCAAATCAGTATGTGGAATTCTCATCTTATTAACATAAAAAATAAAAGTCACATTATCATCCCTATAGACACAGGAAAAAGTAGGATAAAACTCAGCAGTTACTCATTTTTTTTTTAATCTCAGCAAACCAAGAATAGAAGGGGACACTGTACTATGAGAAAGAATCGCTGCCGAAAGCTTATGGGAGGGCAGTGCTGGACCGCTGGGCTCTTTCCCCCAGGTCCTAAAGGAGGCTGCTGTCTCCACGAGTTTCCCACAGTGCTCCAGATGTTCGACCAGGCAGGTCCCGTCCAGGCTCCAGGGTCACAAAGGCAGAAAGAAAACTCATTCTCATCGGTGTGGTTGTGTACTTAGTGTGAACCTTTGACTCAGAGAGTGCACCTAGGATGGGTGGAGTTCAGGAAATACAGCCTGAAACAAAATTCGGGTGGTGCACAACTTAGTATGAGAGCCCTTGGCCATGGTGTCCCAGGCCCTGAGGCTCCCAGGTCCTGACTTCAAAGCAAACCATAAAAACTCTCCGAGAAAAGGTAGAAGAGAACGAACAGTGTTGGTTTAATGAATGAGCATGAAACCAAAATGCTGAGACTGTTCAGGCAGGAAGAAATCTCACCCTTTAACAGTCGCTCGCCTCGCCACTGGGACAAAGCACCTGACACCGTAACTTAAGGAGGAGAGGTTTATTTTGGCTCCCATTTTACAAGTCTCAGCCCTTGCACGGCCGGCAGCACGGGGAAGGGTCTGGCGGAGGAAGGCGGCACACCTCATGGCAGGCAGGAAGCAGAGTGAGCAGGAGGAGCCAGGAGGCAGACATACCCTTCCCGGCCCCGCCACAGCTCCCAACCTCGCTCCCATTCAGCTCTGGACCGGGACCCCATCGCCCTCCATAAGCCTCACCTCTGATGCAGGGGCTTTTGGGGACTCGATATAAACTAGATGTCCCCTGAAGTAAATGCTCCACAAAAAGGAGGGGAGTCTTGGAACTCAAGATGGAGAATTGCATTTTTGTCTTTGCTGATTCGTTGTACAGTGTGTGCCTTTACACTGGGAATGTTCATTGTTTTTGATTTGGGGATCTGTTTAGACAGGTATGTTTACCAGTGGCAACGGAGTTCTCCTGATTGTAACATTTGTAAAACAAAAAGATGAGGGAAGAGCACTGGGGAAGTTAAGCAGCACCTGCAGTCTGTGAGGCTGAAATGCGGAATGGACCTGCGTGTGGGTCCCCGGGCGTGGGAGAGACAGAGGAAGCAGGGGAGGCCAAGAGAGCAGGGCCCGCTGGTCTGCTGAGCGCCAGAAGAGGTGGCTCAGACTGGGCTTTGGAAGAGGGGAAGCCGGGAGCGGCAGCAGCAGCGAGTGCAGCCCGTTTCCCAGGCCTCGTGGGCCTGGGGTGTACAGCCAGGAAGGGCAGGGGTTTCTGGACTGCAAAGGGCCCCCCGGGGCGGCACGAACTGGGCCTGTGGTCATTTCCAGAGAGGCCTGTGCCGGCCACCACCCCTGGGAAGCCACTCCGGAAGAGGAACAGCTGGAACCTCCTGAAGTGTACATACATGGTGCTCACCTTCCTGTTTGTGTCCTACAACAAAGGGGACTGGGTAAGGAGGCCTTGTGGGTCCCCGAGGGCGCAGGGTGGACAGGAAGGGCTTCACAGCTTCCCGGGGAATGGCCACTTGTTCTGTCCCTGCAGAAGGAGGCCCATGAGGACCACGGCCTCTGCTGGCCGTGGGACCCTGAGGGACACGCTGCGTGCAGGCAGGTCTCCCATGAGGGCGGAGTTCACAGGAACCGCTGGGGCTGTCAGCTGGGAGGAAGGGGCTCCAAAGGCTTCCGGGAGGCCCTGACAGCCCCACTCCTCTAAGGGCAGAATGCACTTAGCCACTGACAGGGCAAGGGGAAACTTGGTCCAGGGAGAGGGGACAGCACGGGCAGAGCTCAGAGGGAGGGCGGCAAGGAAGGTGCCCAGACAGCTAGCTGGGCTCCCTCCCTCCCGCAGTGGAGCATGGAGCGTGGGTTTCTGTGAGGGGTCCCTAAGCCCATGGGGTCACGTGACAGGGGCAGGAGGCCGGAAGAGAAGCGAGCAGGGAAGAGTGATATCAGGGCAATGGCATGCACCCCGGGACGGAGGGGGCCTGGCCATGCAAGAGGAGGCGCCTTGATGCTGAGTCTGGTGTGGGCTTTGAGTGGGGGGAGATCTGGGGCCAGGCGGATCAGAGGCAGGGAGGCCCCCATCCGGGCAGGTGCCAGAGGGCCAGGCATGAGGGGCATGGGCACAGCTGAGGCCGGAGCCCCAGATGTTGCCTAGGACTCTGTGGCCCCAGGGGACACTCAGCAGGGCCTGGAGGAGGCGCAGTGTGGGGCGGACAGGGAGGCCCCTTCATGCCCTGCAGCACATTAGAGGGGCCTTGCCAGGTCCCCAGCCTGGGGCTGTGCTGCTTCTGGGCCCAGGACAGCTGGCTGGAGACAGGCTTATGATCCCGGGCCCGGGGGACACGGGACAGGGTGCATGGGAGGAGGCGCACACCTGCTCACCCGTCTCTCTGTCCCTGGCCCTCCCTGCCATCCTCCAGTGCTACTGCCACTACTGTAACCTGGAACTGGACACCAGGTAGCTGCTGTGAGGAGAGAGTCGCCGTCCCACACCCTTGACTTCCAGCCACGGCCCGACAGGCCAGGGAAGCGTGTGATGGTGGTGGGCCGATGCAGAACTGGAGGGATTCACTCCCGAACTCACTCAGTACACTGCATTTTTGGATTTTCGAAATTTTGGTAAAATACACAGAACATAAAAATTTTCCTGGCTGGGCACCGTGGCGCACAGCTGTGATCCCTGCACTCTGGGAGGCTGAGGCAGGGGACGGCAGGAGCAAGCCCAGTGGGGGCGACTTAGCAACTCAGCGAGACGCTGTCTCCAGATAAAAAGTAGCAAAGGGGCTGGGGCTGTAGCTCAGTGTGAAGGCCTGAGATTTGGCCTCCAGAATAAAAACGTCCCACTCGTGAGGGCACACTCACAGCCGTCACCACCACCTAATCCAGAGCATTCTCATCATGCCCAGAGGGAGCTCTGCACCCTTAGCGTGTTCCTCCTCGCAGGCCTTGGGAGGCCCTCTGCCTGTCGGCTCCCCTACGCTGGACATCTCATGTCCATGCAGTGCGTGACCTTTCTATCAAGCTCTGTCCACTTAGCGTCACCTCTGCAAATCTCAGCCATGCCACAGCAGCTATCTCTGCACCATTCTTTTCCACCACTGAATAATATTCCACGGCACGGATATACCACATCTGTTTATCCATTCATCAGTTGAAGCACACTGAATTGTTTCCACTTTTTAACTATTATGAATAGTGCTTTTATGAACATTTGTATACAATTTTGTTTGAACCTGTTTTAAATTCTTTCGGGGATCTACGGAGGAGTAGAACTGCTGGGTCATATGAAATTCTATATTGACCTTATCGAGAAACCCGCTCAGTGAATTTCTGTGGACCCCCACTCTTTGCTGGAACCTAGATTGAGTGGTGAACAGGGTGGAGAAGGCTCCTGTGCCCTCGAGAAGACAGAAAGCAAGTGAAAAGGTGACCGCAGGTGACGTTTGGGCTCCAGAGGCAAAGAAGAACAGAGGAGCCCTCTCTGGGCCCGGGGTGCTTGAGGAAAGCCTCTGGGAGGGAGACTCGGAAGGTCTGCAGGCGGAGCGGAGCCTCGGCAGAGGCCCGGCGCGGATGGAGGCCCAGCAGTGCCTGCGGCCTGAGATGGGCAGGGAGCTCTGGGTCTGATCCTGGGAGCCGTGGGGAGCTGCGGAAAGGCTCCCAGTGAGAAACCCAGGTGCTGCCGTGACTGGGAGTAAGGAGGGAGCCCAGGGGAGCGGCTGTGTTTCCCTGAGACGTCGGCAGCGTGGACCAGCTCTGCGGCGGGAAGTGGGCGTCCCCCTACATCCACGGCTGCAACTGGCCTCTCCCGTCTGCCAGCCGCTCTCCTCCTCCCAGCAGCCGGCGCCCTCGGTAAAGCATGCGCACTGGGTCGTGTTTCGCCCGCCCTGCTGTGAAACGCTACGTCCGCGGATTCCAACCTTTAAAAGCAAATGAAAGCAGAGCTCCGTTCCCCTGAAATCTTACATGGAGCCCCAGCATAGCACCGGGAAGAGTCGAGGTAACTGCGTGTCACCAAGGCTCCGCGTGGCCGTCACTGCCCGCGCTGCGAGCCCTTATGACTCAGGTTCTCCCAGGGTGCTTTCCTTTCGGTCGTCTTGTGTGAGAAGTCTCAGCCCGCAGGCTGACGGGAGCCGGTGGTCTCTGTCTCCCTCCAGCCTCCTGAGCTCAGGGTGGTCCTTCAGTTCTTGGGGAGCTTTCCACAGTGGCACAAGCACAAGACAGGTGGCTGTTGGTCTCAGCTCACGTCCTGGATTTCCCCACAGTTTAAAATAGGTTCATTTTTCAAACGAGGAGCCCGAGGGCTCCAGAGAGCACAGTGTCCGGCTCAGCCTGTCAGGGGCTCCGAGGTCCTCGGCTCTGGCTGCCCATTTCTCGGAAGTCCTCTCCATACCTGTTTTCCCCTCCACTCCCACCCACACTTCACCCACTGCCTGTATCAGGCCATCCGTGACTCCCTGAGAGCACACATTTTCCCACTTCTTATGCCATTTGTGCGTGTTGGTCCTTCCCGCCGGGACAGGTTTCGTCACTGTCTGTCTACCCGGAAAACTCCTCCTGGGCCCTCAAGATCAGCTACGCACAACGCTGCTGAGCCACAGAGAGGACAGCTGCATGAAATGGGGAGACGTCCGAGGCCTCCTCCCCCAGACTTTGAGGTGCCAGTCACTCCACATCGTTGTGCTGGAATCCTGGGGTCTGACCCCTTGGGCCAGAGTTGGGAACTTTGTCTGTGAGAGGCCAGTGCGGGCTCTGTTGCAATTACTCAGTTCTGCTGTTGAGCACAAAGCAGCCACAGACACCATGTACACAATGGGTCCGGTGGGTGCGTCAGCGGATGGATGGATAAACAGCATACTCTGTACAGTGGAATATTATTTAGCCATTACAAGGAATGAATCTGACACAGGTGAAACAGTTGAACCTGGAGGTGAACCTAGTGTTGGGCTATGTAAAGGAAGCCAGACACAAACGATCACATAAGGTATGATTCTGTTTATATGAAATATCCAGAATAGACAATTTTAGAGACAGCCAATTAGTAGTTGCCAGGGGATGGGGGACGGTGTGCTAGGGGAAGTGATTTCGTACTGAGTTTATTTTTGGATTGGCAACAACTTCCTGCTAGTAGATCTCTCTGGGAGCAAGACTATGTCTTTCCTACTCTGCGGTTCCTGTGCCCATGAGCAAGCCTTGCTCTGCCAGGTTGAGGGTGCAGAGCAGCTTCCAGGCAGGGATCCCTGCTCTCTGGAGTGCGCCCTCTAGTGGCAGGGGGAATAGACAAGCAATCTGTTTTCAGTGTTTCAATCTGTTTTCAGTGTTTCACGAAGGCCTAAGGGGTGCTGTGGCAGAGGAGCTGGAGGGGCAGCTTCCCAGTGCATCTAGCAGAGCCCCTCTCTGAGGAGAGACCTCTGTGCTGGGTGACGGGAGGAGCCAGCTTCGATGAGATCTTGAGGGAACACAGCAGGTGGACCAAGTGGAAGGCTGGGCTGGGGGGGGCACACAGAGCCCTGTAGGGGTGCTGGGATGGCAGAGGCAAGGCTTTTGAGAGTGCATGAGGATGTAAATAAAGGCACAAACGTGCTTCTCTCTGTTTCTTTCCCTTCCTTAGAAATGACCCCTGCTGCTCCTTCTAGCCAGCCACTTTGTCTCAGCTCAACCCTCCTAGGTCCTCCCTCTCCCTGGCATTTTACTCCCAGCAAAGCTCTGTCCTCTGGGTGGCTGGTGTGGAGAGAGAGGATCGCACCGTCTGTCAGAGGCCCGACAGAAGCCACTCTGAGGACCTGGCTCAAGACAGAGGCTCAGAGAGTGGCCGATCTGCACCCCACAGTTTCTCCCCTAGCCCACTCAGCCTTCCCCGCCATCTCCTTAATTAAACGTGCACTTACTGGGCTGCTGTGTGCTTGTTTCCCTCCCTACTCTCAGCATCAGGAATCACGCGCCACTCCACTTCATCCTGGCAACAATCCTATGGGGGTTCTGTGATGCTGCTTCAGCACAGGTGAAGCTACATTGGCCCAGGGGGATCAGAGCCAAGATCCAGCCCAGGTATGCCTTGTCCTGAAGTTCCTACTCTTTCTTATAAAGATTTGGGGGTACCACTGAGAAAATGAATATGGCTCTGAAGGCTTTTACTTAAGCATATTTTATGAGCGAGTATGTGGTCTATTTTGGACAACATTCCACGTGCACCTAAGAAGAATGTATTCTGATGTTGTGGGGTAGAACTCTCTGTAGATATTTACTAAGTCCATTTGTTCAAAAGTTTGGTTCAGCTCTGATATTTTTTGTCTAGTTGATCTGTCTATGTGTGACAGTGGGGTATTGAGATTCCCCCATTACAATTGTATTTGTGCTTATTTGATTTTTCATGTCCTGTCCTTTTTGTTTTATAGTTGGGTGCACTGCAATTTGTTGCATATATATTTATGATTATTATCTCTTTCTCTTGGCTTGTTTCCTTTATAAGGATATAGTTACCATCTTTGTCACCCTTAATCAGTTTTTGGCTTGAAATCCACTTTGTCTGCGAATAGAATAGCTCCCCCTTTTTTCTGGGCTCCTGTTGCATGGGGTATTGTTTTCTATCCTTTGACTTTCAGCCTATGAAATTCTTTTTGAATTAAATGTGTTTCTTATGTGCAGCATATTGTTGTATCTTGCTTCTTATCCATTCTGTCAGTCTGTTTATTTCTTTCTTTTCTTTTTTTTGGTACTGAGGATCAAACTCAGGACCTTCTGCTTGCATCAGCACCACAGAGCTAAATCCCTGACTAGTCTGTTTCTTTTGATTGATGAATTGAGACCGGTTATAACTGATATGTATTGATTTATCCTTGTCATGTTATTTTCCTGTTGTTGGTTCCTTTTTTCCCCTCTGTTTAATTTCTTGCCTTGCCTAGTGGATTCATTCTGTTTGGGTTCATGGAGTTGTAGTCCTTGTTATCTCTTTCTAGAATGTCCTTCAGAATGTTTTGGAGTGCTGGTTTGGTGGTCATTAATTTCTTCAGGTGTTCTTTCTCACGGAAGTATCTTCTTTCTCCATCAATTTGAAAGACAATTTTGTGGGTACATCAATCTGGTTTGGAGGTTCTTTTCTTTTAGGGCCTGGAATATTTCACTTCAAGCTCTCCTTGACTTGAGGGTTTGTGTTGAGAAGTCTGCTGTGATTCTGATGGGCTTTTCTTTATAGGCGATTTGTTTCTTTTCTCTAACAGCTTTTAATATTCTGTTCTTGTGTTGGATTTCTGGAATCTTGACTATTATATGCCTAGGTGTAGTTTTTTTTCAATCATAGCTAATTGGAATTCTATATGCCTCACTTACCTGTATGTCAAATTCTTTTTCCCTGTTTGGGAAGTTTTCTGCCATTATTTTTGTGAACAGGTTTTTATGTCATTTGAGCTATCTCATACTTTTTCATTGACTGTAATCCATCTTGTTATTCTTCTTTGCATCATCTAGCAGCTGTTGGATTGATTTCTTGTGGTCCCTTACTATATTTAAGAGATCATTCTTTTCATGATCACTAAATGCAATGCTGTCTTTTATGTCTGAAAGTCTATCCTCACATTGGATTATTCTGCTGTGTATACTTTCAATGGAATTTTTAATCTGGATATCTGTTTGAATCTGTTTCATGGACTCCATTTCTTTCCTACATTGGGCATTCATGGTTTCCATCATTTTCCCAAGATTCTCTCTATTTTTTTAATCTGTATCTGCTCTAGAGTTACTAATCATGTCTTTTGTTATGGTCACCATCTCTGCAGTTATCTAAGAAATTATTTCTGATTTTATTTTTTCTAGGGCCTCTTTCATCTGCTTTGTTACTTCTGCTGTTACTACTTCAGAGAGTCCAGGTTTTTGGATTGCTCCACCTCATTGCCCCCTGGGTTTGCCTTTGGTGAGTTGGAAGTCTGGGGTTGCATCTTGCTTAAGTGTCTTCTCATTTTCAATATTTTTTTAGTTTAATTCCTGGGTTGATGCTTGTAAACTGTGTATGGCAAGGAGCTCTATTGCTAATATTTAGAACCCTTAGGAAATGACTACTTCTCCGAGGTGTCTTACAGGTGTAGCTGGCTTTGGATTTTGAGTCTGTTGCAAGATTCCACCTCTTCAATTTATTGGAGATGAGAAGTTGCTGCCTACTTGGCTTAGCCCCTGGTTCTTTGGCACTGACCTATAGTATTGTTTATGACCCTCAGGCAATCTCAGTCTTGGCACACTAGGAAGAACAACTGATTAGAACAATTATGTCACCTTTGCTAAAGTAGTGCAGTCAGCCATAACAACAGCATCAGACACAGCCCAAAAAGTGACAAGCTGTGGTAACTATTAATTTTCCACCTTTAACCATATGAACTAGCTTTGTGGTTATATAACAAGATCTAAAACAAACCAGAAAGTTGTATACCATAAATGTACCCTTAGTATGATGATTTTACCTTGAGGGGAGAAAATTTAAAGGGATTTAGGGGGGAAAAGTAGAGAAATAGAAGAGGAAGGGATGAGAAGGAAGGTTGGAGGATAAAGGAAGATTACACAAACTTTGGGGAACTGGTGAAGATGACAGAAAGTAAGAGAGAAAGAAGAAATAAAAATAGGAACATAAAAGAACCACATCACAACAAAAATAACTAGAAACAATATTCACCCTTTTATAAAAAGAAGAACAATCAAGAAAAGAAAGAACAAAAAAAAACAAAAACAAGAAAAGAGAATAAAAATAAGAAAAAAATGTCCACTTCAGGGTGTGTCTCTGCTGTCATTGGTAGACAGAATGGCCAGACAGACCCCAGATCCATGTTGATTGATTCTAACAAGCCAGCCATAGATTTAAGATGGAGTAGTGGATAATCCCAGGAAGTCAGCACCTTTAGTTCTGAAGCTCAAGCTGGTTTCTGGCTATGAGGCTGGAACCTGATTTTTTCCAGCTCGAAATACTCTGTGTGCCTCATGCTGGCTTGAACTTGGCTCCTCCTTGACCTCCTGCCAACTTAAACTTTCTTCCGCTTCAGCCTTATGGAGCCAGCCCACCACTCCTCTGAGTCCCAAGCTCAGTTGGCCCCTGTCTAAGATGGCTACCAGCCAATCATCCTCTCCTGGGAGACATCTGAGCCCAAATAACTCACCAGCCACTGCAGTCTGGTGTGTCTACTGCTCTGTTCCACTGGTGCATTTTTTCATGGAGGCCTATGGGGTCTCCCATAGTCACTGCATCTGCAGGTCTGAGCTGCCATTCCCACACAGTAAGTAATTCAGGGCTTAGGGAGAAAGTGCCACTTGCTACCTCCTTCTTCATTGAAGTCTCTCTCTTCACTCTTTTTGTGGGCTTCTTGTGGGTCCCAGGGACCCACTTCCCTCCTTCTCTTCTTCATGTTGCTGTATTCCAGCATCTGGACACCAAGTCCCAGCCAGCTTGATTCTTTTTTTGGGGGGGATACTGGGGATGGAACTCAGGATCTTGTGCTTGTGATGCACCCAGTGGAGCCACTGAGCTAAATCCCCGGGCCCTGCTTGATTCTTGATGACAGTGGATGGGGCCCGTATCCTGGCTGAGGGCTCTGTGGATGGGCTTCAAACCCATGCCTTCTCCTACTAGACATTTGGCCTGGTGGGCGAAGGCATTGTCTCTTAAAGCCTTATTTTATCATCTGCAAAGAAGGGGTGTTAATAGTGGAGTAAAAGTCCTGTTATCATGATCAGAACCAATATTTGGTTGGATCATCTAATTGAAATACTTTAATTATTTTGCTTCAAATTATATAAGTGTACGCCCATTTGCCAATCTTTTGAGGAAGCTTTTTTGTTTTTTTGGTACCGGGGATCGAACTCAGGACCTTGTGCTTGCAAGGCAGGCAGTGGAACCACTGAGCTAAATCTCTGGCCCACCAATCTTTTGATATAAGCACAAGGTGAGGTTTTTGGTGTGAGACAGCTTCCAGGATGTCCCTTAGAAGGGACAGTAAATCTCACAGAGCAATTTGACCACAGAACCTTCCAACAATAAAAAACAGAAAAAGTCATATATAGCTGCCTTGCCAATCTGAATATAACACATTTTTGCTGTGCTAACAATTGGTCTTTATCACATCTTTCTCAATTCAATGTTTTGATAGAAACAATTCTTTACATCTGCCCTCATATATTCCTGATTTATGTTCTATTTAATTGCATTATATAATTGAAGGAAATGCTACCACCTTGAAAAGTTTTGGAATAAATAAAGACAACTAAGTCTTGGAAATCACACAGCTGAATGTGTAAAGGCATATGTAGGAGCCATCCCCGGCCAGTACTAGCGGGCTATGAGTGGCACCTGCTTCTTGCCTTCCCTATTCAGCTATACTGTTTATGTCAGGAGTCGGGCTGAAGCTCTGTGTGGCTCAAACAGAGATGTCAGCTAGCAGAGTTGGGCTAGTACTGCTCCTTTGTTGTGGCTGTCACCGAGGCCTAAATCCTTGTCTGTGAAGTGGCAGGGCCCTGCTGAGTTACATACAGCTGAGGTCAGTGTGACCCCAGTTAAAATCCTTTCCCTGAACTATGGCTTCTCACCGACTTTCTGGGTCACTGGCTAATTGCACCTGGTCCCAGTGCAGGTTTCTTCTACCCTAGCAAGAGAAGCAGTGCCAATTCCCTGACAGCCCTGCCTGGCGCCATCATGCCAGGTGTTCCGCAGGAATTCACTGGATGCCTTCACAGCTCCCTAGCTCCCTACTCCTTCCCACGATTGTATCCAGTAAATACTGGATGTGCTTGGGGGCCTTTGTCTTTGCTGCCATCAGCTGCACTGACCAGGACCCAAGACTCAGCTTCACTGTAAGTCTCGTCCCATCTATTCTTTAACCTCTAGCCAGTGCTGTGGTGGCTCACAGGAGGCTGGGACTCACTGCAGGGGTCTCCAGTGACGTCCATTCCTCTGACCCTTACAGGTACACAGGCCAAATGCAGAGCAACGTGCTTGCTTTGTCGTGCACTGAGCCCCATGTGCAGTGAGCACCCACTGCAGAGGGGCCAGGGAACATCTCTTACCCTAGGGATTGCTTAGAAGCGGAGGTTGAGACAGACGTGGTGTGCACACCTGTAATCCCAGCCACCCTGGAGGCTCAGGCTGCAGGATCCCAAGTGTGAGGCATCCTGGGCAACAAAGAGAGACATCACCTCAAGATAAATAAATAAAAGGGTGGGGGTGTACCTCAGTGGTCCCTGGGTTCAGTGGGGAAAAGTGTATGATTGTACTTCGCCCATGAGAGAATACCGCTCAAGCACAACGCCTGGCGCTGGTGTGGTCTGATGTGTCCCCCAATTCATGTGCAGAAACTTGAGCCCCAGTGGAGCAGGGTTGGCAAGTGAGCTCCCCGAAAGGGTTTTGGTCATGAAGGCTCTGCCCTCCTGATGGATGGATGCCACTATTAAAAAAAAAGGCTGGTGGGACGGGCTCACTTCTCTCTGGCCCTCTTGCCTTCTCCAGGAGGGGAGGTGCAGGCAGCTCACACTGGCTCCAGAGCTGTGAGAGAGCACACTCCTGTTCTCAATCCCCCAGGCTTCCGTCTTCTGCTACAGTAGCCCAACACAGAGTGAGACAGGCACGCTCCAGGTTGGTCTTACATTGTCAGCTAGGGCCAGAAAAGTCTAACATGAGCAAAGCACTTTTAAACTTTCTAGGAGCCATAGTAAAAAGTACAAAGAAACAGGTGAAATCAATTTGAATAACACACTTTAACACAATATATCCAAAATATTCTCGATTCAGTATGCAATAAACAATATAATGAGGTCGGCCATACTTTTTGTATCCTTTGAAGTCTGGTATTTTTCACTTGTGGTGCATCCCAATTCAAGTGCTAAATTTTCACTAAAAGTCACTGATCCCCGGGGCTGAGGGTGTAGCTCAGCGACACAGAACTTTCCTGGCATGTGAGAGGACCTGGCTCTGGTCCCTAGCACCCCAAAGGAAAAAAAAAATCATTGACCTGCAATTACATTTCAGAAAATTTACTACTGAAGGCAGAAGCATATATTCACATATTTGTTTCAGATATGCTTATATGTCATCCAACAATTGAATCAAATTTCAATTTTGAAATTTTATTGAAATTAAATAAAAAATCACTTCCTACTCATAACCCAGGAAAAGCATCACACAAACTCCAAGGCAGACAGGCAGTTTCCAGGCCCTCCTCAGGATGGTCAAGGTCACCGCTGTGGCTCAGAGGGCACTGGGGAGACAGCAACTAGCTGCCACCCAGTGTTGGGCATGGGGCACACAGCCAGGATGTCAGAGGAGCCCGCTGAATGTGAGCCAAGTCTGGGATTAGCAGCACTGCACCAGCATCAGTGCCAGTGTAAAGAGCGAGCTCTGAATGTAGAAGACACTAACAGCAGAGGAGGGGCGAGGGATGCACAGACTTTGGTAGTGTTACTGCAGCCTTTCTGTAAGTGTAAAGTCACTCCAACAGTAGAGTTCCACGTTTCAAAGAAACTCTGTTTTTCGGTGCCACTTATTTTACTCCTTCACGTCTCCATTCCTGCTCTGTACAACAGGGATGTGAATGTCACCAGGCAGGGTCTGAGGAAGCTCCTGAAGCTAAGAGAAGGGACCTAAGCCACTTCATGCACTGAACAAGTTTGCAGGCTCGCTGTTTCCCACCGCAGAAAAAGACTTTTCAGGACTGGCCAGTCAGAGGAACAGGAAGGGTTTATCAGGCAGAGATTGAAAAGTACCCACTCCAAGAAATACAGTGCAGGCCTCAAGACAGGTGCCTTTATTTGTGGAACTGGGACCCTTTGTGCTTCTCTTCAGAGGGTGGAAACCCAGGAAAATGCGGCCCATTCCCTGGAAGGGCACTGCCCCTTCTGCAGGGATGGACCCAGGGTTTTGTTTTTGTTTAAA
Source organism: Heterocephalus glaber (assembly GCF_053883595.1). Taxonomy (NCBI): domain Eukaryota; kingdom Metazoa; phylum Chordata; class Mammalia; order Rodentia; family Bathyergidae; genus Heterocephalus; species Heterocephalus glaber. The sequence goes on from NW_028258451.1 coordinate 2,178,598, forward strand.
GACAGTAATTTAAACATTCCTTGGATTCCCTCAACCTGCGCCTTCATCTTAGGATCACATTTCTGCTCTTTATTTTCTTAAGCCCATTTATGGACTTTCAGTATTCCTGAGGAATTTGAGGTGTGATGGTCTGGAAGGAAAGGAGCCTGAATAAGGACCACTGTGTGATTCCTGGGTTTCCTTTCTACCCATTTTGTATTCCTTCTCTACGACTGTTGCAGCAGAGCGAAGCAGCTCGGTGCTACAGCCAAGGGTTGAGGGTTGCAGCCCAGTGCCACAACTCTGAGGCATGGCTGAGCCTTACAGCTCAGTGTGGCAGCTCTGGGTCACAGCTCTCATTATTTAAAGAGTCAAGAATCTGATGGTCAGTTGAAGAGGTGGAGATAAATAAGCTTTTATTACCCTGGCGAGCCCCCAGCAGGCTCAGAGGAGTCTGAGTGCTCTAGCAGAAGCCAGAGCCTCCTCACATAGGGATGGATCTACAGGGTAGGCAAGTGTGCTCAATGAAGCAAGGGGGCGGAGTTACAGAACGTTCCTGAAGTAAAGAGGCGGAGTTGCAGAACATTCCTGAAACACATGCCTTGTGAGCATGCTCAGTGAAGGGGGGGCCCCAAATTACAGTCCTAAGAGGGGGTGGAGCTTAACAACTTCTTTCCTTTTTTTCTTGGGACCAGAGATTGAACTCAGGATCTTGCGCTTGTGAGGCAGGCACCAGAACCACTGAGCTAAATCCCCGGCCCTTATCAGAACCTTCTTGTGAAAGGGCAGAGTTTAACAGAACATTCCTGAAAGGTCACCCAGTTCAGTCACAAACCATTTTGTTACATTGGGCAGAAGCCCAGCAACAGAAGCTTACATTTCCAAAACAAAACATTCTGTGGAAAAAAATGGAGGTGGGCTGGGGATTTAGCTCAGTGGCACCGCGCCTGCCTCGCAAGCGCAAGGTCTCAAGTTCGATCCTCGGCACCAAAAAAAGAAAAAAAAAATGGAGGCAAGGCAAGGGCCTTAGGGAATAGCACTTCTGTCACCACCTCAGTGATACAGTGAACAGCATATGTCTGTCAGAGTGGCTGTGGGCGTTACAGAGAGTGGGGACTTGTCCTTCCTACTGTTGCTATGGCTACGAGTATCCCCACTGTAGTCCTACTGTTGCTATGGCTACGAGTATTCTATCAGGGCAGAGATGGGCTCAGAGCCCTAGGCTTTCTGCCCGAGTTGGGCCGGAGCAGGGCCCAGGGCTCGCTCTTCTGTCCGGAACCGGAGGGTCTTCACACAGCTGGGCGGCGGTCTCCACTGGGAACAGCTGTGCCAGGGACAGAAGGGCTGGGCGGGAACGGTTCCCGGGGCAGGGGCTACGCGAGTGACGTCACCACGCACAGGGCGGGTGAGCGGTGTTACCGTGGTGACCACCACGCGCTCGGAAACGGCCCCAAGTGATGGTGACGATCCCTACCACCCGCTCCAAGCCCAGGAGCGAGGCAGCCTCCGCGCCGGCCCGTCATTCCCACAAGCCTCTGCGCGCCCCTCCCCCAGCTTCCGCGGCGAACGACTGGACTCGGAGAGTGTTTAACAAGTGCTGTCAACCCGAGGCGTTTTTATCAAAAGCTCCTTTTTTAATGACAAACGTGCCTCTTGGCTCACTGCTTTCTAGACATTACAATACCCAGAACTCTCCAAGACCTTCCTTCACCACGGGTTGCCTTGGAGACAGCGAGATACCGGAAGTCTGGAGATCGAGGCGGGGCCAGGCCGGATGCAGGATCCCGATTGGTGGAAAGGTCTCACAGTCTTCCTTGGACGGCACGGTGTGGTGCATGCGTGTTGCGGGACCTTTCGCAAGGCTAAAACAGGTCCTCTGGGAGGTGGCTTCCCGGGCTCCATGGTAACAGCTCCGCGTCACCTGCCTGCGACTTCGTTCCCTTGGGTGGACAGAGCAAATTTGAAAAGGTCGAGGGATCTGAGCCCAACAGCCAGCTCTGCATCCCCATCCTGAGGTTGGTAAGTGAAGGAATCCGAGCGCCCTCGTTCTGAGCTGAGCGGAGATCACGTTGAAGCCCCCCCACCCCGTGCTTGCGTACCTGCTAGAAATGTATAATCACGGCTTGATAGGGCCCAGTAACCATAGCTACAGTCCATTAACCTTCGTTATTCAGTCTTGCGCATGACAAGTAACTGCAACTCCCTGTGCGTTCGCAAACCTTGTCCTTGGCCGGTAGCCACAACTCTTCAGTGAACTCTCTCTGCCCCTTGCAAGCCCCATTGTGACCTTTTCCTTTCACAGCCCGCCCCCTTTATGCCTGTGACCCTATAAAGGACCCTAGCCAGTGCAGGAGTAGCCGGTCTGGTCTCTAACGCCAGGTGGGCCCTCTCAGGCTTACTCTGAAATAAACGTCTCCCGTTAAGCTCATACCTCTGGTTCTTTCCCCTTTTCCTAACAGTAGAGCTTTTATCTTCTCCAGGCCTCAGTTTCCCAAGCTCTGCCCGTTACCAGCTCTGGGGCCTGAAGCAAGGTGCACAGACTTGGCTCAGTTTTCCCCCGGTAGCCCTGTTAGGGCCAAGGGCGTGGCTTGCACAGAATCCACTCAGACGACAGAGCTCCGACAATGTCATTTTAGGCAGAGGGCTGGGACAAATCACTGCCTTCCCCAGGTCTCGAGTGTTGGTCTGCACATCGAATCTCTCCGACTCTGCGACCGCTGCACTCTGCTGGAGCCCCTGTGGAAAACAACACGCCCTGTCTTTTCTACCACACAGGATTGGCTGTATCTCGGGCTCTCGCCCACCCTGAAGAGCCCTTCCTGAACACACCAGTCCCAAAGGTGCCTGCTCACTTTGAGCCCTGGGAAAACAGCTATGAACCAAGGGTAGCTTTATCAAGAGCCAAGGACTTTCTATACAGAAAGTATAGATGTGGATCCTCCCTCGTCAGTAAGTGCTGACGGGCGTGTAAAGGAAACCTCAGAGGCCATTAGTGAAATAGGTGTAGGTGAGCACTGAAGATTTCCATAGCATCACCAGCCTGCTCCCACAGACCTCACATGGGTTCTGTTATCTGTCTGTTATCTATCATCTGATATATCTATCACATATCTATCATCTATATCAATAATCTATCTGTTTATCACCTATTTATCATCTATCTATATATCATCTATATCATCCATCATCTATATCATCAATTTATTTATAATCTATCTATCTATCTGGTATTGGGGATTGTACCAAGGGCCTTGGCCTGTTAGACAAGGGCTCTCCCACTGAACTACATCCTGAGCCCTTTTTAAAACTTTTATTTGAGACAGGGTGTCATTACATTGTTTTACAAATGTTGTAACATCAGGATGTTCCGCTTCTGTACCTTTTGCTTGCTTTGCTACTTCTATGCCATAGGGGGGCCTAGAAACTGCTGGCCTCAAAGGTGTATAAAATATGTTAATCTCCCCCAGTTGGGACTCGAGTCCGATGCTCAGCTCGGGTCCCGGCTGGTAATAAACTCCTGTGTGGATTTAATGTCGGTCTCTGGTTGGTTCTCTCTCACTGGGGGTAACATTCTTGGAGGCTCCAGTGAGATGGCCAGCTGCTCTGGAGCTTATTATCTTGGAGCCTTTGTTTCTTTTTAGGAGAGACCAGGATCAGACATTGGCGGTGTTTGGCCCCTCTGGACACCGGTCTGCGGAAGGAGAGGCCACCCTGACGGTATTCTGGGGCTCCGGGTAGACCTGTCCTAGTTGGGCTCTATCGCCAATCAACCGACCCGCAAGAGTTTATCAGGAAAGCCTCTAGAGGTAAGAATTGAACAATTCTTAGTGCACTGTGGGTAGGTAGGAGGAAAGGTTTGAAATGTGGTCATGGGTGTCGGGGCCCCACAGGTCCCGATTGACCTTTGGCACTCGATCGGGACAGGACTACGGTCCATCAGCCCCATCTTCCTCCTCCCTTTTTCCTTTAAAACAGACAGAGCCCAAGGGAGGATTGATTTATGTCCCTTTTACAACTAGTGATCTTTACAATTGGAAACATCAGAATCCCCCTTTCTCTGAAAAACCTCAGGCATTTATCTCTTCTTGAGTCTGTTTTTCATACCCATCAGCCAGCCTGGGATGACTGCCAACAGCTTTTACAGATCCTGTTCACCACTGAGGAGCGGACCGCATTTATCAACAGACAGTCAAAGAGGCCCTGGGGCCAAACCCTGGCATCACTCCTGGAACTCCGGGGCATTCAGCCAAGGCTGAAACAGTAGTTCCATCGTGACACCCCGAATGGGACCCCAATGATGATGACGGTAAGAGGAGGCTGGGGACCTACCACCAGCACTTATTAGGGGGACTCCAGGCAGCGGCCAGAAAGCCCACTAATTTGAGTAAGGTAAGTGAGGTTCACCAGGGAAAAATGGAGTCTCTGGTTGCATTTTTAGAGAGACTCTTGGAAGCCTATAGAGTTTTCTCTCCTATTGACCCAGAGGCTCCTGAAAGTGCAGCAGCTTTAAATCTGGCCTTTGTTTCCCAGTCAGCCCCAGGCATTAAAAAAATTACAGAAATTGGAGGTATTTGAGGGAAAGAATAGGACTGAACTCCTGAGCATAGCCCAAAAAGTTTATGATAACCATGATGCCCCCAAGGAAGTCCTAGCCAAAAAACTGGGGAAAGTCACTATTGCACTCCAGGCACAAGAGACAGCCCCTCCAGACAGAAAAAGAGAAAGCCGCCTTTTTGGCTTTAAAGAAAGCCTTAGTGTCAGCACCAGCCCTGGCCCTACCTGATGTCACCAAGCCCTTTCAGTTCTTTGTGGCTGAACGAGGGGGCACAGCCAAAGGAGTGCTAGCTCGGGCATTAGGGCCTTGGAACAGACCTGTGGCCTACCTGTCTAAAAGACTTGATCCTGTGGCAAGTGGATGGCCTACCTGTTTGAGAGCAGTTGCAGGCATTGCCCTCCTGGTCAAGGAGGCAGATAAGCTCAGCCTGGGACAGAACCTGATCATCACCGCACCCCATGCGGTGGAAACATTGCTGAGAGGAGCCCCAGAACAATGGCTGTCCAGTGCTCACCTGACTCAGTACCAGGGCCTGTTGCTGGATGCTCCATGCATCAAATTCGCCTGAGAAATGACCCTCAATCCGGCCACCTTACTGCTGGACTCTGACTCGTATGCATGCCCCTCCATGACTGTCTGGACACTCTGACAACTTCCACCACCAACCGCCCAGATCTGACTGATGTTCCCCCACAAAGCCCAGATGAGACCTTCTTCACCGATGGAAACAGCTTCGTGGAAGATGGAGTCAGGTACGTGGGGGCGGCTGTAGTCAGTCCAGGAGGACAGGTGCACTGGACACAGGCATTAAGCTGGGGGGCTTCAACGCAGAGGGCTGAACTAACAGCCTTAACTCAAGCCCTGAGGTTAGGTCGAGACAAGGCTGTCAACATCTACACTGATGGCCGACGTGCATTCCCACTGCCCATGTGCATGGTGACATCTACAGACAGACAGGGTTATTGGCATCAGAAGGGAAAACTATCAAAAAAAAAATTTTGGCCTTATTGGAGGCAATTTGGGAACCCAGGGCATTGGCCATTATTCATTACAAAAGCCACCAAAAAAGAGACAGCTTTGAGGCCTGCGGTAACCGAGAGGCCCATGATGCGGCCCGAGGAGCGGCCAGAGAACCAGTGGGGCCAATAGACACTGTGCCCATCCGACCCTTTGGCTGCCTGCCAGAAAGGCCCACATATACCCCAGAAGATGAAGAGGAAAACCAGAAGCGAGGGGCTACAAAACTGGACTCAGGCTGGTGGAAAGGGACAAATGTGAACGAATTTGTATCCCCCGAGCCCTGGGGCGACAACTTGTTCATCAGTTACATCACTTAACTCACCTGGGAGAATCAAAGTTAAAAAGACTAATGAGCTGTAAGTTTTCAATCCCAGGACTGACCTCTATGGTCCAGACATCAGTTCCAGGGGTCAGGTGTGTGCACAGGTAAACGCCAAGGCAAGACCAAGGAGTGAAGGTCATTGACTATGGGGAAGAGAGCCAGAGGAACTGGGAACTTGATTTTACCTAAATAAAATCCAACAGTAGGTTCAAATATTTACTGGTATTGGTTGGCACCTACTCAGGTTGGGTAGAAGCTTTCCCCACTCATGGAGAATCAGCCAACATAGTGACTAAGGTTTTGCTCCAGGAGATATTTCCCCGATTTGGCATCCCTCATTACCTGGGGTCTGACAATGGGCCTGCCTTCACGGCACAGCACAGATATACAAATTGTTGGCAAGGGCACTACATATCGATTGGAAGTTACACTGTGCCTATCACCCACAAAGTTCAGGGCAAGTAAAAAGGATAGCTAGGACCCCGAAAGAAACCCTGACTGAATATGTTCTAGAAAGTGGTGGTAGGTGGCCCGATCTGCTTCCTCTAGCCTTGTTAAGCGTTAGATGTACCCCATATGTGACAAGTTTACCCCTTTTGAAATCCTGTATGGGAGGCCGCCGCCACTCCTCCCTAAGTTAAACGTTGAACAGATAACAGAGAGTTCTTGTGTCTCTTTACTTCAGTCTCTTCAAGCCTTACAGATTCTTCAGAGTGAGATCCAGGCTACAATACAACAGGTTTGAGAAAAACCCTTTGCAATGTTCCAGCCCCATGGTTTCAAGCCAGGAGACCTGGTCCTGATATGCTTGGTTTGCTTGCACTGAGGACTTGACTAAAAACATTCCCAAATCAGTCTTGGCTACCCAATCTGCCACTTTATTTTGTGTCACCATGTATGTTGTTCCACAAGTCTTGTATTACAATAAAAAAGGGGGCCGCGAACATCTGGGATTAACCACTGAATACTATAGGAGTAAACGGGCTGCCCCCATTTTAGTGCCCATTCTGGTGGGATTAGGAATAGCCGGGTCAGTGGCTATTGGAACTTCCTCCCTGATCCTTCAGGACACAAATTTTAAAGGCCTAAGCCACCAAGTAGCCAGAGATTTGGGTCAACTGAAAGACTCGATCTCCAGATTAAAAAACCAGGTTGATTCCCTAGCTAAGATGGTCCTGCAAAATCAAAGGGGACATGACCTCCTGTTCATGAAACAAAAAGGGTTATGTGTAGCCCTAAAAAAAAACAAAAAAACCTGTTGCTTCTATGCTCATCAGTCTGGTGTCATTAGAGATACCTTAGTTATGGTCAGGGAAAATTTAAAGACTAAATATGCTCAACAAAAGGATCCAAATTGGTTTCAAAATCTATTTGACTGGTCCCCATGGTTAACTACCCTACTTTCTGCTGTAGCAGGCCCCTTAGTTATCTTACTTCTGCCTTTGCTCATGGGACCTTACATTATAACTGCTCTGACTAAATATGTTAGACAGAGGGTTGATACAGTTAAATTGATGGTGTTGAGACAAAATTATGAGGTTTTAGAAGATGTTTTAGAGGAAAAATCTGAAGAATAAATACAGAAATCAAAGATTTGATTAAGTTACAAGAACCAGTGGGGAATGAAGGACCCTAGTTAGCAAGACAGACTCCATATTGCTGCTGAATGACCCACCTGCCTGCCCTTTAGGTGAACTCAGAAGGCTGAAATATAGGATCACCGAGAGTTTGAGGCCAGCCTGGGCCTACAAAGTGAGAACCTGTTGCAAAAAGTGTGTGTGGGGGGAGACTGAGAAGCCAGGGTGTTACACCCCGTGAGAGAGAACCAACCAGAGACCGATATTAAAGCCACACAGGAGTTTATTACCGGCTGGGACCCGAGCCGAGCATCGGAATCAAGCCTCGACTGGGGGGAGTTTAATATATTTTATACACCTTTGAGGCCAGCAGTTTCCAGGCCCCCCTATGGGATAGAACTAGTAAAGCAAGCAAAAGGTACAGAAGTGGAACGTCCTGCTGTTCGAACATTTGTAAAACAGTAGTTGATTAATTGTTGTTTCTAAGAGACTCTAAGGGGAGGAGGTTTCTAAGCTTCCTCCTTTTGAAGTAGAATTTCTCCCTTTACCTCCATTCTCCAGTTCTGGTCTCCTGCCCAGAGATAACTACCTGTGTTAGTCAGTGTTCCCTCACTGTGACAAAATATCTGACATAACTCAAAGAGGAAGGCTCACGGTTTCAAAGGGCTCAGTCCATGGTTGGCTGGCTCCATTGTATTAGGCCTGTGCCTGGTGGAGGAAAGCTGCTCACCTCATAGCAATCAGGAAGCAGAGAGGAGAGAGGGCAAACACCAGAGAAAGGGGCAGGTGACAAGATAATGTTCTCAAGGTCATCCCCATGACCACTCCCTTCAACTATGGTCCACCTCCCATGTTTCCATTTCCCCCCAATAATGCCTTCAGATTATGGTCACATCCATGGATTTGTCCCATGAAATTGGGAGTCCTCATGGTCTCTTCCCATATCTGAACACATGAGGGTTTGGGGACATTTTAGAGCTAACCTGTGACACTGTCATTACCAACCCCTTGAGTGCCATGCAGCTCAGCATAAACCTCTGCATGGCACAGACACCTCAGGCCCCCTGAGCAAAGAGAGCCACAGATGGCACACAATTGAAAGGCCCGCTGCAGTGGGACCGAACTCAGTTTGTAGAAGCCAGCACTGCACTGGGTGCTGGTCACCGGCCACAGCTCTCCCTGGGTCCAGAACTTTCTCCTCTGTGTGTTGTCAACACGTGCCGTGCCCCTTCATTCAGGCTCGAACATCAGCTCACCCCCAATCCATAGCCACAGGCAACAGGCCCCTAACCTCTCCCACCTGCCCCTGAAAATGCACAACTGCTCTTAGGTTTTGATGCTGTCATTAAGATGATGCGATTGAGCAGGGCACAGTGGCACATGCCTGTGATCCCCACACTCTGGGAGGCTCAGATGGGATGGCAAGTTCAGAGGCAGCTGGGGCAGCTCAGCAATTTTGCAAGACCCTGTCTCAAAATTAAACCGAAGAAGGGGGCATGAGATATAGCTCAGTGCAGCAAAGGCCCTGGGTTCAATGCCCAGTACCACAAACACACAAAAGCAACTGTTCTCATGGGAACCTACAAAGCCATCCCATAACCTGGAGGATAAAACACAGACTTCTCACTGTTCCCTGGGAAACAGAACTAACTCATCAGGCTCTGGCTGCGCCCTCCGGCCTCACAGAAGGAGCGTGGAGGGAGCCATACCCAGGCGATGTCTGAACCATTAGTAACAAAGTCATTTCTCGATTCTGAACAAAAATATGTGACTGAAAGGAGTGTGTGTGACCTGTCCCCCCGCCCCCGACTGTTCCGGTGAGGTGTACCTGCTGTTTTCTCTACAGTACAGTGAATTTTCCTTTAGATCAGCAGCACGCCTCTCTTGACAAAGCGATGTCAGCCGGTTAACAGTGACCTCCCGGCCTCATTTCAACCTCCAGTCAGGGTGGGGAGAGGTCATGAGGCCACGGGCCAAGGGCCACTGTCCTGTGTCACCAGTGCTCTGAGTGCTGTCTCAGGACCCTGCTCCTGGACAGGGGGTCCTCACGGGATGGGCAGGGGTCTGTCCAGACATCACAGTGTCCTAGGAAAACGCTCCTCACCTGTCCCAGCTGCCACCTCCTGTCACATCCTCAGCCTTGGTCACTTGCCTTCCCAGCACATTCCTACCATGTTTGCTCACATTGATCTTATGTCCACCAGGAAAGGGATGAACCTTCAGTTTTGCTGCTTTCTTGAATTCTTATATCTGTGTTGCACACATAAGAAATGTTATAAAAAAGGTCTGAGGATAAAATGAACCATCTAACCCTTCATTCTCCTTCAGTTCCATATAGCATGTATGATAGAAAATGTAATAATCTGATGTCTTTTTCATTGACCCAGTGGCAGCAACTTTCCTAAGGCTTGCACATCATTTATGCAGATTCACACGTCAACATCTAGCCAAAATGCTGGGATTCACAAGGGCTGATGGGAAAATATGGTAAATGCCTACATTAAACATATTTATTACAGTAAAAGACACATCACCATGAATCTCCCTCAAAGTCCACCCCTTTCTTCAAACACACTTACCCCACCATCCTGGCCACTTTCTCTAGCAGCTCTGGAGTCTTCTTTCCTGAGTGTCTGTATGAGATGTGATTAAAAATACTGGGACTGCTGGTGCTGAGCGCCGTCCGACAGAAGGGCGGCTCATGAACACATGGCACTGCATCCCCATCCACCTTATTCACCAGATCTGGCACTGTGTGACTCCTGGCTCTTCCCCAACGTCAAAATGACCGTAGAAAGTAAATATTTTGAATCGATTCAGACCTCTGAAGCAGCCACCCCGGCACAACTAAAGACACTCAGGAAAGAGGCCCCCAGAGCTGCTACAGAAAGTGGAGAGGGTGGTGGGATAAGTGTGTTTGAAGCCAGGAATATTCTGAGGTGAGTTCATGGCAATATGTCTTTTCGGTAATAATTGTACAAAATTAAGCACACACCATATTTTATAATTACAGCTCATATCACAAATCCAAAGCCTAATGGAAATAATGCGGCAGAACAGTCAGCGTTACCTCCGAGATCCCTACTGCCCAGTCCCCACTGGAGTGGATGTCAGTTCCCACCATGGGGGACAGATGTGTCCCTCGCCTGCCAGGGCTGATGGCACCCCTGTGCCGCCACAAGGCCCACTGTCCCCAAACCAGCTCCTCCTCCTCCGTCACGGCTGGGAGTGCATGTGTCACCCTACACACCATGCAGGTGTTGAGGAGCAGCCCGCACCTGATGGCCCTTCCGACTCGCCTCTTCATGGCCTGGACCTACCTGGGCTCTGTCCCCAGTGCCCTGTCCACTCGCTCGCACTGGCCCTTGTCCTCCCGAAACCTGGCCATGACAGCTTCTGCTTGCGTCTCTGCGCCTGGCTGAGGTCCAGGGCTCTGGGAGCCCCTGGGCCTGGCCACCCTCCCCACAGGGTCCCCTGCTGACTCTGCCACATGTCGGGTCTGGCCGAGGTGAAATCGCTGTTCATGATGAAGAGGGTGACCCACAGCCGGCTGGCCACGGCATGGCCGAGAGGCTCTGCAGCACCAGGCAGAAGATGCCGTTGCTTATGAGGACCAGGGCAACCGTGGCAGAGCAAGCCTCCAGCATCCCATGGCGTGTGCTGCTGAGCTCTGGGCACACCCTGACTGTTGGCCGCACCAGGGCTGCACCTGCTGCCAGTCGCCATCGGCCTGTGACACCAGGCCCAGCCATGTCCACCTGAAGTGTGTGAGCAGCTCAGCCAGGTTGGGGCAGTGGCCTGGTCGCTGGCCATCGTCCAGGACAAGGACGGAAACTGAGTCTTGTCGCTGAGAGGGGTGCTGTTGGATGCGGAGTTCACCCACAGGGAGAGGAGGTTTTGGGGCGGGGAGGGGGTGGAGAACGTGAAGAAAAATGTACAGCAAGAGCAGGTGAGAAATTGGTCTTGACTGAGAAAAGGGGGGAGGTCACAGCCCTGTCAACCAGCTACTCGGGAGGCTGAAGCAGGAGGATCTCGAGCTTGAGGCCAGCCTGAACAACTGGGACCTTGTCTCAAAATGAAAACACCCCTGGGTTTGATCCCCAGTATCCCGTAAATAGTCACTGTGTCTTCTGGGGGAATTCAAAATTGCAGTAAAGTTTCCACCTTTGAGAAACTGACTGTGTGTGAAGGAATTCACACGGGTCTTCTTCACATCTTCATCCCAGACGGCTTTGCTGTTGTGCGACATCCAGGAGCACAGTCACCCAGCCCGTGGGGAGGGTCCTCCGCAAGAGGATTCGGCCGAATGAGGCAAAATTGCACAAAAGGAACCAGTGCTTGGCAAGGGCTTGATTGGGCGCGAACATTAATATAAACAATAAGGGTGTTGTTACCTGCACCCAGAAAGGCGGCAGGAGAGCAAACGGTGGGTAACAGCGCCCAGCCCACTTCCCGCGCCCTCTGACACAAGGGTGGCATTTCCCGCGCTGCGCAGGAGTGGTGAGATGTCTGGTTTCTGAAGCCGCCAATCACGTCCCAGGCCCCTCATTATTTATGTGCTTTTTGTTTGCTTGTCTTCAGACAGGGTCTTGCTGTGTAGCCCAGGCTGGCCTCGAGCTCATGGTGACCCTCCTGCCTCAGCCTCCCGAGTGCTAGTTGACAGGCGCGCGCCACCACGCCCAGCCCCCGTGTCTTCCAGTGGGAGTGAGAAAGCTCCTTCAGCGGAGTGTGCTCTGCTGTCTGTGGCTTCTGCCTTTGTGACCAGGGTGCCCCTGGCCTGCCTCCCCCTACCCAGACATCCCCGGAGTGTGACGTCACCAAGCCTGGTTATCTAGCCCAGGACACAACCCAGAGCCTTATTTTGATTTATTTTATTTTGAGATGGCGTCTTGCTTAAAACAGGAGGAGGAGACAGCTAGCTGCCCACAACATTTCCTTAACATCCTGATAAGTCGCTAAGTTGCCCAGGCTGGCCTCAAACTCGAAATCCTTCTCCTCAGCCTCCCAGAGTGTGGGATTAAAGTGTGCGCCATCTCACTCAGCTTCGAAATTTGCACCGATAATAATGAGTGGAGAAAGGCGGGACATGGGGAGAAGGAAGAGCAGGTAACATTAGGAGTCAGGCGAGAGAACAAAATAACAGCAGGGCTCCCTGTTAGCGCCCTGCTGCCCACACTAGGGAGAAGACTCTGGTCCTCCGGAGCCCCTGAGCCGTCCGGGACACTGCTCACCCATGGCACCCCGCAGGGTCCCAGGCACCTGGCCACAGGGATGGACAGAGCCAAGCAGCTGGCAGCCACCACAGTGCCCAGAGGGTGTCCTGGCAGCGGTAGCTGGGGCCGGCCACTTCCTCGTGCAGGCTCACGCTCTCCTGGCCGCTGGAGTCCCACAGGGAGAAGCCCAGGGGGAGTCTGGGCAGCATCCGGGCCTCGCTGTCCATCTCCACAGCCTGCCTGAAGCTCCTGCCGGCCTGAGGCTGGCCTCGGAGCCTGGGGAGGGACAGGGAGCGCGGAGCCACGGTCACCTCTGCCCCAGCAGGTGCAGGGTCATTCTCTGAGGAAGAGTGGAAGCATCCTGAGCCCAGGGAACCAGAAGGGGATGGACCAGAGTTCACGTCCAAAACTAGGATGAGCTGGGCTGGCTGCCGAGACTCCAGTACTGGGGGTGAACCCAGGACCTGCGCAGTGAGCTGTCTCATTATCATTTACAGACACCCTCTCACTAAGTTGCTCAGTTGCTTAAGCTGGGCTTGAACTTTCTAGCCTCCTGCCTCGGCTTCCCAGAGCTCTGGGGTCACAGGTATGCACCGCCACGCCCGGCTTCCGATGTGCCTGCCTTTGAGAGAGACACTCAGTTTCCAGAGATGCTTACAAGTAGTTTCGCAGTGCTGTGTGTGGGGGACTGTCAATGACTGAATTCGGTGTAACTCAGGGAGAATGGGTGTTGAGTGTTGGAAACCTCACTTCAGATGACTGGAAGCGTGAGTTTCTCAGGGAGTGTGATCCTGCAGATACATGCACCGAATGGCGCACTGAACCCACCAGGGACCTGGTCCCAGGATGAGCCAGCTCTGAGGACCAGATTAAAGGGCAGGCACTGTGCAAACATTGTTTCATTTCCCATTAGTCTTCCTAAGCAACGCAACGTGGCCTGATACTAGAGTGAACAAAACAGAAAGAGAGAATGAGCCTGTTTTGTTTGTTGGTTGGTTGGTTTTTTGAGACAGGGTCTCACTTTGTGCCCAGGCTGGCCTCAGACTCATAGTGATTCTCCTGCCTCAGCCTCCTGAGTACTGGATTACAGGCTTGAGCCATCATGCCTGGCTAGTAATGAGTCTGTTTGGCCCCAGGTAGACAACGGGAGCACCACAGAGTTGAGAGTAGTAAGGCTTCGACCCTGATGCCTCACAGACACCCAAGGAACTACAGGCTCCGCGTCAGTGCTCGAAGCCCTTGTGGCCCTTAGAGCTCTGTCCCCACCCCAGCGGGAGTGTGTGGTCGGCCACACCTGGGGAATGAAAAACCTGGCCCATAAGTCAGAGAGGGACTTGCAGCCAGGGGCCTCCTGAGCAAAGTGCTCCTCCACGCGCTCTCCCCTGGGCGAGGTCAGGCTTGGTCCTCCTCAAAGCCCTGCAGTGGGGTCCCCAAAAGACAGCGAATGTGCAAAGGCAGCCAGACCCAGGCTGGGAGCACACTTGGGCTGGCCTGGTCCCTGTCGCTGCCCGCCTGCCTGCTGGGATCCTTCTGTCCTCCCTTTTCTGACCCGCCCAGCCCCTTACATGGCGCTGTGTGCAGAGCTCTGCTTCCCCACAAGTGAGGGATACCCTCGCTGATAAATCCAGAGGTATTTGATGTGCATTTTTCAATTATGGACAGCAAATTATTGCAAGTATTATCCCAGAGGGACTTTTAACTAATATAATTTATAAAGACATTTTTACATATGCAAATTCCAATGTTCTATGAAAGACTTTCTATAAAGCAAAGCACATGGGCACGATGAACATATAGTGAGTTTAAGTTTCTAAGAAATGTATTACAGTAAAAGACACACTGCCATGAATCGCCCTCGAGATCTTCCCCCGGCATTGAACACACTCCTCTACCGTTCTTAGCACTTTCGGAAGCAGCTCCAGAGTCCTTTCCCGAGCTGTCCCTTATAGCTGCTCTAGGTGTCTGGGGTTGGTTCTGAACATTTCCCTCTCTGGTCTTTTTGACTTTGGGAAGGAGCCAGGAGTCACATCCACGCTGCCAGACCCAGCGGAACACAGTTCTGGGGTCAGCAAGATCTGGATTCGAAATTGGCTGTCACCTTTTCTAGTTGTGACCATAATAACGTCTCTAAGCCTCAGTTTACACACGAAAGTGACGATTATTGATGAAAAAACTCACAATAGACAAGATTTTAGGCTGTGTGGGCCGTAACATGCGTGCTGCAACTACCTGCCTCTGTCCCATGAAGAAGCAGCCACAGACTGACTACACGCAATCACAACCAGCGCACAAACTGGGTCTCACACACCTGCACCGGGACACACTCGCCCACAGCAGCTCACACACGCACGGACTGTCGGAATTCACAGCACATGGCATGCAAACACAAAACCCGGCTGCAAGGGGTCAGAGAAACAAAGCTTGAAGCTTCGCCAGCACCAGATGGTCTCCGTGGCAACGAGTTGTCGCCCCGCTCACGCAGGCGCAGCTCCACACGAGGCACAGACGGGCCGCAGAGCCCTCTGGGAAATGTAGTCTGGGGCCGCGCAGAGGGCTCTGGGTCTCTTGTGAAAGGAGAGGAGGGAGGTCCCTCACCCCTTCTCCGGGTCAGTTTATCTCCAGGCCCGGTAAACAGGAGCCAAAAAACCCGAGACGCTCTCGTCTCGCCTTCTGAGCGTGGCTCCCCACTGCACGTCACGCCCCGGAGGCTTCTGGGAGTCGAACGCTAAATTCGCAGCGCGCATGCTTATCCGGAGGCGGCCGGTTCGAACCCCACTGAAACCTGGGGCGCAGGGCCCGGTGCTGCGGCTTCTGCGACAGGCGTGGGGAGGCCGGCGAGGCAGTGAATTGGGGGGTTTGGATTTGGACAGTACAGAGTAGGTGTTTGACGTCCGAGCGCACACAGCGTCCTCTTGAAGGGTAGGGAGTGGATCCCTGGCTGTTCAGAGAAGGCCCTCCGCCCTGACTGCATGAATGTTCTTCTGAAATCTAGCGTCGATGGGGCGGAACTCGGGCCAGGGGCTGGAACGGTGAGCGGCGAGCGCATGGGTGCCCTGGGTAAGGGGGGGTCCTGGTGCACAGGTAGGCTGGGCCTCCTGCTCAGGGGCCGCCCCGAGGGCGGGGCCTCACGCTCCAGGACCCGCTCTCGGGGCCGGGCCCCGGGCACCTACGTGTTGCGCTATAAGGGGCGGGGCCCAAGAGCTGGGGTCTCCGAGGCGAATGTGCAGGGGCGCCGGTGGGTGGTGGGCACCACGGTGGACTGAGCCTCAGTGACGCAGGCGAGGGATGGACGGTGAGTGTCCGCTCTGTGATCGCCACCGCGCGGGCCCCCGACACTGCGGTGGGCCAGGTCCCCACACTGCGTGGGGTGCCCGGCTTGGCTGCGTGGTCCTGCGTGGCCCTGCTCTGCAGATCAGTGAGCTGCGAGCTCGCGTGGGTCGTGTGAGCTCTGCTGTGCCCGTGTGGCAGCTAGCGAGGCTGTGTCCGTGACTCCGTCGGCCGGGGTGTGAGGGGACGTGGCCCGGGTGTGCAGCGTGGTGTCACCCGAGGCTTTGGCAGAGCCTGGGCTGAGCGCAGCTCGGGTGCATCGCCCTTGGTATGCCTGTGCGTGTGAGAGGCTGTGGGGCCGTGGTCGCCTGGGAAACTGCGACCGCGTCACAGCCCCGCGATTGCGCGCGGCGTGGCTGACGAGCACCCCGCTGTAGCTGTGGGTGCGCGTGCCCCCCCCCACGGTGCACAGGTGACGTCTCCCTCGGCGCTGAGGGGACACTCACCGCGGTCCAGGCTGAGTGGCCGCAGAGCGTGGCCAGCATTCTTGTTCTGTTCTGCTGAGTTCGGATGGAGGCTGCGGCGGTGAATCCCGAAGGAGCTCGGGGCTGTCCGAGCCTCTCCGGTAGCGCGGTGGCGCCCCCGCTGGCCAGGCGTCTGCCTTGTGTTGCGTCTCGGGGCCGAGCTCGCCCTGGCCCCTGATCGCAGGGCTGCAGGTGGCTGTCTCCTTCGCCAGGGAGCTGGGGATTAGCTGGGTGTGCAAACCGTGCCGGTGTCTCAGTGGTCCCAGGCTCGCCGCAGCCTCTGCCCCAGACCCTTCATCGCAAGAACTGTGATCGCGTTATTGATCGTATATTTTTTTAACTTTTCTCTAGATTTCAAGTTTTCGCAATGGCGGAAGTAGAGCTTGTCCCCATTTCTGCCGTCCTCCGGGGGCACAGGTGCGGAGGCTGTGGCCTGATGGCTGCAGAGCGGCGCCTTTGTGATGTGGCTTCAGCGCAGAGCGGTTGATCCGCCTCAGTGCGGCGCGCTGGAAGCACACCGAGCCCGGCCGTCAGCGCGGAGTTAGGAGGCAGGTACGCTCGGCGCCCGCTGTGTCGGGCGGGGTCCCTGGGCACACTGTGGGCCCTGGGAGGGGGCAGCGAATGCAGCACTCACGTGTGTCCCTGGTCGTGAGTCCGATCGCGTGGGGGCGACTTTAACCACGTAAAGACAGCGAGCCGAGCGCTGTGGTGGCTGTGCGGTTTAGGGCGGGAGTGCTTCCCGGGGGTACCCTGGGCCCCAGGTTTAAAACCCCAGCCCCTCAGCACAACGTAAGAGTAACGGTAAGTCCCCTGAAGACAGCGAACAGTGTACTACAGGAGATCAAGTCAGATTTGGAGAACTGTCTTGCAGAAACAACACGAGGCATGTAATTTTAAGTATTGCAGTAACCACATTAAGAAAAAAAAGAAACAAATTCAGCCTTAAAATTCTTTTTTTTCTTTGGTACGGGGGATCGAACTCAGGACCTTGTGCTTGCGAGGCAGGCGGTGGAACCACTGAGCTAAATCCCCGACCCCTTAAAATTCATTTTAATAACACATTTTACTTACTATATCCAAGGCAGTACCATTTCAATATCTAACCAATAGAAATAATTATCAGCGAGCTATCTTATGGTCTTTTTTTCCCTACTGGGACTTCTAAGTATGGCAGGAGGTTTCACGTGTGGTCTGTCCCAGTCTGGAGGCTTCTTTGTCCCTGGAGATATTTGATGTGTACTAAAGTTTCATGAAATTCGTTATTGGGAAAGTTGAGTCATGTACCAAGTTGTTGTAAATATACTTTTACAGTAAGTGAATCAAGTATCAGTTTTTCATTTTAAATTCACAATAGATTTTTTGTAGTATTTTAAAAATGTATTCTTGTTTTGATAATTAATTGAAATTAAAATAATTCCTCAGCGGCTTTGGCCATCTTTCCATTGCTCCGTTGTCGCTTGTGGCATTCACAGGAGACAGCAGAAACATGGCCTAATTTGGGGTGAGAGTCCTTCAGGCAGGTGGTTAGGAGGCCGCTCAGGAAGTGGTTTGTCCAGGGACTTGTCTGCCCAGACTGGTGTGTAGGCACCTAGTAAGCCTGGCACAAGGGTGAGCGGCACCTGCTGTCCCTCACTCCCTCCTGATCAGAAGCCTGAGCTGAGCCTCCTGGTGGCCTCCCCTGCTCTCCAGGGCGTGTGCTACAGTGCAGATGGCTGGGCTTCTGTGCATATTTTTTCATGTGCACCCATGTGTGCATATGCATGTGTGTGTACACGCACTTGTGTCCAGGTGAGAGGCCTGGGGATTCTGGGCCACTCACGACTCTGTCCTCCACAGCCCTGCCTTCCTGGCCTCTGCGCTTCTCTAAATGTGAACCTTGCAGAGGGGAAAAGATGCCTGCTACACGAGGGAGATCTAGGCCCAAGGTGAGTGGCGAGTGCCCCTCACACAGAAACACTCCATCCCGTCCTGAGAGCTTCGGCCCGCCTGCTTCCCTCCCAGAGACATCCTGCCCACAGCAAACTCCTGCAAGCTTGGCCCATTGCTGCGGAGGCTGGGCACCGAGGAGAGCCCCATGGCCCCAGAACCTGTTACTCGGAGTATACAGGGCCACTCACCATTCCTTCAGCGACCCCAGGGCTGTGCATGCTGGGGAGGAGGCCTGCCGAGGGAGGCTGGAGCCTTTGGGCCCTCTGATGGGGACGTGTGTCCAGGGGTGCCTGCCAAGGCAAAGGGGATTCAGCGCATACTTCACACCAGCCTTGTCGTCCTGCTCCCTTCTGTGTCGCCCATATTAGCACGGGAGCCCCACACAACCTCTGTTCCTCAGGGCGCTTTGGAGGCTACCACGGCACGCTTGCCTCCTGCTAGCAGCTTACCTGGCTGAGGGAGACCATCAGCAGTTGTCACAACACGAGTCAGACACGTTTCTCTGAGTTACGGCGTTCATCCTCTGCTGCTGAGCAGCTCAGAACAGCGCACACTCTCACCATGCACTCACTCATCACCATGCTGGATATTTGGTTCCTTCGGGGCAGGGTCTGGCACTTGGGGCTCCTCTAGGTCATCTTCGAGGGTCTCCTGGGGCTAAATCAAAGTGTTGGCTGACTGCATTCTCCTTCGGGGCTTGGGTCCTCTCCAGGCTTGCTAGGGTTTGGTAGAATCTAGTTCCTCTTGTGCGTTCCACATAGCCCCCTTTTCCTCTTTTAGCCAAGCCAGCCTGCTCAAGCCCTGGAAAATCTCCCTGTTTCAGGGTCTCTCAGTATTTTTTTTTTTTTGATACCGGGGATCAAACTCGGGTCTTTGTGCTTGCGCAGCAGGCAGCGAAACCACTGAGCTAAATCCCCAGCCCCAAGGGTCTCTCAGTATTAAGATCAGCTGGTTAGTGGCCTTGATCACACCTAGGAGGAGCCTTTTGTCCTGTTGGCGTGTTCCTGTGCTCTTTAAAAAGCTTTTTCTTGGGGGCTCAAGTCAGAGCTAGACCACCCATCTGAACCCTGGCTCCTCCGCTGAGTGGTAGTATGACCTGTAGTAAGTTACCCCAGCGCTGGACCTCATTTTCCTCATCTGTGTCAGTGTTGTGATCCTGACAGCTGTGCCGTATCCCATTGAGTGTGAAGCAGTGTGGTCAGGTGCTTAGAAAATGTCTTGACTCATCAATGTCCCATTGATCCAAGTTGCTGTGTATTTTATGCAACATAATCTTTTTTTTTTTTCTTTTGGTACTGGGGATCAAACTCAGGTCCTTGCACCTTCGAGGCAGGTGGTAGAACCACTGAGCTAAATCCCTGGCCCTATGCAACATAATGTTTAACAGCTAAGATTATGACACATTGCATTGTGTTTTATTTAATACATCTGCCCCTTTAGCCTCAGAACCCCAAATGCTTATTGAACTTTTCCTGGTGGTCCCACATCGCCCGTGTTTGGAATGTGTCTGCCATTTCTCCAGCCCTGTGGAAACCCAAGCCTGTGGTGAGTAGACGGGTGACTTTTTCATTTCAGGCACCAGTGACATTTTCAGACTTGGCCATCTACTTCTCCCAGGAGGAGTGGGAATGGCTGAGCCCCACGCAGAAGGAGTTATACGAAGAGGTCATGTTAGAGAACTATCGGAACCTGGTGTCGGTTGGTAAGGTTCTCCTCCCACCCTTAACAGAGCCATCCTCCTGAGGGATATGTAACAGTCACAGAGTAGTCAGAAAAGTGGAAGCCACTCCAGTTGTAAGTTTTCAAAATTTTTAATAGCTTTATTGAGGTATAATTCACATTCTCTATGATTTGCCAGTAATAAAATACACAGTTCAGTGATTTTTTATCATATTCACAGAGTTGAACATCCATCACCACAGTCAATATTAGAACATTTTCTTTATTCAGAAAAAACCCCTGCACCCTTTATTAATCACTCCTCATTTCCTCTGCCAACTCATCCTACCCCATTAGGCAACTACTAGTCCTCTTTCTGCCTCTATGAGTTTGCCTATTCTGAGCCTTGCAAACCAGTGGAATTGTAAGAAAGTGGCTTCTTCCACTTACCGTGATATTTTTGAGGTTCACCCAGGTTGCAGCATGTTCTGTTACTGCATTCCTATTCATTGATGGATTGTATTCCATTGTGTGGGGAAAGAGCTCAGCTTTTTATCCATATAATTGCTGGATATTTGGTTTGTTTCCAGTCTCTGTTAAAAATATGCTGCTGTGAACATTCATGTGTAGGTCTTTATGTGGACGAATGTATTCATTTCTCTTGGATCGATACCTGTCAGCAGAATTTCCAGGTCACATGAAAACTCTATTTTTGAGGGACACCCTAGTTATTTTGTATAAGGAATTGACAAGTGTTGTTCAAAGGTGAACAGTACACACTGGTGTAATGCAGACATACAGTCACCAATTCTGGGGGTAGGGGGTCAAAGAACAGAATTTTGGTGTTTTGGGGATTTGAGGAAGGGCCCTGCAGAGCTGGGACTGGGACTTCGAAGAAGGAGGGGGTGCATGGCCTGGTTTGTTTTTCTGAGAGGGAAAATGAGGCCAGTTCTGGGAGTACAGGTGCCAAAAGAAAACAGATTAAACCAACAGAGCCCCAACTAGTGGATTTTGGCAAGGAGCATCTGGCAAAGGTGAGGTGGATGGTGGAGCCTGAGCCCAGCTTGACAGATTAGCTCCTGGAAGAGTTGGGATCCAGGGCTGAAAGATAATAGTGGAGCAATTGCTGTTGAGCATCTGACCAGTGTTAAGTTAGCAGCTGGTTCTGTAGAGTTAGAAGCAAACAGTTATACTGGCTGTGGCTGAGTTTTTATCCTCCTTCCATGAGATTTTTTAAAACCAAACCCTTTTTTTCCGACTCTGACACTGACCACTCAGTACAGAACAGCCTGGCCCCAAAGTAGGGGTGGGGTGGGGGTCCACACACCAGGCAGTGCTCCCTGGAACACCCAGGCAGAAGTTCAGTTCTGACACCAGGTACCTGAAGAAGGCGTCAGGTCCCATGGACACCCAAGTCTGGATGTCTTAGTTACTTTCGCAACTGAGACAAAGTTCACAACACCCAGAGTTGAAGGAGGAAAGCTTTATTTGGCTCACAGTTTGTAGAGGTTTCAGTCCATAGTTGGCCGATTCAAGGCAGGGTGGCAGAGGGGCATCGCAGAGGAGAAACAGTCCATGGCAGGCAGAAGGCATCAAGGGACGAGGGACAAGAGACCAGAGACCCTCTTTCTCTTCCTTATGTTTTATCCAAGCTGCCCACCTTGGAGCAGCTAGGACTCACACCCACGGTGGCACACCCTCAACCCTACCCAGAACTCTGCCAAGTCAGTCAGCAGACTGATTTAGTAATTACGTACCCTTAATCCCAGCACCACACACCCTAGATGCATCCACCCCCAAAAGCCCCGCCTATGACCACGTAAGGCTTTCGGGGCACACCTAGGCACAGCCATATCCGCCAGCCTCTGGAATGTCTGACCCACCGGCTGTAATGTGGAGGTTCTTGTGACCCCTCCCCTCAGGTTTCATCACCTGTGAGAGTGGCTCACAGAATTCAGGGAAGCACTTAGGGTGGCCACTTCAGCATGACAGATACACAGAGGACACAGTGAAGGTGTGTCTGGTGAGGAGATGCATGCGCGGGCACAGGGGAGGGGCCGCCCTCCATGCTCGGAAGCCCTGCAGACCCTGTGCTTTGGGCTCATGGCGGCTGCCTTATGCAGGCCTGCTCACTCACTGTGGTGATCCATCTCCAGGCTCTCTGTGCTCTCTCTCCCAGCCCTCTAGCCGCAAGCTCTGGTCTCTCCTGGAGCCCCGGCCAGCAGTCATCTCATTTCTGTACGGAAGATGCCACTCCAGAGGTGGGAAGTTTTAGGAGCAGTTTCAGGAAACAGGGATGGAGACCAAATACACATTTCTCAGTGGTCACAGTGCCCCGGCCTGTCCCCCAGCTGCCCCACTGTCCTGCTCAGCCTCCTCCCATTGGCCCAGGGCTGGCCCTGACCTCTGGTGCCCACCTCACGGTCCACTTCCATATGTGTCCCATGTCCAGGTCTTTGCCTTCGGAGGCCAAATGTCATCACCTTACTGGAGAAAGGGAAGGAGCCCTGGATCGTGGAGCCACCAAGGAGACGCTGGTGCCCCGGTGAGTGACTGAGAACCAAGGCACATGTATGTCGTGTCTGTTCAGTCTGCTCTAACAGCACCATACAGTGCATGGCTTATAAGCAGCGGGGATTTATTTCTCACGGTCCCGAAAGCTGGGAGTCCAAGGTCAAGGCGCTGTCAGACAGGGTCTGGTTCGTAGGTGGTGCCTTCTTGCTGTGTGCTCACATGGGGTTGAGAGAGCCGTCTGGGCCTCTTCTAGGGGGCCCTGGTCCCATCACAGGGCTCCACCCTGAGGACCTGATCACCTCCCATTGCCACCTAAGTATCCAGCCTGGTACGTTGGGCCAGGCGCAGCGTGACACAGTGTTTGTGCTGTTGCAGTCTGGAAGGGACATTTTGTGCAAGAGCTGTGTGAGCTCAAGGGGCTCCTCGCCATTTGAGTGCTCCCCGCTCCACCCCTCAGAGTCCTGAGGCCTGCACAGAGGGGCCAGGTCTCAGGGTGAGTCCTCAGATGGAGAATGCCCAATATCGGGGAGTCCCTTCTTGGGCCTGCGTACTCAGTGTGAGTCACTCCCTGCAGTGCTACAGGAGCTGTTGATTCTGCGTCACAGAGCAAACGGCCCAGAGAGGTTCAGTGACTTCTCTAAGGCCAGGCAGCCGGGGAGTGACACAGAGCTGGGTGGGAGCCCAGCCCCGCTGTGTCCCTTGTCCTCCCAGCACCCCTTGCATCTCTGCTTCCGTGTTTCCCTTCTCATGTTAAGCAGCACGAGGCGTGGTAGTGTTCCAGTTTGCTTTGCTTTTGTCCTTCTTTTAAAAAATGTCACAAATTTCCCCTCAACTCTTCTTTTTGGCCGCTTGTCAAGGACTCGTTTCCTGGCCGGGTAGAGCTCTCTTTGCTTGGCCTGGTCCTTCTTCACTGACTGTCTGGTCATGGCTCATGCCGCGAGAGGACCTGGGGATCAGCAGTGTGATGATGTGAGCCAGAAGAAAGGCCCCCAGGGGCCCGACTGTGGTGACTTCCGGCTTCGGAGGGCAGGGCAGGAAGCAGCCGATGGCAACAGTGAGAATGGAGGGGCCTATCCTCATTAGCAAAATACTGCTTTTAGGGTTACAATAAAATGTCATATGACATAAAAATTAGGAAAAGGCAAAAGCAGTTAAACATGGTCATAAATAACTACACTTATTTCATGAGAATGTCATTGTTATCCTAAAATTCACGCATCTGTGTTTTTCCCACATTTGGTTTTAGTGGTAATGTTCTATGAGTAGTCTGTGTGTTGAATCTTCTGTTTAGATTCTCATTTACTATTAATGGCAACACAGTGAGTGCTGTTGCCTGTTTTCTGCAGTATTGAGCTGCAGAAGTAAGGGCAGGACCACTTTTTGGACTGCAGGTACTTTTGAGTTGACTTGCAGAGTTGTCACATGGCTGGTTCCAGTAAGGACCCTGGGCACGGACTCTAATGAGCTTCGCTAGCACACAGCCTTTCACACAGATCATCACACTTTGCGGCTGGAGGAGTGAGGCGCAGCCCCGGGGGCTCCGTGCAGACGGCACCTGAAAACTGCTTGCTGTCGTCCCTGGACTGGCCCTGTTTGCCTCTCCCTTTGCTGATTTTTCTCTGTGTCCTTTCCCGTAGTAGGTCATCCTTGAGTGACCGTAGAAGGAGAGTTGACACATCGGTACCAGCCGCCACGTGGGGCCCAGTGTTGGTTCCACTTCACACTTACGGGTACTGGGTATGGGCATTAAAACTCTCACTACAGCAAACTAATAGCAGTCGGCACTGACTGGGAACTTACTGATTTGCACGCTTTGTGCTAAGGCCTGTAATTCATTACCTCATTTGATCCCCACAGCCCTCCTGGGGCCCCTGTCATTCCCAGCTGACAGGTGAGAACTTGAATCCCAGCTTAAATAACCCTCCGGCTCTCTAGTCCAGGAGCCACAGGGCCAGGACCCCACACAGACCCTGGGTGTCCACACTGCCCTACATGAGATAGACCATGCCGTCTTTCCCCAGTGTTTGCTGGGATTTGTTTTTTTCTGTTTGTACTTACTCTCGTAAATTGTGTTTTCCTACCTTTCTAATAGTGAGTTTATGTTTTTGAAATGTTCAGTTTATATAGGGAGTTTAAATATAGAATAGACATCGATACCACATTTACTGCAAGTATGTCCCTGTTCTGTCCTATGGCTCATTTTGTGTACCTCTCATTTTTCTACTTGGTTATGTGGAAATTTGTTTCTAAATTTTCATGTGGTTAAAAGGATTGGCATTCACCTTCTAATTTCTCCTGTTATTTACATTAGAAATTCACCTGTCTTCTAGCATTTTGAATATATTGCATGTTATTTTGGAGGATTAATGGTTTTGCATTTTAACACTGAGCTAATTCTCCTGGGGTTAATCTTGGTGCATGCTGTGGCTCAAGGGACTTTGAGATTGAAGACAGGGAAATGAGCTGAGGGGTTGTGTTAGTGTTCGGTACAGGAGAGGACTGAGGCACTGAGCAAAGGAAAGAACAAAGGAAAAGGGAAGGAAGACACAGAAATGTGGGTGGGAAGAGTCCTGGAGAAATCCTGGGTTTCTTTGTTGTCATCTTGTGGTGCAGGCATGCACTAGGTAGGAGCTCTAGCACTGAGCTCCATCCCCTAAATCCTGGGTTTCTTGTCTGGCTAATGCTGCCTGCTTCACTGTGCAAACTTCATCATCTCCTTTCTTTAAGCCTCCATTTGCCCACAGTGGTTTGTGGGTCATCAGTAATAATTATAATAGTTATTCTGCTGTATGTGGAACAACTGCTGCTTCACAGAGCTTCTCTCCAGAAGGCTTTGAGCAGCCATGCTTTGCAATTTTGGATTGTTTGGATTTCAGAAGGGTAAGCAGGGTGCTGCATCCCACACTCAGCAGAGGCTGCTCTGCTGAGTCCCAAGTCCCCAGTCAGACTCACCGACATCTCTACAAACCTGGGTGCCCAGTCTTCCTGAGCATGGTATCTGGAGGCTAGAAGAAGACTCACTGTACTTTGGGGCTTTTTGTTCTGAATATCTAGATGTTAAAAATAAAGAAATAAAGCTTTGGTTCCTGGATATTGTAGCATTGGACCAGCAGATGGAGGAGTATAGTACGTGCCAGCAATTTTGTATGTGTTATTTCCAGTTCTCACAAAAACCCTGCGAGGTAGGTAAATATGTCCATTTTAAAGAGCATAATGATGGCTATGGAGGTAAAGAGAATTTCTCATGATGTGATTAAATGACAGATACTTCAGTAGATCCCAAGTCCACTTAAAGGAGAGCTGTCCAATAGAAATGTAATGCAAGCCACATATTTAATCGAAGTTTTTCTAGTAGCTGTATTAAAATAACTTTTTTGAATTTTTTTCAGCAAAACATTTATTGATACATTTTAGATATACATAATGATCACTCAATCACATGGAATTTGTACCTGTGCATTTTAAAAAAATATATCTTGGTTCTTTTTTTCCCACCCCCTTCCCCTCTTTATATACAAAAGCTTTGTTTGCATTTTTTCCTTCTATTTTCTCTTTTTTTCTTGTAATAACTTTTTAGAAACAGGTATGATTAATTTTAATAACATTTTTTTAACCCAGTGTTTCAAAAATACTGCAACGTGGGGGTGGGGATTTAGCTCAGTGATTTCGCTGCCTGCTGCTCAAGTGCAGGGACCCGAGCTCGATCCCCAGTACCAAAAAAAAAAAAATCCTGCAACGTGTACTTAGTATTTTCACAGTGAGATACTTTACATAGCTTTTACTGGTGCTCAGTCGTCAAAATCTAGCGCATGTTTTGTGCTTGCAGCACACCCGCCATGAGATGAGCCACACTGCAGTGCTCAGTAGCTGCCCGGGACCCATGGCTCCTGTATTGGAAAGCACATTCTGAAGCCTGCATTCCATTTGTGGTTTCTAATCAGCCTGCCATGCAGATAGTTACTGTTAGTCAGAGTGGACCTTGTGGCCTACCCAGTTTGTTTATTTTACTAAGAGATTTGTTGTTTTAAGCCTAATCAGTTACCTTTTTTGTTAGAATTTTTCCTGCTTCTCTAAGTTTAATATTTTCACCCTTCTTTTTTTTTTTGGTACGAGGGATCAAACTTAGAACATTGCTTGCACTTGCAAGGCAGGTGGCAGAACCACTGAGCTAAATCTCCTGCCCCTATTTTCACCCTTCTAAATAGCTACCCAATTCCGATTGTGACTAGGTTGGTTTGTGCATTTTTAAAGATTTAATTTTAAGAATACTTTTTTTGGACTTATAACTTCATAGAAATATAATTTATATCATTAAATTCACCCCTTTTCAAGAGTCTAGTTCAGTTTTTTTTTTTACATTTAACAAGTTGTATAGCTATCACCATAATCTAGTTTCTGAACATTTTCATCGTGCCAGTAAGATTCCTGTGCCCATTTACAGCAAAACCCCATTCCTACCCCCTGACCCAGGCAATCACAAATCTTCATTTCATATAATAAAAATACATTTATCTGGGCTGGGGATTTAGCTCAGTGGTTCCGCCACCTGCCCTGCAAGCACAAGGACCTGAGTTTGATCCCCAGTACCAAAAAACCCCACAAAAACCCATTTTTCTATCTATCTATCTATCTATCTATCTATCTTTTTGGTACCCAGGATTGAACTTGGGACCTTGTGCTTGCGAGGCAGGTGCTGGAACCACTGAGCTAAATCCCCGCAAAAATACATTTATCTAATGAACTGCCTGAAGAGGTGAATGTTATATAAAATTTATCATATAAATAACACTTGGAGTTGCTCACTTTCAGATTGCAAATTCTCCTGAATTGCAGTTATGAAACACTTATGTAAAGCCCTTAGTATGGTAACTAAGGCTATAATAAGACAATGAAAGTTATTGATATGGCTATCATTATTATAATCAGTAATAATGACTGCATTTATATTATACAAGCTTCAACCTTCCCACACAGGAAAACAAATATTTAATTTCTTCTTGTCTTTCAGACTTAGCATCTAAGTGTGAGATCGAGAAATTACCACCAAATCAGTGCAGCAAATCTAAGCAAAGCTTCTATCAAAGACCAGTTTCTATACAAATAAAGATTCCCACAGGCAAGAGGATAGAGTTACTCCGAAGAAGGGCCAAGAAAGGGCTTTCAGCGAAGAAATCTTTGAAATGCAAGGACTGTGGGAAAATCTTCAGTCAGAGATCATCCCTCAAACTTCATCAGAATGCTCACACTGGAGAGAGGCCTTATGAATGCAGTCGTTGTAGAAAAGTTTTCAGACAGATCACATCCCTCATCCTTCACCAGAGAATTCACAATGAAAAGAAAAGCTATGGATGTGATCAGTGTGGGAAAGGCTTCAGTAAAAGCATAACCCTTATTCTACACAGGAGAATTCATAGTAGAAAGGAAACTTCTGACAATGGGATGGCCTCCAGTCCCAATACTTCTCTCAGTGCCCACCCCAGCAGTCATGTTGTCAAGAAGGCCCTCCAGTGCAGAAAATGTGGGAGAGCCTTTAGTCGTGTGGCAGCCCTTTTACTTCATAGGAGAATTCACAGTAGAAGGAAAATACATAAGTGCAATACTTGTGGGAAGGGCTTCAAAAAGAAATCAGTCCTTATTACACACAAAAGAATTCATACCAGAGAGAAAGCCCACAAAAAGGAGAAGGCCTTAGGTCAGAGTATACAGCGAAGAAATCGATTTTTAGAAAATCCTTTTAAATGCAGAAAGTGTGGTAAGTCCTTTCATAGGATTTCACCCCTTCTGCTTCATCAGAAAGTCCACACTTCAAGGAAACCCTACAAATGTGATAATTGCAATAAGGATTTTCAGCGGCTTTCAACCCTTATTCTCCATGAGAAAATTCATAAGAGAGAGATACTTTATCGATGTAATAAATGTCCGAAAGTCTTCAAGCGGAATTCAACCCTTATTCAACACCTGAAACTTCACAAAAGGAAGAAGAAACTCTTCGAGTGTAAAGAGTGTGGAAAGATGTTCTCTGGAACTGCAAACCTTAAAATACACCAGAACATACATTCTGAAGAGAAGCCTTTCAAATGCAGTAAGTGTAGTAAGGTGTTTGGCCGCCAGTCATTTCTTATTGAACATCAGCGAATTCATACTGGAGAAAAACCCTATCAGTGTGAGGAATGTGGGAAAGCCTTCAGTCACCGGATATCGCTTACTCGACACAAGAGAATACACACCGAAGACAGACCCTATGAATGTGATCAGTGTGGGAAAGCCTTCAGCCAGAGTGCCCATCTTGCCCAGCATGAGCGAATCCACACTGGAGAGAAGCCATACATATGCAAGATCTGTAAGAAGGCCTTCAGTCAGCGCACATCCCTTATTCTGCATGAAAGAAGTCACACTGGAGAGAAGCCTTATGAGTGTAATGAGTGCAGGAAAGCATTTAGCAGTGGCTCAGACCTTATTCGACACCAGAGAAGTCATTCTTCAGAGAAACCCTATGAATGTAGTAAATGTGGGAAGGCGTATAGCAGGAGCTCATCCCTGATTCGACATCAGAGCACACATCCTGAAGAAAAAGCCTAAGGTGATTTGTGTGTGTGTGTGTGTGTGTGTGTGTGTGTGCGCGCCATGTGTATTTTGAAAGAAGTTCTCAGTATATTTCCCAGGTTAGCCTTGATTCCTGGGCTTAAACATTTTTTCAGCTTCAGCCTCCCATGTGGCTTTTCTTTAGGGCTATAAAAGCTATAAGAATGAGGCTATCAAAGAAGCAGTGAGAAGCCTGGGAAATTATAGACGTCTTTGATTTATGATGGGATTACTTCCTGTAAGCTCTTCATAAATTGAAAATATCGTAAATCAGAAATATGAGCTGGGTGTGGTAGTGCACACCTGTAATCCCAGCATTCTGGAAGCTGAGGGAGGAAGAGTCCCTTGAGTTTGAGGTCAGCCTTGGCTACACAGTAAGTTCAAGTTCAGCCTGAACTATATAGTGAGACCCTGTCTCAAAATACCAAAAAAAAAAAAAGGTGTCTGATACACCTAACCTACCAAACATCAGCACAGTGCAGTGTAGAGCATTAGTTGTTCACCTTCGCATTGTGTGGCTGACTGGGAGTTTCAACCCATTGCTACTGCCCAGCATTGTGAGAGATTATCATGCTGCTTATTGCTAGCCTAGGAAAAGACAAGTTGAAGTACAACTTGTACTGATTGCATATTGCTTTTACATCATTGTAAAGCCAAAAAATCCTGTCAGATCATTGTAAGTTGGGAACAGTCTGCATTTGTCCTCAACTTTTGTGTAAGTGAAACCACTAGGTGATGTGTCCCAGTTTGAAAGCCAAAGAGCAAAAGTCCTTGGTGACTTTTGATGTGAGGATTTGAAATTTCCTAAGACAAGCTCAGGAAGATTGGATTAGTCTTTGTGAATGAAAGCTATTTTTCATTTGATATTTTACTTCTAGTGTAGTTTTGAAAATACATCACTAGCCACATGTGATAAACTAGATTTATGAAGTCCATTTTTGTGGATGGGATTTTGCACTTGATATGAAGTCACATGAAGGAAGGGTTTGAGTCTGTTCCTCAGAACTGGAACCATCATAAGGGTTTTCCTGGTGGAAGATGGTGCCACTTTCACCTAGCAGCAGCCTGTGGGTGAAAATGAAGAAAGAGCCTTAGATGGCTGAAGATAACATTCATAATGGCATGGAGCAGCTGTTATTTCCATATTGTCTTCTTGGATATGAAGATAATGATGTGAAGTTCTAATATGGCATGAAGATCTAAATCAGGCTGAAGAAGAAAGAGCCTGGAGGTACTGAAGAATGAGAAACTTCAGAGCAGGGAGAAATTTTGTATTTGAAAATAAATTGTCTATATTTATATGAATAAACATTCATTTTTGTGTAATATGTGTAATAAGCTTTGGAATACATGTTGTTACAAACTGAATGTATCAACTTAAAATTCGTATGTTGAAGTGTGATGGCGTTTGGACCCCCACAGTGTGAAAACACCCGCTGTGTGATATTTGAACCCCTTCCGTGTGATGGTATGTGCCCCCCCTGTGTGATAGTATTTGGAATCCTCTCCCATGTAATGGTATTTGGAAACCCCTCCCCAGTGTGATGGCGTTTGGAAATGAGGCAGCAAAGCTAAATGAGTTCATGAGGTTGGGGCCCTCATGTGGATATATTGCTCTTACAAGAAGAGACACCAGAGAGCTTGCTCTCTTCCTGCCTCACGTGACAACTCAAAAAGACAGTCACCTGCAAATGAAGAGGATCCCTGGAGAGAAAGAACCTGACCAGGCTGACACCCTGGCCTGACTTCCAGTGCTCAGAACTGGGGGAATTTCTGTTGTTTTAAGTCACTCAGTTTATGGTATCTGGTTATAGGACCCTGAGCAGACTCACGTGTGGGCAACCCGTAGGTTTCCATACTGGACCCTTCTCCTTTCTCTTGTTCACTATATGTAATAGTTGCCATCCTGTTTCCAGCTTGTGTGAAATATGTTGCAAATAAAATCAGAGGTGTGTTTATAATTATGTACAATCAGACTCTTCTGTGTAAGCTTTCTGTAAAAGCTACTTTTGAAAATACCTGTATCTTGTTAAGATAACTATGGAACATATGACCACATGGGTTAGGTCAGTCTAAGTGAGAAAACCAAACTGTGAGGGGTGAACAGTATAATACAACACCTAATTTCCATTTTAACTGCCCTTCTAAATATGTAAAGGAAGCATTTTTAAAAAATCATGTGGAGCAAATGGGAGGGCAGACAGCACAGAGAAGGATCGTGGAGAGGCATGCCTTTTTCCTTCCCCTTCTACTCACATGTCCACACCCTACCTGCCCTATGTAGTCTGAATAAGATAAAAGGGGCAGGGAGATGCTGCTAACTCTCTTGTTACCTTTGCTGCCTTGTGTGTGCCATATTGTTTCTGCTTTGTCATGCCTGTTATTCCTGCCTTGGAGTTGGCCGATTATGGACTGAAACCTCTATGAACTCTTATGAACCAAATAACTCCCCTCCCCTTTAACTTTGGATGTCTGCTATTTTGTCTCAGCAATGAGAGAAAAGTAACTAACACATATGCCAAACCAATCAGTGGAATAATTTAGTAATCACACACCCTTGATCCCGGCATCACACACTCTAGATCCAGTCTCTGAAAAGCCCCACCTATGACCACATGAGGCTTTGGGGGATATCTAGACACAAGCCATAACAGATGTCCCTGCAAATCCTGAATATTGGCTACTTTTATCTTCAGTCTTGCAGGAGGATGAGATAGGTTAGGTAAATAAAGGCTAATATGTCTTGTCCTTATGTGATTAACCTGCGCTGAACAGGGACCAGATCCCCATTTTCACATAACAATAAAGGAGACGTGTAAAACAAAGGCAGAGGTTCTGGTCTTTGTTCTGCTTTTAGCTGCCCATTGGGCATCTGCAGGTCTTTCCTCCTAGTTTCAGCATCACCTTGGCAAAACAACTGCAGGCCCATTTGTGCTCCCATCTACTGGGATTTTAGTTATTTCCTAAAGATTTCCATTCTCTCTCTGGGTGTGTGTGTGTACCCAGCGGAGAATGAACCCAGGGCCTCACAACTGCTAAGCACACTCTCTGCCGCTGGGCTGTACCCTCAGCCTCTCCATTCTTATTTTATTGTTTTTATTATGCTAACTTTGGGCTTCACTGCTCAAATTCTTTTTCTGATTTGTTCAGGAGCAAATTGAAGTCCTTGACTAGAGACTTTTTCTTTTACAAGAGGCATGAAGTGCAATTATATTTCTAAGTACGTCTATAATTATATAGAATAATTGGTACTATTGTGCATCACGCACATTTTGATATACCCTGTTTTTAGTGTCATTCTATTTAAAATACTATTTTCCCTTTTTATTTCTTGTTTGACCCATGGGTTAATGAGAAGTGCAACTTTGCTCTAAAATTTGGGTGTTTTCTGGTTATTTTTCCATTAGTGGTTTCTTAGTTAAATCCATTCTGGTCAGAAAACATTTTGTATGACTTGAATTCTTTCAAATTAATTGAGATATATGTAAAGGCCATATGGTCCATTGGGGGAACAATTACCAGACATGGTTTTAGGAGTTCCTCCCCAAGAGAAAATGAGTTCCACAACTTGGCCCATGGAGTAGGTTTTTTTTTTAATACATTGGACTTTTTATTTTTAAAATAAATTTAAAATTTTATTAGTTCATATTTGCAATTCATGCAAATGAATTTAAATTAAAATTTAAATTATCTTGGGGAGTGGTTACATGTACATATTACAGCTTGTTTATTTTTTTCCTTTTCCCTTCCCCTCCTCCCTCCTCTGTTTCCTTTATCCCCCTTGTCATACTTGTTAATATTATTTGTCTTAGCTCATGTTATGGCATATACTATTTACATTAGTTGGAGTTATTAGGTTCCTGTACATGGCATGTCTTTATTCTTCTCATGTCCTTCCCCTCCTCTATTGAAAGAGATTGCTCCCTTTGCCCTTTTCTGTTTTTTGTTTTGTTTTTTCTGGATATCTGTGAACTTAATAATGGTATGCCTTGGGGAACTTCTATTGGAGACCTCTGCAGTTAGGTTCCAGTCTCCTGCCCAGTATACAACACATGCCTGAGAAAAAACCCTAAAAGACAGAACTAGGAGAGAAAGCCGAGCGCCAGGACTACCAATGCCAGTGCAACCGACAAAGGCCCTGGACAGTCCCAGGCACTGACTTTTTTGGGGTAAAAAATCAACTGGGGTAAAGGTGAGCTACATGCAGTTTCTATGGAAATTAATGTAAACAAGGTTCATAAAGGACAAGACAAAGCATTCTCAAATTAGGAACAAAAAAGACAAAATACGTGGTTGTATGGCTTGGCACTTAGCTCAGTGGCGCCATGCCTGCCTTGCAAGTGCAAGGTCCTGACTTTGATCCCAGTACCAGAAAAAAAAGAAAAATCAAAATGTATGGTTGTAATTAGAACATTGTCCTTCTAGAAAGAAGGTTTTAGTTGTGGGAACAGAATTTGGGTGCGAGTTACCCTGACCTCAGCACGTAGGCTTTGGCTGGACTCACTTCTCAAAACAAGCCAAACGTGGGGTTAACTTTTTACAGCCTGCTTTGGGCATAATCAATATTATAGTCTTCTGTAAACTTCTCCTTTCATCACAATTGCTTGGTGTTCTATAATCATCAGTTACTTGTATTTTAAACTCTTTTCTTTTTTTGTTGTTGTTTTTTGTGGTACCAGAGATTGAACTCAGGACTTTGCGCTTGCAAGGGAGGCGCAGTGCCACTGAGCTAAATCCCCGGCCCTTAAATTCTTTTTCTTATATTTGGGAAATTTTCTTACATAATTCTCTAAGCATGTAAGTAAATTGATCTGTGTTACCTTCTAGTTTTTCTCTGACTCTAACCTTAGATTGGTCTTCTTGATGTCATCTAGTACCTGCTGGATAGTCTTCTCTTATTTTCATTTTGGCTTCTTGGAGCTCTTTATTGTAATTCACTATTTTGTCCTCAATATCAGACATTCTGTCTTCACATTGGTCATTTCTGCAATGTATGGATTCTGTACTGTTTTTTATTTCAGGCATTTCTATCTGGCATCTTTTTGAAGATTTCATATCCTTGTTGATTCTGCCATTCAAATTTGGAACTGTTTTGATTAGCTTATCCAGTTTTTTACCTATTTTCCTAAAATTTACCGTGGGGATATTGAGTGTAATTGCTATGAACTTTTAGTTCATTTCCTCTTTGAACCTATCTATTTTCTTCATCCCCCCTAAGAACTTTTCATAGTTTTGTTACCTGGTATTTGTTTTCTTCTCCTTTTGTGAACCCTTGCTCTGTCTTGGGAGAGTTGTGTGTGTGTGTGTGTGTGTGTGTGTGTGTGTGTGTAGTTCATAGAGCTTCTATTTCCTTGTTTTTGTATTCATCCCTCTTTTTTTTTTCCTCTTCCATTTTTCTTGTGGGGAGTTACTGTAGGTTGGGGACTAGAGAAGTGAGGAGAATTTGTGGCTTATATGGAGATTTTTACTAGGATGCTTCCTCCCTGTGAATAATTTTCAGCTTCGTATCTCCAGTGCTTGTATTTACTCCTTCTGTTATTTACTTTAAGTTATTTCAACTCTGTCCCCATGTTTTGCGGAAAGAATTGCTTCTATTTATAACAGCATCCACAGATTCCATCTTACAGCACTTCTGTATGATTGCCCTTGCAGTTACTCCTCCTCACTTTGCCTATTCTCTTTGCACACTATACCAGTTTATTACTCGTGGTTGCTCTGCAGTGAGGTAGGTGAGATGGGGGAATGGGAGCGGTTGGATGAGTCGTGTTACACATTGTGGGGAGGTTTGAAGGGGAGGCTAGAGGTGGATGAGAAAAAAAGATTGATGTGGGGTCTGATTTTATTGGAGTGCTTTTAGTTGAGCTGAAGGTTTAGTAGTGAGGGTTTTTAGAGAATATTTTGTGAAGGTAAGGGTCAGATATGGGAGGAGGGGGGTTCACTTTGTGGTTAAGGAAAGCTATGTGCTTATCAAAACTTGCTTATAGAGAGGACAATAAATAACCTGGGTAAGATATGGAAGGGCCAAAGGCTTAGGATGGGAAGGACCGAGGAAAAACACTAAAGATAAGACTGACTATGAGGGAGCTAAGTATGGTGACTTTAAGAACTTGTAAGGAGAAGTTTATGTGTTTGGAAAAAGAACAAAGAATTATGTTAATAATATTGTCTCAGGGATTTGAGGTGAGGGAACTAGATAAAGAGCTGAGACAAGGGGGAGAATCTAGTCACCTATTAAGTCAGAGGCAGTGGACAAATACATGAGTAATAACCTGATAAACATATGAAACTATAAAAGAACATAACATAACCCCAGGTTACTAACTAAATCAAGAAACATACAAAAACTTAAACCAATATGGTGTCCAATGGGAACACAGATTAAATATTCCAATGAGACACTGCATATGAGATTCCCAAATAGCTTCTTTGCCAGAGAGTCTGAGTGCTCACACCCAGGAACTCCTCTGACCCCTGCACCGCAGTACTGAAGTTAACCCAGACTCAGGACTGCTTTCTGCCAGGCTGCAGCCATTCTTGTAGAATCTGATCAAGTGAGTTCTTGGCTTAGGAACTCTTGCGTCTCTCTCTGTGGTGTGATGGTGGATTTGGCAGACAGGTTCACTGGCATTCAGTTGTCTACTGAGTCAGGATTGTTCCTATAGAATCAATTCAACCATAGCAGTAACAGGCTAATCCATTGCAGTGGAATCTATCAGGGCCACTTGAGGAATAACATACCATGAGACCCTTTTAGCCTAGAGAAGAAATCTACAGCTATCTTGTGAGCATTACAGCAACCCAAATCTGGTGTTTTTTGGTACCGGGGATTGAACTCTGGTCCTTGCACTTGTGCAGCAGGTGGCAACCCAAGTCTTGACCCACAGTTACTGTGCACTAAGTGAGATGTCTGTGTCTCTTCTACTGGTGATAAAGAGATTTCAACAGTAATTTTATAGAATCAGTTATCTAAAGCCCAGGGGGTTGGGGACTGGGTAATGCCAGAGTGGGTAAGAGAAGAGAAAAAGAAAGAAAATGTAAAGTCTTCTGCTCTGTGGTATGGGAAGGAGGAAATAGGAGAGGGGCAAAGGGTTCTATCGACGTTAAGGATATGTTGTTATATATTTAGGAAGGGGTAACAGGGAAAATCGTACAAAATTGATAGTGGGAAATGGGGATTGGAATATTTGAGAAAAAGTTTAAGGGGGACTATTGAAAAGGCATGGAGGACCGAAAAGTAAAATTGAGAATGAATAAAACACAGGAGAAAGAGGCCAGGTGACGAGGTATGGGTAAAGTAGGTATAAATGAGCCGGAGAACCCTCTTACCCTCAATGAACTCTTTGGGAGAAAAAAGGCAAGATTCATCAAAGGGCGCATACAGGGCCATGCTCATAAAAGACAGCAATTATAAAATAATGGGTTAAAAGTTTGGAGGGAAATGTACAGAGTGAGGAAAACAGCAAAGAGTAAAAATTATAAAAAATTATTTTACTAACAAGTAAAATAAAATATGAAAACACAATACAGTCAAATAAAGACTAGTAAATGAAAAATTTCTATTGTTTTGAGAGCTTCTCCGGAGGTTCTAGCAGGGAGCGCAGCTACTCGCATACCCTTGACCGAGGAAGCGGTTCTCCTCCGTCCGAGGTGGTCGTGGTCCTCCATGGAGCGTGCAGGGGACACCGCCTGGCCAGGCAGACCAGCCAGACCAGCCCTGACGGTCAGCGGGGCGACGTGGTGCAGCCAGGTCGCCCTCACGTCCAGCGTTTTCTATGGCTGTGGACACGTGGCTCCTTTCCTCAGGCTCATGTTAAGAAGCAGAGCTCAGCGCAGGGCAGGTCTCTCTTGACACCGAAGTCTAAGGCGGCAGTCTGCGCCCAGGACGGCGCTGGGCGTAGAGATCTGCTCACAGCGAGGACACGGCCCCGCCAATGGGAGCGCCCAGGGCCGTGTGGGT
Organism: Heterocephalus glaber; assembly: GCF_053883595.1. Taxonomy (NCBI): domain Eukaryota; kingdom Metazoa; phylum Chordata; class Mammalia; order Rodentia; family Bathyergidae; genus Heterocephalus; species Heterocephalus glaber. The sequence goes on from NW_028258451.1 coordinate 2,215,696, forward strand.
CCGGCTGGAACGGCCTTCTGACCGCAGGGGCCGCGCCTGTGCTCACCCAGGCCCCTGGCTCTCAGCAGGCCCCACCCCACTCTCCAACCGCCGCGGTCTCGCGAGACTGTCGGTCCCGCACCCACGCCAGGAACTTGGGAGCGTGCAGCCGCCACAGGACTGTTCTGAGACCCAGGTTCCAACAGCCAGCGCCTTCCTACAGTGGCGTCCCCAGCTCCTGTTCAGCACAGCTGTGTCCTGGGGTGTTTGTGCCACGGTCACTCACCATCTGTTCACTCTGGAGGCCGCTCAGGAGGCAGTGCCCCACGTTTTTCCTGCGGTCTCCAGCTGCGTAAGACTTTCCTGGTCCCAGTGCAGATCTCCATTTCCACGTGAGCAGACATGTTATTTTCACCTTGTCCCCCGGCTGCCAGCTACCTCGCTGCTCTCCAAAGCCCTGCGTGGGCTCCCTCTGAGGTGGTGGTCTATTTCCTCTGTATCGCTTAATCCTATTTTCTTCTCCTCTGTCAGTTTACCCACGGTTCCTGTGTACCCTCCACTAGCTTTGGTTCCTTTCCAAGCTATTGTTTGCCAGATTCTAGACACTGTCTTGGAGAAGCTGAGTTGCTAGTATTCACTGCTCCACCATTTTCTTCCTCTCTGGAGAAGGTTCTTGTCTTTGCAGAGAAGGAATTTCAGGATGTGTCAGTGAGAGGCACTGACAGATTTATTAGAGAAAATAGGGTTGGGATTTCAACTAAGCTAAAGAGGACACAGTTCTGATGAAGATGATCAGACTGGCCCATTAACAGAAGAATATATTCACACATGTGCTGATTTATTTCACTTAAATGTATGGTCTCAAGGTGCATCCATTTACTGAAAATTCTCTCATTTATCCTTTGTGGTAGAGTAGTACTCCACTGTATATAAAACCCACATTTTCTTTATCAGTTCATCCATTGACGGGCATCTGGGCTGTTGCCAAGATTTAGCCATTACAAATTGTGCTGCTATAAACACTAGTATGCATATGTCGCTGTGGTATGATGCATTTAACACTTCCAGGAAGATACCAAAAAGGGGAACAGCTGGGGCAAATGGAACCTCTACTTTGAATTTTTTGAGGAATCTCCAGACTGATTTCCATATTGATTGTACCAATTTACACTACCACCAACAGTGGAGAAGGGTTCCTTTTTCCCCATAGCCCTGCCAGTGTTTGTTATTGGTTCATTTCTTGGTGATAGCCATTCTTTCTGAGTGAGATAGAATCTCAATTTTGTTTTAATTTGCATTTCTTGAAGACCAACGATGTTGAACATATTCTCTCTCTCTCTCTCTCTCTCTCTCTCTCTCTCTCTCTCTCTCTCTCCCTCTCTCTCTTTCTGCGGTACTGGGTATCAAGCTCAGGACCTTGTGCTTGCGAGGCATGGCACCATTGAGCTAAATCCCCGGCCTTTCATCTCTTTTAATTGTTGATTGGGCATCTATAGGCCCAAGTTAAGAGCCTTTTATTTTTAGCAAAAAAACAAAACAGAAACAAAAACAACAAAAAACACTTTTAAGTCTTTGGCTACCTCAGAAGAAAACACAAGTCATGCTTTTATTTATTTATTTAGTTTTTAAGTCATGCTTTTAATGAGTAACAGAAAGGCCAAGGAGGTTTCCTGTGCCCCCATGGTGGTCTCTGGCTGTCAGGACCATGGTGAATGTTCTGGGAGCATTTGGAAAGAGTGTGTATTCTGTTTTGGTTGGCTCATTTTATAAATATCAAATAGATTCAGTAGGCTGACAGTACTGTTCAAGCTTTCAGTATCATCACTGATTTTCTGTCTACATATTCTATTATTCATGTTCATTGAAATCTCAAATTATAACTGGATTTGTCCTTTTCTCCTTGCAGCACCTTCAATTCTTTCCCCAGTTTTGGGTTTTCCTCACATCCATATTCTTTTTATTTGGTACCGGGGATCGAACTCGGGTCCTTGAGGTTACACAGCAGGCGGTGAAACCACTAAGCTAAATCCCGGCCCCCACATCCATATTCTGATCTGTACTCAGAGGAAAACTAGAGACTGCAGATTTCTAGTTTTTTGTTTTGTTTTGTTTTTCCTGAGAGCTCTTTTCTCTCAAGCACCATGTCCTGTGAACTCCGGCCACTGTGATCTTCTGACTTCTAGCTCCATCACTGCAGTGCAGGAAGACCTGTACCACAGGGTTATCTGGGGGAAACCATAAGATGTGCCTCATTTGTTTACTGTCTCTTGGGGAACACTCATTGTCTGATGTCGAATATCTTGAAGACCAAGGTTTCATACATTTTGTTGAATTTTTTTAATGTTTTGGATAGACTAAACCATTCTAACTCCATCTTTGCCAGAAGTATAGGTCTCAGATGAACATTTAAATCACTATGAATCTAGAATTTACTTTAAAAATTTTAAACAATATTGAGTTAACATTCTCACACATGTGCTTTTGAAAAATTTTACCAAACATTTTTGGAGAATAAATGGATCAAAGATAGACATATTTTAATAGACCCTGGCAGCTTGTCTATCCTAACCAAAGTAGTATCTATCTACAGTGAAGTAGAAGGGTTCTTAGAGTAGTATTATGAAACTTTGTTCAGAGCTGCCCTCATACTGCCACTCAGACTGGGATACATCATTGAAGGTTTGCACTTTCTTCCATCTAGTTTTTCTCTAGTCATAGTGTTTTACCTGATAGTAGAGTGCCAAAGATACTGTATTCTTTTAGTATGGCCCAAATTGTTGTTTCTGAATTATTTTTTCTTGCTTTTTCTTTTCCTTTCTTCTTTTGGTGCTGGGGATTGAGCCTAGTGTAAAGCATGTGCTCCAGTGTTGAAATCCATGCCATCCCTGCATGCCATCAAGTGTGTGATGTGAGGTGGTGCCAATCTGCTTTTCAGTGTTCAGTTTGGGTGAAGGAGAGTTCTGTAAGTCCAAATCTACCATTATTTAGTAGAATCTGTGGAGAGTTGGGTGTTTATATTTTTGAAGGAAGGGTGCTTTTTCTGACTAGTTGTTTATCAAAGGGCAGAGCTTCAGGGTAGCAGGAAATTTGTTTTTGCCTAGTGATTCTCCAACACATATCATCTCTTAACATGTACTCAAATCAGGTGGGGATCTTATAAAAATGCAGATTCTGAATTATTAGGGTTGGGTTGAGTTCCAAAATTCTGGAATTCTCATAAGCCTTCCGGGGACACTGCTGTTAGTCCATGTCCCACACGTTGGCTGTGTTTCATCCTTGAGCTCTCCAATCACCCTGCTACTCTGCAGTTGTAAATAGTATTTATCGATGCTTCTAAAGACAGACTGTTCAAGGAGATATGGTGGCTCCAGCCAAGGTGCCCTTTCTTTTGTTCTTCCAGATGTTCCACTGCTTTGGGGGAATTTTGTGATCTGCAATGCAGCAACTCTTTCCTTTCCCAGAATTGTCACATTTGGCAGCATTTTTTGTGGATCATGAGGTTCAGAATTATAGCTGTTTTTTTCCTCAAAGATGGAGTATCCAATGTCTGTTTCTTATTCCTTTTCCTTGGTTTCCCAAAGGAGAAATGGAGAGTCATCTTGGTTTTCCCATGCCAAATTAACAGTACATGTGCATGTGTGTGTCTGTGAGTCTATTTCCTGAGATGGGGCTTCACTGTATAGCTCAGGCTGGCCCCAAGCTTGCAGCCGTCCTCCCTCAGCCTCCTAAATGCTGGGATTAGAGGTGTGTGCCACCAAGCCTACCTGAAAATAATTTTTTTTTGTTTTATGAGACAGGATCTTGCTATGTAGTTCAGGCTGGCCTTGAACTCACTATGTAGCCCAGGCTGGCCTGGAACTTGTGGCCATCCTCTTGTCTCAGCCTTCCAAATGCTGGGATTACAGGCATATGCTACTAAGCCCAGATTCTAAAAGTATAAATACTTTTAAAAGATGCCTCTTGAATCCACGTTTTCCTCCTTAGAGGGATACATCAATCTACTACTTATCTATAGAGACAAAGAGAAGGAAGTCAGAAAATGAAGTTTCCTTCTTGAAGGCCACATTATTTGTAGATCAGACACTGTCCTTCGTATATGTAAACAGCCCCATGCTCTGCAGGTTGTAACTCTACCTGAGCCTTCTATGAGTGAGGGCTTAGAATGAATTCTCCTGCCAGTCCTGGTCCAGGAAGGCTAAACCACTTGATGTCACCCAAACCCAGCTTCTTACTCTTAGAGTCACTTCATCTAGTATGGTGCCATGTCACAACTACTGGCAAGACGGCTTCATTGCACACAATTTTGTACTATGTCCATCTTACTCATGAAAATTTGACTTACCCTTGCTAAAGGGTCTAAGGCAGCACACCTAATCAAGTATACTAGTACTTCTGCAGCAAAGGATATGAATATTCTCCTTGGATGAAATGAATATCAGTAGATACACTGATGTGAGTTCAGGATGTGTAGTGCACATAGGAGAATTAATCCTAGCCTTCCTTCACCTGGACACCATTTCATGAGCTATTTTTGGAACCAGTCAATCCAGGGCTACAATCTCCCTGGCAGAGGTGTGTGCATTTGACCCAGAAGTGCCCCATATTATCCAGTTGTTGATCTTTAGCGGGCACACAACCTATGTTGGAACAAATCCTATCACTGCCACCCCCAAGATTGACATGCAGGCAGAGAGACTGAGAGATCATGTTGCTTTTCAGATTGAAAGCTTTAAGGATCTTTTAAGTCTAATATCAGATGTCAGTTCTTTCCCTCCAAGAGACAAAATCTGGAGAAAATTAAACAACAGAAAATAGCTGAGTTACAAATCTCAGTCTGAGCATTTCAATCCAGCATGAGAGTGTACTGTATACTTTCTACATAATCCAATAAATACCTTTTTCTTAAACTGATATTAGTCTGATTTCTGCCATCTTGATTATAGTTCCAGTTTCTGGGTTTATCAACCCTTATGAGTCTTATGACAAATAAGAATTTAACTTATTCCACCAAGAGTTATATTTTACCCTGAAATATAGGTAGCTCATATTCCCTATTTCATCAACTTTGGGCCCTTTGAATTCTTAGTCTACCAGTAATTTGGTCTGATTTCTTTATACTTGTTGCAGAGTGGTCTTCCTGGTCTCCCCCAACAGCACATTCCTGGGTTATATCCACTGTTTATTGAAGCCCACCAGGCTGTTTCTTTCCTTTCTCATCCACATTTTGCTAGAGTCAATCCTTTATCATGCTAATAAGGGACATTTGGAGTAAAGTAGACTGCATGTCTGAAAACATCAATTCCCAATTTCATGCTTTAATCATTATTGACTGGGTATAGATTTCTACAGCAAAGTAATTTTACCTGGTAACTTAGAAATTGTTATTCTATATCATCCAATATAACTCTTGAAAGGGAGAACTGAAGCTAGTTTAATTCTTGTTGTCTTTTAGGTAACCTAGACATTACTGGGAGGCTATTAGAATGTTCTCCTCCTTAGTACTACGAGGTTTCACAAGTATGTTTCTGGATTTTTCTCCTGTTGTGGTTTTCCCAATTCATCTCGTCCAACATTCAGTAAGCTATTCCAAGCTAACATTCATGTTTTCCTTCAATCTACAAAGATTCTCAATTATTTACTTGATACATTCTTATATTTTGTTAATTTTTTCTGGAACATAGATGTTGGACCTTCTAAATTTCCATGTCTATTTTAAATGTCTTTTAAACTTACATGCTGGGCCGGGGATTTAGCTCAGTGGTGCCACTGCCTGCCTCAATTCCCAGTACCAAAAAAAAAAAGAGAGAGAAACTGAATTTAACATGCTTAGAAAGTTTCCTGAATTTTCTTTTAGACCTTTATTACTACAGCAATAATTTTAAGTTTTAGAACGTCACTTATCTAATTATCTCTTTTAAAAATAGCTTCAATTATTTTAACAACACAGCATTTGTTCAAGTCTTAGACATGAATAAACTCTTCAGTTTCCTCTGCTATTACACAACTTTCTGTACTCTGGATTGAATTCTGTCTCTTGGTCTTTATTATGCTGATAGTTTTCATCATGAGTGGTCTTTAAATACCTGCTCATGTTTAAGAATACTGTTTGGTTACCCTATGTAAACGGCAGGGAATTCTTTGGATAATCTCACTGTAGGTCGTTTGCTGAAAGTGAAGGTTAACCAGGATCTCTCTATGCATGGGAAGGGGTGCATGTCAATATGAGATTTCCCAAATTCCAAAATGAAGGTTATAACTAAACTACTAACTCTTCACTCTCTAGCTGCTGGAGTATTCATAAGTTCAATGTTTTCATATGAAATTGTCATATTCTTGTTTAAAACTTCCAACATTACAGATAACACTAAATTTCCCACTTCCAATCTAGTCCTCAAAAGGAACACTCATTAGTTGGATGTCCAAAACTTTTCCTAAGCATTTTATACTAATACAAATATATTAGAAATGTATTTTGAAATATAGAGGGGTGAAAAAAATACAGTGAATGTTTAAGTTGTTATAGTAAGACTCATTGTCAAAACTGATGAGATAAATGTGCTCGAATTGAGGGGGAGTATCTTTAAGTGGGATCAACGGTAATGTCTTTTACTATAATAAAATTTTCAAATTTAAACATTTACTACTGTTTTTTTCTAATCATCCCTCACTGATCAATATTTATGGCAATTTCTGTCAAAAGCATGACAGTGTGCCCTCATCCAACTTACTGGATCTGGTACTGTGTAACTTCTAGCTCTTCCCCAAAGTCAAAATGACCATGAAAGGTAAATATTTTTAATTGATTCAAGACATTGAGGAGCCACGACAATGTTAACTAAAGGTAATCATGAAAGAGGACTTTCAGAACTGCTTTAGAAAGTGGCAAGAATGATGGGATAAGTGGGGGTTTTTTGTTTTGTTTTGTTACCAGGGATCGAACTCGGGTCCTTGTGTTTGCAAGGCAGGCGGCAGAATCACTAAGCTAAATCCCTGGCTCTGGGATAAGTGTTTGAAGGGGGAAGATACTGAGGGAGACTAATGGTAATGTTTCTTACTGTAATACTTTTTTAAAAAGTAAGCATTCACCATGTACTTTGATCACACCACATAAATTCTGCAAAATTTGCTTTTTCCACACCTAAGTCATTTAGTCAAATCTATACCAACTTTTTCAGTCCATTCTTTAAAACTGCTGGGTAGAATTTCTAGTTGTGACTTTGATGGAATTTAGATTGTTTTCAACCTTTCAGGTACCAACTATCCTGCCTGCCAAAGTGTGTACAATAGAGAACATTTAAATTTCACTGCCTTCAGAGTGACAGTGATGATTCATTTCTTCTCACCACTCCAAATATTTGATACTACACTCTTGCAATTTACATCTTGGTACTAGTGACTTTAGACAAGGACTCATTTATTAGCAATCTGATTTTTTTCTATGATTTGTGTATTCTTTTCCTTTTCCAATTCTTGCTGTAGGGATCCTTTAGGCAGATTGGCTCCCTTTACTAAAACCCTTCAGTATTTCACACTTCAGGTAGCAGCTTCTGCTACATTTCATGAACACTTTTATATCTTTTATCTTTTACAAAATTAAAATTTTTTAAATACTGAAACTTCTTAGCCTTTATATCATCCCGTGTTTAATGGTACCCACAGGGAAGACAATGTTATGTCTTCCTATCCTGTGTTTAATTGCACAAGAAACCCTTGGTTTTCCCAATGAAACTTCTGATATTGGCAAATTGCTTACCCGAAAGGTTGTACAAATCACACTCCCCTACACCAGTGTACAGTAATAGCTCCTTTCCTATGTTTTAGCATACAAATTTTTATTAATATACTGATTTTGATTTCATTGATTTTAACTGTATTTCTTCTGATCACCTGTTGCCTTGTCGTATTCTTTACTCATGGGAGGAAAAGAGTCATTTTATAATTGATTTGTAGGAACGCTTTTATGTTAAGGATATGGATTTCATAGGTTATGTATGTTGCAAAACTTTTCTCCCATTCTAGGGTTTAAAGAATCTTCCTTTATACTATGTTTGATCATATAGAACTTTCACACCAAAGTTCTTTTACAGTCAATCTATTATTCTGTGTGTGGGAAGAGTGAGGGAGGTACCTGGCTCTCACTCATTTAAGGTTGCTCTTGTTCCATTACATGTTACTGTCCTCTAACGTTTGCTCCACAGCTAAACAACTTGGAGCTTTCATGGACAGAATGAGAGGATTACTTTTTTACAGACCACGATCAGTTCTTCCCAGTACTGTTCAGTTTTCTCCAACAGTGAGACCACTGTGAAATGTCACTTTTAAGTATTTTCTTTATGTGTATCTGTATAAATGTGTATGTTCACACTATTTCAAAACTTGAAAAGTGACTGTTAAATTTTGTGAGGTAAAAGGAATCTGTAGCTTTCTACTACTGACATCTGTATAATACTGAAAATTCTCAGAGGATTAATGTATATTCAAATTTTCAAGTCTACCCGCCATTAAACTTTCATCATTCTCTTTATATCTACATTTATAGGTGCATGTTACTGCATTGATCGCATACTTAAAGGTTCCATGAGTCAGCAAATAGTAAAACAAAGAGTAAAACAGGACAGATAAAAAGAAATAGGAAGTGTTTTGAACTTCAGAGAACTATAAAGCACAGGCCCCCATAAAGGTATTACTATTTGGGCTGGGGATTTAGCCCAGGGGTTCCAGCGCCTGTCTCGCAAGTGCAAGATCCTGAGTTCGATCCCCGGTACCTCCCCCGCAAAAAAGGTATTACTATTCATTTGAAGCTCAATGCATATCAAATCCTGGATGTTTGCAGGGAGCCAGTCTGAGTATTGACCTAGTTTGGGTTTCTTTTCTCCTTTCACTTTGGAATTTTAGAAATGTAACAACTTCTTTCAAATGACATAGGTTTACTTTTTACATACTGCCAAATCTGACTTCTAAGTTTTTGTTAAACAAATTTCTGTCTATGTTCATACTTTTTTCTTCTATTAGATCTTTATACAGTTTTAGGATTAGCACAATGTTGATTTCCTAAAATGAGGGGAGAAGTGTTCTTTTTTTTTCTGCTTTAAATGTTTGATATAATTCACCAGCTAAAATGTTTATGAGCCTGTTGTTGTCATATGGGTAGGTTTTCAAACTAGGAATATACTTTCTTTAATAGGTGCTATTCAAATTTTATATTTCCTCCAGAGTCAGTTTCATTAATTTGTCTTCCAAGGTACTTCTTAGAAATTGTCAAATTTATTTCAAAACAGATTTTTGAAATATGCTTTCTATATCCTTTTAAATTCTGTAAAATCTGTGGTAATGTCTTCTAGGTCTTCATATTTTAATTTAAAAAATGTATAATTGATATTGTGTAATAGGAAGTAAAGGTCTGAAGGAGCAGGGGAAGTGGGAGGGGTAGGGGAAAGGAAAGAAGGGAAAAGAAAAAATATGAGAAGAGGAAAAACATGGAAACAAAATCTTTTTTTTTTTTTTGGTACCAGATATCGAACTCAGGTCCTTGTGCTTGTGAGGCAAGCAGCAGAACCACTGAGCTAAATCCCCGGCCTGGAAACAAAATCTTTGCAAATAGGGAAGGGTGGAGGGTGTGAAGGGAGGGCAGGGGAAGGGGGAAAAAAAATAAGAACCAAGATGCTCATGTAATGGTACAAGATCCCAATGATGTATGTAAATGTATTTTATACCTAAAATGTACAAATAAACTTAATGGGGGAAATAAAAAAATAAATAAATAAATGACATAGGTTTGATAGAGTTCATTTGCCTGAAATTAGGAAAGTGTCAAACTTACACTTTACTTTCTATTCTTTCTTGGTCACTGATCATTTTGTTTTGTTTCTTAAATTAATATTTTGCTTTTGTTTACATGTAAATAATGAACATATCTTAGTAAATTCTACCTTTTTTTTTTGAAAAAACTGGCTTCTGGAAACTTGCATTATCTATATGATGCTGTTTTCTTTACCACATCATAAATCCACACATTCATCTTGAAATACAAGCCACCATCTTTCTCATAAAATCTAATGACCATCCTACAGTATTAGATTTCATAAACTAACTTTACTATTTCTAATAAAAATCTTTATAATCCCCCAGTTCAGTATTACTGCTTATTTTTGGTTAATGGTCAGCTCTTTTTTGTATGCTATGGTTCCTTTTTTTACATTAATATTTGAGTTAAAGTTTATACTAGGCACTCTGCTGAGTAATTTACATGGATTAATTTTCCCATTGACTTTTGAGGTAGTACCAATATCCCAACAATATGAATAAGACTAATGTTTACAAAGGACAAAATGCTATCCCAAAATTAGGGCTAGAAAATGGAAAAGGACTGGAGCCCAGAACTTTTTAGTGTTGGAATGAGTTCCTAATTCTGGATATGTATGCAGAGAATTAGATGTACACTGACATGCAGGCTTTGGAAGGCAGTGTGGAACAAGGAATTGGGGGTCAAGATCTTTTAGGCTATTTTGAGGAATGTGTGTGTTAACCTAAGAACTATGGGATGTCATTGGGGGATTTTAAGGAGAAATTATATGATTAAAATGTTTACATTCAAAAATACAAATTTGGTTGGACTGTGGACAACTGACAGGCAATGGTGAACACAGGGAGACAAAATAGAAAGCTATTTTCATAAGGATCTAAGTTAAATAATGTATATTGGGCAAAGATGATGAAATGCAAACAGATTAATGGGATCAGATTATGGACAGATTTAGGAGATAAAACCTACAGGTCTTGGCAACTGATTGGATGGGGAAGGTGAGGGAGACGAGAAGGTCAGTAATGCTTCCATAGTATGAATTTTCTCATGATGAGCAAGGTGTGCACGTTGCCTGAAAGATTTCCTGCAATCTTTACATTCATAGGGTCTCTCTCCAGTATGAATTCTCTGATGTAGAGTAAGAGATCCACTATAGCTGAAGGCTTTCCCACACACATTACATTCATAAGGTTTCTCTCCTGTGTGAATTCTCTGATGCTGAGCAAGGCCTGCATTCTGGCTAAATGTTTTCCGACATTCCTTGCACATATAGGGTTTTTCTCCAGTATGACTTCTCTGATGCTGTGCAAGAGATGAACTGTTGCTAAAGGCTTTCCCACATTCAACACATTCATAGGGTTTCTCCCCAGTATGAACCCTCTGATGTTGATCTAGGTATGCAACCTGGCTGAAGGCTTTCCTACATACTTTACATTCATAAGGTTTCTCTCCAGTATGAACTCTCTGATGTTGGGCAAGGTGTGCATACTGGCTGAAGGTTTTTCTACATTCTTTACATTCATAGGGTCGTTCTCCTGTATGAATTCTCTGATGTACAATTAAGTATCCACGATGGCTGAAGGCTTTTCCACACACATTACACAAATAAGGTTTCTCTCCTGTATGAATTCTTTGATGTTGGGCAAGAAACGAACCATTACTAAAGGCCTTTCCACATTCAATACATTCAAAAGGTCTCTCTCCTGTATGAACTCTCTGGTGCTGAGTAAGATGTGCAATCTGACTGAAGGCTTTTTTACATTCTTTACACTGATAAGGTTTCTCTCCAGTATGAACTCTCTGATGTTGAGCAAGGTGTGCATTTTGACTGAAGGCTTTCCTACATTCTTTACATTCATAAGGCTTCTCCCCCGTATGTATTCTTTTGTGTTGAGCTAGGTTTGCACTCTGGCTGAAGGATTTCCCACATTCAACACATGCATAGGGTTTCTCTCCAGTGTGAATTCTCTGATGAAGAGTAAGGGATGAGCTCTGGTTAAAGACTTTCTCACATTCGTTACATTTCAAAAGTTTCTTTTCTACATAAACCTTCTTGTATTTCATTTCAATAGACTTTTTCCGGTAACTTCTCTTTTGTGATTCATGTTTACATGCTCTTTCTTTTGTAGGGAAATTCTGTTTTATATCTACTATTGCATCATGTTGGAATGTTTGCCAAGACTTATTATATTTATTACTTTGATCTTTAGGAAGGATTTCTTTATGCTTGATGATCAACTGACTAGAATGTACCTCCTGACTTCCCAACTTGTTCTCAAACCAGTCCTCAATTTCACAATTTTCTTTCAAATTGGGGTAATCAAGGGTATAACTAAGACGGCTTCTTCCCATTGTCACTACTTTGGCTGATTCTTCATAAATATCTTGCTCTGATGAAAATTCGTTGGTTTTAAATACATCCTCCCAATCTAAAAGACATTAAGAAAACAAATATCTATTGTATTTATTCATTATAAGTTAAGGAACTTCCAAAACAAAACTAGGAGAATAAAATACAAAAGAAGTTCAAGGATTTAACAGCTTTTAAAGCAGTCTGAAAACTATGAGGTTAAAAGTAATAAGAGCTTAACAAAGCTGACTGAGGAAATAAATTAATCATACATAGGGCCAGGGATTTAGCTCAGTGGTGCCACCACCTGCCTTCTTGTAAGCACAAGATCCTGAGTTCGATGCCTGGTACCAAAAAAAAAAAAAAATTAATCATACATAACCAGTAAGCTGTATATCAGAAAAAAACACAAAAAACTGAAAGGTCACCTGAAATTATCATTTTATATCTAAGGTAACTGTATAATCTTCCAACACCTTTCCTCTCTTGTTGCAGATTCCTGCATTCAACTTAAGTTAATTACCTTTAAAAAGCAAATTTTTAAATTAATCATATATAACCAGTATAACACTTTCATTGGACCCCTAGACCTAAAATTACATCAGAATGTACATGAAACTCTCTAGTTAAACTTTTGCAGAAAATTCTTCATGAAAAGCATTTTCTTTGTGATAAATTCCAACTAAATATAACCTTCAATTGACTGAAGTTAATTTTGTATCAAATACCTTGCCTGTATTTACACAGGATTAATCTTCTGCCTTCCATTTTTTAGTCCCAAATCAAAGCACTTTCCTTTTTTTTTCTTTTCAGTAATTAGGATTAAACTAAGGGCCAAGGGCCTTGCACATGCTAGGCAAACATTCTACCACTGAGCTACATCTCCAGCCATTTGCTTATTTTCAGGTACAGTTTTGGTAAATTGTCCAAGTTGGGTGGGATTATAAGCATGCACCACTAGGCCTGGCTTCAGATCATCTCATTCTTATACTTGCTTCCACCACTTTAGCCAAATGGGTATTCATTTCATTCCCACTTTAAGAGCACTACATTTGCTTTTCTTTGTCTGGAAGACCTGTGCCTCAGTATCTGCTTTATGCAATCCATTAATGTACTTTTTCACTTGAGGTTCTGCTTACAAATTACCTCTTCACTATGACCTTCCCTGACCACCCAGTGTAAAACAGTACATTCTCATCATTCTCCATTCTTCTGCCTCAGTCTTATTTTTTTTGGTACTGGGGATTGAACTCAGGTCCTTGCCCTTGTGAGGCAGGCATGGTGCCACTAAGCTAAATCCCCAGCCCTGCCTTAGTCTTATTTAACATATTACATGTTAATTTACTCTCTGTCCTCACCAGAATATAAACTTTCATGTACAGGAACTTTATTGTTTTTTACCCTTGGACATATATCTCCTAGAACAGGTTGGGCATCTTGGTATCTACAGAATAACGAACTCATAATACATGAAATATCATGGTAACTCATCTTCTCAGAATGATTTGCTTGCATGAATGGGGTAAGTGGCTGAAATTAAGAGGAATATTACCACTGAACTGGATATGATATCATAATAGACAATAAAATTAGATAGGAAAAAATTCTAGAGAAAATATACTTGAGACACTAAATCCTGCCTCAATGCTCTTCCAAACTCTGCCCTCCCCTCTAACCACACAATTACAAATCACACTGATGAGCTTCTCCTGGAAAGTCAACATGAAGATGAAATCCTGAAGGCTCATTAGTAGAGAGTATGAAATAAATGACGTTAAGGTAGCACTGAACCTAGTTAAATGAAGATTTAGTTGATAAAACTGTGACAGGAAAGTACAAATGTAAATATAGTAATTTCTAATATCCTCATTAGACTGGAAAGTTTATATATTATAATCATTATAGCAATGATTCTCAAATTTTAGAGTACATCATAATTACCCGAACTTGTTCAAATAAATTACCATGCCCCATGCATGGAATTCTAATTGAAATCTGCATTTATTTATTTATTTATTTTGATACTGGGGATCAAACTCGGGTCCTTACGCTTGCGAGGCAGGTGGCGGGACCACTGAGCTAAATCCCCAGCCCTATATGCTATATGCATTTATTTTTACAAAATGTTTATTAGTATATGTGTGTGATACATAATGAATATATTCATCATGGGGAGAATCTACATTTCTAATGAGTTCCCAGTGGATGCTGCTGGTCCCAGATCATATTTTGAGCACTACTGCCCAACAGTATCCACTGAAAGTATAATATAAAAACCTATACTAGAATATCCCCAAATAAATCAAAATTCTAAAAAATATTTGAAGTCAAAAAGATAAGAAGGGAAAAGAGGCAGATGTAATGGCACATGCGTATAATCCTGTACTCCCAAGAGGCTGAGGTAGGATGATTGCTGCAAGTCTCAACGGCATATTGAGTTGAAGGCCAGCCTCAATTACATAGTGAGACCCTATCTCAAAAAACCAAAAGGGCGGGTGGTGTACAAATAAAAATATGAAAAAAAATTGAATGGTAGATTCAAATAAAATTATATAAATAATTACATAATTATATAAAGTAATTACAGTAAAAAGTAATTATATAAATAATTACAGAATGAGTATCTCCTATTCAAAATGCCTGGGATGGAAAGAGTTTTGGATTTCAGATTTCTTTTAGTACTTTGGAATATTTCCATATTGATAATGAAATATCTTAGGAATGGGTCTAAAGTCTAAAACACAGTTTGTTTATTTATTCATTTTATTGTCATTATTATTTTTTGGAGACCGAATCTTGCTATATATCCCAGGCTGGCTTTGAACTTTCAATCCTCCTGCCTTAGCCTCTGAAGTGCTGGGATTACAGGTGTGTGTCCCCATGCTCAGCTCTTCATTTTTGATTCACATATACCTTATACATATAAAATGGATGTAATTTTATATAATATTTTAAATAATTTTTCAGGTAAAATAAGTTTTATAGTGTGAAATTTTCCACTTGTATCAAAGAATTTCAGAGTTTGGAGCCTTTCCGGTTTTGGGATTAGGGATGCTCAAACCGTGTATTACATATCAACTACATATCCACTTAAAAGGTATTGAATGAATTAAAAAAGGAAGACCCAATGCTGTCCACAGAAAACTCACATTAAGTATGAGGATACAGTGCAAGTAAGTAAAAACCAGATAGATAAAGATACAGCATAGAATTGTAACCATCAGGCTAGAGTGCCTATATTCATATCAGATAAAATAAACTTTGAAACCAAAGTACAACCAAAGATAAACAGAACATGCCATAATGATAAAAGGGTCAATTCATCAGGGAGAAGAAATAATTACTAATATATATGCATCTAATACAGAGCCTCAAATAAAAGAAAAATTGGCAATTTAAGTAACAAATAGGCAACTCTATAATCATACTAGCTAACTGTAATATAAGTTGCTCAGGAATTGACAAATCTAGATAAAAAGTAATAGATAGAGGAACTCAACAGGATTAATGATGCTGATCTAATTTATAATGATAGAACCATATACCCAACAAACCTGTACAACAAGTATTTATGTGTGATCAGTAAAACAGACCATATCCCAGACCATAAGCCACGTGGCAATAAATTTAAAAGTACTAAAATCAAAGAGAGTATGTTCTCTAATCTCAACGGAATCAAATAAAAAATAATAATGTGTAGTAAATATCAAACATATATAAATTAATCCATTTCTCTATAATTCATAGGTAAAAGAGTATAACAGGAGAAATCAGCAAATATCTTGGAGTGACTGATAATGATAATGTAACATATCAAAATTTCTTGGATATAGCTTATACAGTACTTAAAGCAAAGTCTATAATTTTAAAAGGCTTATATTAAAAAAAAACCTAAAAGTACAAAAATCAAGAACCTAAGGTGTCACTTCAAAAAAGGAGGAAAAGAAAAGAAAAAGATGATGTGAGAAAAAAGGAGGAAAAGACCAAAGTAAACTCAAGGAAAGTAAACAGAAACAAAAAAGCTAAGTAGAGAAAATAGCAAATTAAACAGTCAACAGAGAAAAGAAATCATGAGTAGGCTCTTAAAAAAGATCCCTTATCAAGAAAAAGCAGAAAACAGAAATCAGCAACATCAGAACTTAAATAGAACTTATTATGCATCTTATAGACATTGAAAAGATAAGAATACTATAAACAACTCATGTTAATAAACTGGGCAACTAAGACAGTTGTACAAATCTCTTAAAAAAAATACATCCTACCAAAGCTAATTCAAGACAAATTAGATAACTGGAACAACTATATGCCCAGTAAACCTGTTACATAAAAAGATACTATTGTCACAGATGTCTTCACTGGTGCATTCTACCAGAAATTCAAGGGAGAGATAATAGCACTCTACCTAACTTTTTCACAAAACAAAAAACTTCTCAACTCGTTTTCATAAGGCCAGCATTATCTTGATACTGAAAACAAATAAAGAAATTGCAAGAAAGCAAACCTACAGACCAATGTAACACATAAGCATGTGAAAAAATTTTAATAAAACTATAGCAAATCCAGGAATACATGAAAAGCATAATTTTGATCAAACAGAATTTCTTCTATCAGTATGGTTTATATCTGGATGTCCCCCCTGTCATGTGCTTAAGACAGAGATTTTGAAAGATGATTGGATTATGGGGCTTTATAGCTGGCTTGCTGTTAGGAGGTGGGATTTGGTAGGAGGAGTTGGGTCACTGGAGGTGTGCCTGGAAGGGTTTATCTCCCTTCTTGGCTCAGCCCTTCACACTCTTCCTCCTGTTGCCATGCCATGAGATGTTTCTCCTTTGCCAGGCCCCTCTGCCATGCCCTAGTACCTTGGAACCATCTGACAATGGACTGAAACCACTACACACTGTGAGCAAAATAAATCTCTTCCTTTAACTTGTGCGTGGGGGCATTTTGTTCCAGCGGTGAGAAAAATATGACCTTCATGAATATAAGATTAGTTTCATACTTGAAAATCACCAATGTAATTCACCATATTAACAGAGTAAAGAAAAAAAAATCACAGGATCATTTCAATAGATGTACAGCAAATATCTGACCCATTTATTATAAAAATTCATAGTGTTTCAAGAATGGAAAGGAACTGCTTCAATTTTATCAAGGAGATCTAAGAAAAATCTATAGCTTGTATTAACATAACAGTAAAAAATAAAATACGTTTCTTCTTAAGATTGGTACAACACAAGTATATCTGTTCTTTCCACTTCTTTTCAACATTATACAGGAGGTGCTAGTCATTGCCATATACTGAGAAAAAAGAAGGCAGGTATCGGAAAGGAAAAAATAAAACTCTGTTTGCAGGTGGCATAACTGTCTATACAAAAAATTCTCAAGCATCTACAAAACAACTGCTAGAACTACTACTAAGTGAATCTAGTGAGGTCATGAGATATAAATGTCATAAGATATAAAGTTAATATAAAGATCAATTTACATTTTTTGCATATGAGCAGTAAACTACTGGAAAATTTAAAAAACTCTTAACTGTTTTCTCTTTTTTTTTTTTGGTACCGGGCATCGAACTCGGGACCTTGCACTTGTGAGGCAGGCACCAGAACCACTGAGCTAAATTCCCAGCCTTAAAAACTATTTGAAACAGCACCCTAAAACCATAAGACTCTAGAAAGAATGTGTAAAAGACAAGACCACTACATTGGCTACTTTAAAATAGTCTTAAGAGAAATTAAAGAAACCTATAATAAATGGCTTATCATAATATATTCATGGACTAGAAGAATCAATGTTAAAATGTCAATCTTCCACCAAATGTATAAATTCAACATAATCCCAACCAAAATCCAAACTTTTAAGTAGAAAGTCTCAATTTCATTCCAAAACTTATGTAAAATGTAACTTAATCTAAAATAGTCAAAGCAATTTTATAAATAGCACTATCTGATATCAGAATTTACTCTAGAGCTATAGTAATCAAGACAGTGTGGTTCTGGTGGAAAGATAAATATGTGAATCAATGGAACAGAATATAATACAGAACCAGAACCACACATATGTATTCAACTATTTTTAGCGAAGGTACCATTGTAATACAATGGGGAAGAGAAATTCTTTTCCAACAAAGGGTACTGAAGAAACAGCATACTAATAATGAAAAAAAAATGAGCCTCAGTCTTTACCTCATAAAAAACATCAAAACTAGCTCAAACTGCATCACAGACCTAAATATAAAAGCTAAAAATATAAAACTGCTAGAAGAAAATCTTTGTGATCTAGCTGTAATAACAATTTCTTATAAATAAAATAGAAGCATTTAAACAAAACAAGTATTTCTTAGGTATAAGAAGCACTGACCAAGACAAATTAATAAATTAATTTTACAAAACTTGAAAACTTTGGTTCTGCCAAAGACAGCAGTAGAAAAACAAAAAGGCAACCCAAAATGGTCATACATATATTCTAGTGTATATAAAATGAAAAGAAATTGTTTTAAGCCTATTCAGAACTCTTACAACTGAATAAGACAACCCAATAAAACAGAGGCAAAAGACTTGAACAAACAGTTCATGAAATATAGATTTATGACCAATAAACATATAAATGGTGCTCAACATATTACTTAGCATCAAAATGCTTCTTAAAACCACAAAACAAGCTAGGCATGGTGGTACACACCTATGATCCCAGCACCCTGGGAGGCTGAGGCAGGAGGATCAGAAGTTCAAGCCCAGCCTGGGCAAGTCAGCAACTTAGTGAGACCCTGTCTCAAAATAAAAACAAAACAAAGCAAAGCAAAATAAAAAACAATAAAAAGGGTCAGGGATGTATATCTGTGTGAAGGTCCTGGGTTCAATCCCCAGTAGTGCAAAAAGCAAACAAACAAACACAAAAATGGAAGAACAAACCACAAAGCAACCATTAGAATGACTAAAATTTAAAATAGTACTGACAAGGGCCGGGAATTTGGCTCAGTGGCACTGTGCCTGCCTCAAAAGCACAAGGTCCTGAGTTCGATCCCTGGTACCAACACTAAATAAAACAAAACAAAAAAATAGTACTGATAAAACCAAGAGTAGGTGAGGGCATGAAGAACCTGGAATGCTCATATATCGCTAGAGGAAATGTAAAATTGTACAATCCCTTCAGAAAACCATCAATTTCTATAAAGTTAATCATATGACTACCATATGACTGAATTTAGAAAAATTAAAATATATGTCCACATAAAGTCCTACACGTGATAGCCTCAGAGCAGCTTTATTTATAATATTCCCAAACTAGAAACAACCAAATGTCCATCATCAAGTGAATGGATAAATAAGAACAGATAATGTATTTATCTGTTCACAGTGAATACTATTCAATGGACTACTACTCAGCATTAAAAGGAATCATCTATTCAAACATGCAACAGTGTGGATGAATTTCAGAATCACCATGCTAAGTGAAGTAAGCCAGATATAACATAAGCCACATTGTATGATGCCATTTATTTTAGATATAATCTAATCTAATGGGAGGAAGATCATTTGGCTGGTTGAAACTGGAGGTGCAGGTGGACTGCAAATGATACAAGCAATCTTTTTAAATGATTCTAATGTTATGTGTCTTGCTTGTGTGATGGTTTCATGAGTATATGCCAGTGTCAAAATTCCTCAAATTGTACAATTTGTATGGATCCAGTTTACTCTCTATATATTCTTTGATGTTAACACTATCAGTTCAACTACAATAAAAAAATCTGTTCAAAATACAACAAAACCAGAATGATCTCTTTTAAACAACTCCAGTAAAGGGCAAATTTCAAACTGTAGATTATATAGGAAACAGAAATAATAAAAGAACTAACAGAATCTTCCACAAGAGACAGGTGAAGAAAGAGGAAAATTCATAGCCCTTAATAATTTCATTACTGAAAAAAAGAGAATTAAATTAACTGATTTTTTTTTTTTCAGTACCAGGGATTGAACTCGGGTCCTTGAGCTTGTGCAGTAGGCGGCGAAACCGCTGAGCTAAATCCCCCGCCTAAATTAACTGATTAACCTTTCCCTTCAGCAAAATGAAGAACAAAATAAATGACAAAATAGATGGAAAATTAATAAAGAAGCAAAAATAACTGAAAAACAGAAGAATGTTAATACTAACAAGATAAATCCCTAAGCTGGGCCTTGAAAAATAAATGAATAAAACCAATTTATGAGTAGCAACCTAATAAATTCTTTCAAAAAATAATAACTATACAAAATAAGAAATTAAAATTGGAAACTATTATAAAAGTAATACAAAGGATTATAAGAGATCACTGTTCAAATTCATGGAAATAAATGTGATAACCTAAATGAAAAGGATAATTATCTAAGAAAATTAAAATGCTAAAATTTAATAAAAAACAGAAACTACAGAGAGGTAGTTTATTTACAATGTAGGATGCTGAGAAAGTTGTCAAAGTTTTTTTTTTTCACAAACTCCTCAGTATCTGACTTTACCTTTTAAACTCTTAAAACTGGTGATATCCATTCCCACTGACATCTCTAAATTAGAGTGCTACTCTGAGCCTCTCTCCTAGTCCCGTTGTATATTCTACTTCTATGCTTAGAAATCTTCATATCTCATAAAATAAATTTCTCCTGTCTCCAGCCAATTTATCTTTTTTCCCCCTACTAACCTATTTTCTTCTGATTGTTTTATTAAATGCCATCTTCATCCAGTTACCAGACATGAAAATAAAACTAGAAATGCTTTCTTTTTCTTTGGTGGTTTACAAACTTCTGAATAATTCCAAGAATTTAGCAGGATGCTGGGCTTAAAGCAGAAACTCAGGGAAAAAATAAATGAATAAATGTAACGATCCCTGAATCTAAAAGGAATGAGTAACTGGAAGGAGAAAATAAATGCAGATTTTTAAAAAATGGAATGAGTCAACTTGTACAAAACTAAAAGGTAAAGACAAGGAAACACTATGATATTTGGACCCATAGAACTGGAACACAGGTTAACAGAGAAGTTGATAATTTGTGAGACAATACAGACAAAGAAAATACATTAGAGAGCTCACGGTAGAGATACCTCAGGGTTTCTTCTCAGGCCCTGCACATTTAATAAAACCTACCTGGAAAGCACCACATATAAGCTAGAACCTTTCAGAATAGCTAAGCTCTTCCTGCAATGGTATGTACCTTCCTAGTTTTCTCTCACTTACCAGGGCATACGTCTCCTGTTCCTTCCTTCATCATCCAGGGCTCTTTTCCTTGTTCCAGTAATGAGATCACATCCGGCTTAGAAACAGAAACTCCTGCTTACAAGAAAGAAAAGAGGAATTAGCCACATCTTGTAGATCAGATCAAGTTCTTTGGGTGTCAGGAAGATGTGGGCATTAAAGGAGGGAAGAATGGGGAATATGTTTCAGGAATCATCTAATGAAGCTAACAACTGTGCAAAACTCAACTCAACCTATTCTCCAGAGCACAAGAGCTTTTGTTTTTGTTTTTAGAGGGATTTTGCTGTGTTCCTCAGGCTGGCCCTGAATCCTGAGTAAAGCAAACCTTCTGTCTCAGTCTCCCAAGTAGATGGGACTACAGGTGTGTACCAGTACACCCAACTTAAGAAGGAGAAATTTAGTTTAGGAAGCATGTGGGAGGCTTTCCAAACATATCACTGGGACACAATCCTCTGTGCAGATTCTAAATCATGGGGAGACTTCCTTACCCAGTGATACCAGGCTCCTATAGTTCTCCAACATCACCTTCCTGTACAAATTCCTCTGCACAGGGTTCAGCCATTCCCACTCCTCTTGAGTGAAATTTATAGACACATCCCCGAAGGTGACCAAATCCTGAAAAGACAGAAACACATTCTTGCTCAACTCATGTTCAAATCCTCACACAGGTCTAGGTTACAGTGAAACTGTCTATACTTTTGAAGAAAGATCTTGCATATAGCAAAAATTTCAGGGAGGATCCAATGTATGTCAAAGAACTGTTAGAGGACTTCTCTGTTCTTGTTCTGATATTCTGTCATGAAAAATATATAATTTCAAAGAGAATCTTGACTGGCAGACAAAAGACTTACAATACATACATATATGAACACAACTGGGCAATAACTGAACACTGTAACCAATAAAGTATAAAACAATAGGTTATTCACACTAAATGCCACAGCGTTTCTCAATTTGGGGAAATCAGGATACACTGGGGCAGTAAAGAAGATTATTACATAACAAGTAATGGATGCACATTACCTTAAGTAACCACTAAAAGATTTTTTAAAAATTATGTATGATTAATAAGAAAATGAGAGGATGCCTTATTTATCCAAAAGAAGGCAAAAAAGAAATAAAGGAATGAAAAGCAGATGGCATAAGTGGAAAACAAATATCATAGGTTTTAATACACATCTATATGTAATAACATTAAATGAAAATGTACTAAACACTAATTAAAAGACCAAGATCATCAGGCTAGATTTTTAAAAGCCAGCCAACTATATACTATTTATAGCAAGCATACTTTAAATATATACTTTTTGGGTAGAGTTTTTTGAAAGGTATGCATTAAAATTTCTTTGGGAAACTCAACAGGGCATACCACCAAGAGACTGTGATTCAGGCAGCCTAGATGGGGGTCTGGAAACAGCACTTGGGTTGACAGGCTTGATCCACTCTGCACATCATGCATTCTGCTTTCTTCTTCCTCCTTTACCAAGTCAGAGGCATGAAACAGGTGGCTGTCCCCTACTGTCCTTGTCTGACTTGTGGATGAAGAATTCATTCCTTTATTCATTCATATATTTATCTGGCAAATATTTACTGACTGCTACAACCTACTGGACACCATTCTAAGTGTCAGAAATACAAAGATACAAAAGAAAGTACCTTCCCTTGGAGAGTTAAAATTCTACCAAAGGAGAAACACATAAAACATAAGGTCATACCATACTAGGTATTATAAAATATTAGGACCAAAACCAGGAGGGTGAAAGGTGACTGAGAGCGACAGAGGTGTTTACTGTAGCTAAGACAGTCAAGGTAGGCCTAGATGAAGAAGTAAAGGTATTCAGATAAATTGAAAGGTAAGCCATGCCAACATCTAGTGGAGGGGAATTCAAGAAGAGAGGGGAGAACATGCAAAAGTTCAGACAGGAGCTTTTTAAGTTTGAGGAACAGAAAATTGATCAGTGTGACCGGAATGAAGAGAGGCAGACGTGTGGTGAACAAGGTCTGAGACAGTGAGGAGCTGGGGACACAGGGCCTCGTAGGTTAGAGTGAGGGTTGGGTTTCATTCCACTACGATCAGAAGCGGAGGAAGGTATTAGGCTGGGAATGAAATGGCGGGCCCCACTGCAGCCTCTCCAGTTTCCATCCTCTTCAAATTATCACTGAGCACCGTCTGTTACTGACCCTCAGTGCATAGCACAACTCATTATATGTGATCAGTCATTACCTGGTGACATGGATGTGACACCTCCCACTTTTTCCTCATCTGTGAAATAAGCAACCTGGACAAGATCACCCCGTAATTTTCTTCCTGGTGTTATCACTTCATGGGCCTGGATCTGTCCTGTCCAATACACTGGCTACTAGCTACAGGTGGCTCTTTAAATTTAAATCAATTAACATTAAAAGTTCACTTTGATGTAGGTATGGTGGCACACACTTGTAATTCTAGCACTCAGGGAGGCTAAGACAGGAGGATCACAAGTTCAAGCTCAGCCTGGGCAATGCACTGACTTAGCAAAACCCTGCTGCAAAATAAACAAAAAATAACAATTAAAAAGATGGGAGATGTAACTCAGTATGAAAGCCTGAGTTAAATCCCTAGTACCACAAAAAAAATTTCATTTTGTCAGTCATTTTAGTACATACAAGTTTTCATAGCCAGTTATACAGACAAGTTTCATAGCCAGTGGCTAGTGGGTACAGTATTGGTCAGAGAGGATAAAGAACATTTCTATTTTCAATCATTACAGGTATAGTACTGCTGTACATGATTTCTGAATCTAATGTAACCTCTTTATAACCACTTCTATATTTTATAGCAGTTTTATTTATTTATTTTTTGTATGTGGTACACTGGGGATCGAACTCAGGATCTTGCACTTGCAAGGTAGGTGCAGTGCCACTGAGTTACATCCCCAGCCCAGTTTTATGGTTTTTAAGAATATCGAGCCTACAGAATCTCTGAGTGTGATGAAAAAATGTTTTTACTCATTGAATAATCCGTCTTTTCCCTGCCAATTAAAAATTATACCAGTATATACTTACATAAGCAAAACATACTAAATTCTGTGAAGACAATGTCTATATTTATTTGCCACAGCACTTGGCATTTGTTTTTTAATAACTATATGTTCAGTGAATAAATAGTTCCACTCCTATCGATGTTAATACTTGTATTTATTTCTTGGCATTACATATTCATCTTTTCATTTGTTTCTGCTGGGTCCCAGTCTACATTTTATTGTTTTCTTTGTTAGTTTCAAAAAAATGTAGATTCAAGTATTTCCTTTATTACTTTCTTTTGCAGAAAATATCCTTCTGTTTCTTCATATTAATTCACCAATCTTAACTGGCTAACGTAGAATATCATAGCTGTGGCCTGCTATTAACTCATGATGTCCCTAAAATGAAACCTCACTACTCTCTCAAATCCCACTCTTCAAAGGTCATACAGCATCTAGAAGAATCACTGCCTTAGCTAACCTACACTTTAATATTCACCCAGATAAATCTCATTCCACAAAATCATCTTGAACAAGAGAACTCACTGTAATCTATGATTAAGTCTACCCAATGGCCCTCCTGCTTTGCCTATCCTTCAAACACAGGTCATGGAGAGCTCAATGCCAGCATTCACACCAGAACACCTCAACATCAATGAGTCACTTTCCCACAATGAAGGTTTTCATATTCCACCCAGGATTTTTGCCTCATGAGAGCTCTTAACTGAACACTGATCCCATAGGAGGTGACAAATTAATTCCTGAATTGATGAAAAACTAGCTAGGGGAAAAAGGAAGCTTGTGGGCTTTTCAGGACTTCCTTTTTTTTCTGGAATGGAAGCCATGAGGAGGAAGGTCACTGGATAAATGAGATAAATTGTCAGGATAGGAAGTTTCAGAAGAAAACCAAAATGTTCATAAAACCTGAAAAATAAGATGGCATTCAGGGAAGAAAGAAGAAACACTTCTTACCTTGGACATGGCTTTAAGATTTTAAGGATTTATGACAGTTCTGTCCTCCTCTTTCAAATTCCTCTATGGGAGGACAGTATCCTGAGAAAGTAGGGCTGGAGAAGAAAAAAGAAACCATAAAGCGCTAGGCCTTCCCTGAAGCTCCCCAGCATCACAGGGCTAGAAACCCTTCTTACTTTCTTTTTCCTCTTCTCCTTCCACCACAGAGGTAGATTTGAAGTGTCACTGAATGAAGTTATTTCAACTAAATTTACAATCCTTTTTCCCATGTGCTTTATATCTAAAGACTACAACCTATATTTTGTTCATAACTTATCTCCTCATTTATATTTATGAACAATAACAGCAATTACAGAATGGTATTACCAAGCAAGGTTTTTCCACCCTTTCATGAATGAAGGTGTTCCACTGGTGAAATTATCCAAGGTCTTATGCTAATAAATAATTGAGCCAAACTAGAAACTAGGTCTAAAATTTTACTATTTCTATAAGGTGATGATGATGAAATGAAATATGTCTCCACACTTTCTACAGAGATGAGAGATAAAATTATCAAGTAATGCCTTAGAGAAAGCATCTTTACACAAAGTGCATGAGAAGAGCCATGTGATCTGGAAGACGCTGGCTAGACCAGAGTCAGGACAGCATGCTTCTGGTTCTGCCTCACAATAAAGTCCATCTGAAAACCAAGCCCTTGACTTTTTCTGAGCAATTTCCTCGGAGAGAGAGAGAGAGAGAGAGAGAGAGAGAGAGAGAGAGAGAGAGAGAGAGAGAGAGAGAGAGAGAGAGAGAGAGGTGGGGGGTGGGAGGCACAGGATATACACGAACACTCATCAGAACCTTTTAACCATTGAGTTCTTTTCCTGTGGACCTTACTGCCTAGAACAACAAAGCATTTAGGAACCAGCAACTTAGTGGTAAGACACCCTATCTCTGGGGATAAGACCACCTAAGTTCAGTCAGACCACTAAACACAAGCTCTGTTCACATAGTCACAACCTCAACACACAGTTTCACATGGTCCCACACCATTACACATGCTCAGTGTCTCAATCTCGAAGGGTAAAACAACCTCACACATAGAGTAGCGGCAAGGGCTTACTGTCAGTGTCACATGCATCCCCCGCAGCTTCACTCTCAGGGCTGCTCACACATGGTGGCCTGGTCTCACGCCGTGACACAGCCTCAAAGAGTCACACGTTGTCACAGGCTCCACACACAGGTCTCAAACTGCCACACTGGATGTCACATTCCGTAGCCTCAATCTCAGGCAGTGCTGTCTCACACTGACACGATCTCATCCCATTACACAGAGTCCCGTGTGCTATTTACACAGTTACACACTGCCACGGGCTGTCACAAACGGTAGCATGGTCTCCCACCGTCACGGGCCACACGGTCCTCCTCGCTGTCGCTTCCACAGTCACAATCTGTGGTTGCACACCGTGGCGAGGTCTCACACTGTCACACCCCGTCACATCCCCACACGGCCCCGTTTTCTGCGGGATCCCCAGGTGGTTTGCCTGTCCTCACGCACGCACCAGCCAGCCCTTGCCACCTCCTCCGCCGCAGGCCGGAGGTCTGGCTCCTCTAGCGCCGGCCGCGCTCACAAAGGCTCTGCGCGCTTGCGCATGAGGCGGGCAGCGCAGGGGCCGCTGGGAAGTGCAGTCTGGCACGGGGCGGCCGCGCCTGGGTGGGCGGCTCAGACTGCGCAGGTGCGGTGGGCTCTCCCCTGCGTTGGCAGGCCGGCTGCGCGTCGCGAAGGGTTGTGTGCGCGTGCGTGGTGCTGGCCACGCTAGGCAACAGCGCTGGCGGCACAGCTGTGTTTAAGGTCTCGCTACCGTGGTGTGCTTTCTGTTTCTTTTCTGCCTAACCCTTTGATTTGTTGTTTATTGAGGGCTTGCAGTGTATCAGGCACTTTTGTGAGCTCTGGGGACACAACACTGGACAAGCAGACAAAAGTCCTGACCTTCATAGACCTAACATTCTTTTTTTTTTTTTTTTTTTTTTTTTTTTTTGGTAACGGGGATCTAACTCGGGACCTTTCACTTGCGAGGCAGGCGGCGGAACCACTGAGCTAAATCCCCGGCCCCACAGGCCCAACATTCTTAACTCGAGAAGACTTAAATTGAAGAAAATGATACTGATATTTTGTTTATTTTACTGATACATGTTCTAGTTGTTTTGAGACAGGGTCTTGCTATGTAGCCTAAGCTGTCCTCAAACTTGCTGCGATCCACCCCTTTCAAGTGCTGAGATCACAGAAGTGCACCATTACTCCCAGTTTTACCCATACCTATTATAAAGGAAGAGAGATTAAGATCATGCGGTTATTTGCTGTCCTTTACATTATTCAACCTGTCTTTGATAATGTTTTATATCAACTCATATCCCTAGATTTAACTACCATTCATGTCTTAGGAAGTTGATTATTGCTTTGACTCACTGAAGTCACCAATGATAAACAATATATGAGCTAAAAACTTAATTTGGTATACCAAAAAAATGCAGTTACGAGCTGGGGATTTAGCTCAGTGGTTCCGGTTCCTGCTACGCGAGCACAAGGTCCCGAGTTCGATCCCTGGTACTCCCCCCCCTCCCCCATGCAGTTATATTCACAAAGATAACTAAAATGCGATGAAGTTGAACAAATATGGCTAAAAGTAGAAAATGGTCAAATAAGTAACTAGAAAATAATTTTTAAACAAACGTGTGACAAGCGTCAAAATACTTTTAGGTTATTTTATTTTAAAGGTGGAG
This sequence comes from Heterocephalus glaber, assembly GCF_053883595.1. Lineage (NCBI taxonomy): Eukaryota > Metazoa > Chordata > Mammalia > Rodentia > Bathyergidae > Heterocephalus > Heterocephalus glaber. The sequence goes on from NW_028258451.1 coordinate 2,243,784, forward strand.
CAAAGCTGTATTAAGACCAGTCCCAGAGAACTGTTCCTGAGTGTAAAGAAGGTATACAATCCACAAAAATTGTAGTTGGTTATGTTTGAAATGATGATCATTTACTTGATTTTTCAAATCATACTCCTAAACTGTGAGTTACTTTTAGGGTTTTTAAATCTTTCCCCATTTCAAAAATATATAGAGATTGGGCTTTACACTGAAGAAGCTAGACTGTAACATTTTAATTAATTAATTTGTTCATTTTTTTTGGAGACAGGATCTCACCAAGTACCGGTATCTCTGAACTCACTATGTAGCTCAGGCTGGCCTCAAATTTGTGGTGATCCTCCTGCCTCAGCCTTCCTAGTGCTAGGATTACAGGTATGCAGCACCACACTGGGTTTAGATTGTAACATTTTTTTCAACCATTATCTCAAGCCTCTTGCACTGACAGAATCCTGTATAAATCTTAGTAAGCCACTAAATGAATTAAATTTTCTTTAATTGCATTAAAAACCATATTCATCCTCTTACATGGATAATCAGCAGATGTCTGCCTATCATCTCAAAGTTTATTGAAATAGTCTATGCAAAATCCCAAGTTGTAGAGATAACACAAGAAATCCACAGAGAAAGCCCCATTAAAATTTTTTTTGGCTTGCACCTGCACAAGGAAAATGCAATATGTTTACTTTGTCATAGGTTAGTATTGGAGCAAATTTAAGTCTGTGATCCATTTTGAATTACCCTCACTCCACCCTTGGCATGGACATCCAGTTGTTCCAGCACTGTTTATTGAAAAGACTACACTTCCTCCACTAAATAGTTTTTATACCTGTTGAAAATCAGAGGAAGGTGGGCATGCTGGCATTCTCCTGTTATCCCTAGCTCTCTGGGAGGTTGAGGCAGAAAGACTACAAGTTTAAGCTCAGTCCGGGAAATTTGGCGATTTAGTGAGACCTTAAAATAATAAATAACAAAGGGCTGGGAATGTAGCTCAGTAGTGCAAGCCTGGGTTCGATCTCCAGTACTGCAAAAAAAAGTCAGTGGAGATATCTGATAAGGACTCGTATTTAGAACATGGAAAGAACACCGAGCAACTCACCAAAAAAATATAAATAGGCCAGGCATGGTGGTGAAATAGGAGGTAGGGCATGGCAAAGCTGGCTGGGCAAATAAGCGGGATCTGTTCATTGTAAGACCCCAGGACACTGCAAAAGAATTCTCAGGACTGTATATGTGGAACTTCCTGTGGGATCCCACAAGATGTGGGGGACACAAAAGGACACAGATGACACAAGGACCCCACTATCATGACTCTTCATGGTAGCTTACTTGTCTTCTAGACCAGGATGCATTTTTAATTTTTCTTCTTTCCTCTTTTGTGTGACTCAATTTCACCCTGCAGAGCCAGTTTTTTCCTTACCTCATCACTCCCCACTTTTCAAATAAACTTTTGGTGTCGTTTTTGGCTTGTCTCATCCAATTCTTTGTTTAAGGCAAGAAGGGCCTGGAAAATATTTAACTGGTGAGGCATTTCTAAAGGAATTACCTATAACAGTGGTACACACCTGTAATCCCAATACTCAGGAGGCGGAGACACAAAGACTTCCACGAGTTTGAGGCCAGCCTCGGCTACATAGTGAGTCCATGATCAGCCTGAACTATAAAGCAAGATCCTGTCTCAAAAAGCCATAGGAACTGGGCGAGGTGGTGCATGCCTGTAATCCCAGCACTCAGGAGGCTGAGGCAGGAGGATTGCTGTGAGTTCGAGGCCAGCCTGGGCTACACAGTGACTTCAGGGCCAGACTAGACTACATAGTGAGTCCCTGTTGCAAAACAAACAAACAAACAAACAAACAAAACAAAACAAAAAAGCCATAGGAAAAAATAATAAAAATACAAAGAGTACATTTTTAAAATGGACAATGGACTTGAATAGATGTGTCTCCAAAGAAGATATATAAATGGTTTATAAGTACATGAAAGGCACTCCACATCGTCAGTCAGTGGGGAAAGGCAATTGAACCATCATGGCACACCACTTCATGCCCATTAGGATGGAGCGAATATAAACGATAAAGAGTGTTGGCAAGGATGAAAACAAAATGGAACCCTCACACACTTCTGGTATGAATGTCAAATGAGGCAGCTGCTTTGGGAAACATTCTAGAAGTCTTTCAACAAATTAAACACGTGGTCTGTTAGTTTGCTGAGGTAGCTGTGACACAATTCTACAGACTGAGTGTCAGAGCAACATTGAATTTATTTTCCCACATTCTGAAGGCTGGAAATCCAAGGACTGGTGTCAGCAGCTCTGGTTTCTCCTGAGACCTCCCTCCTACACTTCTTTCTGCTCTTCACATAGCTCATCCCTCTATGTCCGCACATCCAGGATGTCCTTGCCTCTTATAAATATCCCAGTCTTAATAAATTAGTGACACCCGAACAGCCTCACTTTAACTAAACCACCACATTAAGGACTCTTTCCAAATACATTACATTCTGAAGTATTGGGGTTGGGACTTCAGTACATGAATTGGAGTGAGGGGCATTCAGTCCATAACACGGGTTATCATATGACCCAGGAATTCCAATTCTAGGTTTATGTCTAAGAAAAACAGAACACATATAAATGCAAACACTAGTACACAAATGTTCACTGCAGAACTATTCGTAACAGAGTGGAAACAAATCAAATGTTCATATTATTCATTAAAATGCAACAAAATAGTTATACACGCGACAACGTGGATGAAACTTGACAATATTATACTAAGCATAGAAGCCAGTCACAAAAGACCACATATTGCATGCCTTTTTATATGAAATACCCAATATACTCATAGAAACAGAAAATAGATTAGTGGTTGCTTAGGGATGGTATGAGGGGATGGAGAATGGCCATTGATAGATACAAGGTTTCTTTTTGTTGTGATGTAAATGTTCTACAGTTAAGATTTTGGTGATGGTTATACAATTTGTGAAAATACTCATGAACTGTAGTTTTTTTTTTTTTGGTACCAAGGATCAAACTCCGGACCTTATGCTTGCGAGGCAGGCGGTGGCACCACTGAGCTAAATCCCCCCAGCCCCATGAACTGTACATTTCAAATGTGTAAATTGTGTGAATTATATCTTAATAAAGTTGTTAAAAACCACTTGAGATTATGAATTTAATTTGGGATTCTCTGTTCTGTTACATGGATCTGTCTGTACCTCTTTACCAATACCACATTACCCTGACTATAATAGCCATACAGTAAGTACTGACATTGGATGGAATGATTCCTCTCATTTTATTTTTGTCAAGACTCTCCTAGCTAATTTTTGAGCCTGTACTTTTTTTCTTTTTGGTACCTGGGATCGAACTCGGGTTCTTGCACTTGCGCAGCTGACAGCAAAACCACTGAGCTAAATCCCAACCCGAGCCTGTACTTTCCAATTAAACCATGATAAGTTTTCTAACCTTAGCTAAATCTGGGAAGAACTGAAATGTTTGTGATGTTGGGTGTTCCAATTCATTAACATGGTATAATCTCTCCATTTATTTGGGTCTTTAATTTCTTTCATCAGTGTTTTGCAATTTGCAGTGTCAGTACCTATACATACTTTGTTACATTAATATCCAGTATTTTATTTCCTTGGCTGCAAATGTAAGTTAAATTTCAGGCTTGACAACATTTTTAGTACAGGGAATTGTTGGTCAATTCTTGTTCACTTTTTTTGGGGGGGGGACCAGGTATTAAACTCAGGACCTTGTGCTTGCAAGGCAGGCGGCAGCACCACTGAGCTAAATCCCCAGCTAATTCTTGTTGAATTTATAGTCTGATGTCTTTCTGAACTCAAGTGATTCCTTCTAGGATCATTTGGTTTGTTTTTGTAGATTTCTTGGGTTTGCCTATGTGGACAATCATCTGCAAATAGAAAGTTTTATTTCTGACTTGTACTCCTTTTTAATTTTCCAGTATGTTGAATAAAGCGGTGAGATAAAGTGTTTTATCAACATTACAGGTACAGCATTCCATTCTTCACCATTAACTGTGATGTTAGCTCTAAGTTTTCTGTAGGCAAAGGGAAGCTGAAAGGTTAGGAGGCCATAAAAGACACAGCCTCAGCAACCTTTATTTTCTTAAAGCTAATGTGAGAGAGGTAGGTATTTGTGAAGGAATGATAACCTGTACAATGGTTTTGCAGTCAGGGAGATCTTGCCCTGAGATGCTGTCTACCAAGTTCTTTACTCTGCCTTTTTGTCTTTCTCTGGCTCCACTTAATGAGAACCAAGGGAACCCGGACCACATTTGGAGACACTGGGTGTTCTGTGGTGTGTGTGTGTGTGTGTGTGTGTGTGTGTGTGTGTGTGTGTGTGTGTGTGCGCGAGCTGAGGATTTTACCCAGGGCCTTGTACATGCTAGGGAAGCACTCTATCACTGAGCTACACCCCCTGCTCTAGATGTGGTCGTTTGTGGCCTCTTTCTTTTGGCACTGGACACACTTTTCTCTTGCTAATTTCATGGTCAATTGGGTGCTCTGCTAAGTATGTGTGTGTAGTAGGTGCTGGAAGCAGGGAGTGACAGTAATGCATCCTGGGTTTGAGAATCTTTTTGCAGATGTGTTAGGTGTTTCTCTGAAAATAGTTTTCAAAAATTGAAATCTGTAAATACACTATTTTGAAGGTACTATGGTCTGAATGTCCTACTATCTATGTGTTAAAATTTAAACACTTTCCTGCTGCCTTCAAATTTCAAGGACGGCATATGCAAGGAAGGTGGAGTTGTACCCAAATAAGCACCTTAGAAACAAGAAAGTTATGAAATGCTAGAAAAATTCAGCAGGGGAAATATTAAACTACAGCTCAGTGCCAAATACAGGATTCAAAGTATAGCCAGTTAGGTCTTTTAAATGGAAAAGAGAACTAGTTCCTCATTTACTGAAAATCCTCCAGTGATTTTTATGGATGTGGACTTTAGTTCTCATATCCTTGGTATCCAGGGCCCTTTGAGGAGCCTTAGATGTCAAGAATACTTCTTGGAGACATGAAGGTAGCTGGGTAGATTGCCTAAATTAAGCCATGCCTGAAACCTATCTATACCTATACTTCTAGCTAGAAGGGACAATAAATGCTCTGAGTGTTTAAGCCAGTTAAGACCTTTACTCTTATCCCCACCTGTATTCATCTTAATTTATGTCATAACATTGTAGTTAAAAAAGCAACCCTAGACTGCACCTGAGAGGAAGTAAATGGAGAAAAGGAACTGAAAGTTCCTGATCTTTTTCTTTGGGTCACCTTTATTATCTATGTGCTCTCCTTATAGTGTATTCTGCCTAGCACAACAACTTTAGCAGTCTTTTCTCAAGAGCTGTAGTAGTCTCCTGGATTTCTGAGCCATAATTAAAATATTCTTCCACATATACAGCTTATAATGAAATTTACCTCTGTACACCTTCTTGGGTACAGAAGTGCTTGTATAGATTAATTCAGACCTCAGATCAATTTGGAGTTGTTTGTTTTGTTTTGTTTTTGGTCCCACGGATAGAACTCAGGACCTTGCACTTTCCAGGCAGGAAGCAGCACCACTGAGCTAAATCCCCTGCCCAATTTGGAGTTTATTCTTTTCCATGATGTAAGGTATGGATGCATACATAAACAGGCCATCTGATGGATTTCTTCGAATAAGCATCTTTTTTACTTGAAGCAAAACATTTATTGGTAAATTTTAGATACACATGATAACATTCACAAAGGGAATTTGTAACCTGTATGTGATATATCTTTCTTTTTGTCCCATTCCCCTGCTCCCTTTGACCTCTCTTCCCCTCATTTACAAAAGCTTTGTTTCCGTCTTTTCCTTCTATTTTCTTGGTCCTTCTTTCCTTTCCCCTTCCCCTCTCCTTTGCTCCCCTTCTCATTTGAACATTTTCTTCCCATTTCCCAATATCTATTACACACTTTGGTCCTTATTTAGAATAAGGATCTTTGCAGAAAGAAAATATTAGCTTCATTAACATCATTATCTTTATTAGAAGCAGCAGCTGTAAATTATTTTCCATATGTTAGCTCATTTAGTCACCCCCAAAACTCAACAAGCCCTATTATCATTTTCACTTTCAAATGTGGAAACTCAGGCACATTTCTGAGAATGGGCCTCAGTTATTTTGGCTCCAAAGTTCACACAGTAACTGCTACATCACCGAAGTCACATGGTCTGAGGAAAAGAGGATCAAATCAGGGGGCATTACCTTGGATTCTGGGCCTGAGTCAAATATAGGGAAGGAATTGTCATTCAGAAACCAGGCCTAACAGTGCCTGACCAGCATCCAGGACGTCATGCCCTTAACCACACTAGACCATGCTGCCTTCACTTTCCCACACCAAAGAGAATGCACAACTTACTTAGCGGCGGTCTGGACCTTTTCCTAGAGATACCACCCCATAACAGGAAACTCCTCGACATGTCTTACAATTCACATTCTCCTTCATAATCCACCTGTCTTACCAGGTGTATTTAAAATTAGTGACCAGATAAAATCTAAGGGTTCCTCCTTCCCATCTTGCTGGTGAAATATTACACAGAAACGGAGATTTAATGGATGAGAAAACTTTTCATACACACTTTCACACAGTCACATACAATTGTGTATCCACCATTTGACGGCCCCTGTCACACACTCAACGAGCCACGCAGAGTTAGAACCAAACACCACACACCTTCACAATAACCACTGCATACACAGCGACAGTCACTCGCTCACAACCAGGGAATCAAGCATCAGCATAAAAAGGACTCCAACTCTGGCCCTTCGCCTGGGTATACGCGCACGCGCGCACGGTGGGCGGCGCCCTGCGAAACATCGCGAGATAGGGTATTAGGGTTTGGCCGTCGCCTTGGGGACTGGAGATCACACTGCCCAGAAAACACCGCGACGCCGGCCAATCACGGCGCTGCACCAGCGACGCCTGCGCCATCTTCCGGCTCTGGACGAGGAGTCCGTCAGTGCCGAGTGGAAGAGCCCACTGGCTCGCACAGCGCGGCTTCGGTAGCAGCTGGATCTAGGAGCAGCAGGTGAGGTGCTCGGTTTTCCGAGCGCTCCGGGGTCCGTGCGAGAGCGGACACCGCGGCCTGGCAAGTTCCGAGCCCAAGAGGCATCGGGACGGTCGGCCCCGCGTCGATGCGCGGCTCTTGCGGCTGTGGACCACACTTCCCGTTGACCCCTGCGCGCGCCGCCCTCTCCCCAGCCCCAGCGGGAGGGAGGAGTAGAGGGGTCCCGTCCCCTGGGATCTCGCCTAATTTGCATTTATTTGCGTGTGTGTGTGTGTGTGTGTGTGTGTGTGTGTGTGTGTGTATGTGTATGTATGTGTTAATCTGGAACGAAGATTTGTTTTATGAGTTCCTCCAAGAGTTGCAAGACCCCAGAAGATTGAAAATCACTAGTTTAGAGGCAGAGATTATCTCTGGGGGTATTTTAGATGATCTTTTTCAAATTGTGCCTCCGACAGTGGAGAAACGAATGGTTAAATCACAGGTTGTCCATGTAATAAGATACAGTACTGCTTATAAAAGTGGTTATCATAAGGAAAAACTTCCTATTGTGTGATATTTACCAATATTCATAATCACGTACATGTTAGAGTGAAATATTGTAACACGCCAGGCACTGTCCTGTGCTCTTTTACAAAATAATACTCATTTAGTGATGAACTCAAGGAGTGGTTAAATGACAACTTGCAAAATACTTGTGTGTTTTCTGTTCAGTTGTGTGTGTGTGTGTGTGTGTGTGTGTGTGTGTGTGTTTTGAGCCTGTGTTTCAGTAAACAGGTGAGTTTGGCTTCTGTTTGATGAATGTTCTCATATTATGCAAAGGATCTAGTTGTGAATATCTTTCCCTGACAGTTACTGTTGCCCAGCACCAATTTTGATTGTTGTGAGGTGTTTCATTTTATGGCTGTGCCAAAAATGATTCACCTACTGTGGATTTAGTGTAATAATTTTGTATTCTGTCTTAAGCAGATGTGTCGCACAGATGCTTTGCGCACTGCTGTGTCTTTATAGAAGGGCACATTTATGTGCTGACAGTGGAGTCCTGGCCCTGCTCCATTTACCTTTTCAAATTGTCCCCTGCAGCTACACCCTGTTTGTTGACTAATGGTAGACCCTAAAAATGGTGTCCACAAGCCTCAGGTTGGGCTGTGGAGCTCTTTAAATTTGAAAGTTGGGAAAAGAGCTGAGTAGACTTCTGAAGATAATTACATTTGATGTGTAAGAGAATTAAATGGCTTGGTCTTAGGCAGGCTTTAACTAGGCGTGGAGCTATGCAAATTATGGAGGCCCTCAGCCACTGGAACTGGTGTGAGCATCTCAGTCTGAGATTTGTATATGCAGCAAGGCACTTTAGGGAAATGAAACAGAAAGGATCGCTGTTTCCTTGGCAGTAGCTAATGCTGGTTTCCTGTAGTTGGGTGACAGCTACAATTTGAGGGCAGGGAGGTGGGGTCTTGTAACCTTGGCATTCTGGGAGCTGTGAGGCAAGCCTACCCTCTCATATTTGCTCTTTCCTCCTCCAGCTCTGCCATCTTATGATTCAGTCCATCCCCACAAGAGGAGCCTGGACAAGGACCCAGCAGCCCTTGAGATTCTAAAAGTCATGTCCCTCGTGAGTTTTAAAATCATGTAAATATTTGTTTTCCTTATCCTGAAACTTCCCACCTGGGTTCCATCCATTAATTTGGCTCTCAGAGGTCCCCATTTTAGGGAATAAAAGGAGCACACGGACAGTTCCCCACCAGTTGGCCCCTCTGACAAATTTATTCTGAGTAGCATTCCACATCTCCTGATACTCAGTCTTGGGTTAGGAGGCCAGATGGAGTAGAAATCTATTTCCCTGTCTGAGATGAGAGCATTCCTGTGGGAAGTGAGGTTTGAAGATTTGGGAATGACCCTCAAGAGACATCACATAGAAAAGCAGGGAGTGAAGTTGGTTGGGCTCATTTCCGTGAGTGGTGCCATGTCTTGCATTGAAAGAGATTGACATTTGGGTGTAATGGAGTCTTAGCTGGGAATATGAGAAACTGGGTGCTAGAATTAAACTCTTTTGTTTGAAGTTGCAGAACACTTGATTCTGAATCATTCATTAGCTTCTTCAGCTTAAGATCAAGAGAAGTGTGGAGCTAAGCATGATAGGTAATAGGTTAGATTATCAGCCAGATCATTGTAGTATCAGACCTTGCAAGAGTAGAGAAATCTGATCCAGCCTCTGAATCCAAAATAAGAGAATGTTTGAGTCATTTTTTTCGCTTGATAGAAAACTGTACAGTCAACAGAAGTGATTGCTCTTGATTTTACTCATAAAGAAAATGTTTGCAGCCACCTGGGTGGTACAGCCTGTAATCCCAGCCCTCCGGGAGGCTGAGGCAATAGGGCCACAAGTTCAGGTCCAGTCTGGGGAATTAGCAGCTTAGTGAGACCCTCTAAATAAAGGGATGGATAGCTACATGAAGAAAGAAATAAAGCTAAAGAAATAAAGAAAAGCAAGCAAGCAAGCCTGGGGAGATAGCTCAGTGCAGAGACCCTGGGCTCAATCCTTGTAACCACACGTGCACGCGCGTGCGCGCGCACACACACACACACACACACACTATATATATATATGATCTGATATAATGATGTGCTTAGGTTTTCAGGAAATTCTTGACTTACATGAAAATCTTGTTTCTAAGATCTTTTATAAAATTTCTTGAAACAAAACATTTGGGAAAAGTCCATCAAGTATCTCTTTTGTTATTCCATGAAGATAGAAATAATAGTCGTATCTTAATTGGTAAGTTCTTATATGCTGAGCACAGTGGGCAGCGTATTTCATTACATTATTCCCTTCAGTAAAAAGAAGTCCATGTTCTCGAATCTCCACTTCAGACCTGTGTATAGGAGCTCCGATCTGCAGGGAAGAGGGTGTTTGAGAATATCAAAGTTGTTTTCCTCATGCCTGTTTCCTCTGTCACATGTTATATCCAGCCCCAGCCTTTTGTTCACCAGAACAGACCCTTCAAAGCCCTTCTCCAGCTCCTTTCATCCCACTGGGAAACATTGGCTTGATTGGTATTTGTCTTTCATGTCCTTTCTTCCAGGGGCCAGCATTGTTCAGGGATGTGGTCGTAGTCTTCTCCCAAGAGGAGTGGGAGTGGCTGGAGCCTGCGCAAAGGGAGCTGTACAGGGAAGTGATGCTGGAGACGTACAGCAACCTGGTTTCGCTGGGTAAGGTGGTTGGTCTGTTAGTTTGGAGCGGGTCCGGGGAACTGCTCTGTTCCTGGTGCTTTTCAGTGTGGTGACCTGTTGGTCATGTGGGAGTGGCTGAAGAGCAGCCCACTGGCTGAGGCTGTGTGCTCCCTTCCCCCAGCCTTCCTGTGGCTGCCCTGGAGTGAATTCTGGGCCCCCCACAGTATAACCGGTGGTGTTTCTTCTCATGTCCAGGTCTTGCCACATCCAAACCTGATGTGATCTCCTTTCTGGAGGAAGGCAGAGAGCCCTGGGTGGAGGAGAAGGTGACAGTGGGAGGCCTGTGTCCAGGTGAGTGAGGCATCAGTGGCAACACAGCAGCCCCTGAAATCAGGTCAGCAAGGAACGGACCCTCGCAGTAGAAAATCTTCCAGGCTGCCAGACCCAGGACCCATTTTTGTCATCCTCCTCCTCAGCTGATCAGTAAAATTTAACAAAGGTTGTTGCCTCTTCCTTTCTGAAACATTAAAAAAAAGTTCAACCAGTATTTAGGGAGATAGTGAATATAAATGTGGTTCCTAAGAAACATATTTTCTCCTTGGAAAGTTAGCTGTGTCCTTTAACCACTTTTGTAAGGGAATTTGTATTGGTTGGTTGAATTTTGGAGAGGCACCAGCAGGTGTTCATTGAGCTTTTGTGATGCTCCACAGAGTGTGCCGCAGTGAGGGAGGCGGAAATTACCCCTGCCTTCCTGGAACTCGCACACGCACACACATGCATGCGCACGCATGCACACACACGCACACACACTTTGGGGAGGTGACTGGATTATGCATGTTTGAAACTCATCAGTGGATTAGTCCACTGATTTGTATATAGCTAAATGTGATGTTGGGAGGTGAAGCCTGGTTGGAGGAGGCACATCACTGGGGGTGTGGCCTGGAAGGGTCTATTTCCCTCCCTCCTCTCTTGATGTCTCTCTGATTCCGGCCACCATGCCATGAACTGTTTCTCCTCTGCCATGCCTTCTGTAGCCTACCCAGAAACCCCCAGAAGTGTACTTTACTATTGTCTGGCTCTAAAGCCAGTCAAATTGAAAATCCAGCTTAACTGTCACAGTAGTTTATAAAGTAAAGAGATTTATTTTGCTCACAATTCTAGCCCGGACAGCATGGTGCTGGTCTCTGGTGAGGTCCCTCAAGCTGCATGTCACATTAGGTGGAGAAATGGGAGGGGAACTGGCTGCATAAAGTAGGGGCCAAACGTATGGGATGACCTCCCTTTCAACAACCCTTTTTTGTGAGAACTAATCTAGTTATAGGAGACCTAAGCCAGTCCTAAGAGATGGGATTAATCCTTTCTGAGGGTAGCTTTCCTGTGCTTTAATCACCTCCCACTAGGTCCTCACCTGCTTTTTTGTCCAGCACTGGGAATCAAGCCAAGGCCTTATTCATGGTAGGCAGGTGCGCTGCCACTGAGCTACACCCCGCTTCTAAATATCCCAGCACCTCAGTACCATTCCATTCCATTCCAAGTGCTTCTAGCATATGATTGTGAGACAAATAATACCACTAGGTATGAAAGATAGGTAAAGATCCAGATTTATAATAAATCACCAAAAAGAGAGCTGTGTTCTGTCTTCATGCTCCACAAAATTAGAGAAGGTACGTGTATGAGCTTATATCACTGGAAGGACTAAGAATCAATATTTTATTGTTGTCCCCAACTGTTTTTGTTTTTGAGACAGGGTCTCGCTGTGTAGTTCAGGCTGGCCTTGGCCTCACTATGGAGCCTAGGCTGGCCTTGAACTTGGAGAAATCCCCCTGCCTCAGCCTCCTGAGTGCTAGGATTACAGGCATGTGCCACCATGCCCAGCCCCAACTCTTATTTGTCCTCAATTATTACCATTTAAGTTTGATATTCTAACAGTTTAAACATTTAAATTATGCTAAACAGCAAACACTTGTTTGAAATGAAAACCAAGAAATTTGGTTTTTTTGTTTTGTTTTATTTTTGGTTTGTTTGTTTTTTTGGTACTGGGGATCAAACTGAGGACCTTGTACTTGTGAGGCAGGCAGTGGGACTGCTGAGCTAAATCCCTGACCCAGAAACCAGAAAATTAAGACTAGATATTCAAATAATTAACTTCACTGCCAGATCTTATCAGGAAATGTGAAAATACAGAAGACCTTGCTGTTATTACTATGTTACAACTTTACAAAGAGTTAAAAGCCAGAAGCTAGAAACTGTGACGATAGTCATCTCTTTGGATAGTTTTTATACAGTACTCATATAACTAGAGATGGCTTTATTTGGAAGAGTAGAAAAGTGCTCATGGAACAAACACTATACTCGGTCATAAATCAGCACACGTCACCCATGTGAGTGTGGTAGAGAAAGGCATTCTGGAGAAAGGAGTACCTTTAAAGCCATTTCCATGTAGCAGCCAGGGATTTTTTTCCATATTACCAACCAAATAAATAAGTCGAGTATTCCTACAGTGAAATGTCCACTTAGGCATAGTTAGCTGTTTCTTCTGTCCACCGAGCTAGCTTTAATATTCCATGATGTGCTGCACTCTTGGTTTGCTGGTTTGGTTGGATGGTAGCCAGATGTTCTGACCATGGAGAAGATCTACACATAGGTGGCCATCACAATGGCTCCTTGAATCTGCCTCGCCAGATGAATCATTAGACTGCAGTAGAGACCGAGAGCCTTCCTCTTGACCAAGCAAGCTCAGTGTCTGAAAAAATGTCTGTACATTGTTTCATTCTTACAGTGTCATGGGGATTCACTATCGTGGCAAAGTTTTTGAGATGACAGCGGCCAGCATCATTCTTACAAAATCTGATGCTTCTTCTTTATCTTGCGTTATAGAAGCAATCTTATGTTCTAGTAGTTTTTGCTTAATACTTTCACAAATAACAGAATGAGTACAAGGTTTGCCACCATCTGAAGCAAACATGCCCCTGTAAATGTCTCTAAGGCCCTCTGCCTGATATGCTAGGAACACATTCAGAAGCACTCATCTTTTTCCTGTGATTCCTTGCATCAAGCTGGAAATGAGTCTTTTGAAGCCACATGTATGTGGGTGCTGCCACTGCAGTATAACCCACCACTGCACTTGCAGTCATGTGCTGTATTGAACCTGGATTGTATACACTGGTCGACTTCTGCTTGCAATTTGAATAAGCAGCAAAGTGTGTTGTGTGGAAGGGGCTCACTGCCAGCAAATCAAGTCTGATCCTCTACACAAGGAGCAAGGACCTTTTCCAAGCTCACCTTTAAGTGCTGGGAAGTTCAGGGAGAAGCCACTCACTCAGTAGACCTTGCTGTCAGCTAAACTTCAGATATGAACCCACCACAGAGTAAGACAGCAGATGAGTTATGATGTTTCCAGTGTGCATGTACGGATAGCTGCCAGGGTTCCAGCACATCTGGCAGACAGACGAGCCGGTGTGTCCTCTGGGTCATTCTTTCTCCACATGTCTGTGGTGAGGCTGGACACAGATACAGCCATACCCCCTTCCTGTCACTTTTTTTTCTTTTTTTTGGTGGTAAATACACATAACAAAATTACCATTTTAACCATTTTAAGTGTACAGTTCAGTAGTTCTAAGTGCATTCACATTGTTTACAACCATTACCATGCGCATCTCTGGAATGTTTTCATTTGTGATATCTCTGATTTAGTGTACCCTAGGGAAGTACAGTGTATATTCGATAAAATGTGTGTTTTAAGTGCAGTGTATCAAATGACAGATTCATATACCTATGTAACCCTCACCACCATCAAGACAGGACATCTCCTGTCACCCTGAAGAGCTCCCTGTGCCCCTTTGTGCTCCTCCTGCACAAACCCTCTCACCCCAGTGATTTGCAGAAAGCACTCAACAGATTTGTCTTTTTTGTAGTCTCAGAGAAACCATTCAGTTAAAAAAAGACAAAAACAAAACAAAGTGAAACAACATGGTTCAGAGGTGATTGGGAGCTACACTTAACATTTTAGAACTACTCTTATAACTTCCTTCTTTGATTACCCTCCTCATCTCATTATAGTATTACCTCTTTCTCTTTTTTTATTGCCCCACTTTCTAATTGTTTAGCCAATACTCTATTTGTTCTTTTGCAGTATTGGAGTCTGAATATTATACCAAAGCCCTGTCTCCAAAGCGGGATGCTTATGATGTTGAATCCCCGCAGTGGGAAATAATGGAAAGCCTTACGAGCTATGGCCTTGAGTGTGCAAGTTTCCAAGATGACTGGGAATGCAAAAGCCAATTTGATGAACAACCAGGAAATCCAGGCAGACATTTCAGTGAAATGTTAGACAGTCATGAGGGTATGCCTACTTTCAACCAGCAAGCATCCCTCACTTTTTATCAAAAATTCCATACTGGAGGAAATCCCTGTGGATATAATAAATGTAGAAAAGACTTCTGGCAAGAGGAATTCCTTATTAATCATCAAGGCATTCATACTAACGAGAAACCCTATAAATGTAAGGAATGTGGGAAGGCCTTCAAATATGGCTCACGACTAGTTCAACATGAGAACATTCATTCTGGCAAGAAACCCTATGAATGTAAGGAATGTGGAAAGGCCTTCAATTCTGGTTCAAATTTCATACAACACCAGAGAGTTCATACTGGGGAGAAACCATATGAATGCAAAGATTGTGCAAAGGCCTTTAGTCGAAGCTCACAGTTGATTGAACATCAGCGTATTCATACTGGTGAGAAACCCTATCAGTGTAAAGAATGTAGCAAGGCCTTCAATCGCATCTCACATCTTAAAGTTCATTACAGAATTCATACTGGTGAAAAACCTTACTTGTGTAAGGAATGTGGGAAGACCTTCAGTCATCGTTCTCAGTTAATCCAACATCAGACTGTTCATACTGGCAAAAAACTTTATGAATGTAAAGAATGTGGGAAGGCCTTCAATCAGGGATCCACTCTTATTCGCCATCAGAGAATTCATACTGGTGAGAAACCCTATGAATGTAAGGTGTGTAGAAAGACCTTTAGAGTGAGCTCACAGCTTAAGCAACATCAGAGAATTCACACTGGAGAGAAACCGTACCAGTGTAAGGTTTGTGGAAGGTCCTTCAAACGGGTCTCACACCTCAGTGTCCATTACAGAATTCACACTGGTGAGAAGCCATATGAATGTAAGGAGTGTGGAAAGACCTTCAGTCACTGCTCCCAACTGATTCAACATCAGGAAATTCACACTGAGGAAAAGCCCTGTGAATACAAGGAATGTGGGAGGATCTTAAGTCATGATTCAGCTACTCTTCAACATCAGAGACTGCACAGTAGAGAAACACATGTGAATGTAATAAATGTAGAAAAGCCTTCCATCAGTACTTACCCACTATTCATCATTAGAGAGTTTATGTTGGCGAGCAACCGAAAAGCCCATTAGCCTAGGCCAGAGGTGGTGAACATATAGCATGTGTACCACAGAGGGCTGTTTGTTATTGAAAGCTCTAAAAGTTCGTCCTCATTGTTTCAGAGCTTTCAGTGATACAGACACTGTGCACTGTGGCACACATGCCATAGGTTCCCACCGCTGGCCTAAGCTAAACACAGCTAACTCCTGCATCTTAGACGTGAGAACTACAGTGTAAAAGAGAATGCCTTCATTCTGAGTTTATCCTAAGTCAGAACATTTCATATAAAATTTTTATAAATCTAAATTCTTTAGACTACAGTTGTCAAAAAAGCAGGGAAAGGTTGGAAAGTTGTCACTAACATTCCAGAATTACATTTTCTAACCAAATTTTGTTTTCACAACAATCTAAAGTTTTAGTTTTCTCAGAAAAAAAAAAACCTAACCAAATACTCTTGGATTAACAAGGAAATAAATTATGCAAATACCAAGAATGTAGTAAAGAGAATGAACTGAGAGTTTTACATGCTTAGCGGTGAGATAGCCTTTAATTTTTGTCCCCTTTAAATGTATGTATGTATGTGAAAACCCGAGACTGCTCAGACAACACAAAATGTACTGTTCACGACAACCACACACCCATGCAGCAAAGAAGATATTAATAGAAAATGAAAACAGAAAAGGATGACATAAAGGGTGATCAATCATTTTACAGTAATCCCAGTTCTTGTTATTTCTGTTAATCTAAATTCGGGAGAATGTTTCTTGATTTCCACACTGTTACATTGTTTTGTGTTCTTGCTTATGACTCAGTTGCCTGTACAGCATCCATTCTCTGTTCTTACTGGCAGCAGCTGTGTCTTGCCCTAGAGTTTGCAGGTATGAGACTCTGATTTTCCAACCTTGTGTGCTGCTCAGAGTGCCCAGTTTCTTCCATTGTTGGCCAGTGGAATCTGCTGGGTCTTCTAGGAAGAATTTTCCTCATTCAGGGGATAGAGACTGAAGATTCCCTCTTCTCTCACTTCCTGCTTTTAAACCTTTCCCTATGGTAATGTGATGCCAGCAGCCACCTTGGAACCAAGATGGGGAGACGACCTCAGAGAAGCTGACTCAGCTTCCCACCCAGTTCTGGAACTGCCTCTTTGATGATTTGTTTAAGAAACATAAGCTGAAGTTAACTTTTGTTGGATATTTTGTAAATTATTAGTAGAAAGCATCCTAAATGATGTAAGATCAAAATTTATTATCAGTAAAATGGCCTGAAAATACCTACAGTTTTTGAATTTGACATTCTTTGACATTATTTGTGGCTAACTAATTAAAAAGTTATACAGTAAAACCTTTAATCAAACCAGGAATTAGCAGAAACCCTTCAATATTCAAGCGTTTCTCTTCAATTTTTAGAACAAGACCAGCATACTCAATTCTTTAGTACTAATTGATATAGTATAATGAAGTATTATAAGAGAAGTGATTAGCTCATTATTTGAAGATCTACACAAGAAAAACAGTCAACCATATAAACTGGAATATTAGATCCACAGCATGCTCAATATCACTTCTCTGTATCAGCAATAACAACCTGGAAAATAATATCTATAAATGTAACAGAAAAGTATAAAATTTCTAGGAATTAAAAGTACCCTAGGTTTTATGGGGGAAAATTGAAAACTATTAAAAGCCACAAAAGCATTGGAAAATAGCCTATATTCTATCAAGTCCTTCAAATTTAAATATTCAGTGCAGTTCCAATCAAAACTCCAGGTTGACTTTTCAAGGTAAAACTAATTCTAAGTTTAGTTTCAAGAGGTAAAATCTATGATTAGTTCAACTTTGAAAAAGAAGAACAAATAACCAAAATTAAAGAGCAAACAAATATGTAAGAAGCAGTATAGTATAAGAGACACATAGATCAATGGAATGTCATAGTCAAAGACATGCAAATATAAGAACATTCTATACTATATGATAAAGGTGGCTGTGAAGATTGTGATGAAAATGTGGCCCAGAGGTGCTGTTGGAGAAGCCCCCCAACGGCCCAGCCCCTCTGAATCCACTACCACGTGTGTGCCTGGGCAGTCAGCACAATGGAGTCCTCCCACCTGGCCCCTTCCCACACTGTGGCACTCCTCTGACACATCACTTTGTTTTGGCCACTTCCTGTTAGTCTGACCAGAACTTTATTATAAGTAAACTGTGGGGTGAGGCTTGCAGCCAGTCCTTCACAGGTGTTAGACGTTCTTGTCAGCGGAGTTCGAGGCACTTTCCTCTATATCCTTCAAAAATGTCTCTCTAATCTCTCAGTCTCTCTTCTCTCTTTTGTTTTTTGAGACAGTCTATGTAGTTCAGGCTGGCCTCAAATTGATGGTGATCCTCCTGCCTCAGCCTCCTGAATGCTGGGATTACAGGGGTGTACCACCATGGCCGGCCCTTATTAATCTCTTGCACATCTAAATCCACCCTGGCATCTACTTCCAGGAGGACCCAAACCAACATACTGAAAAAATCATGAATAGCCTGATTCTTGAGTTAACGTTATTGAAAGAAATTGCCTTTATATAAAGAAAACTATAATTGCACCCTTTCTAATACTGTGATTGCAAGTGAATCTCAGGTGGATTGAAAAATAAGGTGTAATTCTTTGATGATTATAAAAGCTATTTTATTACGTTTTTGAACAGGCTTCAACATTGATCTATCACTTAAACTAGTCTAGTTTATTTTTATACTTTTTTTTTCTTTTGGTACTGGAGATCAAACTCTGGACCTTGAGGTTTCAAGGCAGGTGGTGGAACCACTAAGCTAAATCCACGGCCCTATTTTTATACTTTTTATTATTACATTTATTGGTATAATTTAGATGTACATGATGATCACATTTGTCGTATGGAATTTGTAAGTGTACATGATATATCTTGATTCTTATTTCCATTCCCCTCCCCTCCCTTCTATCCCTCTTCCCCTCCTTATTTAAAGAGCTTTGTTTCCATTTTATCTTTTCTCATTTTTTCTTTTCCCTCCCTTCCTTAACCCCTTCCCCCTCCCTTGTGCCCTTTCCCATTTGAACATTTGGTCGCTATTTTGCAATATCCATTATACATTTTGGTCCTTATTTACACTCAGTTTCTCACACCAAAGAAACAATGCAATAATTACATGTGTATCCGATTTATTTCACTTAAGAGTATGGTCTTCTAGGTGTATCAATTTACATAGAAATGTCTCAAGTTTATCCTTTATGGCTGAGTAGTACTCCAGTGTATAAAAAACCACATCTTTATCCGTTTATCAGTTGATGGGCATTTGGGCTATTTCCAAGATTTAGCTATTACAAACTGTGCCGCTATAAACATGGGTGTGCATATATTGCTGTGGTATGATGTTTTTAATTCTTTCGGGAAGATATGAAGAATGGGGAATAGCTGAGTCAAATGGAACCTCTAGTCCTATTCCTGCCCCCCTCCCATACTGGGGATCAAACTCGGGACTTTGAGCATGCAAGGCAGGCACTGTGCCACTGAGCTAAATCCCTGGCCCTTTTAGTCCTACTTTTTTGAGAAATCTTCACTAATATCAACAGTGGTTGCATCAGTCTACACTCCCACCAACAATGGAGAAGGGTTCCTTTTTCCCACTGCCCCACCAGCATTTGTTAGTGGTTAATTTCTTGATAGCAGCTGTTCTTTCTGGAATGAGTGGGTTCTTTCTCAGCATTTTAATTTGCATCTCTAATGTTGATCATTTTTTCATATATCTCTTTGCTGTTTGTACTTCATCTGAGAAGTGTGTATTCATCTCAGATTCCCATTTTTGGATTGGGTCTTTAAATTTGCGGGGTTTGATTTTTTTCAGTTCTTTATATATTCTATTTGGTCTTTTATTCTATTTGTCTAAGGAATAGCTGGAAAAAAATTTTCCCACTCTAAGGGTTATTTCTTCACTCTGTTGGTGATTTCTTCTACTGTGCAAAAGCTTTTTAATAAGATGAGGTCCTAGTTGTTCTTTGTAATATTTCCCATGCAATTGGGGTTTTGTTCATAAAATCTTTGGCTACTCCTATGTCTTCAAGAGTTCTACCTATTCTCTCTTCCAGCAGATTTAGTGTTTCTGTTTTAATATTTAGATCATTGATCCATTCTGATTTTAGGTTAGTGCATGGTGAGAGACATAGGTCTAGTTTTAGTGTTTGGCTAAAGCCAGTTTTTCCAGCACCATTTATTAAAGAGGCTATCTTTCTTACAGTGAAGATGTTTAGCCCCTTTGTTGAAGATAAGGTGGCTGAGTGTGTTTGGAGTTGTTTCTTTATTTTCTCATCTGTTTCACTGATACTTGAGTCTTTTTTCCCCCCAGTACCATGCTGTTTTTATCACAGTAGCTCTGTACTATGGTTTCAAGTCAGGGACTGTGATGCTCCCTGCCTTGTTTTGCTGCCCAGATTTTTTTTCTATTTTAGGTCTCTTCTGGTTCCAAATGAATTTTAGGAATGTTTTCTCTAATTCTGTGAGGTATGCTATTGATGTTTTGATTGGGTTGCATTAAATCTGTATAACTATTTTGAGAGTATGGCCACTTGGTTTTTTTTGGTACCATGGATCAAACTTGGGACCTTGTGCTTGTGAGGCAGGCGGTAGAACTGCTGAGCTAAATCCCCAGCCCTGGCCATTTTCACTATGTTGGTACTTCCTACCCAAGAGCAAGGGATAGCTTTACATTTTCTGATATCCTCTTTGATCTCCTTTTTCAGAGTACTGTAGTTTTCAATGTAAAGATCTTTTACTTCCTTTGATAGATTGATTCCTAAGTATTTCATTTTTTTTCTATGCTATTGTGAAAGGTGTTTCCCTAATTTCTCACGCAGTAAATTTGTTATTTGTGTGCAGGAATGCTATTGATTTTTGAGCGTTGACCTTGTATCCAGCTACAGGACTGAATTTGGTTATTAAATCTAGAAGTCTTTTGGTGGAGTTTTTGAGATCCTCTATGTAGACTATCACGTCATCTGCAGATAATGATAATTTAACTTCTTCTTTAAGGACTGATTTTTGTATATATTCATTGAACTTTTTGGCTGGCCTCAAAGTCCTGACAATCCTCCTGCCTTAGCCTCCCAACTGCTGGGATTACAGGCATGCACCACCATGCCCAGCTAAGCTCTGAGAACTATACACATCTACATTTCTCATTTCCAAGATTTCTGCCTTTTAAATTATGTTTTGCCTAAAAAGACACATAACTAATCCCGTATTTACGAACCACACCTTTTATCAGTACATAATATTCCATTTTAACCTACAAAATCCAGCCTGTTGCTTGTTTTAAAAGTAAAATCTTAGTGGAGAACACCCCTGCTCATTGCTGGTTGTTGGTGACTGCATTCACACCATTACAGCAGGGCTGATTAGTCACAAGAGAGACTGGGTACAAAGCCTGCATTTACTGTCTAGCTCTTTAGATAAAAAGTTTGCTCGCCCCTACCCAGAGGAATTCTTTTGGTATTTTATGTCCACGTTTTGTAATATTAAATAGTAATGACTTCACTTTACTTGGTATGTTTTTGCCCATCCATTTCTTTTCAACCTGTCGCTTTCTTATGAAAATATACAAACTCAAAATGTAGATCTTTCAGTGCAGGTTTGAACACAACTAAGACAGGCCACACCGTTAATGCATTTTCAAGCTCGCCTCCATATTATAACAGTGTAGATTGGTCTAAAATATTTCTCTGTTGTAATTCTTCATTTCTTCAAAAATCATGTTTTAAGTTTTTCACGAGCTAAATTTCTTATTTTTACCTTTGCTGCAAAACTTTAGGGTAAGAAGAAATGTGCAGTTACTTGTAAATGGGGGAAAGTAAACCCTAAAGTAGTTGTTAGAATCCCAAGGTGATCAGAACAGGTCTCCGGACCACTTTTACCCCGAGCTACTTCGCTGGGGGCCCGCCTTCCTTCATCAGAACTACAATTCCCGCATGCCACTGCGCCGGGGCCCCGCCTTCCGAGCGCTCTGCTGGCAGGGACCTTTCTGAGGAGTAGGCCAGAAGCCACTGTGGCGCCAGCCTGTCATCAGTGGCTGCGGACGCGTCCAGTTCTTCGGTTTGTGGCCGAGACCTGACCTTCTGTGCAGTGCGAGCAACCATTGGACCTTGAGCGAAGCCATTTGTCCTGCCGCGCGCGCGCAAGTTGCTCCATAGTCTCCTGGCTCCAGGAGAGTGCACTTCTGGCCGAGACTACATTTCCCAGGAGCCAGCGCGGCGGCCCACCAATCCCTACCGAGTCTGCTCGTTTTCCGGTGTTATTTTGGATTGATTGTCTCTCTGTGAGCGCCAGTTGACGCGCGAGGAATCTTTTTTTTTCCCTTTCCTTTTTTCTTCTCTTTTCCTTTTTGTGGTACTGGGGATTAAACTCAGGGCCTTTGCATTGAGCTGCATCCCAGACTCATTTTCATTTTTAGATAGGGCCTCACCAAGTTGCCCTAGCTGAAATCAAACTTTGGATTTTCCTGCCTCAGGCTTTCAGAGTGCTGGGATGACAGGCCTGCACCACCATACCGGGCTAAGCGTCCTTCTTTTACAATTCATGAGCTGTAATCTGCAGCATTGTATTTCTTCTCTCATGAATTTCCCTGGTACTGCTTGAAGTGTTTGGATTTTGAAAGCAACGGTTTTGCAATTCCAGGGCTCGAATCCGACAAGTGTGAGTTATATCTGAGATTGCATTTTCCAGGTCCTTCAAGCCATTCTCCTTTCCTTCCTGTGATGGATGTCTTCTCGAGGGGAATGGATTTGAGTTTGGGGATGGCAGTAGTAGAACCAAGACCCTTATGGATATACAGCTAGGTTATAGACAGAGTTTAGCCATTCAACACTAAATGTGGTTGGTTTGTTGGAACTAAGGATTAGCTGTTGGTGGTGAAGAGAAACCCAAATAGTGAATAAGAAAGAAGATTTAGCTGGGTGTGGTGGCAAATGCCTGAATCTCAGCACTTGGGAGGGTGAGGCAGGAGGATTTGAGGCAAGGCTGAGCTATACAGCAAGATGCTGTCTCAAGAAAAAAACCTTGTAAGGTGAAGAAGAAAAAAAGAAACTTATGTATTTGGTAACAAGTCAGAATTTATCATAGGTTTCTCTCCTAAAGTCTTTATGGAGAAAATGGGACTCCTTCACGTGAGATCTCTCGCTGTTCTTACCTTTGGAAATTTTCAGGCCATCTGTGTTTTTTGCATTTGATGTCCCAAAGTCAAGATTATGATATTGTACCCCAACTGGCAATGAATACAGAAAAAGATAATCTTCTAGGTTTTCTTCTGTCCGAAACAGGAGACACCATACTACATGCTGAATGGTGACAGAGAATGCCCCTTGGATCAGAAGAGCTTTGATGTCATGCAACATGGGGCACTGTGTCCCAGCACGGAGGAACGTGACCAAGACACACCTCAACAGCTGCTTCTCCTTTCTGTTGTTGATGACCAGGTTGGTTGGTTCTATGATTTTTGCTGTTTCAAAAGCAATTTGCTGAGTGTCTTCTCCACATCTTCTGGGGGCACCACCACAAGGACATCTCCAGGGCAGAGATCTGGCTGTGGACACCTGGACTGTCCAGCCTATCTCAGTGCTGTCATGGTCTGGACACCGTCTGCTCTCCTTGGAAATGTCAGTGATTTGGACACCAGCGTTTGGGGAAACTTCTGTGATTCAAAAGCGTCATTGAGCTAGTGGCTTTTCAGGAGGTAAGAGGGCTAAATTTCCCTTGAAAGGTTAGCTGCTACCCCTTCCTGTAAAACTGGGGTTAGGCTGAGAGTCATGCCAGCTACACCCTGGAACACGTTATTACTGTTGGTTCAAGGAATCCCTTGTTCACTAGTCACCAAGTCTGGGCTGACTTGGCCCTGAGTGTGGTTGTCTGGCCAGGAGTCTCCCAGTCTCATTGAGAGAAGCACTTGGCTTCAAGGAGAGGCTGAGCCAGGTCTGCAGTAGCTCATCCCTTTGTGCATGTGGTGGTGCCTGCCAGTAGTCCAGGCTATTCAGGAAGCTGAGGCAGGAGGATGGCTGGAGTTCAAGGATAGTTTGAGCAACATAGCAAGGCAGTCTCAAAAGAGAAAAACAAAACAAAACAAACAAAACAACAAAAAGAAAAAACCCTAGAGGAGTGCTGGTGGTGTACTTGTATGTACCTTATTCTTCCGGCAGATGGTGCCCACATACTGCCAAGCCATCGTGGAAGAGTCTTCCATAAGTGTGTTTTCACCAAAAACATTTTATTTATTTATTTATTTTTTTGGTGCCGGGGATCGAACTTGGGTCCTTGCGCTAGTGCAGCAGGTGGTGAAACCACTGAGCTAAATCCCCGGCCCCTAAAACATTATTTTTAACCCTTTCATCCAGGCATTTTTTTTCGTCGAATCACCTGGGACAGGCCAGGGATCACCTCTCCGTGCAGGAATCTGACTGGAGCCTCTCTCCTCTGCTCCCTGGACATGGTTATGAGACACACAGGACACATCTACCTCACTGGACACAGAAAAACTCTCTTTAGCATTCATTCTCGAAAATATCATTTGACTCTATCAGCTCTACCTGGGCATTCAGTGTTTACACTTACATTGAGGACTGCAGCAGCTGTGAGGAGATTACACCATGCTGTTGTCTGTCTCAGACCTGGGGAAGGTGCAGGCAGTTGGGGGCAGAAGAGGTCGAAATGCTGGAACCAATGATGAGGCTTTTGTCTGTCCCCTTGTTGCCTGCCCTGCCTGCTTGTATCTATCATCGATGTATCAGTTATCTTTCTGCACGTCTCCAGAGCAACGAAGGCAAACGGAATCGTGACAAGTCCCTTTCAGTCAACACCTGAGTCGACCTTACTGATGTGATTTTTGAAGGTCTCTAGATAATCCTGGGGTGGTGGCCAGTTGCCGGGGGAACCAACCAGATGCTCGGAGGATTTCGACTCATGGCCCCATCTCTGGAGAGCGGCTGAGGCCAAGTTGACCACCAAGGGCCAATAGCCTCCTCCCTCATGGCTCCCTAGTGAAGCCTCTACACTCTGCCCCCCCACCAAGGCCGAGTTCAGGGGCTTCCAGGAAGCTCAACAAGAACCCAGTCTCGTGCCTGGAGGCTGGCACACCCTATCCAGCAGGCAGCAGCTCCTGTGCTCAGGCCTCTCCCAGGCCTGGCTGTAAGATCCCTCCATCTGGCTGTCAGCTGTGTCCTTTAAAGTATCTTCTGTGATGAACCAGTAGATACGTTTTCCTCAGATCTGTGAGTTGGTCTAGAAAATTAATAGAACCCAAGTGGGGGTGGGGTCACAGGAACCCCAGGCAAAACAATCTGGAGCCTGCGACTGGCCCTGCAGGCTGGGGAGCTCCATGGGACCGAGCCTCACCTCCGGGTGAAGGAGTCCAGCTGGATTGAAAGATGCCAGCTGGTATCTTCTGAAGAAAGTTTTTTCTTCTTCCTTTCTTTCCTTTTTTTTTTTTTTTTTTTTGAGACAGGGTCTCTCTATGCAGTTCAGGGTGCCCTTGAACTCACTATGTGGCCCAGGCTGGCCTCAAACTCATGGTGATCCTCCTGTCTCAGCCTCCTGAGTGCTTGGATTACTTGCGTGTGCCACCACACCTCAGAAAGGGTTTTAAAAGTGATGTCAAGACTTAATATACAGAAAGTAGCAAAATAAGATACAACATACCATTCCCTGCCTTCTGTTTCCCTGCAGCCTCTCTCACCATTCGTTATACTGTGTATTTTATTCATCTGTGATGTCTCCATAGGCTTGAAGATAAGATCCAAGGGAGAAAAAGCTGTCTTTTGGTTCTCTGCTGTAACGCCACGAATGGCCTTTCCGTATTTCCTCAACTTCAATACAGGTATTAACTGTAGTTTTGTTAGTCCTTCAATAACAAGGGTAATTTCTACTCCAGCACGGGGCAGAGCAGGGTTCAGGCCTAGCAGTCTGGTTCCAAAGAGGCCGTCATATCGTCCGAGTCTCCATACGAATAAGGACGCAGGAATCACAGAGGTGAGGAACAGTCGAGGTTTCTCAGTGCTGTTCTTACTGGGGTAAAGCTTAGCTAAGAAAAAAGATGCCGTCACCCACAGGATCAGTGACAGCGCGGCCCTGTGGACACAGGCAGCGCGCTCCTCCACAGCACTGGGGCCCGGTAACTAGGGACGCTTCTGGTCTCCAGGCAGGGGAGGGGGGAGCGCATTCCACGCGCCTGCGCGCATCCCGCCGGTACCCGCCTCCCTGGGCCACGCCCCTTAATCTTTTACACGCTCGACCTTGCCCATAGTTTTCGATCACGCTTAATGTTTTGTGTGTAAGAGAAAGTAGAGGGAATGTGATTGTGTGTTTGTGTCTGTATGTGAGGGGCTGGAATGTGTGATAAATTGGTGTGTCTCTGACAGACCCTTGGGGTGTGTGGGAAATATCATGTTTTTCTGTGAGAGAGCGAGAGAGGAAAACTACGGTAGTGGTTGTGAGTCCAGGCTACTTGGGAGGCTGAGGCAGGAGGATTTCAAATTCAAGGCCAGCCCGCGCAACTTAGTGAAGCTCTGTCTCAAAATTAAAAACAAATACCAAACCAAAACAAAAACGTTGTTCAGTGCTCCTTGGGTTCAATCCCCAGCCCTGAGGGGGACATGAAATAGAGACCCAAGAAGAGAATGAGTTTGCCTCCATGTGTAAAATAGCGGAAATAACCATTTTGTAGGACGATTTCGAAAGTAAAACAACACAACATAATCTAAACAGAGCATCCCACACATCTCAACTGTTTATATTCCTAACAGTGGGAAGGCAGCTGGTGGAGAAATACTTAGGGCCCTGAGTATGAGGAACGTAGTAAATCACACTCCTCCATGGTTACAGGCGGCCTATTATGCCCTGGACATGCAGGCATGGACAACCGGAAGCTGGGACCAAGAAGGGAGGGCAGGGTTTTCAGGCTGGTGACGCTGGAGTGCAGCGAGGACCCTGGCTCCCACTAGCCTCGCACCCCTGCAGCCTGGGCTCCGAGAGAAACCAGGATGAGAAAGAAGCTCCAGCGGCCGTTGAGCCGGCGATGAGCCACACTCCAGGCTGCCAAGCTGATGGGGTTTAGTGAGGTTCCCTTATCAATTCTCTGGGTACCACGGTTCCCCACAGCCCGGTCCCCACGTCTCCCCAGGGACATTGCCCTTGAACTTGACAGGCCGGTGGGGTCCCTCCGGAATCCCGTCTCCCTCATAGCTGGTGTACACAGTGAACAGGGCTGACTCTTGTGCGAAGGTCTGGCTTCTGTTTTGGGGAATGGAGGTGTCTCAGGGCCAGCGACCTGCGCTCCAGTTAAATGTACATCCAGGGCCTCAGGAGTTATGCTCGAGTCTCGCTGAATTTTTCCAAGTCTCTAGTTCCTTAAAATAAATGACCCGGAGCTTGTAATCAGCATCTGGTGTGGGAAAGGCCTGGGGAGACGAGCTCAGGTAGATAGGACCACACCTAGCTGGGAGCCACTGCCCAGCTGATTGCTTGCGGGAAGAAATCCCCACATAGTCTGGGAGGAATTGAAATTGTTTTCCTATATCCTCTCAGCCATGGCCGAGTCCTTTGGGGGTTTTGTTTTGCTCTTTTTGAGACAGGTGACTCATTTTCTTGCCCAAGCTGGGCTTGTACTCCTGGACTCAAACCAGCTTCAGCCTCCTCAGTGCCCTCCCTATGTGCAGTTGATCTCAACTACTAATCTCCTTTCGTTCTACAGATTTGACTTTTCTGGACATTTCAAATTAGTGTGATGATGCTATATGTAGTCTTTTGTGCCTGTCTTCTTTTATGTAGTGTAATGTGTTTGAGGCTCATCCCTGTTGCAGTGTGTATCAGCATTTCATTCCTTTTCAGTGCTGAATAATATTCCATTCAAAGACACACTAATTTTATCCATTCATCAGTTGATGTACAGATGTTTCCAATTTTAGCTATTTTGAATAACGCTGCTATGAACTCTATGTATAAGTCTTCTCTCTATATAAGTCTTTATGTTGTCATATGTTTTCATTCCTCTTCAGTAGATTAGCCCAGGAATAGAATTGCTAGATGGCAAAGTAAATTTATATTTAACTTTTTAAGAAAACAGCAAGCTCTCTTCCAAAGTGGTTGCACCATTTCATGTTCTCAGCAACAGTGTATGAGGAGTCCCATTTTCCACATCCTCTACAATACTTTCCATGCTAGTTGTGAGTCTGCAAAGTCCTAGCCTATCCTAAATGACACTGACAGCTCAGAGCTGAGTTTTCCTCACAGGCAGGGAAGACTTACTCCTCCCTGATTTTCTCTTCTCCATCTTTAGGCTCTCAAGTGGCCAAAAATCCTTCCTTTAAACTAAGCTTGGTGAAGTATTATCACCTTTAGGAAGTGTTTTACTAAGGTGAGTAATGTGGCACATTCTTATATCTCAGAACTGTGGGAGACTGAGACGAGAATTGCAAGTTGAGCCAGTGAGACCCTATCTCAAATTAAAGATGGGGTTTTCTGGGGATGTAGCTTAGTGTAAAGACTCGGATAACAAAAAGTTAAGTGCTTTACTTACCATCCTTATGATCTTGTGTACCCTGATGAGGGGGGATTTGTGGGAAGGGATTTCTGGTCTCTGAAGCCAATGGAGGACTCCAGGGTAGCTGAGTCCCAGGTGGCGGCCATTTAACATTAGTAATTTGGAGGTTTTCTTGGGCAGGCTTACCTTCATGTGCAAGAGCTGACTGCTATTTGAGGATTCTGTGAACTGGTTGTTAAGCTGTGTGTTTAGTATATGTGTATGCTGCACGATCTTACCAGTAAGAATATAGTAAACTCACAAGAGGCATGCACATGCGCTTCCCCTGGGGAGCTGGATGTCAGACCTTTACCGGCACATCACTGGTCACCTCACTGATTACTGGTAAATCTGAAGCAATGAAGTCAGTGCTCAGCTGTAATCTTCAGTGGATGCAGGGCTGTTCAAATGATCTCTTATTGAGTTTGGATGATTTGAGAGTTCTTTCAAGGAACTGGTTCATTTCACAGAAGTTATCTAATTTGGGGATACAGTGCTGTTTGTAGCATTCCCTGATTAACTTTGTACTGTCTGCAAGATCAGTATTGATGCCTAAATCTTCTCACTGGTATTTTTAATATGTCCTTTGTCTTTTCTCTTTTGGGAAGTCTGACTATGGTCATATCAGTTTTATTTTTCAAAGAATTAGGTTTTGCAATGGATGTCCACCCAGTTCCCAGTGTCTAGAGGGGACTGCCACTTTGTCCAGCCAATCACTGTTTTTCCTGAATGACTGGTACAGGTCTAGGAGTGGGGCTGTGTCTATGCTGGCACAATCAGGCCAAAGGAAGGATTCATACCTCGTGGATGTAAAATCCCTCTCAGAAGAAACAGAATCAGAAGTTATGATTTTGTAGAAAATGCATATTTTGCTGTATTTCCTAGATAACTAAATTCATTAAACTAAAAATTATTTCCCAAGTCAAATATGTCATCTTGTTGTACATTCTGTTTGTTAACTATCTGACATCCAAGAGTATGACATCCTTACTTGGTGCTGTAAATCTACTGTGTAGAACATGTAATTCTTTATAATGGATTTCTTCGAAAGTAATAAAAGCAGTGTTCTGCTGGCCTGGTAGCAGGGCAACTAGCCACGTCACCATGGCTGTGAGGCAGCTGGGTCAGTCTGACCCTGAAACCGGGATTTTCCCAGGAGATAGGTGGGCATTCAGGGGAAATGCTGACCTCGAGCTTCCCCAGCAGGTGGCTCCAGATTCCTTTGGATGTGGAGATGGAAATCTTAATTGGTCCATGGAAAATGGACCAATACAGGGTCAGGAGAACAGGCGGCTGGGTGTGCATTTGGTGTACCCCTGACAGTGGGGACACATGTGATGGACACCTTAGTTACTTCCCCATTGCTGAGACAAAATATCGGACACTCAAAGTTAAAGGGGGAAAGGTTTATTTAGCTCACAGTATGTAAAGGTTTCAGTCCATAATCGGCTGGCTCCAAGGTAGGGTTGCATGGCAAAGGGGCATCACAGAGGAGAAACTGTTCATGGTGGGCAGAAGGCAGCAAAGCAAGCAAGAGAGAGAAAACAAACCTCTTTCTGTACCTCTTCTTCTATCCAGGCTACCTGGATTAGGGCAGTGCCAAACCAATCAGTGGATTCATTTAGTAATCACTCACCCTTATTTGTAGCATTGCACTGGGAATCAATCATACATTCTAGATCCAGCCAGCTCTGAAAAAGCCCTACCTATGACTGCATGAGGCTTTGGGGGTACATCTAGACACAGCCATAATGGGGGGCACGTGTGACGCCTGCACACCCTTGATGCTATGGACCTTTGGCAGTAGACTCACACGTGATGCTGGACACCTGTGACGGTGGGTGCACCTGTGATACTGTACATTTGTGACAGTGGGCACCCCTGTGATGGGGGGCACCTGTGAGTGCACACCTGTTGTGGTAGACTCAACTGTGACGGAGGATTCACCTGACAGCCCTTGGCTCCCAGGCTGATGCCCCGCCCAGGTCAGCACCTGGACCTGGCACTGCACGTGCACGCAACAGACACCCGTAAACTCCTGCGTTAGGAAGGGCTCTCAGAAGCCGCAACGGCTGGTTGTTGTAGCTGGGACCCGGAAGCAGTACAGGCGAATGACCAAAGAAGCTGGGTGGGACTAGGGGACTAGGTGGGAAAGAGGACCCAGCCCAGCGGTGTGCGGGGAGGAGTCTCAGGAGGCAAGGAGTTGGCTGGATCTCACTGGGGCCCAGCTGTACACCATCACCAAGGACCAGAATCACCACCGGTGCCCCACGGTCTGAAGGTCCCGCCTTCCCAACAGGCCTCGCCCCGGGAAGACCCTGCCCCACAGCAGACCCCGCCCTATGGAAGGCCTCGCCCTCGTCCGCCCTGCCTCCGCGCCTGCCCGCTGCGAATCAGCGCTGACTCCCAGAATGCTTTGGGGCTTGGCTTGTGCTTCCGCCCAAAGTCAGGCCCGGCGTCTACCGAGAAGGCGCGATCCTGGAGCGAGTGGTCTGAAGCATAGCCCACGGGCATAGCCTGGGCCCGGGGCAAACCTGCGCTTTGCAGCCAGAGCTCCGCCACTGCCTGCTCGGAACTACGTTTCCCAGCGGCCACTGCGCAGGACCACGCCCACTTCCGGTGGCGGCGCTCTTCGCTGGGCGAGCTTCGGGGCCGCAGGTCCGAGCGGGCAGGGAGGAGGCGGGGCGGGCGCGGCCGCGGGTGTGGCCGGGGGTGTGTCTGCAAGGCCCCCAGCGCCCAGAGCGGGTCCTCTCCGCGACATGAGGGGAGCCGGGGCGGGCGTCCGTGGGGCCTTCCTGGGGCGAGGTGACCGCCGCCCCAAGCCCAGAGCTCCGGCCGCCGCTGCCCACCCTGCCCGCGGAAGGCCGCGCTCCAGCGGTGGCTCCGTCCCCAGAGGCCGGCGAGGAGCGGTGGCCTCGGGTCCCGTGCGCAGAGGTGAGGCTGGCAGGTCTCGCGCTGGGCAGAAGGCGACGACCTCGTCTTCACGGGGCCAGGGGCCAAGGCCCAGGACTTGCGGGGCCCCTGGTCCTCCAGGCTGGTGGGTCAGGGGAATCCAAAGATTGGGAAGAGTCAGAGATCAGCAGCAGTCTGGAAGGTCTTCAGACTTCTCTGGGGTCAGCCTATCTGCATGTCCTCACTTCCATGACCCCAAAGAGAAGCAGTCCTTGCCCGACTCCGTGGCAGCCCCTCGGTGGGCTAATAAAGGGTTCCACTTGTCCCTTTAAAATGGCCCTACCCTGTTCATGCAGAAAGGGACGTCTCTGGGCTGGTGCTTTGGGAATCTTGTCTAGACTTTGTCTCTTTTCCCCCAGCGCTGCTTTCCTGGGACACTGCCCTCCAGGAGAGGAACCCCAGGCTGGAGGCCGCAGGGACAGGAGCTAAACTTAAAGTCATGTCCCAGGTGAGTTGGCATTTCCTCTCTCCTTTCTGAAATACTCTGGCTTGTCAGTACTAAACGATGGGAATTTTCTCTGAACAGTTTTCATCTTAAGGGCCCTGTCCTGTGTGCTGGTTCCCATCTCCTCAAATTGTGGTGGATGATGGGCTTCAGGCATAGTGTCTTAGTTACTTTCTGGTTGATGAGACAAAACACACCTACAGTTTCAAGGAGGACAGGTTTATTTTGGCTCACGGTTTGTAGAGGTTTCAGTACACTGTTGGCTAGCCCCAAGGCAGGGTAGCATGGTGGAGAATTGCTATTAGCATGGCAGGCCTGAAGCAGAGAAAGAGTTCCAGGGAAGAGGGAGGGAGACGCGCGCACCTCCAGGCCACGCCCCCGTGACCCACCTCCTCCAACCAGGCTCCACCTTCCAACGTCGTAGTTAGCTCTAAACTCCAGAGTAGACCGAATGATCCATTGGGGCGTATCCCGCACTCGTGATCCGACCACCTCTCCAAGTCTCACCCGTGAGCACATGAGGTTTGAGGGAAGTCATCTAGATGTAAACCACAACAGATAGGTTTCAGCTGCCCAGGCTTCTTCTCCGCTTCCTCTCCAGCCCAGTCAGTGTTCACTCCCAATGCAGCGACCCCATCCTCCCCAGTCCACTTTCTCGGAGGGAGTCCTGGAGTGGAGCCTGCTCCTAGGGGAAGCACCACACCGGGTCCCTCAGCTGTTGGTTCAGAGCCCACTTCATAGGAGCTCCCAGGCTGTGGATGGAAAGTTAAGGGAGTGAGCGGGACTGTAGGAGCCCCACCTCAGTTGGGATCCTCATAATTTCTGACATTGACCTCTGGGCTCTGTGCTTCTGTAGCCACCTGCTTCTGCCCATGTTGTCCTCTCAGTGCAGCAGCCACAGGGGTCTGTTCAAACACCAGGTCTTGGCACTTGCTGCCCCAAACCCTCCAGTGGCTTCCTGAAGAAAGGCCAGAACCCTCAACGTGACTGACAAGCCCTCTGTGGCCTAGCTCCTTGTAACCTTCCACACCTGCTGCTTCACTCCCCCACTGCTCTCTTTTTGCTGAAAAATTGCCTTCCCATTTCCCTGGTCACAGCATTAAAGTCTCAGCCTCTTGCGCCTCTTCAATTCCCTCTTATTTTTCCCTTTAGCACTTTAAATCATGCTGCTTTACTTAATTTATCTTATTTTCTCTTATCTCATTCTCACATTTCTAAATGCAGAGACTTGGGGCAGCTTTGCCCCAGTGCCTGATCCAGAAAATACTTGTTGGGTGAATGTTTGAATACTGTACAAAGTTCTCTTGTGGTCAGTGTTCGATTGTGGTGTTAGTGTTAGAATAATCATTCTTAAACCTGAAAGTGTGCTTCTTTGCTGATTATTTCATGTGAATTCATTCCCAGACATTTTTCTTTCCTGGTGGATTAAGGTTTCCTAAACTTAGGTGAGATGAAAGTACTTCCAAAATCATATATGGGTGGAACAGCAATAGTGCTAGAATTGATCCTCCCCCTAAAATAGGCCACCAAAAAAAATGATTATTACCAAATAATTTTCTAATGTGTTTTTACATTAACAGAATTGGATTGACCAAAAATTTTCTAATACAGTTTCTCCTATAATATACTTTTTACTCATTTTTTCCTAAAATTTTTTAATAGAAAGCATTTTTCTATAAGTACAGATTTGGTGGTTTTTTATTGGTTTGTATGGTTTTAATGTCCCTCTTCCTTATGTATGTTAAGAAACCAAGTTAAGGCACTGAATCAAATGCTTGTATCAGATGCAGATTGTGTGCCTGCGTGGTATTTTCCTGATGAGGTAGTGTGTAAATGTGAACCCATGTGAAAAACCACGTTTGGATCACAGCGAAGAAATAAGAACAGGTCCTGCACATTTCAGTGTTTTGTGGCCTTGATTAAGCAGGTTGATCTAGACATCAGAAGCAGTTAACTGTATTGGAAAATCATGTTGTTT
Organism: Heterocephalus glaber; assembly: GCF_053883595.1. Taxonomy (NCBI): domain Eukaryota; kingdom Metazoa; phylum Chordata; class Mammalia; order Rodentia; family Bathyergidae; genus Heterocephalus; species Heterocephalus glaber. The sequence continues at coordinate 2,277,310 of NW_028258451.1, forward strand.
TCTAGTGGGTTTTGGTTCTCAGTCAGCATGGATGGGTATCAAATGTTACTGCTGCAGTCAGAGTCACGCATTTGAATAGTAGCAGAGCAGCATAGTGGTTACAAGCATGGAGTAGGGAGCCAGGCTTTCTGGGCTCAAATGCTGCTCTGGCATTTAACCACCATGTAACTTTCTTCTCGTCTGAGAATGAGGAACACAATAGGATCTACCTCAAATGCTTCCAGTAAAGATTGAGTTAATACATGACAGAAATATTTTAAGATAGCACATCAAAAACTACTCATACAAAAAGAAAAATGTGCTCAACATCTCAGTCCTAGAGAGATTAAAAATTAATTTCCTGACATTTGCATACATGAATACATTTTTGAAAATTAAAAAATTGGCAATGTCATATAAATTGTTTTGTAAATGCCGTTTAACCTAACAGAGTGCAGTGGGCACCTTTCACCTCACAAAGTCCACATAAACATCATGATGCTTAATGATATAATGCATAACTTTTTTATATCCCCATTACCCTCCTTTCTACACTCTGCTCCCTCCCCTTTGTTCCCTTCCTCTTGTCTAGTAATAGTCACCATTCTACTTTCATGTTATCTTTTTTAGTTTCCACATATTAGGGAAAGCATGGGATACTTGTCTTTCTAAGTCTGCTTATTTTGCTTCATGATCACCATTTCTATCTATTTTCCTGCAAATGACATATTTCCCTTCTTCTGTACAGCTGATTAATACTTCATTGTGTATATGGACCACAATTTATCCATTCATTGGCTGATAAGCATTAGGCTGTTTCTATATCTTGGCAATTGTGAATTATCCTCTAATAAACATAAGTATGCAGGCATATTTATGGTACCCTGACTTTAATTTCTTCCAGAATATACCAAGAAGTGGTATAGCTGGATCATATGGAATTTCTATTTTTAGTTTTTTGTGGAGCCACCATACTGATTGCCATAGTTGTTGTATTAATTTACATTCCCATGAGCAGTGTAGCTGGTTCCTTTTCCCCACATCCTCTCCAGGATTTATTGTAGTTTGTATTCTTGGCGATAACCACTGTCACTAGGGGAAGATGAAATCTCAGTGTAGTTTTAATTTGCATTTGCCTGAAGGCTGAAGATTTTGAACATGTTTTCATGTAGTTATTGGCCATTTGTACTTTTGAGAAGCGTCTGTTCAGGTCATTTGCCCTTTGATTGGTTGGGTTATTTGAGTTTTTTCTGCTAAGTTTTTTGAATTCTTTATATAATCTAGATATTAATCCTCTATCAGGAGAGTAGCTGACAAAGATTTCCTCCTATTCTGCAGGCTGTCTCTTTACTCTATTGGTTGTTTCCCTTGATGTACAGAAATCTTTTAGTTTGGTGTAGCCCCATTTGTTGATTCTTGCTGGGATTGCATGGGGTGCTCATAGAGTCCTATTCAGGAAGTCTTTGCCTGTGCCTATGGCTTCAGGTCCTTCCCCCAAGTTTTCTCCCAGCAGCTTAACAGTTTGGGGGTCTTATACATGGTCTATACATAGGTCTTTGATCATTTTGAATTGATTTGTCTACAGGGTGAGATCTAGTTTTAATCTACATATGGATATCCAATTTTCCCTGTACCATTTGTTAAAGAGGCTGCCTTTCCTCCAATGTGTATTTTTGACTCCTTTGTCAAGAATCAGATGACTGTAGTTGTACAGGTTTGTTTCTGTGTCCTCTATACCATTGGTCTATGTCTATTTTTGTGTTAGTACCATGCTGTTTTTGTTAGTATGGCTTTGTAATATAACTTGAAACTGGGTATTGTGATGCTGCCTTCATTGCTCTCTTTGCTTAGGATTCCCTTGGCTGTTCTTGGTCTTTTATGTTTCTATATGAATTTTAGGACTGTTTTTTTCTAGTGCTGTGAAGAATGCCATTGGTATTTTGATGGGTTTGCATTGAATCTGCAGGTCACTTTCAGTAATATGGCCATGCTGGTCCATGAACATGGTAGGTCTCTATCTTCTAGTGTCTTCTTTAATTTCTTTCTTCATCTGTAGTTTTTATTGTAGCATTCTTTTCCCTCCTTAATTAGGTTTATTCCTGGGTAATTTTTTGTTTTGTTTTGTTTTTGGTACCGGGGATCAAAGTCATGACCTTGTGCTTGCAAGGCAGACTGGCGCCATTGAGCTAAATCCCCGGTCCCCTCCTGGTGATTTTTTTGATGCTTGTAAATGGAATTTTTTCTGATTTCTTTCTCAGATTGTTTATTATTGGTATATAGAAAAACTATTGATTTTTTAATGTTGATTTAATATCCTGCACACTCCTTTTTACTTTAGAAAAAGGAATATGATTATGTTTTGTTTTAATGAACATTTAGTCAACACTAAAAGTGAAATACAAACCCTGGACCCCAGCCTGGAGATTGGCCATGTTGATCCTTGGAGGTTCATCCCCAGGCTCATTTTCTGCTCGGTCTGCTACAGGTCACTTGCACACATCAGGCTGGAAAGTGCTCTAGTGTACCTGCTGAGCGTGGAGCAAGTTAGTCTGGTTGACTGTCTGGAATTGATAGTGAGTATTTTGTGGGTGTGTTTTCTCCTTTCGTCTCCCCCGACTGCCACTCCCCCAAGGATTGGGTGGTCTCCATATCATTCTCTTTACTCTGAGGTTGTGCCCTAAGACCAGCTTTTGGAGGACACAGATAGAGTGTGTGCTTAATATGTGCTAGGTCCTTGATCCAGTCCACGGCACAAGACGGAAAGCAAGCAAGCAAGCTGTCCAATGACTATCTAGTTATCTCCAAATAACTAAATATGCATCTCTTATTTAAATGAAGACAAAGTGACCTTTAGACCCCACTGTAGTTGGCTAGAGATGCCACGATAGACTACCAACTAGGTGTCAAAACACAGAAACCTCTTTTCTCACAGTCCTGGAAGCTAGAAGTCAAGACCAAGATGTCAGTGGGTTTGGCTTCTCTTGAGGTCCCTCCTTGGCTTGCTGATTGTCCTCTTCTCCTTGTGACCTCACACTGCATGTGCACACATCCCTGCTGTCTCACTTCTTGTAAGTTCTCAGTCCTGTCTGGATGAGGGTTCCACCCATATAAGCTCGTGTAACTTTACCTCTTTAAAGGCCCTGTCTCCAAATGCCGCCACACTCCAAGGTCCTAGGGACAAGGACTTCAACATAGAAATGGAGGGTGGGGCACGATTCTTTCAGTAGCAGCTCTTGGGCCATGAGCACTGATTGTGCAGGAATATGGTTATGTCATTTCAGGGCTTGGTGACATTTGGGGATGTGGCTGTAGATTTCTCCCAAGAGGAGTGGGAATGGCTGAACGCCACCCAGAGGAGTCTGTATAGGAAGGTGATGTTGGAGAACTACTGGAACCTGGCATCGCTCGGTAAGGGTGTCCCGCCCCTCTGCTTCCAGCAAGCCAAGGGGACTGGAGCCCAGGTCTGGACAGACCCACAGCATGACCAATCTGGCCTTCTTATGTGTCTAGGCCTCTGTGCTTCTAAGCCTGATATGATCTCCTCACTGGAGCAAGGACCAGATCCTTGGATGGCGAGGAGAAAGCGAACAGGAGGCCAGCACCCTGGTGAGTGTGGGGCACAGAGAGGGTGGAGCTGGTGCCAGCCCGCCTGGCTCAGATGGGCGATGTCCACAGACAGCTCCTGAGCCTGGCCTGGCCAGGGAAGCCAAGGCCTGTCTGGAGTGGGCCCTGCGTGTCTCCCCGAGCTTTCTAACATGGCTCCCTTCCCTCTGAAGGGCCCTTGCTTTCCTCTGCTCCAGCACCTCCTTTGCTTATTCTGATGTAGTTTTCCAGTACACGTTTGCAGTGCATGCTGATTGCTGCCACTGTGGGGGTCGCCTCATGCACGTAGCACCCTAACCCTTTTGTCAACCCCTCCTTTCCTCTCTCTCCCCACCTCTTGGTCCTTCCCATTTGCAAAAGATCTCTGTCTCCCTATTTCCCACTGTCCTTTATTTTGTTCTTTATTTATATTTTGTGTTTCTTATATAAGAGAAATCATGTGATATTTAAGCTTGTGTGTCCCTTAACATTAAAATCTCAATGTGCATCCATTTTCCTATAAATGACTCAAATGTATCTTTCTTTATGGCTGAGCAGTACTCCATTGTGTACTTTACCTATTCATCTGTTGGTGGACATACAGGCCACTTCCAAGATTTAGCTATTATGAGTTGTGCTGCTATAAACACAAGTGTGTATGATGTAGTCTTTACTGTCTTTACTGAGTCGTGACTTTGAGTAAGGCTATCAGGTGCTAGTGGCCAGATGAGCATATGCATTAAAGACCTAGCCATCTCCCAGGGGAGATGAAACAGATCTATACATCACTGAAGTACATTGGAAACTGCTGTTCTGTGGAGGAAAGAGAAGATAGGGACCTAGGAGGAAGAAGAAAAGTCACTCACAGTCTTAAGCCAGTGAAACAAGGCCAGAGCCTTGAGCAAAAGCATTAGAATTAGAAGAAAGAGGAAAGTTAGGAGATGCATTTAGGTTGGGCTGCGACAGATTTGGGTGCAGGTGGACTTCTTACTGCAATAGGCAGCGTGCAGTGGGGTAACTGGCACTCACAAGAGAAGAGCAGCAGTCCTGACTCAGTGGAACATGCTTACAGATGTTGCCGTGACATTTATGCTGAGTAGGAACACAGTCCAAGAGCCCACACACAGCATTATTTCTGGAACCACAACTGAGTGAGGCAAGGACTCAGAATTTCCAGTGTCCTGTGGAGGCTTTATTGTGACAGGAAATGGTAACCACTTCAGAAGAGCTCAGGGTCTCCTCGGACCTCTTGGTTCAAGTCATGCTTGACAGGAGTCATACAGAACCGGACAGGTTGCTCTGCTGCAGATATGACAGCCCACGTGGGGCATTGTGCACAGGGGACAAGAATGATATTTTTGTGAAGACTTGCTCTTTTAAGGCCATGCTGTGCTCTTTTATGAGTTAGCATTGTCATAAAAAGGAGGCCAAATAAACAGACAGGCTCAAAAGGAGCCCTCCCTAATAAAGCTGAAGTAAGCCTCATGTAGCGCTTGCCTTGCCTTTTGGTCCTGGGGATCAAACTCAGGACCTTGCGCCTGCAAGGCAGGTGTGGTGCCACTGAGCTACATCCCTGGCCCTTTTGGAGGTACTCGTGATTTAGCTCTGTGCCTTCACACTGAGCTGCATACCCAGTTCTTTTTTTTTTTTTTAATTTTGAGCTGGTCTCACTAAGTTGCGTAGGCTGGGCTTGAACCAGCAGTCCTCCTGCCTCAGCCTTCCGGAGTACACCCAGCCAGTTCTTTCTTTATAACTGCTGAGCTCTTTTATCTCTTAATTTCTTTTTCCAGTCTTTTGTGAAAAACAGTGTGTGCTACTTGTTCAGCGTTCAGTTGAGCAAACACGTGCTGTACCTTTAGGACTGTAGCCATATAAATTCAGGAACATTGCCAGTCAGGTCAAAAGTTTCCAAGATGACATGTCTCTTTTGAAGGTTTTCACTCACCTGGTTGCATTTTACAGGTTTTCATCATAGTAACACATAATAAGTGAGACTTTTGCTTTCCTGTTGTCCTCCAGATTGGAAGGCTGTGTGTGAGACCAAGGAATTTCCTCCAAAGAACTCAGCTGAGGAAAAGCTGTGCCAGGCAGCTGGAACACAGAGGCCCACAAACTACAGCCTGGAGTACTCTTTGATGGGGGAGAGCTGGAATTATGATACTCTGTTCAAGACACAGCCGGTGAGTCAGGCAGTAGCCTCAGTCCAGAGGAATACAGTAGCCCTGTGTGACTACCGTGCAATGGAGAAATTCCATCTAGATACAGTATGTTCTGTGGACAGATACCGCACTAGAAGACAGATTTACACAGTCCTGATACATGTAGGGGGCGGGCGGGGAGTTGGAATGAATCACAGGCTGGTTTAAGAAATACTAGACGAGTGAATGTGAGAAAATTTGGAGCAGGATCTCAAGTTTCTCCCCTGTTTCTCAGGCATATAAGATACAACTAGTGCAGTCACTGTGACCTGCTTCAGACTACACAGGTTCACGAGTGAGAGATGATGGAGAACATGTTTGCTCCTTTCAGAACATGGTGACCAGCGCGAATGTGGCTGTAGGCTTTGCCCCGCAGCTGGAGCCAGCGCAGAAGAGTTTCTGTAAGACTGTGCTATGGGAGAACCATGGTGCCCTGGGGGCCCTAGGTAAGGATGCCCCTCTCCCAGATTCGAGTCTGTCTTCCGGACTTCTGTTTCCATACCTCAGGTTTGAGTGTGGAGAAGGGAGAAGGGTTTCTTGAAGTTTTGCTCCTGATTCCTAAGACAAGACCTTGGAGTCGGTGGCATTGAAAGTTGGTGTCTTCATTGTGCACAAAGCATCTTTGAGAGCTCCTCCTCACCTGTTCTCCTGATTCTCCCTGCATGAACACTTTTCTATCAAAACTAGGGAGCAGCTCCTTGATTTTAGAACACCAAGAGTGAACCAGATCCTCTATCTTTCACCATGCAGGCCACTGTGTTTCAAAGCCAGATTTAGTGGCTTTCCTGGAGTCGGGGAAGGAGCACTGGGTGGTGCAGAGAGAGCTGGTGGCAGGGCTGTTCCCAGGTGAGTGTGGAGAGTCATGTGGTGAAGTCACTGCAGGGGAGAGCTTAGCTATTGTCCACCAAACTGGTCCACAAATGGTCACGGCATCTGGGCCAAGTCCTCCAGGTCTGGAGAGAAAACCAGACTCTGGGATTTCATAGTTACTCTTTCCTCCTCTGCCCCTTCTCTCTAACACCACATTTCCATGTAGTGTTGCTTTTTTCTTTTTCTTTTTTTTTTCTCCTTAAATTCTTTATTGGTACATTTTAGGTATACAGTACGCTTACATTTATCATTGGGTGCTTGTACCTGTACATGATGCATCTAAGTTCTTATTTTTTCCCCATTACCTGTGCGCCCTTCACCCCTCTACCCCTCCCTATTTACAAAGACTTTGTTTCCATTTTTTCCTTTTCTCATAATTTTTCCTTTCCCTTCTTTCCTTTCCCCTGCCCCTCCCACTGCCCCTACCCCTTTGGACCTTTTTTTCCTATTTTGCATTATCGATTATTCATTTTAATCATTTTAATCCTTATTTGCACTTTCAGTTTCTCACACTAGAGAAACTATTCGGTATTTACACATGTGTGTCCTATTTATTTCACTTGAGAGTATGGCCTCAATATGCATCCATTTAGCTATAAATGTCTCTAGTTTCTCATTCTTTATGGCTGAGTACTACTCCATTTTATAAAAAATACACATCTTCTTTATCCAGTTTCCAGTTGATGGGCACTTGTGCTGTTTCCAAGCTTTAGCTATTGCAAACTGTGCCACTATAAACATGGGTGCACATGTATCTCTGTGGTATGATTCTTTTAATTCTTTGGGGAAGATCCCCAGCAGGGGAATAGCTGGGTCAAATGGGACCTCTAACCCTAGTTCTTTGAGGTATCTCCATACTGATTTCCACAGTGGTTGCACCAGTCCGCACTCCCACCAACAGTGGAGCAGGGTTCCTTTCTCCCCACACCCCCGCCAGCATAGTGTTGCTTTTTTCTTGACCACTAGGATGTAGGTCACCACTCAGTTCAAGTGACTTTTCCTGATCCTGATGCATTTCTGAGCATCTTGCAAAGGTTTGCTCTTCGGTGGTTAAATGGCCACTCCCTTCATCCTGCAGCTGGTCCTGTGAGAAGCACAGACTGAAGGTTAGGCGGTGGGCCACTGGCTTGGTGTTGCAGGCAGCTGGAGAAAGAGAAAATGGACACATACATGCAAACCACTGAAGAACTGTTCTGGTGGAGGGTATGAGATGTGCATGGATAACTTGTATGAGGTGGAGTTTGCAGGTTTTTGACTAGGGCTTCACAGAGGCAAAGGCAGTGTGACTCCCAGTGGCTCCCTTGTTTCAGTGGCACGGGAGGGCAGAAGTCATTGAGAGAAGATGGAAGTAGAAGGTCTCTACTTCTTTCAAAGAAATTTCCTTTGAGAAAAGTGGTTTATAGAAATGTGATTCTATCACTTATTAGAAAAGAATAGAAAACTAACTCATCACAACCTGGTAACATGTGACTACTTGAGACTTTGTCAAGTGTGGTAAATACACACATTCCACACAGTAGAAACTATAATGTGTTTTCAGTCATCCATGTAGATGTTTTTCATGTGCCTTCCATGCCAGTATCCCATTGCTCCGGTGACTTCCTCTTTGATATTAAACACGTACTTCTGCGGGGTTCTTCATGGCAATGAAAGCAGCTCATTGTAGGGGTTGCTGTGTCTCCGTTTTTGAGCATTGGCTCTGCTCTCAAGTTCTGTTCTTAGTGAGTTAGCAAGGACTAGGAGTTCAGGTTTCATTGTATCCTCCAAGCATTCTTATTTATATGCCAACTTTTGCTCATTATTTAATGAAGGATATGTAGCCAAAAATAATTATTTTATTATGGAAGAGGTTGAATTTGGTTTTTCTCACTCCTTTTTGTAAAATGTCCCTCATTTGCACCCATTCCACTATTTGTGTATTAAATGTTTTGTTAACAGTCCCAGTGATTTTTATATATAAACATACTAATTATATGATGAGTTGTCTCAAACTGTTTTTCATATATGGTAATAATTTATATTTTAATTAGGTCTTTTTAAATTATGATAAATATAATTTTTAAATTTTGGTATATTTTTTATGATAGTTCCTCTCTGTGTCCTTAGAAATTTCCTTCATGTTGTTCTGTTTCATTTTTTAAATTGCTGTGTAGTACTTCAATATATGGCTATACTGTACTTTATTTAACATGTTCATGAAGGGGCCATAATTCATGTCTTGCTGCTGGGTGTCTTGAAGCACTGGTGATACATGCATGACTGTCCTATCAGGTGGTACATGCATGACTAGTGTGCCATGCCGTCCAATGGGAGTCAGGCATGTACCACTGGTGGTTCAAGTCTTGCTGCTAGGTATTGTCCAAAAGAGCTGAAATCAGGATTTTGAAGAACTGTTGCTCTCTTTATGTTGATAGCAGCAACACTGATAATGGCAAAGATGTGGAAGCAATCTAAATGTCCACCAACAGGTGAATAGTTAAAGGAAATTCAGTATATACATGCAGTGCAGCATTACTCAGCTGGAAATAGAAAGGAAATTATGCAATATGTGACAATCTGGGTGAAGCTGGAGGACACAGTGCTAAGTCCAGATGCAAGGTAAATGTTACATGATTCATTTGTGTGTGGTATCTCAGATAGATTCCTAGAATCAAAGTGGAAAGGTGATTGGCAGTGGCGGGGGAGGGGAAATGGGGAGTTGCTAATGTATGGGCCTAGAGATTCAGATGAGCAAGATGAATAAAGTTCTAGAAGTCTGCTATACACCACATTGTTCTGCTAGTCAATATCTGTGTTGTGTATGCTTAAAAATTGGCTGAGAGGGGCCAGGGATTTAGCTCAGTGGTTCTAGTGCCTGCTGCGCAAGTGCAAGGTCCCAAGTTCAATCCCTGGTACCGAAAAACAAAAACAGAAAAATTGGCTGAGAGAGACAATCTCATGTTAAGTGTTTTTTTCCTGATAAAATTATTGGAGTAAAAAAGAAAAACAAATGTAATAATAGTTACTTCTTAAGACACCAGTTGACCTAGATGTTTGGGTTTATGTCTGGTCTCTCAGTTCTGATCCACTGATCTCTGTGTCTGCCCTTATCCCAAACCTCACTTCTATGAATACTTAATTGGTAGTAAGTTTTAAAGAGAGGAAGTGTAGTCCCTTAACTACACTTGTTTTTTCTAAGATTGTTTTAGGATTAGCTTTTCTATTTCTGCACAAAAGACTATTAGGATTTGTGGAGATTGCATTGAATCTGTAGATTACTTTAGGATTATTACCATTTTATCATTATCATGTCATTCTAAAAAAAAAAAATGTGAGGCATCTTCCACTCATTTAAATCTTGTTTCATTCATCCCTGTTTTGTAGTTTGCCACATACAATCTTATACCTCCATGGTTTAAATTTATCCCTACATATTCTAATTTTCTTAATGCTATTTTTCATGAAATTGTTTTCATAATTTCCTTTTTTGAGTCATTAATGTATGGTATATAGAAATACAGAAATAGAACTGACTTTTGTATATTGATCTTTTCCTGAGTTCATTTTTCTGAATTAATCAACTTTAGTACTTTTTTGTAGATTTCTCATGATTTTCTCTGTATAGCATCATGTTACCTGTAAATAGAGATAGTTTTACTTCTTTTCTAATTTGGATGACTTTTATTGCTATTCCTGATTGTTCTGACCACATACTGCAGTATGGTGTTTTTGTTTGTTTGTTTTTGTTTTTGTTTTTGGTACCTGGGCATCAAACTCAGGACTTTGTGCTTGTGAGACAGGCACGGTGCCACGGGGCTAAATCCCTGGCCCTCCTTCAGTGTGGTTTTGAGTGGAAATTCTAAAAGTAGGCATCCTTTGTTAATGATCTAAGGTAGAAAGCTGTCAGTCTTTAGATGTCATAAAAGACTTATTTTTTATTTTTAAAAAATCTTTCATAAAAGAACATCTTTTTTTTTTTTTTTTGTACTGGGGATTGAACTCAAGACCTTGTGCTTGTGAGGCAGGTGTGGTGCCACTGAGCTAAATCCTCGATAAAAGAACATCTTTTTTTTGGCTGGGTGTGGTAGTGCACACCTGTAATCCCAGCACTTGGGAGGCTGTGGCAGGAGGATTGCCATGAGTTCAAGGCCAGTCTGGGCTACATAGCAAGACCCTGTCTCAAAAAAAAGAACATCTTGCACTGTCCCACCACTCCTGGCTTAGAGGAAGGGTCTTCTGAGCCGCTGTCCCACTGTTTCTGGCCTAGAGGAAGGGGCTTCCAGGCCGCTGTCTGTCCCGCTGCTTCTGGACCAGAGGAAGGAGCTTCTGGGCCACCATCCATCCCACCTTTTCTGGCCCAGAGGAAGGGGCTTCTGAGCTGCTGTCCCACCTCTCCCAGCTCAGAGAAGGTGAGCCACACAGGTGCCAACAGCACCCCCCTGCCCCGAGTCGAAATGAGAAGACACGTAAATAAGTCTCAAAACCAGACTTCCAGATCACTAACAGCAACCCCAAAGGGAAATGAGATGGAACACTCTGATACTCAACCACCTGGACCCACTGAACTGGCAACAAAAGGGGATTTGGAAAAAATGAAATCAGAAATAATTTCTCAGATAATAGCAGAGATTGCTCATACTGCAAAACATGATTAGTAAATCTAGAGAGGAGCTGAGGAACACAATGGAATCCCAACATAGGAAACAAATGGAATCCATAAAACAGATGCAAATAGATTTCCAGGAGATGAAAAACTCCATTGAAAATCTACACAGCAGAATGAGCCAATGTGAGGACAGAATTTCGGGTATAGAAGATAAGATTGCAGTTAATGACCAGGAAAAGAAAAATTGCTTCAAAATTGTAAGGGAACACAAGAAATCAATCCAGCAGGTGCTAGACGATGCAAAGAAGAATAACATAAGACTGATTGGAGTCAATGAAGAAACAGGAGAGAATGCAGACAACATTAAAAAATAACTCTTCACAGAATGGCAGAAAACTTCCCAAGCAGGGGAAAAGAACTTGACATACAGATAAGTGAGGCATATAGGACTCCAAATAGCCTTGATCAAAAAAAATCTACACATAGGCATATAATTGTTAAGATTCCAGAAACTCAACAGAAGAACAAAATTCTACAAGCAGTCAGAGAAAAGAAACAAATCACATACAAAGGAAAGACCATCAGAATCACAGCAGATTTTCAACACAAACCATTAAGGCAAGAAGAGCTTGGAGTGACGTATTCCAAGCCCTAAAAGAAAACAGCCTCCAACCCAGATTGATGTACCCTGCAAAACTATCTTTCAGAATTGATGGAGAAATAAGATACTTTCATGACAAAGAGCACCTTAGGAACTTCATGAATACCAAACCAGCACTCCAAAAAATTATAGACAATATCCTAGGAACAAACAATGAGAATCACAACCCCAGGAAGGAAAGCAGAATGAACCCATCTGGTGTGACAAGAAATTAAATGTAGAGAGGGAGAACCCAACAAAAAGAAAAAGTCATGACAATGACAAGTCAGTACGTTTCAGTTATAACCATCAATGTTAATGGTCTCAGTTCACCAATCAAAAGAAATAGACTGGCAGAATGGGTCAAGAAGCAAAATCCAACAATATGCTGCTTACAAGAAACACACTTAATTCAAAGTGAAACTCATAGACTGAAAGTTAAAGGGTAGAAAACAATACTCCATGCGATGGGAACCAAAGAAAAGCAGGAGTAGCTATCCTCTTTGCAGATCAAGTAGATTTCAAACCAACACTGATTAAGAGAGACAGAAGACACTACATCCTTGTAAAGGGAACATCCAACAGGAAGAGATGACAATCGTAAATATCTGTGCACCAAACACTAGTGCACCCAACTATATAAAACAAATAGCAGACATGAAAAGTCATATATGCACTAATACAATTGTAGTGGGGGACCTCAATACCCCACTGTCACAAATAGATAGATCAACTGGACAAAAAAAAGTAATGAAATATTAGAACTCAATCAAACTCTTGAGCAAATGAACTTAACAGATGTTTACAGAGTGTTCCACCCCACAAAATCAGAATACACATTCTTCTCAGCTGCACATGGGTCATTCTCCAAAATAGACTACATACTTGCACATAGAACATGTTTAAGTAAGTGCAAAGGAATTGAAGTTATCCCCTGTATATTATCAGACCATAGTGCAATGAAATTGGAGATCCATAGCAAAAGAAACTGGAAAAATTTCATAAACACATGGAAACTGAACAACACACTTCTGAATAACCAATGGATCACAGAGGAAATGAAAGAAATCAGACAGTTCCTTCAATTAAATGACAATGACAATACAACATATTGGAATCTATGGGACACAAAGCAATCTTATGAGGGAAATTCATAGCAGTGAATATGCATATTAGGAAAACAGAACGAGCCCAATTAATCTGATTCTGAACCTCAAACTTCTAGAAAAAGAAGAGCAGGACAAAAAGAACATTTTTTGGTAAACATTTGATGCACTGTATGACCTCCCTAAAAACTAGATATAGCTCTACATGTATAAAATTCTGGTACCTGCTGAGTGACTTTGTGAAAAGATGCTAGGCACAGTCACTCTTCCCTGTAAGCATATAATCTGAGATTAAACAAATACTTGTTATTTGTATATGAGAAATGGTTAGGGCCTAGGATTTAGCTCAGTGGTTCTGGCGCCTACCTCGCAAGCGCAAGGTCCCGAGTTCGATCCCTGGTACCAAAAAAAAAAAAGTTAAATATTAGTGTCCAGTATTATAATAAAAATAATCTCTTCAAAAAAGAGAAACTAACTCAAGCTTCTCAGATAAAAGAAAAACATTTAACAAAATTCAACATTTTATTATAATAAAACTGTCAACAATTTAAGTATGGAAGTAATGTACCTGAACAAACTAAAGGTCACATGTGACAAACACACAGCTAACATTGTACTGAGTGATAAACAGTTGGAAGCTTTTTCTTTAAGATCAGAAACAAAACAAGGATTTCCACATTTACTCCTATTCCACATACTACTGGAAGTACTAGCTCGAACAGTGAATAAGAAAAAGAAATATAAAGATTCCAAGTGAGAAAAGACAAATTGTCTATGTTTACAGGTGATATGGTCTTATATGTATTGAACTTAAAGACAGTACACACACATACACACAGTGCTAAAACTAATAAATGAATTCAGCAAAGATGTAGAATACAAAACCAACATACAAAAATAGGGTACATTTCTATTATACTAGCATAATCTATCTAAAAAAGAACTTACAAAAATTCCATTTATAATGTTTAAAATTAAAATGCTTGGATGTGAAAATAAAATAATTTACTTAGGAACAAATTTAACCAAGGAGGTAAAAGATTTGTGCACTGAAAACTATAAATTATTGATAAAGAAGAGGACACAAATAAATTGAAATATGTTCCAGGTTCATGGAATCAATATTGTCAAAATGTCAATATTACCCAAACTAACCCTACGGATTCAGTATATTTCTCATCAAAATCCTAATGGCATTGTTTATAGAAAAGAAAAAATAGCCCTAAAATCCATATGGAATTCCAAAAAATCCAAAATAACTAAAGCAGTCTTGACCAAGATAGGCTGGAGACATCACACTTCCTGATTTAAGATTATATTTCAAAGCTATAGTAGTTAAAACAGCATGATACTTGCATAAAACATATAAAGCATATAGGTCAATGAGATAGAATAGAAATCCCAGAAAAAAACCCACACATAGAAAGTAAATCAGTCTTTGACAAAGACAACAAGAATATCCAGTAGGGAAAGTATAATGTCTTCTGTGTTTAGTCTTGGGAAAGTGAATATCTACATACAGAAAAAAGGAAAGTTTTAGTATAATACATAAAAATCAACTGAACATGGATTAAAGACTTAACTTTAAGTCCCAGAGCCATAAAAACTAGTTAAAAAATAGAAGAAAAGGTATGTGATAGTGTTCTTGGCAGTGATTTTCTAGATATGATAGTAAAAGCACAGGCAATGAAGGCTAAAATAAACATAGGATTACATGAAAGGAAAAAAAGTCTGCACAGCAAACAATCAACAAAACAAAATGGCAGCCTATGAAGTGGGAGGGAAATATTTGCAAACCATATATTCAGTAAAGGATCACTGTCCAAAATATGTAAGCAACTCATACAACAGCAAAACCCTAATAACCCAACTGAGAAATGGTAAAGGGCAGACATTTTTCCAAAGAATGCATGGAATGGCCAACAGTATATGCAGAGATGCTTAACATGACCAGTCATGAGAGAGAGAAAAATCAACTCACAATGCAATATCACCTCATACCTGTTGGGATAGCTGTTGTTAAAAACCAAAAACCTAAGTGTGGGTAAAGATATGGAGAAATGGAAACCTTTGTACACTGTTGGTGGGAAGGTAAATCACTATAGCTATTAGTGAAAACAATATGAAGTTTCCGCAGAAAACTAAAATTAGAACTACTAAACGATCAGGCATTCCACTGCGAGGTTATATCCAAGAGAAAGGAAAAGACCATCTTGAGGAGTTGTCAGTCCTCCCAGGTTCAGTGCAGCACTGGTCACAGTGGCTAAGATGTGGAAAGAACCCGAGAGCCTGTCAAAGGCAAATGTATTAAGATAATGTGGTCTCTGTGTATGTGTATATTAATTAGAGAATATTCTTCAGCCTTAAAGAACATCCTGTGATGAAATCCTGCTTAGGTTTAGGGCCTATGCAACATGCATGGACTTAGAGAATACTATGCTAAGTCTGCAGGTGCAGACAAATACTGCATGATGGCACTTAAATATGTGGGATCTAAGAAAAGCCAAACTTTCAAACAGAGTTAAGAGTGATTACCTGGAGTCAGGAGCTGGGTGAAAAGTGAGGAGATGTTAGTCAAAAGGTACAAAGTTTAACTTCTAAGATGGACCAGTTCTGGAGACCTAATGTGTACCATAGTGACTACAGTTGATAATAATGTATAGTTGGAATTTGCTAGGTAGATCTTAAGTACTGTCATCACGCACACACAACACACAAATTTTTAACTATGTAAGGTGACGGATATATTAAATAGCTACATTGTGGTAATTACTACATAATGTATATATCAAAACACATGGTATACCTTGAATATATACAATAATTTGTCAGCTTTGCTTTAGTAAAGCTGAAAAACAGGGAGACTTTGTGGAGATGGGAAGGGGATCTGGGGAAGGGGGAAAGAGCAGGCAGGAAGTGAAAATGATGAAGAGGTATTATGTATATGTACCAGTTGCCCAAGATGAACATCATTATTATGAATTGCTAACATATACCGGTAAAATTTTTTTAAGATAATAGAATTTCAAGGTCTTATTAAGAAATGTTAAGAGAAGAAGTGGGGATTTTTTCAAGCTTGTAGAAGCAAACAGAAAAATGCAAAAATGATTTTATGTGAATACTGAGCTTGAGCAATTCATTAGCCATTAGCTTTGTTCAAATGCACAATTAAAATGTTAATAAAGACTCATTTTGTGGCAGTAGAGGAGCATCTGGGCTTTTAAGTAACCCTAATGGACATCATAGAATAGAAGGTGTGTAGTGTGCACTGCTGTGCTCTTTTGAGCAACTTTTGTGGTGTGTTAACCTGGCGTTAATGATGTCACTGCCACAACATAAAGAGTACGTTCCGGGAAGAAGCCTTTTCTGTGTAGAGTGGGCAAGCTTTCAGGCAGAGCATACACCTTGCGAGTCACCTGAGGAGCCACAGCATAGTAGGACTGAGAAGGAGATGAAGGCAGCAAATGCCACTGCCTGTCACTCCTTCCTTTTCGGATATGTAACTGATTCCACATATACTTGTTTTCAATTTACAGTATGAATTCAGTCTTCTTATATACATTGTAGACTAAATATTGAAATGTAATAGCTCCTAGAGTCGCAGAATGTCTGTTGTTTAGCAGTTAGTGAATTAATTCACCAACTTTCCTTTTACCATATTCCATTTGGTTTAGCAAATGATAAAGGAGATAACTGTTTTCTTGGTATGTTTCAGGTCAACAGTCTGTACATGAGACCCAGGAATTGTTTCTGAAGCAGAGCTCATGTGCTGAGGTGGCCACAGAGAGAACTTCAGCTGCTAACCTTCAGTGCTCCACTTCCCGAGAAAGTTGGGGTTCTGATTGTGTGTTTGAAAGGAAGCTAGCTGACCAAGAGATACAACTCAGGCAAAAGGCCGCTTCTCATAATAGAGCTCTCCCAAAGGAGAGAGAGCACATGTATAACAGATCTGGAAGATGGTTCCATTTGGACAATTCAGAAGAAAGACTTCATAATGGCATTTTGGGTAAAAATTTCAAAAAACCCTCAGTGTTAATAAAACAGACAGGAATCTATGCAGGAAAAAAGCTTTTCAAATGTAATGAATGTAAGAAAACCTTTACCCAGAGCTCATCCCTTACTGTCCACCAGAGAATTCACACTGGAGAGAAACCCTACAAATGTAATGAATGTGGAAAGGCCTTCAGTGATGGCTCCTCCTTCGCCCGACATCAGAGGTGTCACACAGGCAAGAAGCCCTACGAGTGCGTGGAATGTGGGAAAGCCTTCATCCAGAACACATCCCTTATCCGTCACTGGAGATACTACCACACAGGGGAGAAGCCCTTTGACTGCATTGATTGTGGGAAGGCTTTCAGCGATCATATAGGGCTTAATCAGCACAGGAGGATTCACACTGGAGAGAAACCTTACAAATGTGAGGTGTGTCACAAATCCTTTAGGTACGGCTCATCCCTTACTGTACATCAAAGGATTCATACCGGAGAAAAACCGTATGAGTGTAACGTTTGCAGGAAATCCTTTAGCCATCACGCATCACTCACGCAACATCAAAGAGTACATTCTGGGGAGAAGCCTTTTCAGTGTAAAGAATGCGGGAAAGCTTTCAGGCAGAACATACACCTTGCGAGTCACCTGAGGATCCACACGGGGGAGAAGCCCTTTGAGTGCAGGCAGTGTGGGAAGTCCTTCAGCATCAGCTCCCAGCTCGCCACTCACCAGAGGATCCACACGGGGGAGAAGCCCTATGAGTGCAAGGTCTGCAGCAAAGCCTTCACCCAGAAGGCCCACCTCGCCCAGCACCAGAAGACTCACACAGGAGAGAAGCCATACGAGTGTAAGGAGTGTGGGAAGGCCTTCAGCCAGACCACGCACCTCATCCAACACCAGAGGGTCCACACTGGAGAGAAGCCCTACAGGTGTGCGCAGTGCGGGAAGGCCTTCGGTGATAACTCATCGCGCACTCAGCACCAGAGACTGCACACTGGCCAGAGGCCTTATGAGTGCATTGAATGTGGGAAGGCCTTCAAGACGAAGTCATCCCTCATTTGTCACCGCAGAAGCCACACTGGAGAAAAACCTTACGAGTGTAGTGCATGTGGCAAAGCCTTTAGCCATCGCCAGTCCCTGAGTGTGCATCAGAGGATTCATTCCGGGAAGAAGCCGTATGAGTGTAAGGAGTGCAGGAAAACCTTTATCCAGATTGGACACCTTAACCAACACAAGAGAGTTCATACTGGAGAGAGAGCCTGTAACTACAAGAAGAGCAGGAAAGTCTTCAGGCAGGCTGCACACTTTGCCCACCACCAGCGGATTCACTCTGGAGAGCCATCCACTCACCCCTCGTTGCCTTCTGCATCAAGTCCTGTGGATCTGTTCCCCGAGTTTCTCTGGAATCCATCCTCTCTGCCCTCATCATAGTGTCAAGACATTGTTGTTCACATACAGTCCAGTCGTTTACACACTCATCTCTCTGCTCTTCTGTTTTGGTCCCTGACAAATTCACTCTTAACATTACAGTCAGGCTGATTTTTTAAAAAGCGTAAATGTAATTCACTCATATAAAGCTCATATTGTGATCTGCTCCTGTGGTTAATACATAACATGTGCCTAGGACAGTGCCTCGTCCATACTAAGTGTCCACTAATCTTAGTTCTTTTGAAAAGTTACAGCAGTCTGCTCTAATAAAAAGTGATATTGTCGGATGAGGCTAGGAAAACAGATTTTGGATCAGGAGTGGAGTGCTTGAGGCATTTGAGGTTTTGCCTGTGTTCATTTAAAACTTGATTCCCTTATGCCAAGTTGTATTGTAGCTTTCCGTTCAATCTACCTGAGTGTATGGTGGAAAGATTCAACTTAACTCTGACCTTCGACAACACTGTTAGAAACTCTAGAGAATGTGAATGAGTAGGCCAACTGGAACAAATGGGCTTAAACAACCAGAAAAAAAGTTTTATATGCATAAAGTTAAAACTAGTGACATTACCTAAGAATGAGAAAACTCAGCAGGATTTAGTCCATTTGAAGGCATTGGTTTGTGAATAAATTCTGTTTCACTTTCAAGGACCCATAATCACTGGGGTAAACTGAGCTGGAGCAGTTGGCAAACTCTTAACTCATGGTCAAAGTGTCACTGAATTTTTGTGTGGCCCATTATCTCAAAATTTAAAAATATTGTCAAGTGGTTAAAAATGAATATCTCCAATATAATAGTGATGTAAAATTCAAATTTCAGTGTCTGTAAATAGACTTTCATTGACAGGCAGCCACACTGACTGGTTTGCTTACTGTCTGTGGCTGCTTTCAGGCCACAACGGCAAAACTGAGTAGTCCACAAAGACCACATGGCTCATGGCCAAGAATACCTGCTGCCAGTACCTTCACAGAATGCCTGCGGAGCCTGCTCCAGTTTCCTGAGAAACCGCAGCTCCTGGGCCACATTGTGTCTGCTGCTGGTTTTGTATCAG
This sequence comes from Heterocephalus glaber, assembly GCF_053883595.1. NCBI lineage: Eukaryota > Metazoa > Chordata > Mammalia > Rodentia > Bathyergidae > Heterocephalus > Heterocephalus glaber. Next base: position 2,296,737 of record NW_028258451.1, read on the forward strand.
TTTTATTGACCACAGCCACGCCTGTTGGTTTGCTGTTGTCCTTTTACCACAGTGGCAGAGTTGAGCACCTATGCCAGAGACTGTGGCCTGCAGAGCCTCAGATAGTTACTGCCCTTTTACAGAACATTTGCCAGCCACTACTCTAGAGGAAACATCCAAAGGTTTCTTATTTTATGGAGGTAATACAACTCTTACATCAAACACAAGAAAACAGACTAAAAGTAATTATGAAAAATGAAATTATTAAACAGTATCAGAAAATAGAAAATATGTCAGTAAAGGGAGAAATGATTTTTAGACTAGGTACTCAGTATTAAAATGTTTGAAAATTATGATTGGAAAATAGTCCCAGTAGGATACGTTTACTTTGGTGTTTTCTGAAACAACATGTGGAAGCATGAGGCAAGAATATATTTGAAAAAAAATTTTTGCATATGAGGTTTGTAATGCCATGCTGCTATTTCAATACCGGGGAAACAATGTTTTGACGAATTGGCTGTCCACATCTCCAAAATGGAAGAAGCACATTTATGCCTTACAGATAACTATAAGACAGTTGTATTTAACATCTCCAATTATAAAGTAAGAAGTACAGGCAAACAGAAAAGAGGATGCCTTTAAAAGTAGGACATATGGTCCTAGAAGCCACGAAGGCAGAAAATCAGTTGGCCTACACAATTTAAAACCAACGGTCACCAAAAACACGTAAAAGTCAACTGATAGAAAATGTATGCAGCCCATAACAATATGCCAGTTAGGAACAGTGCTATTCCACCTACTAGAAAATTGACAAAGCTGACAGGAGGAGAACTCACACACAGCTGAAGCATTCAAGTGTGTGAACTGTGTGAATTTCTCGGCCTCATGTATCAAGACAAAAGAAAAATACAAATGAAAATTTTTCTTGGCCTTTATGTGGATTAAAGTCAAATTTGTGTAATATCCAGGACTGGTATCCATGGGGGAGACAAAGTCCTTGTTGCCATAAGCAGTGTAAATTTGTCTCCTTCCTTTGAAGATGGTGACCTGGCATGACCTGTCAACATTCCGATTGTGTGATCCTTTAAGACAGAAATTCCAGGTCTAGGAATTTTATCCCACTGGAATAAAGAGGTGTATATAATGTTTACTGAAGAATTTAAAAAATTATGACAAATAGGGATTTGTGTCCTGCCAAGCAGATTGCCTAATTATGGTTGCTTAGTACTGTATTGTACAGTTAGCAGAAACAGGGTGAGCAGTATGCACACTTCTGTGGAGAGTTGTCCATATGTTAAATGAAATATGAAATTTGCAGAACCATATGTGTACAATGTAATCTGAATACATGTGTGTGTGTACCCACATGCACAAATTCAGGGTATCCGTTGGAATGTTTTTGTCTTTACCCCACATGCTTTTTTTTGCTTGTTATGGGGACTTTTCCTTTCTTCACTATGCGTTCTGGTGAGCTGTCAGCCACATATGGCTCTAGTTAAGCCAACCAGATCTTTCGTCTTTTGTATTTTGATTGGAGATACAGGGATAGAAGCAGGACCAATATTCAGATTCATGAACCAATACAGCCATGACACATGTTTATTTTTAGTCAGTGTTCACTGTGACTGGCTAGAGCCCTTATTGGAGTCGCTGTTAAGTATATGGAATATCACTCCAGGCCTGCACACAGTTTGAATTGAGGCATCCTTTGGTAGCAACATAAGATTCCTGCATCTGTCACTGGGATCCGTTGAAATGATTCCTGCTTTGCCACATCCTGGTTTGTTCAGTTCTTGAAGTTTAAGGTGCCTGGTATTCTTCTAGTGCTTAATTTCTGATTTAAAATTACAGTCAAGTTCTTTTGTTCTCAGCCAAAGAAAGCAAACAATGCAGAAGTTGATACTAGAGGGTGATTGTTGGGCTACAGAAAACCAGAGTAGTAAGGATTGATTATAGAGCCAGATAGATCAAAAGAGCGAAACTCCTAATGCCGTTTTCTTCAAGGGAAGGATATCCCTGATATGGCAGGATCATAAGTCCATTGTGCTTAGCGGCTGATGGCACCTATAAAAACTATAGGTGATGGGTAATGCTATCCCCACATGTATAGGTGAGACTCATTTGTAATGAAATTGGATAATTGAAAGTAAAATTTCAAGGATCTTTATGATTGTTGGGAATATCTCTTATTGGTTCTAATTGTGGGGCTACAATAGCCAAAAACCAAATACATCAGTAGAATCTGAGCTGCGATGCTCACCACACCCCCAAATTTGCCACTTCTGTTAAGTCGCGGAGTAAAGCTGTTACGGATGATTTCTCAGAAATCTGTGACCCCCTCCCCACCCCTTAAAACCCACTCGTAACACTTTCCACACTTCCCTTGTGACTGAAAACCTAATTGTCCCTCAACATTATTGCTTACTCACTGAACAAAGAGTTTAATAAAACCTGTGGTGTGAAACACAGAAAGGTAGGTTAGTTTCACCCAGAAATATTTAATACCCTTTACCAGTTAAGCCATCAAAAATCGAGAGAACATTTTTCGGAATGTATTTGAGTTAATTATTTTGCATAATGTATAAGGATTGGGAGAAACCAAGGATTCACAAAGTTGGGTCAGATCATTTATAGTCCATGTCTGTCACTCTTTTCCAAATCCCTTGAGGGCTCAGCAGCCCTTCTGTGTCCTTTACACAGAAGAAGCCCCAGCATCTTCAGAAAGGTCCCAGGGCTTCCTCTTTTTGGCGCTGAGACTTCCTGTGAAAGGGACACTTTTGGGAAGGATACCTGGTATCTGTAGAAGTATAGTATTTGTAGTGGCTGAATTACAGAGCAGCAGTCAACTATGAGAAGGAAGTGAAATGGTCATAGTAAGCTCAGAACTCTAGAAGTGTTCTGTTTTCTGATATTCCCCTCTAATAATCCTCAGAGTTGAAAATGCACTAAGGTGTTGTATTAATTAAAAATACTCCATAGGGGAAGGGGGGTTATCTCAGTGGCAGAGCTTTCAGTCCCCAGCACATGCACACACATGCACACACACACTTCACAGCGTGGCACTGAAGTCTCACACTTATTGCTGGCAGCAAGACTGGGCACTCGAGTGGTTCCAACTAAAATCACAGAACATTTCCATAGGGATTTCTGATGCGTTGTATTAATGCAGAATGGGCCTATTGGGGAATTCTTATCCAGGTCCAGAGACCACAAGCCCATGTGGGCATTTACCCAGGTTGCAGGCTTTTCTTTAATGGTGTGTCTGGGTGCTCACTGGGAGTTCGTGCTTCCTTTTCTGCTGTCTGGAGTTGGTTTTGTGATGTGGCTGCCAGTATATCCTACATTGCCCAGCCACACTTGTTTCCATTTGTGGCTAATTGATTACTTTTGTTCACCATGGGGTAAATAAAAATGATATGTCACTATGGGCTTTGTTATTTGCAGAAGGATGTGTTGTTCAGCTGGGAGAAGAATCTTAACTGTATGGTATGCCAAAGCTAAAAGATGGAAAACCTGTGTCATTAAACCACTACTGGGGGAAAGCCCCCAGTCAACCAGGGACATCAGCAGCAGGTTACTGTGTGGTGAGAAATAAATGTATACTGTAGTAAGATTTGATATTTGGGCTCTAATTATAAAAGCTTCTATAGTTGTAATCCATATGGTATCTTTGATAAACTCTTTTAACTCACTGAGCATTGACTAAGAGTTGCGATGGTGTGTTAGTTATCTATTGTTATGTAACAAATTACCTTTTAGTAGCTTCATGTGCTCTCAGAATTTAAGGAAAGAAGCCAAGCATGGCCTGGCTGGGTGCCTGTGGCTCAGGGTCTCACAAGGTTGAGATCAAGGTGGCAGCCAGTGTTGCAGTTATCTGAAGGCCATTCTAGAGAGAATCGGCTTGCAAACCCACGTGGCTCTTGGTAGCCTCAGCTCCTCTCTGGCTTTGGGCACATCAGTGCCTTCCACGTGGGCTCTCTGTATGGCAACCTGTAACAGAGCAAGTGACTTCCTTGAGAGAGAGCAGGAGAGGGGGCCCAGGGTGGAAGCTGAAGCCATTTTTCCAATCTAATATTAAAAGTGACATTCTTTCATCCTTGTGTTTGGTTAAGCAGAAGTAAATTCCTAGGTCCCGCCCCCTTTGAAGAGAAAGGGACCACCAGGAGGAATACCAGGAGGTAGGAATCACTGGGATAAACGCTGTCTGCCAGTGACTGGCCTCTGCCCAGCCCAAGTGGTTCAGGTCCCTTCCACATGCAAATTCACTTCCCCATTCCAAGACTCCTCCCAGAACCTAACTTCATCACAGCGTCACCTCAGAGGCAAGGATCTTGTCATCAGAAGATGCCAGGTGCTGATGATGCACATGTGATATGGTTTCTTCACTAGTTCCTTTCTACCTGTAGAGCTTTGCAAATAGAAGAACAAGTGGGCTGAGGATTTAGCTCAGTGGCACCGTGCCTGCCTCACAAGTGAAAGGTCCTGAGTCTGATCTCTGTACCAAAAAAAAAGAACAAGTTACCTGCACATGCAAGTCCCAGCCAGGTCAGTGGGTATTAGGAATAATTTTCTGCCTTCTGGACTCTTGGCTCTATCCTCTGATAGCTGTTTTTCCTAAAATGTGTTTGTAACTCATGAGTTTTCTGCTTACATACTGACATTAGAATTTGGAGGATTCAGCGGTCTCCCAATTTTGTTCCATCTGTGTCTCTTTTTCACTCTTAGTCACCATGTTTCTACTGAACTGATTCTCTTGAAAACTTTGTAAATTCATATGAATCTCATTGCAATAGACATCAACCATAGCCACACATCTCTTTAGATAAGCTTCTTAGAGACCTATGTACAGTACTTGAGTGAGAGTATTCATGATGGTTCCCCTTAATGTCTTTGGAGAGCTTTTGTGTGATTACATAGTACTCACTGATCTTTCTGGGGTTGTAACAAAATATTTTATAGTCATGCTCTTAGTTCCCCTGCCTTGATTAGCTTTCTTTTCTTTCTTTTTCTTTCTTTTTCTTTCTTTTTTTTTTTTTTTTTTTTGGTAGCAGGGATCAAACTCAAGACCTTGCACTTGCGAGGCAGGCAGCGGCAATACTGAGCTAAATCCCAGCCCTTGATTAGCTTTCTTATCTGTACCATGGATTTTATCTTTGCTTGGAAAATATTTCTCTTTATTTTAGCATCATTTCCTATTTACAGAAGCTGAAAAATTTCAAAACCCAAATGTCCTGGCTCCTTGTTAACAGTCCTTCCCTCAGTTTATATTTCTTTGCTTTCACATTTCTGTGAGCAGCAAGAAAAAACAAAACAAAACAGGCAATACGTTCAAAATCTCCTCAGCTCTAGCGCCTATTCTGCCCACATCAGCTAAATTTTCAGACACTTTCCAACAAGGCCCTTTTCCTCTAGTTGCTAATATAGTTTCCCTCACTATTCTTTAAGCCTTCACCAACTGTTAAAGTCCAAGATTTCTGTGTAGACCCTTCTTTAAGTATTGTACAGACTCCAAGCATCCCAGCAAAGGCTGAGGGGACCCAGTAAAGGCTTCCACACTACCTACTTAGGGAGACAAGAGTCTCTTGAGATTAGATTCACCCAACTGAACTGCACATTACCAAAAAAGTCATTACTCTTTGCAAAAACATAACAGTCTCTACAGTATCATTCAAATGAAAAGACTCATTAGATACATGAAAAATGAGAAAATACAAGCCATATACAGGAGAAAAAGCAACAGGTCAATCCTGAGATAACTCCAATATTGGAATTAGCAAACAATATTAGGGCCTATTATAATTATTCTGAATAATATGAAGGATATCCTGAATAATATAAAGAAACATGCTATTAATGAATGACCAGATGGGTCATTCATTTATTCAAATGAATAAATTCAAATGAATAAATGAATTCAGAAATGAGAATCCTAGAACTGAGAAATATTTGAAAGTAAATATTTATTGGATAGGTTTAACAGGAAATTAGAGAAGGAAGCATCAATGGAGTTGAATAAACAAATAGATATTTAAAAAGAAATTGAAAGGACTGAACAGTGCTTCAGTGACTTAATGCAAAAAGGTCCTAAACACATGTATTTAGAGTTACAAAAAGAGAATAGATGGAATATGAACCCTGTTTGAATTATGTCCACAATTTCCCCAATTTTGGTGAAAAATTTACAAATTTCCACATTCAGAAATATCACAAAATGCCACATAGGATAAATAAAAAGAAAACCATAACTTTGTCACATCGTTATAAGCCTGCTAAAACCAGAAGATTAAAAAAATCTGAAAATTGTCCCTCTGAATAATGTATTGCAAACAGAACCGATGACATGAATGTTGGCTGGCTTTTCATAATCAGAAGATAGTGGAATAACAATTTTCAAATGCTGGTATAAAAAAATTTCAACCTAGAACTATATTCAGAGAAAGTGCCCTTTAAAATAAAGGTAAAATATTTTCAGATAAATAAATGCTATGAATTTGTTGCTAGCAAGACAACCAAAAACGTAAGAAGGAAGTTCTACAGACCTGACAGAAAAATGGAATAACAGGCAGCAAGGCTAGGTAGGTTGGAGGTGGCCAATTTTCTCTTCCAGAGGTTCAATGAGACTCTAGTAAGTAGTTTTCCTTGGAGTGCAGGTAGTTGTTATGGAAAATGCTCTGCATGTTTCTCAGCATAGTTTCTATTCCCCTCCCTGTGCCCAAAATATGAGGAGCTTCCTTCCAATTTCACTGATAAGATTCCTTGAGGTAAAATTCATGAAAGTGTGGGGGCATACCTAAGCTTGGGCCTTCAGGAGTTTTTAACTCAAAAGCTGGTTTACATTAAGCCCTTAGTGATTCATCAAACTTATCAACTAATAGTTCATACCAGCTGGGCATGGTGTTGTGCCCATGCATCCTGACATTCTGGCAGATGGAGGCAGGAGAATTAAAAGTTCAAGCCCAGCTTGGGTTTGCTATTTAGCAAGACCTTGACTCAAAATAAAAAATAAAAAGGTATGGGGTTATAACTCAGCGTTAAGGCCCTGTGTTCAGTCCCCAATAAGTAAATAAATAAATAAATAAACAAACAAAGAACAGAGTTCATTTCAGTTTATGGCTCCAGTAACATCTGCTTCAAGGTAAGCTGGTCTTGGCTATGATTTCAGGGTGATTATTTCCTTTGTGTCTTCTATGATGGATCTAAGAAAGGTTGTTGATTTTCAGTTTGTTGAATGTTTTTCTAGTTGTGAGAATCAGAGTGAAGGCTTCCAAGGTTTTTATATCTCACAGCTAAAAAATATCAGTATCATTTTTATCCAAATCAAATAACCACAAAAATATTACACACACTCACATGCCATTTATAATCCCTTACATAAAGCATCCTCACAGCTAAAATTAGCTTTATTACATAGTCTACGAAGAATGAGGGAAATCAAATCCAGAAAAGAAGCCAGTGTGACTGTTGCCTGAGGTGATTACGTCTGGGCAGGTGACCTCCTTTTGCAGTACCGTGTAGTAGACCATTTAGTATCTGTGATGCTGGGTCTTGGTCATCTGAGGCTTATAACAAGAGGACACAGACAGGTATCTTTAGGAGTGCATGTTCTCATAGCTCTAGGGGCTGGGAAGTCAAGGTGGTGCTGACACTCAGAGGTGTCAGCAGATTCAAGTCTTGGTGAGGGCTATCCTCTTGACTTCCACTTGCTGTGTGGCCTGCCTCTTACCCCACCCTTATGAACTAATGCAAACCCCTTTACTCCCCAAAGGCCCGGCCTTCTAACAGTATCACATTGGAGATTAGGGCTTCAGCATCTGATAATTGGGAGGATACAGTCTATAACATGCTGTCATCGTTAGACTGCTAATGCTAAATTAAGTATTTTAAAACTAAAGACTTAAGTACTCAATACTCTTTAGTCACTCAGAATATAACCCAGAACCGGATGAAGCTCTGTGGCTTCTTGGAACTCTCCTAGCAAGGTGAGAGAGAAAGGGGTATGAGGGTAACAGACTGTAACAGACCAGAGGACCACGCTCTCCGACTCGCAAGGATTAATTTTGCCTCTGGGCCCACTGGAGACTGCATTTCCCAGGGCCCCTTGCGGCGAGGACTTGGCCATTTCCGGCACAGACAGGAAGTTGGGTAAGGAAATCCGGAGGGTGTTGAGGAGGGAGTTGAGGGGGGAGTTGAGGAGGGAGTTGAGGAGGGAGTTGAGGAGGGAGCCGGTCGGAAGCGGTGTCCTGGTCTGCGCGTGTGCGGAAACTGACAGGCTGAGAGGTAGGTGTGACGTGTGTGGACCCGCAAGTCTGCACGGTTGCTGTCACCACCAGCGGCGCGTGAGGACGGGTGTTGAGATGCGTGAAGGGTGAAGTGGCTCAGGGCTGGAAACCCTCGCGAAGGGGCGCCCTTCAGGCTCCGCGCCCTGGAGCAGCTGCGTAGATCCCTGCGGTGCCCGGGCGGGCTGCGGGAACTGTGCTGCCTGGAGGAGGCAGAGCTCAGGACGCGAAGTGAGACCATGACACTGGGCACAGAGGTAGAAACGACAGACTTGCTGGGTGCGGCCGAAGTGGGACTTAAGGTTTGGGGGTGCTGTCCTTGGGGTCTGAGGGCTGGACGAAGTACCCAGCCTCCAAGGCTGGTGTAGCTGGAGTCAGAGTTGGGGGCTCACCTCGGGCCAGAGTGTGCAGTTGAATTCAGAAGCGGACTGACTTGCCCGGAGCCCCTTAGCCAGGCCCTCTCCAAGCAGCTTCCAAGTTCTTGTGGGTATCAGCGGAGAGAGTGCTCTCCACTAGAACAGGACGGCTGGTGCTGTGCTGCTCTTTAAAGATCTCAGCATTTAGTTTTTACTTGTTAGATTGTTTCACCTTGGTATGGGACTTGGGAGGTAAGTGACAGTCTCAGCTTCCTCTAGAAGTGGTAAGGGATTCCATTCTTTTTATGGCTAGTCACCTTCTAGTTAGTGCAAGAAAAGTACCCCGTTTCTGAAACTTTTCCAGTCATTAAAGAGGGAGAGGAAGAATTGCTGTCCATGCCTATATTGTTTTTTGCTTGCTTTACTACATGCAATCAGAATAGGTAATGTTTAGGGAGTCCTTTCTATGTGCCGGACACGTCTAAAACCTTTTGGAAGTATTAACTCTAATCCTTACCACATTAGTACAAGGAATGATCAAATATGGTGAATATTTAAATTTAAAAAGTATTACAGTTGGGCCGGGGATTTAGCTCAGTGGTTCCGTCACTTGCCTTGCAAGCGCAAGGACCCAAGTTCAATCCCTGGTACCAAAAAAAAAAAGTATTACAGTAAAAGAGACATTGTCATTAATCCCCCTCAAAATACTCCCTCTCCCTTTGTCCACACTTATCCCATCATTCTTGCCACTTTCTGAAACGGTCCTGGGAGTCCTCTTTTGTGAATGTTTTTAGTCACACTATTGTGGCTGTCTCTGTGTCCTCCTGGTTACTTCCTATCTTGTCTTGTTTTGGGGTTTTTTTTTTGTTTACAGATAAGGACATTGAAATTCACAGACAGAGAAAAAGTAATCACTAGTAAGTGGAAGAATCAGGATTTGATTTCAGGACAGGCTGTCTCCAGAGTCTCCTTCAGTACAGGCTATCATTTAATGCTCTGAATGACTGCCTGGGTAGGTGTTCTAAACCACCTTGGACAGTTGAAGAAACCAACTCTGAGATGGTTAAATAACTTCAAGATTTCAGATCCCATTATTTCCACTGAGCAAGGTTGGGCTTTCTTAAATTTTATAATTCTCAATATGTGTTCATTTTTATTATCATAATTATAATATCCTTTGAGAAGGTGGTGGAATTTGGAGGAAAGAAGTAAAAATTCATTTATCCTCTTCTTGATTAAAAGGAATAGCTTGGAGGCAGGGTGATCAAGGGACTTCATCAAAATGGTGATTTGTCAGAAAGCAAAATGAAAATCTAGGTCTCGTGACAATTTTTTGGTCCATTTATCTGTAATTCATAGGGACCATTTGTTATAACAAAGGTAAGGGCTTTCTCGATGCATAATGAGATTCTCCAAGAAATTCATCCCATAGAGTCTTTTTAGAGATCCTGCCCTGTAGTGCAGGGGGCACATTTTCTGGTGTTTGCCTGGGCAAATGACTCGGGTGGTGCAGTCAAGCAGATATAGGTTGATGACTTTTTCTCACTGTTATACTCTGTGTGATTTATGCAGAAGTGTTCACCTCCCAGAGATTTTATTTGTAAAATGGTGACAATATTCCCAGCTTTGTTTGAAGATTGTGAAGAGGTTCATATGCATGTAAACGTTTTATAAGTATATAATATGTACAGTATACCTCATATGTTGCTGATACAATGACTTTGAGAGCTGCCGTGTTTAGCCTGAAAGCCTAGCGTGGAGGGAAATCCCAGTTGTAAGTTATAGGTTTCCCAATGAGTACTTGGTATGTGGGTGTTGAAGGGAAGTAAAAATTGGAAACTGGATGAGAGGGTTTGTATGCTGAATTTTTAGTGCTGGTTGGTCTTATAATTCCTTTGTCCTCCTTCAGCTCTGCGCTCTCAGGGTAGCATTTTTCTCCACATGAAGAGTGAGAAAGAGGTGGAGGTAACAGGAATTGAACTGGTTAAAGCCATGTCCCTGGTGAGTTAGTATTTCTTCCCACTAAAAGTCTTGCTTTTCAGGATTTGGTAATGTTTATTTTCTAATGAAAATTGTCTATTTAAGAATTCTGCTATGGGCCTGTTTCTGATTTCCTTCATATTTGTTGGATGATGGGGACACAGACATAGATTGAAACAGTCCAGTGCCTTCTCAGAGGCTTTTACTCTTCCTACTTGGTATTTATTTTTTTATTCAAGAAATACATCAGTCTGAGCCCTTCATTTTTTTCCTCAGTGTTTTCATAGGTGTCTGACAAAGCAGAAGTATTGACCTTGGAGTAAATTTGAGTGCAACTGTGTGCCTGGCTCCTAAATCTGTGTCGTGGCTCACGGAGAGCCTTCAATCTGTCAGAGAAGTGAAAACGCAACAAATGCGCACCCTGTGATAAGTGCTGCAGGCCGAGAGTAGATTTGTTGTACAGCGGTGGGGGAGGGCTATTTAATGCCTTTGGGTGCGTTAGATATAAAGCTGCCCCTTCCTCTGGACTGGTGAAGCTCTGGGACATGCCACACAGACTGCAAGAAGTAGTCTATTTTATGTTAGCTCCTTTTTGTCTCCTTGGTGAGGGATCCTTGTGCTGGACATGGTCTGCATAACCATACTCACTGCTGAAAGGAAGGGTTGGGAGACCTTCATGGACAGAGGAAGTCCTGAGTTGCATCTTGAAGGAAGTAGAGATCTACCGGCAAAGATGGGACAGGTGTCATTCTGGCCACAGTATTCAAAGGTTTCCCTCATGACTTGCTTGGAGCCCTGAGGATCTTAAAATATCAGGCAAAGTTCTACATCCTTTTTTCTTTCTAGGATGACCACCACAATCTATTTAACCCTTTGTTGTTTCATAGGTCTATTGTTGCCAGTTTTGCTTTTTAATGGAGGGCTTTGTAGCGATCATTCTTTTTTTCTTTTTTGAGACAGACTCTTACTATCCAATTCAGACTGGTTGGCCTTGAACTCACTATGTATCCCAGCCTGGCCTCGAACTTGTGGCATTCCTCCTGCCTCAGCCTCCCAAGTGCTGGGATTATAGGTGTGCACCACCATGCCTGGCCTTGTAGTAATCATTCTTGTGGTTGAATTTTTGCTTTCATTTCTGATTATGTTCTTTGATTAAATTCCTATTTTTCATTTCTTGTGGATTAGAGTTTCTCAAACTTACTCAACCCCAGAACATTTTTAATGACCAACATTGCATGATTTCTCCTGGTACTTAGAAGAGTATAAAAAGATCATTTCCAAAGGTATTCTTTCCTCATATAAATTTTGCTAGGTAATTTTTTCTTTCATTTTTTAAGGCATAACTCTTAACATCTCAAGAACACTAGGATTTCTTAGAAAATATTTTGGAGATTGAAATCATGTTTATCAGGTTAGCATTGTTCCTTAAAACAATGTTCCTTCCCCTCACATTTCCAGAGCTCTTTAATTTCTGCATGTGGAGAAATAATCCCTCTCCTAACATGGATACATAATTTAGCTGTTGATATATCCTGTGTGAGTGTAGTCCATGCATTTTCATGTAAGAATGTGTTTCAGTACCATAGAATTGTAACCGAAGACCAGAAAATGTCTGTTTCTTCTAGTATGTGCACTATAACTAGGCAGAAGATTGTTCAGTAACTTCCTGACTCGGACCTCATAGACCCTTGGTACAATTACTGACAAGGTTTTTATTGCATAGTGAGAACATCATAACCCTTTACCTAGAGCCTTATAGAGATATGAATGCTGATTGAGTGAGATTATATTTGTGTCATTTTAGGGTTTAGTGACTTTCACAGATGTAGCCATAGACTTCTCCCAGGATGAGTGGGAATGGCTGAATCTTGCTCAGAGAAGTTTGTACAGGATGGTGATGTTGGAGAACTACAGGAATTTGGTTTCAGTAGGTAAGGGTAGTATTCTTCCTTCTATCTCCCCATGACTCAGCAGCCTTTTATCCCTTTATTGCATTTTTCTTCCAATATTATTCTTTCTTTAAGACCATTCAGACTTGGTTATAACTCTTAAATACTTACTGGATATCCAACTTTCATGTCTTCCACGCAGGTCTTTGCATTTCTAAACCAGATGTGATTTCCTTATTGGAGCAAGAGAAGGATCCCTGGGTAATACCAGGAGAGATGTCAAGAAATCCATGCCCAGGTAAGTGCAGGATAACTAGAGTTGGAGAAAGTATTCTTTTTATTTTGGTACCGGGGATCGAACTTGGGTCCTTGCACTTAGGCAGCAGGCGGTGAAAGCACTGAGCTAAATCCCCGGCCCTGGAGAAAGTATTCTTAAAAGTTTCTTGCTCTAGTATTTGTTGGAAAATACCTCTTACATTTGCTCCCAAATTGAATGGTTCTCTTTTGAATGCTACCATCTGTATTGATTTCCCTTATGTACCAGGATGTGTTCTCTGAACTCCTGCTCATTCAGTGTTTACCTAGTACTGCTCAAGTGCTATATGATAATTATCCCTGACTTTAAACATTTCTGAATTGTTTAGATGAACTTCCATTTATTTTTCAACTATTTTAAATATTTTCCTTTCTTCAAAAGGTGAGTTTATTGTCTTAACGTGTATTATAGGTGTGAAGTGTGAAAAATACACTGAATGTTTAAATTTTTAAAAATTTATTTATTGTTGTGGATTCCCCCTCAAAATACTTCCTCTCACTTTGAACATGTTTAGCTCATCCTTCTTGCTACCTCCTGAAGCATTTCTGGAAGTCTGCTTTCTGAGTATCTGTAGTTATGCTGTTGTAGCTGCTTCAAGGTCCTGAATCAGTTGAAAATGTTTTAATCTTTCCTGGTAATTTTGAGTTTGAGGAAGAGCCAGAAGATATGAGGTTTTAGATACAGTGAATAAGGTGGCTGAGGACACACCATAATATTTTTACCTGACAGAAGTTGCCATAAACATTTGTTCAATGATTGATGGGATGTTAAAAAGATATGGTAAATGTTTAAATAAGAAAAATTATTGCCATAGAAGACACATTGCCATTAATCCCTTCAAAATATTTCCTCTCACTTTGAACACATTTGTCCCCTTGTTCTTGCCAATGTGTCTTTTACTATAATAATCCTTCAAAAATTTTTAATGTAGTTTTGGTTACTCCTTGTATATTCTTTTTTTTTTTTTGGTACCCGGGATCAAACTCAGGACCTTGTGCTTGTGAGGCAGGCGGTGGAACCACTGAGCTAAGTCCCCAGCCCATCCCTTGTATATTCTTAACAAAATAAGTTATAATATTATGATTTGTTTCTGTAGAGATGAAAGTAGAAAAAAAAGAAAGTAGAAATAAATGAATTAGAAAGATATAATGAAAATAAATACCAAAAAGGAAACTATGAATTTCAGTTACAAATATAGGTATAAAATCTTAGATAAAAGTTAACATACTTTAATATACCATGGCAAACAAGAGTTTATTCTAGGAATGCAAGGATGCTTGTATCATCTAAATTTACTTAAGAAATATAAAAAATATACCTTCTGTGTCCTTCAGTAGCTGATTCATGTGGTTTCTTTCTTTCTTTCTTTTTTTTTTTTTTTGGTACCAGGGATCAAACTCGGGACCTTGTGTTTGCAAGGCAGGAGGCAGAACCACTGAGCTACATCCCCGGCCCTCATGTGGTTTCATTTTAGAAGTTTCCATTCTTCTAGCATTTAATAAAAGATACATTTGCTTTCTTAATATCTTTCAGACTTGAAATATATGTGGTTGTCCAAGGAATTATCTTCAAACCAGGACATTTATGAAGAAAATTTATCCAAGGAAGAACCTACAAGGTGTGACCTTGAATGTTTCACATTAGGGAAAAACTTGAAATGTGAGGACTTGTTTGAGAGTGAGCCAATAAGTCAGAAGACATACTTGAAGCAAGAGATGATCACTCATATAGATAACCTTATTGAGAATACAGACCACTCTGTCAAATGTGGGACAGATTTTCATCTGAGTACATTATCTTATATAAAACAGATTTTTCCCATGGAAGAGAGAATATGTAATTTTGATATAGTTATGAAAACACATTCAGTTGTGAGAAAATGCAAGCAAGTTTATAGAGAAAAGAAACTTTTAAAATGTAATGACTGTGAGAAAACATTCAACAAAATCTCAACCCTTACACTTCATCAAAGAATTCATACTGGAGAGAAACCCTATGAATGTATTGAATGTGGTAAGGCCTTCAGCCAGAGTGCTCATCTTGTCCAACATCAGAGAATACACACAGGAGAAAAACCCTTTGAATGTAATGAATGTGGAAAGGCCTTCAGCCAGAGTGCTCATCTTGTCCAACATCAGAGAGTTCACACTGGCGAGAAGCCTTATCAGTGTAAGCAGTGTAATAAAGCTTTCAGTCAGATTGCACATCTTGCTCAACATCAGAGAGTTCACACTGGAGAGAAACCCTATGAATGTACTGAATGTGGGAAGGCTTTCAGTGACTGTTCGTCCCTAGCTCATCATCGTAGAATTCACACTGGGACAAGACCCTATGAGTGTATTGACTGCAGAAAAGCTTTCAGACAGAATGCTTCTCTTATACGTCATCGGCGATATTATCATACTGGAGAGAAACCCTTTGATTGCATTGACTGTGGGAAGGCTTTCACTGATCACATAGGCCTTATCCAGCATAAGCGAATTCACACTGGAGAGAGACCTTACAAATGTAGTATGTGTGGTAAGGCTTTTAGCCATGGCTCTTCTTTGACTGTGCATCAGAGAATTCATACAGGAGAGAAGCCTTATGGGTGTAATATTTGTGAGAAAGCCTTTAGCCATCGTGGCTCACTTACTCTTCATCAAAGAGTTCATACTGGAGAGAAACCCTATGAATGTAAGGAATGTGGGAAAGCTTTTCGGCAAAGCACACACCTCGCTCATCATCACAGAATTCATACAGGAGAAAAGCCTTACGAATGTAAGGAATGCAGGAAAACCTTCAGCCAGAATGCGCACCTTGTGCAACATCAGAAAGTACACAGGGGAGAGAAACCTTATGAGTGCCAGGAATGTGGTAAGGCCTTCAGCCAAATCACACACCTTATTCAGCACCAGAGAGTTCATACTGGCGAGAAGCCTTACGAGTGCATTGAATGTGGGAAGGCCTTTAGTGATGGCTCGTACCTTGTTCAACATCAGAGACTCCACAATGGCAAAAGACCATATGAATGTCTTGAATGTGGGAAGGCATTCAGACAGAGGGCATCCCTGATTTGTCATCAGAGGTGTCATACTGGTGAGAAACCTTATGACTGTAGTGTTTGTGGCAAAGCATTCAGTCATCGAAAGTCCCTTACTGTACATCAGAGAATTCATACAGGAGAGAAACCTTATGAGTGTAAGGAATGTAGCAAAGCCTTCAGCCAGATTGCCCATCTTATACTACACAAAAGAATTCATACAGGCGAAAGACCCTATGAGTGTAAAGAATGTGGAAAAGCCTTCAGGCAGAGTGTACATCTTGCTCACCATCAGCAAATTCATACTGGAGAATCATCCTCAGTTACTCCCTCCTCACTCTCATACCATCAAGTCCTGTAGATTCAGTCTTCCAAATGCCTCTAGAATCTACTTTTTACCAGTCCTCATCCCATCATGGTGTTTCAAGACATGGCCATCTCATTTGGATTTCTGCAATACCAGCTTTGTTCTCTAGTGCATTTCAACACTATAGCCAAATTAATCTTTTTAAAATAAAAAGTATCTTCATATCTTTCAGTTTAAAACTTTCTTGTCAGATTAGGGGAATTTACAGTAAAGGGAGGCACCAGGCACTATCTCTTTCTGAGAAGTGATGAATCAAGTTTACAGAAGCAGAACAAGCAGTTACAAAAATACCTACTTTATAAGGGGAGGGGCATGAGGGAAGTTTATCTACAGGCCAAGATGGCGTTTCTTGGGTTTATCCTGGTCTCACACTCAGGAGGTCCGAGGCCCGTGAATGGTCCCTGTTTGGAAATGACCTAAATTCCTGCAGATGTGAGAAAGGCTCACAAACAAGATGCACCCACATGGTGTTTTTATTTGTTTGCAATGGATTCTTCTTCCCATGGGATGATCCTTACTGACAAGATTCCCTCAGCATTCCCTGGTTTTCGTCACTGGAAACTGCCTTTTGGGCCACTGCTAATGGACAAATGAGGGACCACAGGTCACCTGCCCCAGCCATCGGGCAGAGTCTTGCTCAGTAAGGGCTCCGTGGTCTTGGATGTCTCAGTTAGCGTGAGCTGAATCCAGCCAGTGGAAGTGCTTGGCTTGGTTCACGTGTTCCTTGTCAGTTAATGAGTCGCCAATATACACGTACAAATGTCCCCTTGTATTCATTCAAAACCACATCCATCGAGTGTCTGCTATGTGCCAAGAGATGTGCTAGGAGGCTCAAGGATGAAATAAAAACACATAGTTCCTACCACGGTGGAGCCTCAATATTTTTGAGACACGGTCTTGCTGTGTTGTTCAGCCTGACCTTGAACTCACCACGTAGTCCATGCTGGCCTCACACTTGTGGTGATCCTTCTGCCTCAGCTTCCCAAGTGCTGAGGTTACAGGCGTGCACCACCATGCCCGGCTGACCCTCAATTATTGAAGGCAAAGCAACAACAAATATGCAATGTAATAAGCATCAGTTTCTTTTAAGAGCTGGCAGTATCAAGACCCATGGGCCAGGTCACAAATGCTCTACTGTGCAAAGGGCTCCAAGTCAGAGGCTTCCGTTCCCCTTTAAGAGGTGTGGACATCGCTCTCTCAGAGGCCGGGGATCTGCCTCAGGCACCCGGTGCCTCCTGCAATGTCCAGCACACAGCAGGAGCTCCACAAATGCCTGGCTCCTGAGGGACGTGGGAGCTGTGGCTTCCCTGGTGACCAAACTTTATAAGGAGCAAACTTGTTCATTCATCTTATAGCCACAGGAAGGCAATTTTTTTTTGGCACCAGGAATCAAACTCAGGACCTTGCACTTAGAAGGCAGGCAGTGGTACCACTGAGCTAAATCCCAGGGTGCCTACTTGTTTATTCATTCAAGAATTTTGAAGATGTGGGTGGCTTTTATGCCAGAGACTCATTCTTTTTTTTTTTTTTTTTTTTTGGTACCAGGGATCCAACTTGGGACCTTGTGCTTGCGAGGCAGGTGCCGGAACCACTGAGCTAAATCCCTGGCCCCAGAGACTCATTCTTGAAGAGCCCGAACAACTCAAAGCCCACATAATTCAAGGCTAATCCCAGCAAAGAATGGTGGGCGCATCCATTTACTGTCTAAAGTGATACTGAAATAACAAACATAGCTCACAATGTGTGCTTTTCGTTGTCTTTAAAAGCATGGGTTTTTGAGAAATCTAAAACTGCAAACCTCCTCATTTTGAAAAATGCCACATATGGGTGAGAAGAATATGGCTCTGGATTTAAAATGTTTAAAATGAAATCTAGTCATGCCACATTTGTATGTGTGAATAGTGCCCCTTTTGTGAGCCCCTCTTGCAGCAGAAAGGCCAGAGCCTTGCAAATGACTCACACGTACTTATACAGCCTCCCCACACTGCCCCTTGTTTCCCCGTCCAAGGAGAAACAAGGCCTGAATGCCAGACATGTCTTCCCCTACCTCCCCTTTTGCACACCCTTTCGGGCTGTGTTGGAAACGGTTGACCCCTTCACTTAGGTTGTAGCCAGGCCCCATCCTAAGAGCCAAAGCTGCCGCTTAAAAATGCCTGTGCAGTTTGTCCTCATGTGCTTTTATCCCACGCTCTCCACTCTCCCCAGAGTTTTATTTCCAGGCAGCAGCAGGGCTTTTCCTAGGCTATCCATGCTTCGGGCGCTCGAGGCGGGAGTCCTGTCCACCTAGTCCGTGCGGAGATCCAGCACCGAGGACAGCCCACTCGGGCAGAGCGGGCAGAAATGGGGTCAGCACCGGGGACAGCTCCAAGCCACGGACAGCGCTGCGCACATTGGGTCGGCACCGCGGACGGCTCCCGGGCCCGGGGAAGGACAGCGCCGAGGCTATTCAGCACCGCGGACAGCGCACGGAGTGGAGCCGCGGCTGCTCCGGGACGCTCCCCTCCCCGCCCGCCCCGAAGGGCTCCAGGACAGCTCCTGCCGACGGGCAGCACCACGGACAGCTCCCACGGGCGAAGGGTTCCACGGTGCGGACACGGGGGTGGGGCGAGCTTTCCGGCTCCACACACGGCTCAGGCCGCGCGGCTTCAGTACCGCGGACAGCTCGAGACCTGTGCTGGGCTTGTTTTGCCATCGCCCACTCAAGATGCAAGCTCGCTTCTCCCAGGCCTTCCTGGTGCTCAGGCGCCCAACACCGAACACGCCCCGAAGGGGACTCTGGATTTCCCTGCCAAAGACTCGGTCCTCGTCACCGCCCTACCAGACACTCGGTTGCTCCTGCCCAGAGCCCGCCCCCAGGCGCCCCCTCCCTCGCACGCACGGGCGGGCCTCTTAGCCCCATCTGCCGTGCGCACCTCAAATCTATCCGCCACCCTTGGGCCCTCATCCCCCTCACTCCGTCTGCTGCGGAGCCTCCGAGCGCGCCTCCCATTCTCCCCCCTCCCACACAGCGGCCGGTGAGGCCTCACACCGCTCCTGAGCGCGCCGCCTTCGCTGCCCAACACCTACGGCCGAGTCGCGACCCTCCCTTGGGCCAGGGTGCTGGGCCCCCGGCCTCGCTGCCCTCTCCACTCCCTGCCCGGTCCTGCCGGTGCCCTGGCCGCCTTGCTGGCTCCTTTGTCCCGACCTTCTCTCCGTCCTGGGCTCTTGTGTCATGGTTTCCGTCCCATCCTCACAGCCCGCCTCACAAGGTCACCTCTCCATAAAGGCCTTCTCTGACCCACACCCAACGTGATCTCAGTTGCCTTCGCATTGACTTGTTTCGTACACTTCCTGGCACTGAGCATAAATTATGTTTTATTGACGCGCATTGCTTCACTTGCCCATCGTCTGTTTTTGTCATTAGAAAGTCAGGTCTAGGCCTGGGACACGCACTGTCTCCACCACCCAGGACAGCATCTGCCACCTACAGGTTGTTTAACAAATATTCTGTGAATGGTGGAGCCAGTGAATTCCCAGGCCTGCATTTCTGTCTTTTCCTGGCCACTCACAGATCCAAACGGTGTCAGCAGCACCCGTGTCTTTGTAGATCATGGTCCAGGGTTTGAGGGCTGCGTTGAGACCCCAAAGACCATCCCCAGTTTGGAAGATCTGCCGGGAAGACCCACAGGGCTCCTCGGATGGGCATTCAACAGCTACGATTTGTTATACTGAAAAATATGAAGCGCAGTCAGCAAAAGGACAAGGCTGTGGGCATCAGTCTCAGCCCACACCTGGATGTGTCATGAAGCTATGGCCAGACTGAGGCTGTGTCCTGCTGCAGCAGAGGAACGGGGGACAAAGAACAATAATACTCACCGCAAAGGCCGTGGATCTAGCTAGGGTCGATTCCCCTAGGCTCCATTTCCATTTTCGATTGCTGTACAGAAAACTGCCCTTCACATGCGAGAGTGATGTGATTTTCCCTTTAAAAAGCCCTCTGAGCCAGGCACCGCGGTGCAACTGTAACCCAGCGGCCTGGAAGGTCACGGCGAGGGGGGGGGGCACGAACGGAACCCGGCCCGAGCAGCCCAGTGACTGAGACCCTGACTCCACGCACACAACCAGGAGGGTGGGGGTGTCGCTCACTGAGAAGCCCTGGGTTCAATCTCCAGAAATACCAGCAAAAGAAAGGCGCTTCTGAAAGGTTTTAGAAAATGGGTTCATTCAAAATAAAAATGCCAAGTAAATAGCAATACAGACGTTACGTGGAAGTGGAGGCCACCGTGAGGTGGTGTCAGTGCTCGGACGCAGAGATGCAGCCCGAGTTCAGGGGTGCGTGTGAGGGACCGCGGCTTGGTGAAGACCGATCCAGTGGGGCTCCGACACTTCCTCCTCGCTGCTGGCCTTCTCGGAGCCACCTTCCGAGGAAGCCACTCTTTCCCCGGGATTTGAGTCTAAGACGTTTCAGGGTAAAAACTGCAGTTTCCCCTCGTGCAGAGCCCCTGGTGTCCCACAGTCGCAAGGCTGCTGCCGGGGCCACGTCCTGAGCCCTCAGAGCTGGCTCCCACGCGGCCCTGGCGGGAGCTGTTTCTGTGCCCTCCGTGGAGACCGCGGGTCAGAGGTGCGGTGACTCCGCCTCCGGGCACAGCGCGGCCCGACTGGGAGCCTCGGCCGGGCAGCCCCTGGTGTCTTGGCCTTCGCGTCTCGCTGTCAGAGGCGGAGGAAGTGTCTCCTCCTCGGTCCGGCCCTTCCTCTCCTCCTGTGTGTCCCCTGGGCCAATTTTCTGATATCTGGTGTCCGGTTCCTTTCTCTGTGAGGTGGGGACAGCAGCCGCCCACATCCGGCTGTGGGAACTAAATGAGACAACACGCAAAGAGAGGTCGCTCTTCACTGCGGAAAAACGGTGGTTGTTTTGATTGTGGTCTTGAGTATTGAGGTCACGCAATTGTTTATCCATTTGGAAAAGAGTTAAATCCTTACCCCACACCACACGAAAACGTTCCGCAAATCCCAACCAACTAAGCCTATGAAGCAAGGCTGCGAAGTACGAGGTGACACAGCGAAGTGTGTTTGGGAGGGGCGGGTGAGGAAAGACCCCCAGGAAGACCCCGTGGGCAGAAAGACAAGCAAATCGCGTTTGTATCGGAAGTGAAGGCCGGGCCGGCGGGCGGTGGAGCGGGGGACTCAGGCCGGAGCCGCAGCGGCCTCGGGGGACGCAGAGGCCGAGGCCGGGGGAGCAGCCGCGCGGCCCCGCTGGAGGCCGGACGTGGGGAGGACACCTTCGGGGCCACTGCTGTCCCCACGCCGCGACTTTGTCAGAAAACGGGAGCGATTCCTGCAGATCGCAGCCTGGGCGGCCGCGGGAGGTGCGTGGCGCGGCGACGGGTTTCCCCACGGCGGTTCCCACCCGGCCCTGGCGCAGGCGGCAGAGCGCCCGGGACCCGCGGCCCCGCCCCGCCCCCAGCCTCCGCGTGTGCGCAGCCGCAGTCCGCGCCGAGCCGGCTCTGCAGCGCGGACCCGCGGGCGGGGAGGGTGAGTCGGCGCTGCCCCCAGGGGCCGGGGCGGGGCGGGGTCCCCGATCGCGCGCGGGACCCTGGGGCGGGGGTCTCGGTGGGCAGCTCGCCTTCCCGCGCAGCGCTCCTCTCCGGGGTCCGGGATGAGTGCTCGGCGCGTGCACTGCGCTCGGCGGGCCCGGCCAGGCCCTGAGCGCCCGGCCCTGGAGCGGAGCCGACCACTCCCGCCGAGCAGAGCGAGGGGAGCGAGCCGCGGCCAGGGCGGCTGCGGGCCGTCCGCCCCGTCACGGGTGACCCTGCTGCCGAGCCCCGGCCTCCCCGGCCCTGGCCCCGCGGCACCGCCCCGCGCCTCTCCTGCCCTGCAGTCCGAGCCTGCGGTCACTTGGGGCTCGCGTTTGGGACCTGCGCGGTAGCTCCTCATCCCACGGAGGCCGAAACAGGCAGCCCCAGGTCCGACCCAGGCCTGACCTGTGCTCTCCCTCTTCGAGGTATTTAAAGTAATTATTGGCGTGGCGGGGCAGGGGGCACTGGGGATTGAACCCAGGGCCTCCACACTGAGCTGCGTCCCCAGGCGTTTTTATTTCTTATCTTGAGACAGAATCTGTCCAATTTGCCCAGGTGGGCTCGAACTGGAGACCCTCCTGCCTCAGCCTCAGAGCGCAGGGCTGACAGGGATGCACCTGTTTGCCTGCTTCGAGCGGGCGGCGCATAATAGCCAGGACCCAGAGGCTTGGTTAGTCCGGCCATTGCTGCTCTGACAGGGCTCTAAGAGGAACCATAACATGCCCTTCAAGTGCAGAACAAGCTTAGTACCTGTGAAAAGCAGCCTGGGACCCCAGCCACTGAGGAGGCTGAGGCAGGAGGATCTTGGGTTGCAGGCCAGCCTGGGCAACTCAATGAGACCGCAAGGAAAAGAGTAAGAAGTAAAAAACCCAAACTACAAAGGCTGAGAGCTGCGCCACGTAGTGGTGCCCCACAGCCCCAAGCAGGCGAGCACACAGGGCCGCGCTGCGCAGGCGCTGCGAGCTGTGGTTCAGTCACGCACAAGGACGACGCAGAGGCGGGAGGGCTCCTGCCGGGACCAGGCCCCGGAAGCCGCTGGCCAGAGCGGAAGACTGCGTCTGCTCGGAAGTGGGAGGCTGGCTGCGGTCCCGTGCTGTTCGGGGCTGGACAGGGCCTCTTCCTCCAGCGGGCTCCGGGCTTCCTTTGCCCCCCCCCCCCCTTCCCGCCTTCGATGAGCGCCTGTGCTGCTCACGCGCCGGCCCCTCTTCCCTGGTTTCACCTCGACCCCTGGCCGGCAGAATGGCGGCTCCCTGAAGATGCCACCGCCCAGGCCCCAGGACCGCGATGGCAGGCAGGGGGCAAGGCTGCAGCTGGGGTGCACAGTGTCGGCCAGCCAGCTCCCTCGGGCTGGGCACAGGCCCGGGCTCTCTGAGCTCCCGAGGGCGGCCAGGGTCCCTGACGGCCTTGGATGGGGAGTCATGAACCAGAGCTGCTGGCCTCTCAGGGCTGGAAAAGACACTGAAGGTGTTCGGGCCTGCAGCTGCCAGGAGGAAGCAGCCCTGCCCCTGCCCCTGTTTTATCTCAGACTTGGTATAGAAAACCGTAGAGTAATGAATTTTAGCTGAGTCCACACTCAGCTGGTGCATGCCTCTTATCACAGCACTCTGGGAGGCTGAGGCAGGAGGATCACAAATTTGAGCTGAGCCTGAGCAACTTAGTGGCTTGGCAAGGCTCTGTCTCAAAATAATAAGGGCTGACATTGTAGCTCAGTGCAAAAGTCCTGGGTTCAATCCCTACTACTTAAAAAAAAACAACCCATGAATAAAAAAAAAAACCCATGAATACATGAAATACTAAATTCATGTTGTCTTAAGTCACTAAATTTGTGGGAACGTGTTACAGTTTGTGTGCAGGAAGTTCACACAATTCCTCAGGGGCCTTTTAAGTCAGGACTTTATAACCTCACGATGTCACAGAACTCAATTCCCAATGCAGACACTGCAACAGCCTCCAGCAGCAAATCACAGCATTATGTGACATTCAAACAACTTGAGTTTTATTGTCGTTTTCCTTTTTTGGTGAGGCCTATGAAGTGCGTAGTCCAGTATGTGATGTTCAGCATAAGTGTTGCTCAGTGAGTTTGCAGAGAGGTTTGTCTGCTTGGCATGAGGACCACGGTGAGGGTCCTCACACCCTCTCCTGCCCCGGCCCAGTGTAGCAGTGCCCAGGCTCCCAGCGACAGTGGTCCAGTCTCTGTCAGTGAGGCCACTCGCATTGCTGGGTCGCGTCTGTTCCTACCCAGCCACCTATCCACGTGATTAACACGTGTGTGTCCGTGTGTGCACACATGCATGCAGGCGGCCTTCTGTACTCTCAAGTATACAGATCCAACCCCCTGTGGATGGAAAATACCTGGAAAAACTTGCACCTCTACTGAACACACATGGACTTTTCTTGTTAAGTCATTGGATGGGGCCTGAGGAGCCCCCCAAAGAGGAGATGGGACTTCGAGTCACCCTGTTGAGGAGACTCTTGACTCCCTGCATGGGAGAAGGATCTCAGGGTGCAGCAGTGTGAGGCGCAGGAAGATTCAAGGGAGGGAGAATAAGGAAAGGACATGGCCAAGCAGCTGCTGGGGTGCAGGGTCAGACTGGCCCCTTGAAGAGCAGGACGTGGCCTTCGAGGGTGCGCTGAGGTTCAGGGCTGGTGGGCCATGGGCTCAGCTATGGCTCCAGCCCTGGAGCTCCTCAGGTTTGAGGCAGTCGGTTCCCATGAGAGGATGTCGGGCTCTGTCCCATCTGGGTGACCACTCCTGCTGGGGGAGGCGATCTCATTACGGGTGGTCTGCAGGGCTCTGTGGTGACCTGATTATGGGTTGGAGACTTCTCGGCACCTGCCCAGGGGGTCTGGAGCCAATGCTGAAAATTACTTCCATTACTCTTGCCTTGGTGTCTCCAGTCTTGTGTGTGTGTGTGTGTGTGTGTGTGTGTGTGTGTGTGTGTAGTATTCCAGGTAAATTTAGGGCCAGTAAACCTTTCGATACAGACACTCCCTAAGTGATTAGGATTCCTACACAGAGCTGATCGGGGGTCTGACCA
Source organism: Heterocephalus glaber (assembly GCF_053883595.1). Lineage (NCBI taxonomy): Eukaryota > Metazoa > Chordata > Mammalia > Rodentia > Bathyergidae > Heterocephalus > Heterocephalus glaber. The sequence continues at coordinate 2,321,515 of NW_028258451.1, forward strand.
GAGTGCTGAGGAGACAAGAAAGACAAAAAAGTTCCTTCCTTTCTACCCATCTTCATTTCTCCTGTGCTACCTGAATTATTTCCTAAACAATGCAGCATAACAACTATTTATAGAGCATTTACATTGTATTAAACATTATATTACCTAGAGATAATGCATAGTACACGGAGAGTGTGCACGGCTGCATGAGAATATTGTATCATTTTACAGAACAGATCCCAGAATCCATGGATTTTGATATATGTAGGGATCTGTGCCCAGTGCTATAGGAATACCGAGCAACCATGGGCGTGCATGTGGGTGTGAGTGTGTAGTTTTTATATGTGGCTGTGTAGTTTGCCTGGTGCGTAAAGGTTTATGTGCATTTCAGGTCCACTCACATGTGCACCGTTTTCGTTGTGCCCAGTGTGTGGAGGAGCCGTAACTATGGCATTTGCCTCTGGTTGGTAGACACCCCGGGTGGTGATGTTTTTCTGATGCATATGAGTGGCTTTGACTGAGAACATGAGCAGCTTTGTTTTGGGGAAGACAGAGGATACCAGGCTCCACCAAGCAGGCTCTGCGAGGTCCTGGGTTTCCCTTTCTTGGGGGTAAGCGCCCGGGTGGGGCTGCAGCATCCTGGGGAGTGTGTCTCAGCCTAGCAAGTGCTGGTGCTGCGAGTTTGAGCCCAGAGAAGCACCCACGAGTCAGCGTGCTTCTAAAACTCACTGCAGCAGTGTCCAAGGGAAACCGTGGGCTGTGGGTTTGAAAGGAAAGTCAGTGTCGCATTTACATTTTGTTCCTTTGTTTGATTTTCACAGTCGTGGGTAACCAGGCAAATAAAGACTTGCCTGTTCGCTGGCTGAGCTTGAGGACGCTCTGCCCTGCGGGCACCTTGGCCCGGAGGAGGAGCGGCAGTGAGAGGGTCAAAGGCTGCAGGGCACAGGCCTCTCCTCCCCGGAGGTCAGAGAGGGTGGGACACAGCTGTGCCCCTCCCAGCACTGTGCGGGGCTGAGGCAGGAAAATCAGAATTCCAGCCCCGCCTGGGCAGCTCCGTGACTTAGCGAGAGCTTGTTTTAAAAAATAAAAACGGGCTGGGGGTACAAAGGCACTGGGTTCAACGCCCCGTAAATCATGGCCAGCCGGGACCGAGGAGGGGGACGCCGGTGGGTGGGAGAGGATTCGGTCTGGGAGGCCGGAGGGGGTCGGGTCCCCTGAACACAGGCACAGCCAGGCAGAGGGCCGGGGCCGGGCGGGGGAGGTCAGCTGAGCCTGGGGCGGGGGCGGGGGGGGGCGCCCTGCTGGGGGGGGCTGCAGGCTCCGGAGCGGCCGGAAGGGGGCGCTGGAGCCGGAGTGCAGCTGCCCAGGGGCCCTGGCCAGGCGGGTCGGAGTCAGGGTCTCCCGGGCCTCCAGACGCCTGCTCCTGGGGAGGACGTGACTGGTGCTCCGTAAAGCAGAAGCGGACAGAGCCTCCCTGTCCCTTGTAAGGACACTTTAAAGTACAGACATGTATTTTAATAAACATGATGGCATGTGACCCGTATGTCACATTTATATTATGAGAAATTTCAAACGTGAGGTCGGAGGTCGCCGCCATCCGCCATTTCCGGTTCCGGCTCCTCCTCTGCTGGTTGGCCCCAGGGACCTGTGCCTGTTTGCTTTTCCTTCTTTGCAGGAGTATTTTTAAATAATTTTATTTTTCTATTAGTACGTATTTGTAGCAGTGATGATTTCATTCCTTGGAGGACTTGGTGCATGGACTCAGCATACCTCAGTTCCTCTCCTTTCTTGCCTTCCCCTCCCTGAGATGAGGCTTCCCCTCATCTCTTGGTTCCATTCCTGTTTACAAAAGATCTACCCCTGTGTTTCCTACCATCTGTCTTTTTCTTTGCTTTTTATTTATACTTTAGGTTTCTCATGTAAAAAAACCCCATGTGATATTTAAGTTTGTATGTCGGATTTATGTCACTTTACGTTATCTCAAAATGCATCCTTTTTCCTGCAAACGACTCAAGGTTTTCCTTCTTCATGGCAGAGTAGTGCTCCATTGTGTGTAAGCACCACATTTTCCTTATCCATTCGTCTGTTGATGGACACATAGCTGCATCCAGGATTTAGCTATGATGAATTGTGTTACAATAAACATGAGTATGCGTGGACACTGAAGTATGGGATCTTTAACTCTCACAGGAAGATTCTTAGAAGAGCAATAGCTGGACCAAATTGACTTCTATACTGGTTGTATTACCTTACATTCCCACTCACATTGTAGTAAGGTTTCTTTTTCCCTGCAGCCTCATCAGAATTTGTTATAGTTTGATTTCTCGATGATGGCCGTTCTTTCTGGAGTGAGGTAATCTCAGTGTTGGTTCCGTGTGCGTTTGCCTAGTGCTCAGTGCTGTTGAGCATGTTCTCCCGTGTTTATTGCCCGTGTGCCCGTCGTCCCTTCATTGCAGTCACCCATTCTTTAAAGTTAGGTCTTGTGCTTTGAGAATCTCAGTTTTTTGAGTTCTGTGTACATTTTAGACGCTGGTCCTCGGTTTGGGAGGAGCTGAGTAAAGTTTCCCCATGCTGTGGGCTGTCTCTCCACTCTGGGTGATTTCCTTTGCTGTGCAGTGGCTCTTTGCTTAGTCTCGCTGTTATTTTTGTGCAGCTGAAGCTCTGTTGGGAAGCCCTTGCCCGCACCCGTGTCTCAGGGTTTGCCCGCTTTGTCTTCCAGCAGGCTGAACGTGTGCATGCCCAGTTGTGGCACTCTGTTCCTCTTTCCCCTTTATTTTCTCATCCCGCTCGGGGTGCTGTGTGCCTCCTTCCCTTCCCTCCCTCTCTTGTCCCCTGCAATGCAAACTCTCCAAGGTCTGGGACTCCGTTTTGATCACTGCACTGTTTTTCACACTCAGCACAGCATCTGAGACTCTTCCCATTCCCTGCACCTTGTCACTGTTTGTTGAATGACTGTCAGTCCTCAGGTTCTGACTTCTGCGCCTGGGAGCCACAGGACCTTGGAGCAGGAGCAGGAGCAGGAGGAGGAGCCATCTCCACAGCCCCACAGCCTCCCAGGAGATGCAGAGCCTCAGGCCTGAGCAGATGCAGGGGCTGCTGGAGCCAGAGAGGGTGAAGATGCTGCTGCCTCGGGAGAGCCGGGCCTGGGAGAAGCCGTCCCAAGTCACCAAGGACTGGGTGGCGGTGGAGCTGGGGGCCTGCAGCTGTGACGGTGAAGGGAGAGGTAAGAGCGGGGATCCCCTGGGGCAGTCTCCGCAGAGCTTAGAGAAAGCCCGGACACCGCCTTCACTCCCTGAGCCAACAGGGTTTATGGAGCACTGAGTCGGTCAGTGCACGCTGTGTAACAAGTCATCCCGGGCAGGTGTGGTGCACACCTGTGATCCCAGCACTCAGGAGGCTGAGGCGGGAGGGTCACCTCAAGTTCAAAGCTGGCCTGGGCTACAGAGAGAGACCCTGTCTCCAAAACAATACAAAACAGGGCTGCAGATGTAGCTCAGTGGTGCTGCGCCTGCCTGGCAAGTGCAAGGTTCTGAGTTTGATCCCCAGTACTACAAAAACAAAACCAAAACAGCAACGGCAACAAAATCATGGCATCGTCCCCCAGCTTAGTGGGCAGCGTGGCAGTCATCGATGGCTGACAATCCTGTGGGTCGGAGACGTTCGTCCTGTTGCCCATGCAGCTGTGGAGCCGGCAGGTGGCCTTGAGCTGGGGTCAAGGTCCTGGGTGCAGGCCCTGAGTGCTCACGACTGGCTGTGATCTGCAGCCCAGAGCCAGTCAGCGGCACTGCGGGCTCAGGATCCGCAAGGGAGGCAGCGACTCCATCCAGTCACTTTTCTGTGACCCTGGAGATTGAACCCAGGGCCTTCACACGCTTTTATTGTTGTTGTTATTATTATTATTTTATTTTTATTTTGAGACAAGTTCTCACCAAATCGCTAAAGTTTCCCAGGCGTGGCTCAAACTGTAGTCTTCCTGTCTCAGCTTCCCACAGTGCTGGGATGACAGGCGTGCACCACCACATCTGGGCTCACAAGTCCCTTCTGGGCCTCTGCTGCAAGGCTGAGCTCAGACTCTGTGAGGAAGGGGCGTGGGGAGAAATGAACAAGGTGAGGGCAAAGCTCCTGCAGGCGCCTGCAGTGTGTCAGGAACGAGGAGCTGGAGATTCAGTGCGACGCTTGGCGGAGCTCAGACGAGGCAGAGACCAGCTGGCTGGTGACCACACTGTGAAAGAGGGGTCCCCTGAAGGACACCCCATCGCAGAAGGGGCTGAGCTGTCCACCAGGGTCGGCCCTCTACTCCAGGAGGTGTGAGGGTGAGGTCCGAGCCCAGTGGGGCTCAGGGCGATGGGAAGCGCTGACTGCTGCCCTGTCCAGCTCGGGGCCAGGGGTGTCGAGGCTCATACTTGGAGGACAGGTGGAGGGACAGGGTAGAGCACATCTGTGACCCAGTGTGGTCTTCCAGGTAGCTGTGGGGTCAGAATCCAGGTTTTCAGCCTCACCTGAGGCATACAGGCCATAGGCATGTGTGTGTGTGTGTGTGTGTGTGTGTGTGTGTGTGTGTGTGTGTGTGTGTGTGATATCAGCAGAGAAAGACAGGATGCCGGGGGAAGACTAGGAAAAGCTCCGGTGGCCTGGTTCCTCACTCATGGCTCCTTTCTCCTCTACCCATAACCCCACCCAGACCTGTCTTCTCCAGAGTCTGGGTTTTCCCAGGAGTGGAGCTTGGTGGAGGAAGATGAAGAGTCAGAGGATGCCCAGGTATGTTGGGGTTTCTCCTCCTCCTCAGATGTCTCACCTGGAAGATCTCGGGGATTGTCACAGATCCTCAGCCTGGAGTTCTCTGCCCTGTGGAAATTCCAAGAGGTATCTTGTGGGAAGCAGGACGTGTTCCTGCAGTGGCCACACAGAGCGGAGGGTCTCCATGTAGTGTGTGTTTAACTCACACACCTTACTTGTAAATCCATCCATCCATCCACCCACTCTCTCACCACCTACCCACCCATCAATTCACCCGTCTACCCCTTGAACATCCATCAACCACTCATCTGTCCACTCACTGTTCTAGCGATCCTCAATCCCTGTGCACCCATATTTCTATTCCGTCTGTTCAGCCATTGGTATACATTACCATCTAGTCTTACCCATGCAGTATCAACCTGTCTCACCTACCCCCACATAGTCATCCATCTGTCTACTCATCTGTCAGACCCACCAATTCATCTGTTTTCTGTCTGTTGACCATGGTGAAGATGTGGCTACTTTTCATCCCCCTTATGCTTACTCATTCATTTATCCCTATCTGTCCCATCCATCCATCCATCCACCCATTGATCAGTCCATCTACCAAGCTACCTACTGATTTGCCCGTCCATACACCATTCATTCATTCATTCATTCATGCATCCACTTACCCATTCAATCCATGTATCCATCCATCCATCACTAATCATCTCGTGGGCCTAATCCAAATACTATAAACAAACAAAACAGAATTATCTATCACATATAGTTCACCCAGAGACATCAGTATAAGAGATAACAGCAGTGATTATTTTATTTATCCATTTATCCGATACATCAGAAAACGCATGTAACTACTGCCAGCAGCACACGAGGGCTCCATCCCTCTCTGGGTCCTATGTGGGACACCCACGATGGTTAGCCTAGCCCAGGACATGAGCTTCCCGCTCTACAGGGAGGGAAAGGGGACAAACTGGACAACAGACCACCGTGGAGCAGGAACAAGTGCTGGCCCAGTGAGAGGGCTTGAAGGAGCAAACTCTGCATGCTGCAGCTTTGTTCCTGAACACAGAAAGGAGGAGACACCAGGCCCAGGGTTTTAGGGACCAGCGTGTTTTCCTCCCACCAGGCTGAGGGAAGAGCCTGTGGCCAGGAGAGGAGAATGCTGCAGCAGGGCCTATCTGGGGGACTTGGGTGTGGAACGCAGAGTGGAGGGAGCTGCAGACAACAACCTGGCTGGGATGAGTTGTTCCTCCACTTCCTAACTACTTCCCCAGCGCTGGCTGTGTGCAGGGAGGTGGTCAGCACGCAGAGGGCACAGCAGTGAATGGGTCGGAAACGATGCTTGCCTCCAGCAGGGTTTCGGCTGCCCAGGTGGATGGATGGGGAGCAGAGGAAGCAGCTTGGGTGTTGGCTGGAGTGAGTGCTCGGTGAGGTGTGAAGTCAGAAGCCAGCGCGGGAGGCGTTGAGGGCGAGGGAAGCTGTCCCCGGAGTCCTTGACGGGAAAGGCTGAAGGAGTCAGGGAGTGAGACAGGCAGATGTGGGGGTGCCGTGGGTGCCGAGGCCCGAGGCAGGGGGGCCCTGGCCCGGCTGAGGAGCGTCCCGTCCCGGTGGCCGATGTGGCCGGGCTGGGCTCCGTGAGTCTGCAGCGGAGTGCGGGGCCGCGCACTCCTGACGCCCTTGCTAGCCCAGCTTTCCCTGGGCCTGTGCTCGCGGTCAGTGCAGGCTCTCTCTTCACAGGTGAGGAGATGGAGGCAGAGAGGGGCTGGAAGGCTCCTGCTGGCCCCACAAGGAGCAGGTGGCGGCGTCAGAGGGAGGCCGAGGCCTTGGGTGGAGGGGACGGGGGCGCGGAGCGTGGGCCCCAGGCCTTCCTGACTTCGGGGTGTCCCAGGGCAAGGCCAGGGAGGACAGGGGAGAGGCAGCATCCAGCCTGGGAGCAGGACACTCAGTTAACTTCCTGTGGCGACCATGGAGCAGCACAGGCCGTGCGGTTCGTGAGGAAAGGTTCGCTCAGCTGGCGGAAGTGGAGCTGGAAGTCCCATGTGAAGAAGCCTCCTCCCCAGGAGCGGGGAGCAGAGCTCGGCCCCTTCACCCTGCAGAACAGCAGGGCCTGTGACCCTCGTCTGTCCCACCCCGCGGGCCTTGCCGTGTCTTAGCGCGGCAGACGGGGTCACCCGGAGAAACAGAGCATGGTGCTGGCTCCAGTTTCGGTCTCCTCCCTGCGACACCATCTCGGGCCCCACCATCAGGACCTCGTGGCCCAGGGCCCCACCTCCTGATCCATCAGCGTATGAATTTGGGGATGAAGTTTCCAACAGCAGCATTCGGAGAACACCTTCAAGCCGTGGCCCATGGTCCACTCTGCCATTCGCTCATCTGTGGCCCATGGACCCCTTTCTGGGTCCCCCCTAGGAGAGAGAGAGGGACAGGTGCCCAGGACCAGCGGCCTTTGATGGCACTCGCTGCCAGGCCAGGCAGCCCTCGCTGTGACTCTACCTACCCTAATTTACTTAACCCTCGTATCAGACCTCGAGGAAGACCTACGCCCAGTGTACAGATGGGCAAGTGAAGGCACAGCGAGGTAGTGACTTCCTCCCTGTCAGCACATGAGCGGCAGAGCTGCAGTTGGAAGCCAGTGTGCAGCGATCCACTGGGCGCACTCGCCCACCTCGGTCCTCCCCAGGAGGGCGGTGGACAGTGCCTCCCCCTGCTGCCCTGCTCGTGTGTCACATGACCCTTGTGGAGAGAAGGGGGCGGCTTTCCGGGGGCTCCCAAGGCCCACTCTGGGCACCCAGAAGACAGCAGGGAGGAGAAGGGCCCGTCCCCGTCCTGTGAGGCGCAAGCGTGTGCGATGCCCGAAGCTCGCATGCGAATGCGTGAGGCCAAAGGAGAACCCAAGGCCCAGAAACGACCCAGTGGCGCCGCTGCAGCTGCTGCAGCGGGCAGTGGTCCTGCAGCCCAGGCCAGGCATGGCTTTCTCGGAGGGGAGTAAACCAGGGAGGGAGCATGGTGGATGCGGGGACTTAGCATGATCAGCCTTTTGGGGGAGTGGTACCGGGGATTGAACCCAGGCCTTCGCCCTGAGCTACGTCCCAGCTCTTTGGGGACAGGGCCTTGCTAAGTCGCTACCTTTCCCAGGCTGGGCTTGAACTTATGGTCCTCCTGCCTCAGCCTCTTGGAAGACTGGGGAACAGGAGTGTGCCTCCATGCCCTGCTGATGAGCTGCTTCCTGTTCCGTGTGCTCCCCCTGGGCAGTGTTCGCCTCGGGAGACGCCTCAGGCTGTGTCAGGGCCCCTGCCCGTCCAGAGGGTGGCTCAGGGCCCCCAGAGAGGGGCTGAAACCTGGTGATATCAGCCCTGTACCCACTGTGTGTTTCCTATGCATGCACACCCAGGGTGACATTTAATTTGTAAATCAGGCAGGGTACAGTGCAGGAATAACTCATAGCGACCTAGCACCCTTGACCTATAATAAGAGCTATGTGCATATGCAGATGAAGTCCAGCCCCTGCCTGCTCCCAAGGGGAGCTCTAGGGCGTGGACAGTGTGGGGCATTGTCCTCTCTGGGCCAGCGTCCGTGACACCCCCTGGTTCCTTCCCTGGGCCCTGGCTGCCCGGAGGACGATGTAGCCCAGGGTTCGCGGGGAGAGGGCTCCCATTGGCACAGGGCATTTCTCAGGAGAAGGGGCACCACGGACAGGAGCCATGGAGCAGAAGTGATGGCCCGGCCCCTGGGGATCGGGAGCAGCGGGACCCAGTCAGATACCAGTGCAGGGCACTGTCCTGGTCACTTTTCTCATCACTGGGGTGAAGTAGGGGAACCCACAGCTGGATGGGACAGAGGTTTATCCTGGCTCCCGTTTTGTTTTGGAAGCTTCAGTCCTTGCAGGGTCAGCGGTGCAGCGGGAGAGCCTGGTGTGGGGGGAGCCTCATGGCCGCCAGGAAGCTGGAGTGGAAGGAGGATCCCGGGAGGGAGCTGCAGCCCTGCAGCTCATGGCCAGGCCCCGCGGTCCAGTGAGTGCACGAGGCTCCCGGGCGACATCTGGACCTAAACCATCACCCAAATGCAGAATGTTTGTATTTCGGGTGACTTGTGCTTATTACATTTTCTTAATTTCATATTCTGCCTTCTGAAATGATAGAGTAGTGATTTCTAAGAAAACACAGATCAGAGTAACACACGTGCATCGTGTGCACCCCGCACCCCGCCTGAGGCCCGAGCGCCCACGTCCTCCTCCTCCTTTCCGGCCTGTCTCCCCTCTGGAGGCAGCCACGGCCCTTGATTCCTGCTCACACAGACGAGCTTTGGTTTCATCAGACTCCAGCTGAAGAGTTGTCCAGCAGACTGCACATACCGGGAAGAGGAGGTGGGATCAGGAGTCTTGTTCTGCATTTGGTGTCTTCCCGGTATATTCTGGATGGCTTTCGTGGCATGCCTTGATCATCTCCACTCTTTCAAGTTTACTTCAGGCCAGAGAGGAGTGAGGCACAGAGGGGTGGTGGTAGCAGAGGGGAGGGAAGCGGTCGGCTTCCTGAGGTGTTCTGAAGGCAAAGTCAGCAGCCTTCGCCATGGCTGGGAAGACTGGGGTGTGGGAGAGGAGGGTCCAGGATGCCACAGAGGAGGCCCGGAGAGGCCTGCAGGAGTAATGTGGGACTCACACGGGCGAGGACCTGGGTTTGAGGGCCGGGGAGATGCGAGGATGTTTGTGTGGCACGTGTAAACTTTGGTGCCCCCGTTGCATATCCAAAGGGAGGTGGTGAGCAGACAGTGAGAAATGCAGTTGGGAAGTCAAGACGGGAGTTGGGTCAAAGAATACAACTCACACGCAAATGTCTTTTGATGGGGCGTTTGCATAAAAAGGCTATTTTAGAACCGCAGGACTTTATACACCAATGGCGTTTTCATCCCATTTTTTCCCCCTGAAATTTCCTCCCATAGAGCATAAGTATGTTACTTACTCTTGTGTGATTATCTTACCTCTAGCCACTCTGTCATACAGCTTTAAATTTAAATAACTTCTCTGTTAATATGTTGTTTTATTTCTAATCGTATAATCCTATTTTCCTATAAGTAAGGCTGGTGTTCCCTTTCTTTCCAGTATTTATACTTTCTTCTCTTCTGTTTCAGGGCTTGGTGGAGTGGTCAAAAGCTCCACAACAAACGACCATAGTGTTGATAGTGTGTGTGCTGTTCTTGTTCCTGGTTTTGACGGGGATGCCTATGATGTTTCACGTTTGATTATCCCAGTGACCTTTGTTTTCAGATAGATCCCCTGTGTCATCTTGAGGACGTGTCCTGGTTAAAAATCAGGGATGAGTTTTGAATATTTTCAAATGCCTTTCAAATATCCACAAAGATGATTTTTTTTTTTAAAAAAAAAACCTTTTAGTATGAAGTTTTACATTACTGTATTTCATTAAAATTAAGACATCATTAATTGCAGAGCACATATTATTTTATATACCATTGAGAAAGAAAAATGCTTGTTTTAATTGTAAAATGCCACCTCCTAACTTCAGAGAAGGTGAAAAAATGTCCAATTTAGAATGAGTGAGATTTAATAGATTTCTTATCGAACCATTTTTGCATTCCACGGATTGTGGTCCACTCTCTTTTCATGTACTGAGTTATTTTTTCTTGATGTTCATGTGAGATTCTTGCCTCCATCTTCATATGTGAGTTGGGTGCTATCTTGGTGAAGCTGGGTGTGATGGAGGAGCCTGCCTCATAGGAACAGCTGAGCAGCTCTTACCCTTCTCTGTGGTTCTGAATCACAGCTGTAGCTTGAGGATTATCTAGCCCTCGCCATCTTAAAGGATCCACCAATAAAATGATCAGACCCTAGAGTCATGGAGGGGACATTTCAGCCAATTCTTGGGCAGCTCTCTCAGTTCTCCCCATGCCATCAGTCTGTTGACACTTCTCACTTCATGGACTCATTTTGATGACTTATGATGTTCTTTTTCCCCTAGAGAATTCTTAATTCCATGGAGTTTTTCAGATTATTATCCTATGGTGCGCACTATTTTATAACTAAACACAAACCTTTCCTTTGTCCTCTTCTGTGTCCATTCTCAACTTCTTTGTGTGAGTTACCCATTATTTGACTTGTCAACGAATTATATAATGTTTTGTCAAAGAGCCAGTGTTAGGATCTATTTATATCCATTATTTTTCTTAATTATAATAGCTTTTCCTTAATATCTATTGTCTATTTTTATTGTTTTTATGATTTGTCTCAATTTTTAAGTTGAGTGTTTATATAGTTTTTATATTTGCAATAATAGCATATTTAATATAAAGGTATTTCTGGATATATCTCTGGCCACATCTTACAGGTTAACAATTTACATTCCTTTGTTGTTTTTTGTAATGTTCTTAGAGAGTGCTTTAAAACTCAGTAATTTTGCTCATTATTTTGTTTAAAAAGTTTTGTTTTCTTGTTTTACTGCACTGTGAACAGAGAATGTGGCCTATAATATATCTGTTTTCAAAATATTTTAAAAAGCTTTTACTGTGGCCTGGAAAATATCAAATTTTTGTTGCTGTTTCATGGACATCTAAGATGAATATGTATTCTGTGTAGAAAACTATGTGTCTTTTCATTAACTCAGTCTTATCAATTATATTGTTCAGATTCATATGTTATATAATGTTGGCTTACTGTATCTTTCAAAAACCAATAAGGTTATATGAAAATGTTAGTATGATTGGTTTAGCAATATATTTTTATAGTATTTGTGGTATGTATTCAACAGCTGTGTAATTTGATGCAAATAAGTCCAGCATTGTTATGTCGTTGCCTATTAAATAATCTATAAAAAACAACAAGCACAGTCCCTGTCCTGTAGTAGGCACTTAATAAATGTTAGTTAAAGCCGACTCTGCATCTTTTGTCAAATGTGAAATGATTGTCTTTAACCAAATTAATCATTTGCCTAAAACTTTGCTTATCTAATACTGGGTGATATGACATCCTGCTCTTTTTAAATTGTGCATGAGTATGTGTGTGTGTGTGTGTGTGTGTGTGTGTATGTGTGTGTGTGTAGAGACTGTATACTCCTTGTGCCATTTTGTATTAAAAGGCTTTTCGACAGCCTGCCTTAAGTTTACTAGAGAAATCAGCAGGGAGAAGCACGAGATGAGCTATCTTCCACTTGGGCTGACTGCACCCAGTAAGCAACTAGTCCTGAAAAGAGGAACCCAGAGCCTGTAATCTCAGCATGCTGGGAGGCTGAGGCAGAAGGGTCATGAGTTTGAGCTCAGCCTGGGCAATTTAGTGACTTAGCAAGAACCTGCCTCAAAATAAAAAAAAATTAAAATGACAAGTTCTAGGGGCACTTAGAGATTTCTTAGTATTTTCTCTGTAGATGATCACTTCATCTACATATAAAGATTTTGCTTCTACCTTGCCAATCCTATGCTAATTGTGTCTTTTTATTGCCAGTCTATTTTGGTGGGGCCTAGGTTTCAAAGTTTAATGGACAGATGAAGAGTAAGCATATCTGCCCTTGTTCCCCACCTTAGGGAGAAAGCATTGTATCTTCTCCATTCATATAAGGCATTCTCACTGGAAGTATGGAGTACGTGTCTTTGATCTGTTGAGAAGGTTCTGTTCTACTTCTAGTCTCCTGATAGCTTTTACCATGAACAGCTGTAGAATTTAGTTCAATACTTTTTCTGCAACTACTGACAGGATCAGAGGGCTTTTTCCTTTCCTCTGTTAAAATGATGACTTTTGGGGGTGGATCTTCCAATGCTGAACCAACACTGCCATCCCTATAACATAACCACTTTCTACATCCTGCCAGACCTGACTTCTAATAGTTTGTTTTGTAAAACAAATTTCTATCTATGTTCCTACTTTTTTCTTCTATTATCTTTATCCAGTTTTAGGGTTAGCACAATGTTGATTTCCTAAAATGAGGGGAGGAGTGTTCCTTCTTCTGCTTTAAATGTTTGATATAATTTATCAGTTAAAATGTTTATGAGCCTGTTGTTGTCATATAGGTAGGTTTTCAAGCTAGGAATATACTTTCTTTAATAGGTGCTATTCAAATTTGATATTTCCTCCAGAGTCAGTTTCATTAATTTGTCTTCCAAGGTACTTCTTAGAAGTTGTCCAATTTATTTCAAATAAGATTTTTGTAATATGCTTTCTATATCGTGTTAAATTCTGTAAAATCTGTGGTAATGTCCTCTAAATTTTGATATTGTAATTTTAAAAAAATTAAAAATGGGCTGGGGATGGAGCTCAGTGCAAAGGCCTGGGTTCAATCCTAGCACCACCACCACCACCAAAACAACAACAACAAAATACAAGCAAAAAAAAAAAAGCCGCCGCTATTGGGTTTGTTGGGGTTTTATCAGATGTAACGAAGAGAAGCTCACTCCCCGTGTTCCGCGCCTGGCCTGGGCTGCGGGACCACTGCCCGCTGCAGCGGCGCCACTGGGTCGTTTCTGGGCCTGGGGGTTCTCCTTTGACCTCACGCATTCGCATGCGAGCTTCAGGCATCTCACACCCTTGCGCCTCACAGGATGGGGACGGGCCCTTCTCCTCCCTACTGTCTTCTGGGGGGCCAGAGTGAGCCTTGGGAGCCCCCGGAAAGCCGCCACGTTCTCTACAGCTGTGGGTCCCGGGCGAGTCCTTAGTGAGGCGCTGACGGCTCCGGGAGAGGCGCATCCGCATCCGTCAGACTCTGGCACCTTCAGAAAGGCCAAGAAGCCTGCGCTTCCTTCCTGGGCGCCGCAGTACGGGAGGAGCCGGTGGCTCACACGACGGGTGAGTGAGGAGCTCGGGACACGGCATAGGGTGGCGGGCGACTTGTGTGGCCGTGCACTGCCCATCCTAATGTGGCCCTCGGGTGCGGTGAGCCCCTTCCTCTTGCCAGTGTAGCCGTCTTATTTATGTATTTACCCATTCATTTTCTGTGGTACTAGGGACTGAACCAAGGACCGTTGCACTGAGCCACATCCCCAGTTCACCCTCCTCTCATCTTGTAAATTAGTTTTTATTCTCAGACAGGGTCCTGCTAAGGCAGTAGGCTGCCCAGGCTGGGCTTGAACTTGTGTTCCTCCTGCCTCAGCCTCCTGAGTGCTGCGATCACAGGCGAGCACCACTGCAGCTGCCTTAAATTCTTAAATGGCAAACATTTCCTGATCTCTTTAACCACTGCGTGTGAAACTGATTCACGAAGCCGTGAACTGCATGTTGTGTTGGAGCCTGGGAATCCCCGTGGCACCGCCTCATCCCCTGTGCGCATGCGCCTGTGTGAGCGAGTGCGCATGCGTGTGCGGGGCTGGACGGGGCTGGACGGGGCTGGACGGGGCTGGACGGGGCTGGACGGGGCTCTGGAAGACTCCTCCACGGACAAGCGCACTAACAAGCACTGTCCACCCGAGCAATTCCCCCCTCACAGCCCCCTGTGGGACACTGCCAAGCGGCCGGAGCCAGACAGCAGCCCAGGCCCCTCGGAGGCTGAGGCCGCAGCACAGGGCTGCACCGCCCGAAGCCGGCCTCTTCGAGCCCCGAGGTCTCCCCAGAGGAGGTGCAGCCGGGCCTGGCTCCATCAGGGCGCTGGAGGGCTGGCTCCTTTCACCGGCCCCGTCCTGGCTCCCCAGGCTCGCGCCAGGCTGCAGGGCGTCTCGGGCAGGCGGACACCCGTCCAACGTGCTGCAGGCCCTGGCCGGGGCACAAACTTTGTACCCTGGAAAAAATCTTACGAAACAAAAATGGAAAATACTTCAACGCCCCGGCTTAGAAAGTGCCTTCTATTTTCTCGTTTGATGGGGCATCGCCTAGGGCAGTGTCAAGCGCCTCTGCCGCCACTAGAGGCCGTTGTTGAGTCAGGGCTAAGTAGGCTCAAAAGTCTGAAAACTGTAATGTGGTAAAGTACACACAGAATAAAATTCACTTCATTTCTAATTTACCCAGTTTTCTAATGTTAATCCTCAAGCATAGGCTTTGCATGATCTACACTTTGAGACTTTGTTAAGGTGCACTCTGGTGGCCTTAAGGGTGTTGCCACCGCGTGTCCACTCGCTGCAGCCCCTCCCCGCGCCGCCCCGCCCCGCCCCGCTGCGGTCTTCTGTCTGGAGTCGGCGAGCGCTCTCCGTGCTCCGTGTGCCTGGGCCGCGCCAGCTGCCCTCCTGTGGCTGGCTTGTCGCAGTTGCTGTAGTTTAACGGTACAGTCGTGTGTTGTAACATGTGTTAGAATGCTCCAGAATGTTCTTCCCTTTGTTCGGCTGAATAATATTCCACTGTACGCACAGACTACACGTTGTTTGTTCATTCATCCATTAATGGATGCTTGGGTGGCTACAGCTTCTTTTCCCCCTTTGGTACTGGAATTGAACCCAGAGCCTTCGAACTGAGGTACATCCTCGGCCTTTAGCATTTTAAGGCAAGGTGCTGCTGAGTTGCCCAGGCTGGGCTCAAACTTGTGGTCCTCCTGCCCCAGCCTCTCGGAGTGCCGGGATCGCAGGTCTGTGCCCCATCAGGGCTCTGCTCTTCTGCTGTCGTGAGAAATGCTGCTTCAACATGGATACGCAGATCTGTACCTCTTTCTGTCTTTCGGCCCAGCCCGGGAGGCTTTCTTGGGCGTGGCTGAGGAGGGAACCGCACAGTGCCGCAGAGCCTGCGCTGGGCCGGGACCTGGCCGGGCGCGCCGCTGGGGAGGAGCCGCTTCTCAGCCGCCAGGTCTCGCGTTCACCCGCGCTGAACTCCGTGACGCCCGACGTCCGTGCCCGAGACCCGGGTCTCTGTGACGTGGATCTTGAGCCCGGCGCATGCTCCGTGTCCTGTGACTGCCTGGAGGGACGGACCCGCAGCCTTGGGCGGGCGCGGGTCCAGTGCGGCCTCCGCCTCCTTCGCACCCTCACCTGCCGGCGCTGTTGCGTTCTGTGTTTTGCAGGGTGACTACAAAGGCCAGGGCTGTGTGCTGGGTGCGGGTTCGAGGCAGCAGCTCCTTTCTCCGAGAGGGAAGAACAGTGTGCGTTCATTCGTCAGTAATGAGTCACGTAATAGTGGGCGCCTGTGCCCTGGGGCACAGTGAGTCCCCGCGGACCTGGCTTCCCTGCACAGCGACCCCTGTCCCCCGGAGAGCAGCGCCTCAGCCCTGGGGTTCTTTCATGGGTAATCTCTTATACGCCTCACGTTACTTACCTTTCGTGGGACAGCGATTCCCAAAATTTAGTTCAAGCATCCCTGGGTCAACCAAGATCCTTCAGTGAGTCTGGAAGTTTCAATACTTTTTTCCCTAAGCAACATCAGTATTTTGTATTTTCTTTCTCAGTTTCTTTGCCTGATGTGATGTTGCAAGTGGTTGAATGAAAATGTACACCTGCAAATTCATATGCCTGCTGTTAAAAAGAAGCATTAGAGAGATTTGCAAATTGTGCCACAAGGCCACATTTATTATTAATTTTTGTTGTGAAAATATGATTATTATTCACAGAAATGTGTTGTATTAATATCTCTTAGTTTGTTACTTTTTTGTCTTTTTAAGAGAATTTTGAGTGGTTCTTACAAAGATTTGTAATATGAAAGTCATTTATTTGTTTGTTAGAAATATCAAGCTGTCTTGTCAAGTGCACTGAAGTAATCCAAAAATATATTTCAGAGCTCACAGAGCTTTAAAAGAGCAAAGATTATATGCAACCAGATAAAATCTATTTCTGCATTTCCTATTCTTCCTCAGACTGCTTAGCTTATCAGGCTGTCATTAAACATTTTCAGGAAATGCAGGGATCATTTTGTTTGGAATCTTAAGACACACCAGAACACATAATATTTACAAAGAAACATTTACAGATACATTAATTGAAAAGTTACCATCAATAAATATAATCCTGAATCTCCCTTTCTTGCCAAATGATGAGAATGGAAGATGAAATGCTAGCCAAATAGCTCTTTAGCTGACTTGAATTTCCATGTACTAAATGTGTATTTTAGAAACCTGCTAAACCATGAGCCAAATATCAGCTTAGTGAAATGTAACTGCTGTGTAAAGCCTGAAGATATGCTTCAGGGGATATTTGAGCCTTTGGGAAGGATCAAAAGTATCCAGCTCATGATGACGGTGAAACAGGTCCATCTAAGGGATATGGATTCATAGGCTGGGGATTTAGCTCAGTGGTTCTGCTGCCTGCCTCGCAAGCACAAGGTCCCGAGTTTGATCCCCAGTACCAAAAAAAAAGAGAAAGGGGGGGCGGTATTTTTAGGCTTCTGAAACATTAAAAACATCATTACATACCTGTCTGCCTTTTTACAGAAAGGACGTTTGTTCCCCTAGAGCTATTCCTATAGATCCTTAATGTAATTTTCTACGTGAACATTTTAAAAGGCAGAACAAGAGAATAGCTTTGTATGCATTGGGATTTGCTAGTTAGGGAGGATGAGCACACTGCATTCCTGTTAACATTTTTATTTTCTTCAAGATAACAGGAATTATATACAAATGATAGTAGACCCTTGCCTCTTTATTTTTTTTATCTAAATAAAAGATAGGATGAATTCTCAAGAAAAAAAAGCTATATACATAAGGGACTATATCTTGCTTCATCGTCTACTTGGAACCAGTAGTTGTGTTGCTGTCATAGAATCGGGAAATAGGTTGTGGTAAGTTGGAAAGGGTACATACACTGCTGTTATCATTTTGCCAGCAAACCACCTGCCATGCAATGCTTTGACAGCAGCAATAGCTGCAGCAGTTCACGTACACATTGCCCTGAGCAGAATTCTTGTCAACATAAATATGAATAACTCCTCCATGCTTATTACGTTCTTCAGTCACATCATCCTTAATCTCGGTGTCCCATCCAACTTCTCCTGTTTGAGGATTAGACATGTTAAAGAGTTCGAAACACTGCATTGCAAGGGGTTGCACAGAGGCAGCTGCAGCTAAAGCTGAAGCTTCAGTATGTTGGGAAGATCGTGTTTGCAAATTTATAACAAAAGAGAATTCTGTCACAGCACCAAATGCGAAAGAGCCACTCATTTGTAAAGCTTGCTGTGCAGCTGGGTGGAATCTGCAAACCAGTACCTTCTGCAAGTCTAGCCATTAATTGGAGACAACCAGTGGTTCCCAAGTCAATTCCAGTCCTTTCCAGTTCATCACTGTCCAAAAATGAACTAGCACTGGAAGCATCTGTACGTTCAGCAACATGACCAACTTTCATCGGCCTTCCTGCTAGTTCAAATCCATTAAGCTGTTCCAAAGCCTTCTGGCATGTTCTGAGTCAGAAAATGTAATGAATCCATATCCCCCCTTTCTCTTTTTTTTTGGTACTGGGGATCAAACTCGGGACCTTGTGCTTGCGAGACAGGCAGCAGAACCACTGAGCTAAATCCCCAGCCTATGAATCCATATCCCTTAGATGGACCTGTTTCACCGTCATCATGAGCTGGATACTTTTGATCCTTCCCAAAGGCTCAAATATCCCCTAAAGCATATCTTCAGTTATGTTAAAGTGTAGTGAGCCCACATAAAGCCTCATGGGTCCAGCACTTCCCTTTTGTAAATTGTTTGCCATTGCTGCAGCTCTGGTTTTTTTCTACCTGTGATGCTTGTACTATGATTGGCTCTCCTAAAACCCATTGGCCAGTTAATCCTACTGCCAGAGGCACTGAAGTAACATCAGTAAACTCCACAGAAGCAATTCCTTTGGAATGTCTTGAATTTTTATCAGAAATCATCCTTACATCTCAGACATTTCCTACTGTAGAGAGAAACTCTTCCAAATCTCTTGGTTGAATTCTTGCTGCCAGCTGCATGCAGAAAACTGTCCTTGCATCTCTTTCCTCTGTAGTTAGATTATCAATAGGTTCTCTCACAGGCTCTTGTCTTTTCTGAATGGACTTTTGCTTCACGAACATTGTCTGCTTAATTTGGTGCTATGTTCCCTCAGACGGCACTGTTAAATTTTGGTCTGGAGTAGGGACATCTGTAGTGGTCTTGGAATCTGTGATCTCAACTTCTTGAACGGCTCTGTCTCTTTTCTTTGCTTCTACTTCGCTTCTGTTCACACCTTTTGCTCTTTTTCCTTTCTTTATCTCTACTTTGCTTTCTTTCCTTACTTTTGCTTCTTTTTTGTTCATGATGTTGGCTTCTGCTCTTGCTTTTCTTCCTCTTTTTGCTACGCTCTTCATGGCCGTCAGCACTGCTTAACTTGCTCTCATCCTTATGATTGACCATTCACACTGGAATCACAGGTGAATTCATGGGAGCAGAGGTGAGATACCATTAGGCAAGTCTTCTTGGAAGGGGCCTCAAGCACTGCTTCAATATCAATATTGTCTGCCATTTTCTCCAAACTCCTGTGTGGGCTTTCCGATGCCTGTAGTGCTCCTATTTGGAAAGTCGGCTGCCACTCTTGCTAATGTTAAGCCCTAGGCCCAGGCCCTAGTACTGCCCAGCCTGATTACCGGGCTCCGAGAGCTGATAGGCCTGAGCAAATCTAAAAGAAACAATGGAATTCAGTTTGTTACTTTAAGTTTTAAAGTTCTTTCTCAATGTCAATTTATCATATAGTGTAAGCATAGGTAGATGTAAACAATTTGACCAGAGTTTATTAAGGGACTCAGATGTCAAAATATAAGGATTATGGACCCAGCTTTAATTCCTAGATATAGTAATAATAGACTGTATATATATTCAAGAAATAAAAGCCCATTTCATCACTTGTATAATATAGGTGTGTTAGTTTTAACTTACTGATTCTGTCCAAATGAAGATTAGAAAGAATAGCATGGCCTTGCACAATTCTCCCCACCCACCTTATACACAACTGTTCCAACAGCTCTCTCCTGAACATTTAAAAGCCATTTCCTCTTTCCTGAAAGCTTGCTGGTAATTCTAGTAAAGATAGAGGGACTGGGGAATGGGAGAATGAAAGAAGAAAAATTTGAAAATTAAGCAATGGAAGATGAGAAAGAGAAAAGTGAGATAAAGATCCTACCAAGGAGCAAAAGGAAATTAATAGACTCAGGTAAAAATAACAAAAAGAACAAATGACACAGAAAAAAAAGAACATAATAAGAATCTTGGGGCCTGGGACTTAGCCCAGTGGTTTTGCCTCCTGCCTTGCAAGTGCAAGGATCTGGTACCAAACAAAAAAAAAAAAAAAAGAAAGAAAATAATAAGAATAAAAAAGGAAATAATTAAAAGAAAAAAAGAAAAAAGGAACCCTCCCCGCCAAAAAACAATGAAAAAAGAAAAAAACAAGTAAAAAATATCGCTGTGTATTTTCAAATGAGTGGTTCTTCCCAGGATCTTCTGCCTCAGAATCCAGCAAGTCACAATACCCTCTGCCCACCTTCATGGCCTGTGGTTTGTGAGGCACCCGTCTCCTTCTCCAGAGGCCCCTTTGTCCGTATTGCCAGGCAGTGGCAACTGTCCAAGCTGAGACATGTCCTTGCTCATGGTGGCAGATGGAGAAGGTGACCAGACCTCTGATTTGTGCTGGATGTGGGCAGCAGGCCTGGGGTTCAAGCAGCCCACTGGGCTTAATGCAGCACTTTGCCACCCCACAGCCTCTGAAAGCCACACACCTTGGCCTTGCTTCTCATCAAGGAGGGAAGAGGCCCATATCCTTCCAGGCTTGAGCTTAAATTTCTCATGGAGTCTCTTCTAGCCTGCATCTTCTTGGTGACTGTCTCTTGTGGCTGTCTCTCACCCAGTCACTGTGATAGGGCAACACTGGAAACCCTGAAGTGAAGTTGTCCTGTGTCTCAGTCCTAAACAATCAATCAACTCCTTCCGCCAGTGGCTCCTGATTAAACCCTCTCAAGTATGGCAGGTGCTGCACTGGATCTCTTTCCCAACGCTAGCCTTCCTGGGGAAGGAGTCACTTTCAGGGTAAAATCCCACGCTGTTTTTTTTTTTTTTTTTTTTGCAGAGCACAATACATGCGAGCTTTTCTGCAGGCTAGGGCTTCTGGCCCTGTCTGCTGTTTCTCCCTGGAGCTCCATACCCTGAGGGCTGCCCTATGTGTGCAGAGACAGTTTTACCCCAGAAGCTGGGGTGAGCTTTTCAGACTGCTTCATCCTCTTCTCGGCTTTCTGTTTCATTTTCCCAGCTTCTCTGTAGTATCTAATTTTTCCCTCCCAATTCTAGAGATCTACTTCTTTTTTCCCATTCAGCAAGTTGTTATTTTCCAGGTGTCTAGAGTTCAGGTCTCAGAGAGGTTATATTTTGCTTCTGATCACTACTCCACCATTTTTTCTTTTATATAAACCCACGTTTTAGAAATTGTAACCTACTCACTTTTATTCTACAAATGCATAAACATAGTTCCTATGATATGAATTACCTCCACTAAACTCCATTGTTCTGTCCTCTTAAATAAAATTTAAAAGTATGTTGGAAATATGTACACATTAAGACAATTTCCCTGTCATTTTTCATTTCTGCATTGCATAAGTGGATCACAATTGGCCTAAACCATATTCACGGAGGACCATAATTTTTTCCCAGTGCCTTATTAGAGATATTTATGTTGTTTTCCATCTTTGTACTTCTAATTCTTAGAAGTTTTTAAAGAGTGTGTTTAAAAATAATGGTATGTGTTTCTCATTTTCACGCATGACCATATTTGTCAAATAAATTCCTTGAAATTGCCCAACTTGGAAAATGACTCAGGCAGATATATTTTGAATAGGCAGGAAGTGGACTGGTTGACAATCTGCAGTTAGGAGGTAGAATTCTGAGCATAAATCTTAGCTCATCCATGTAACTAGCTATAAGCAAAGTTTACTTGGAAAAATTAAAAAAATAAAACTTCAAATTTTCTGAAGAAAAATGAAACGTTGATAAGATAGACTATTACAAGCCCAGGATTCTGTGCAAGTTGATTGGGTTGGAAGTGCCTAGAGTTTGCAGTGCCTAGAACCCTTTGGTGGGGCCCTGCTTAGTCCTTTCTTGGGGCCAGCACTCTGTGTTTTCCTAAACTCACCTGACACATTCATCACACCTTCACAGCAACTGTAGGCATTGTAGGTTATGATCCTGTCCTAATGTGGAGGGATGGGGTAATCTTCCTAGGAAAGTGAAGTAGGAAAGTGCTGGGAGAAAAAGTAACTTTACTGCATTTCTGCAAGGGAGAGGAAATAGCACATAAGGAAGGAGACAGGATGGATGGGTGGGTGGGTGGGTGGATGAATGGGAGGGCTCATGGGTGTGTGAACAGACACAGCCATATCTGGCTCCATGGTGGGTTGGTGATGGGGATTGCATTCCCTACCTGTGAGTGGACAAAACACTCCTAGTAGTCGTGGCCTAGAAGGGGCTCACGGACCAGAGGAGATAAGATTGGCCCCTGCGCGGGGCACTGCCCTGGCACTCATGCCAGACCTCTGTGGCCGTCTGCAGTGTCCTGTCATGCCAGTCCCAGAGGAGGCTGCGCCAGACCCGTGACAGAGTGACAAGCAGGGCCATCTCATATCACATGTGAGCTCAGGCAAACGTGGGATTGTCCAAGATCACCCAGTTCTTCCTTCCCAGCTGATATGAGTGGCAGTGTCTTTTTCACCAATCAGAGCTTTCTCTGTGCTCTGCTCTGCCCTCTACAGGCCAAGCTTCTTAGGGTTCCCAATCATGGAATCAACTCCCCTCCCCCTTTCCTGGTGAAGCTGAGCTGAGAGCAATCCCTGCTTCTTCAGACCTTCTCCCAATCACCTAACACAATTCCAAGTCCCACGATAGTTCTAACACCCGCTTCTAGAGACACCCCCCATTCCCAGTGGAGATAACCTCTCATTTTCTGCAGCACAAACCTAGTGTGTGAACCCAGGTACGTTTCTGGTGGTTTTTGAGGTGCACTAACAAGCAGCGTGCACCACATATACACAACACTCGCAGGGTTGGACCTGCGACTCACTCCCTTTGAATGCAGAGATGAACACAGTCAAGTCTAGGGAGACAGAAGAGTTAGGAAGGAACAAATGAGTGAATGTGTGCGTTACTTCCAGAAGCTTGCATCGTAGGCATGAAATTCTGGGCTGAAGCCTCACGGCCCCAAAGCCTCAACCCCAGCTCTCCGGCTTTAGCCAGGCAAGTCTCCTCACAGCAGGGGAGGATGGCACCTGGTGGCCAGACCAGGTGCTCCCTGCTCTTCCCAGTCCCCACCCTCCCTTCCAGCTGGTAGAATTATTCAAACAAGCATGAGGGGAACCACACCCCCGTTACCACCCAGCCTGTACCCACAGGCCTGGTGCTCACTGTGCCCTGAGTGCACTCACAGGGCTCTGCATGCAGCAGCCACAGGATGTCTCTCCAAGGAACTCAGTGTGGTCAGAGGCCTGAAACACAGACAGCGGTGGGAGGACTTGGGGGATGCATCCCAGGAGGCAGGAGTGATTCACAAGTCTGATCTGCTGTATCTGAGGACCACAAAGAGGCCGGTGTGGATGGGCATGGTGAGCAGGGAGAGGTGAGAGGGTGAGGTACACTGGAGGGAAGGAAAACCAAGGAATAGTATTTCATTAATATAGCGTTCCAGTTGTACATGATGAAAGTGGTTGTTATGGAGGTGGGTGCTGTCTTAGGTATTTTCTCATTGCTGGGACAAAATACTTGACAGCCACAAATTAAAGGAGGAAAGGCTTATTTTGGCTCACAGTCTGTAGAGGTTCAGTCTGTAGTTGGCTGGTTCCAAGGCAGGGTGGCATGGCAGAGGGGCAACACAGAGGAGAAACAGCAGATGGGAGGGCAGGCAGGAGGCAGCAAGACTTCTGCCTTCTTTCCCTTTTTATTCCACCCAGGCCACAACCCTATTGGTTGGTGCCACCCACACCCAGGGTGGGCCGTCCCTCTTCAGTAAGTCTATTATCCACCTCCAAAACTATGTTAGTGGACTAATCTGGTATCACACCACTCATGATCCAGAGATCCCCTAAAAGCTCCGCCTAGGAGTGTATGAGGCATTGGGGTTGCATCTAGATATAAGCCATAATAGGTCCACAACTATGAATGTATATAATACTATTGTGCTGTAAACTATAAAATGGAAAAGGGTGGAAGTACCCAAGATGAACTACAACATGGATTAACTTTGGAAGCATACTAAAGGAAAGCAGCCATCACAAAATGTCATATACTATGTAATTGAATTTGTGTAAATTGTCCAGAGTAGGCAAATGCATAGAGAAAGAAAGATTAGTATTTGCCAGAGGGAAATGGGAGGTGAGCCCTTAAAGGTGCAGGGTATCTATTTGAGGTAACCAAAAGTTCTGGAACTAGACAGTGGAGATGATTGTGTAATACCATGAATATACTAAAAGCATGGAATTGTGTGAGTCTAGTGGGTAACAACAAGAATAAATCTGGAAACAATCTAAATATTCAACAATCATGGATTGAATGAATGTTTAATGCACTGTAAAATTTAAAAGCATACTTAAAGTATATTGTAGACAAGTAAATTTTTAAAGTTTATCTGCTTTTCAAATGCAAAATTCATTCATGTTTAGTACAACAAGCCCAAAGTGGTAAAACTGAGGAACTAATAATTTCTTCCAACATTTAATCCAATTTTACTTTCCTAAGTTGAGTTGGCTTTTTAATGTTCTCACTATAAAAATATAAGGTGATGAGTTGCTGGATGTGTCAGTTAACTTGATCGAATCTTTCTGTAGTGTATTCATAGATCAAAACATATTATATTCCTGTAATAGACACAATTATTATTTGCCAATTAAAATAAATACATGTTGAAAATTAAGATAGTATACGGGGTAGTTTCTGTAATAAAGAGACTACAAAACACAGAGGCTAAATCACAGCAGGACATTTCTTTCCTGCCACTATAGGTCGTTCAGGTTGGCTCAATGAGGTCATCCATGGTCAACCAACTATTTTTACTCAAGGCAGAGAATAAAAAGAGTCTTTAAAAAAGAGACCAGAAGAAATAAAGAGGATACAAATAGAAAGGAAGAAGTCAAATTATCCTTATTTGCAGATGACATGATTCCTTAAAACCTCCACAGAAAACTTTTAGATCTGATAAAGCAATTCAGCAAAGTGATGGGATTTAAAATCAACATACAACAATCAATAGCTTTTTTATATGTCAATAATGAATTCACTGAGAAAGAAATGAGGAAAACAACCCCATTCACAATAGTTTCAAAAATACCTAGGAATCCACCTAATTGAAGAGATGAAAGACCTCTAGAATGAAAATTGCAGAACAAGGAAGAAAGAAATTGAAGACGACACAAGAAGATGGAAAGAACTCCCATGTTCATGGATTGGCAGAATTACGATTGCTAAAGTGACCACATTAGTGAAAGCGGCCTGCAGATTCAATTTAGTCCTTGTCAAAATACCAGTGGCATTCTTCAAAGATTTAGAAAAAACTAAAAATTCATGTGGAAACACAAAAAGTTGCAGAATATCCAAAGCAATTCAGAGTAAAAAGAGCAAGCCTGGAGGCATCACTACCAGATTTAAGAATATACTACACAGATATAGTAAAAAAAAGCATGGTACAAGTAGTCCCACAGACATGTAGAACAATGGAATGGAGCAGAGGATGTAGAAATGGGCCCACAGCTACATCACCTGACTCCTGACAAAGCAGCCAAAAAACATGTCAGTTAAAAAATATTTTTAAAGGGCCGGGGATTTAGCTCAGTGGTTTCGCCGCCTGCTGAGCAAGTGCAAGGACCCGAGTTCGATCCCTGGTACCAAAAAAATATATATATATATTTTTTAACAAATGGTGCTGACACAATGGAATATTCCTATGTAAAATATTGAGACTACATCCCTGTCTCTCACCCTTTACAAAATCAATTCAAAATCCTAAGCATAAGACCTAAAACTTTGAAAGTGCTAGAAGAAATCATATGGGAAATACTTCAACACATAGAAACAGGCAACTGCTTCCTGAATAGAAGTCCAGTAACTCAGGAAATAATAACAATCAACAAATGAGACTGCTTCAAAGAAAAATGTTGTGCACAGCAGAGGAAACGAGAGTGAAGACACAATCTGCAGACTGGGAGAACATCTTTATCAGACATCTTCCAGTGAGGGTTAGTACCCAGAATGCATACCAAACCCACAGCCACCACACACACACACACACACACGTGTATCCCCAATCAATCAACAAATAGCGAAATGAACTGAGTGGACAGTTTTCAAAAGAAGTACCTAACAAGTGTATGAAAAATGCTCAACATTTGTAGACCTCAGGCAAATAAATGCAATCAAAACAACACTGAAAGCACATCGCACCCAAGTCAGGATGCCTATCATCAAGAATATGAAAAACAGGGCTGGGGATTTAGCTCAGTGGTTTCGCCGCCTGCTGCACAAGCGCAAGAACCCGAGTTCGATCCTCAGTACAAAAAAAAAAAAAAAGAATATGAAAAACAATAAATGCTGGTGAGGATGTGGGGGAAAGGCAGCTTTCTACACCACTGGTGGGAATGTAAATTAGTACAACAACTATGGAAATCAGTATAAAAGACCCTCAAAAAATTAAAAATAGACCTGCAATATGTGATCCAGCTCTGTCACTCCTTGGTCTATTCCTGAAAGAATTAAAGTCACTGTACTGTAGGGATACCAGCACACCCATGCTTATTGTGGCAAAATTCACACTAACTAAGCTATGGAAACAGCCTGAGCTCTATTTAACTGGTGAATAGATAAAGAAAATGTGATACATATGTATAATAGGGTGTTTTTCAAGTTCAGAGAAGTACAAGAATATGTAACTTGTGGGAAAATGGATGGAATTGGAGACCTTTCTGTTAGGTGAAATAAGCCAGACTCCAAAAGACAAATAATAAATGTATTTCTTACTATGTGAAATTTAGATAAAAAGGGAGACAACATGGATTTTTTTTTTTGGTACTGGGGATCGAACTCGGGACCCTGCGTTTGTGAGCCAGGCAGCAGAAGACAACATGAATTTTAAATGGAAACTATTAGAGAAGAGAGAAAGGGAGTCATGGGAGAGAAGGACAAGGGAGTGGAAATTATCACAGTATGTCATATGCATGTTTGAAAATGTCAAACAAAACCCACAGTTCCCCACCTAATATGCACCAATAAAAATAAGAGACTAAAGCATTACATAAATATATTACTATTCTATTAACCTTCTGAAAAATATTTAAACTTTCCTAAATACAAAAGTATTTAAAAATATATTGAAAGATAGTACAAAGTAAAATATTTTATGCAACTTATAGGTGAGAAAACAAATGTATACATATGGATATATTCTTGGTTATATTTTTAAAAAATTCAATGTAAGGAAGAAACAAGGAGGTTGTTTGCTGATTGGCCAAGAGAACAGGCCTGAAAGTGAGACTTCAGAAAATATATCTTATTTCTTAGTTTTGACTTTGGAAATATATAATTTTACATATATATACTTAAGCAAAAATGAGTAATGGATGTAACTCTATATATCAGTTCAGGGAGAAACCACACAGACAAATGAACTATGTCAAGTAACTTTAAAAGACAGTATTTTATTTGTGGATTTCTACCAGTGTATATTCCAAGGGCAGAAAGAATCCTATCCCCCAGGGACATCTCCATGTCATAGGCCATTCTGCTGCATATATATGTGGTGTAATAAAGATTTATCAAGGGCTGGGGATTTAGCTCAGTGGTTCCATCACCTGCCTCGCAAGCACAAAGTCCCGAGTTCGATCTCCAGTACCAAAAAAAAAAAGATTTATTGAATAAACCTTTAATAAATCTGATCAACAAAGATTTATTGAAATAAAAAGGCAAATTTAGCAGATTGGCTTTTGACAAATTACAATTGTAAGTTGAGCATTTCCAGGAGGGAAGGTTGAATGTAGGCTCCTGAGGTGACAACACCCAGCCCGGGGTTCACCGCTGTGTGACCACAGGCAGCTGCACAAGCGTCCCTTCTGGGCCTCACTTCCTTCATCTGGGCGTCAGGCTGGGACAGGTGAGAACTTGACGCGATGTCCAATACATTGTGAGTGCTCAGTTAATAATGGCTGGAACTCTGAATTTTTCTTTTCTTTTTTTTGGTACTGAGATTCAAACTCGGGACCTTGTGCTTGCATGAATTTTTAATGAATATGGTAATACAGTCATTTAATTTAGTGACCATGAACAAATGAAAGTGAGAACCAACAGAGAGTCACGTTCTTGTGAGAAACTCTCCCAGCCGCTGTACTTACAATTGAGGAAGCAATTCTTTCCTCAACGCGGGTGGACTAGGTGTGCAAATTTTCTTGCTGGGATGAGGGATTCTTCACTTGTTTCTCTGCCAGGCTATGAACTGATAGCCTTGGTTGCGAATCTCAATGCTGTATCAGTAGCACTGTGCATCCAAAAGCAGGGAAAGATTTCTCTGTTCCCTTTTTGATTGAAGAATCAGAACTTGCCAGAGACCCCCCCGGGTCGTGTGGATGCCCGCAGCCTGCACCCCGCCGGAGACCACCTGGTGTGTTGGCCGCAACATCAGAATCCGCACAGCAGAGGTGCCAGGGGGAAGATAAAGGCCATGGTTAGGAGCCCCAGAAGATAGAGAAGAAGTGAACAACACAGAGGGCCTCTCTGATGCTCCTCAGTGAAAGTTTAAGCCCACTCGGAAAGTGAAGAAAATCTCTTCAATAAAAGCACACTGGACCATCGTGGTTGGTAACTTGGTGGGATCAGCACCTCCCATAGAAACCCGGCTCACACCGCAGGGAGGACAGCTGGAACCTGCAGTAGAACCTTGCACAGTTTAATCCTGCAGGAGGTCAGGGACCGCAACTTGGACCTTGCAGCCCGAAATCAGCCTGAATCTCAGTAGACCACAGCTGGGTTGCTGAGAGTAATCGACTTAGGCCTGCACACTGCTGCCCACATTATCTACCAGGACAGCAGAGACATATCCTGAGGGAGACCTTTTTTGTTTATTTGTTTTGTTTTATATATATATATATATATATATATATATATATATATATCTTTTCTTTTTCTCTCTCTCTATCTCTACCTTCTGGCTCTATATTTCTCTCCCTCTTTGTTTCTGTTCCTGTCCCATTCTGAATTTTTTTCTCTCTCTGTCCTCTCGATTGTCACTTTTATAGGAAGGTGAATACAATTTCTAGCTTCCCTAATGTTGTCAGTTTGTTCTGTACTTGTCTCTGTTCTTTCGCTCTGTCTTTTCCTCCTCTCTTCAACAGATCCCCACGATTTGAGTGATCTTCCCATGTCCTCTATGCTCACCTCTAACCTTTCCCTCTCCCTCTATCTCTCTACCTGCCCCCCCACAACCCCTGCTAAATCCTTATCCCGAAGGGTAAATTTGCCATATTGAAGGGTTTACTTACTACAAACATGTTTTGGGCTGCCTCTAGATTTTGATCTAGCTTGCTCAGTTAAAGGTGACAGATTAACTGCTACCACAAATTTTCATTTTCTAAGCTGTGTTTGATGCTGATTGTGTCAATTGGGCTAAGGTGTTGTGATTGATCTAATCAGTTGTCCTCCCTGGTATACTAAAAACGAGATGGCCTAAGTGTCATTAGAGACTCAAAGCCTAAAAAGTCCAGCTATACCTGGAAGATATCTCTGAGATATCCATAGGGGCTCTAAACACAAGTAATAAAGGTACTCACAATAAGAAATATTGGAGTATCAGCCCAGGAATTAAAGCAAAGAACAGCTCCAAGAACAGAATTAAAAATGAGACGACACCTTGGCAGGACACAAACTCACACTTCCAGCTCACCAAAGGCAAATTCTGGGGAAATGAGGTGGACCAATATGATAATCAACCACCTGGACACCCTGAAGTGATAGCACAGGAAGTAACAAAACAGATGAATGAGGCTCTAGAAAAATTGAAAACAAATAATTTCTCAGATAACTACAGAGATGGTGAGCAGAGTGAAAGACATGGTTAGAGGCTCTAGAACAGAAAGAGATAAAAAAATAGATAAGCTCAGAACCATGCTGGAAGCCGTGAACGCCCAGCATAAGAAAGAAATAGAAACCATGAAACAGATTCAAACAGATATCCAGGAGATTAAAAACTCCATTGAAAGTATTCACAGCAGACTGAGTGAATCTGAAGATAGAATATCAGATAGAGAAGACAGGATTGCGGTTAGTGACCATGAAAACAGAGAATTCTTCAAAATAGTAAGGGACCATGAGAAGTCAATCCAGCATCTGCTAGATGATGCAAAGAAGAATAACACAAGACTGATAGGAGTCCACAAAAAAGCAGGAGAAAGTACAAATGACAAAAAAAAATGTTCACAGAAATAACAGTAGAAAACTTCCCAGTCAGAGATAGAGAATTTGACATACAGATAAGTGAGGCATATAGAACTCCAACTAGACAGGATTAAAAAAAATCTACACCTAGACATATAATAGTCAAGATCCCAGAAACCCAACAGAAGAACAAAATCCTACAAGCAGTTAGAGAAAAGAAACAAATCACATACTAAGGCAAGCTCATCAGAACCACAGCAGACTTCTCAACACAAACCCTCAAGTCAAGGAGAGCCTGGAGTGAAGTATTTCAAGCTCTAAAAGAAAATAACTTCCAACCTAGACTGTTGTATCCGGCAAAATTATCTTTCAAAATCGATGGGGGAATTAGATACCATGACAAAGCACACCTGAGAAATTTCATGAACACCAAACCAGCACTCCAAACAATTCTCAACAATATCCTAGAAAAAGACAATGAAGGTCACAACTCCATGAGGCCCAACAGAGACAAGGCACCATGCAAGGTAAGACACTAAACTGAAAGGGGGGAAAATAAGAAAAGAGCCAACAATAGTAAAACATCATGACAAGGATGAGCCAATATCTGTCAATTATAACTATCAATGTTAATGGCCTCAGTTCACCAATCAAAAGAAATAGACTGGCAGAATGGATTAAGAAGCAAAACCCAGAAATACGCTGTATACAAGAAACACACCTAACTCAAAAGGAAATCCATAGACTGAAAGTAAAAGGATGGAAAACAGTTCTCCACATGACAGGAACCCAGAAAAAAGCAGGCATAGCAATCTTATTTGCACACAAAATAGATTTCAAACTAAAACTAATTAAGAGAGACAAAGATGGTCACTACATCCTTGTGAAAGGAACAATCCAAGAGGAAGAGATAACAATCCTAAATATATATGCACCAAATACAAATGCCCCCAACTATACAAAACAAATATTAATGAGCAAGAAAAACCAAATAAGCACTAATACAATTGTACTGGGGGACCTCAATACCCCACTATCACAAAGAGACAGATCATGTAGACAAAAAATCAACAACAAAATTCTAGAACTGAACCAAGCTTTTGAGCAAATGGACTTAATAGATGTCTACAGAGTGTTCCATCCCAACAAAATCAGAATATACATTCTTTTCAGCTACACACAGGTCATTCTCCAAAATAGGCCACATGCTAGCTCATAGGGCATGTCTAAGTAAATGCAAAAGAATTGAAGTTACCCCTTTATATTATCAGACCATAGTGCAATAAAACTGGAGATTAATAGCATAAGAAACCGCAAAACTCCCACAAACACATGGAAATTGAACAACACCCTCCTGAACAACCAATGGGTCACAGAGGAAATTAAAGAAGAAATTAGACAGTTTCTACAAGTAAATGCTAATGCCAGTACAACAGACAGGAATCTATGGAACACAATGAAAGCAGTTCTATGAGGCAGATTCATAGCAGTGAATGCCCATATTAGAAAAACAGAGAGGGCTCAAATAAACAACCTAATGCAGAACCTCAAGCTCCTAGAAAAAGAAGAGCATGACAAACCCAAACTCGTACAAGAGAGGAAATTGTAAAGATCAGAGCAGAAATCAAGGCAATGGAGACTAAGAGAATGATACAAATAAATCAATGAATTGAAGAGTTGGTTTTTGAAAGAATAAATAAAATCGATAAACCTTTAGCTAACCTTATCAGAAAAAGGAAAGAAAAGACTCAAATCCATGCAATTAAGAATGAAAAAGATGAAGTCGCAACAGACCCAGCAGAAATCCAGAGGATCTTCAATACCTACTTTGAGAACCTGTACTCTAATAAAATGGAAAACACAGAAGAAATGGACAGATTCCTAGATACATACAAATTGCCAAAGTTAAATGAAGAAGATATAAAAATTCTAAACACTCCAATTACAATCAGTGAAATTGAAAACATAATTAAAAATTTGCCAACAAAGAAAAGCCCAGGTCCTGATGGCTTCACTGCTGAATTGTATAAGACATTTAGAGAACTATTCCCATTAATCTTTAAACTCTTCAGTGAAAATGAAAGAAAAGCAATACTTCCAAATTCATTACTGGAAGCAAGTGTTACTTTGATTCCAAAACCAGGAAAAGACCCAACCAAAAAAGAGAACTACAGGCCAATCCCCATAATGAACATAGATGCAAATATCCTCAACAAGATACTGGCAGACAGAATACAGAGAGTCATCAAGAAGATCATACACTCTCACCAAGTTGGATTTATGCCAGGTATGCAAGGATGGTTCAGCATTCATAAATCAATAAGTGTAATACACTATATTAACAGAGCCAAGGACAAAACCATGTGATCATCTCAATAGATGCAGAAAAGGCATTTGACAAAATCCAACACCCATTCACGATAAAAACCCTACAGAAAATTGGAATAGAAGGTGTGGGGGGCCTTGCCCCCCGCTGCTAGAACTCTTGAGTGCCTTTTACAGGCATGTCTGGGCCTGCTGCAAGTCTACCTGGCAACAAGGAAAAAGCCCCAGTACCCTCCCCTTGCTCCTCCCCTCTAGCCCTACGGTATATATGCTGTAGCAGCTTCCGCAATAAACGAGACTTGATCAGAAACCTGTCTTGTCTCCATCTCTCGTGTCTCTTGTCCCTTGTCATTCTCACTCCCCCTCTAGGGTCTCCGTTGACTTACCCGCAGGCCGGGACAAGAAGGTCTTTATCTCAACCTGATTAAGGTTATCTATGAAAAACCAATAGCCAACATCATATTAAATGGTCAAAACCTGAAAATCTTCATGCTAAAATCAGGAACAAAAAAAGAATGTCCACTATCACCACTCCTGGTAAATACAGTTCTGGAAACATTAGCAATTAGACAAGAGAAAGAAATAAAAGGAGTAAAGATAGGAAAAGAAGAAGTTAAAATGTCATTATTTGCTGACAATATGATACTCTACATAGAAGACCCAAAAAACCCTTCCAAAAGACTTCTAGACTTAATTGACAGATTCAGTAGAGTAGCTGGATACAAGGTCAACACTCAGAAAACAATAGCCTTCTTGTACACAAATAACAGATTCACTTAGAGATAAATTGGGGAAACAATTCCTTTCACAATAGCATCCAAAAAAAAGAAATATCTAGGAATCAATCTAACAAGGGAGCGAAAGATCTCTACACTGAAAACTGTAGCACTCTGAAAAAAGAGATCAAAGAGGATATAAGAAAATGGAAAGACATCCCTTGTTCCTGGGTAGGAAGAACAAATGTAGTGAAAATGGCCATACTTCCAAAACTCCTATATAGATTTAATCCAATGCCAATTGAAATTCCAACAATATATTTCACAGAACTAGAGAAAACAACCCAAACATTCATTTGGAACCAGAAGACACCTAGAAGAGCAAAAGCAATTCTAACCAACAGAGACATGGCAGGGGGTATCACAATGTGGCGAAGCCCACCCGACCTCCAATGCTGCTTGACAAAGTTCCAGCTGGGGAAGGAAAGGGTGGAACACATCGCACCCTCATGTTTTATTTTTTCTTGCCATAATGTTTATAATTGTTACTCTGGTCACAGGAGTCATTGTGTTTGTGACTAACAACAAACTCTCCATGAGGCAAATTGGCAATGATATATTGAAATCTGATCTGGCTCACAAGTCCCAAATTCCAGTTTCTCTTAGTTCTATTGCCACATCCACTTCTAAAGAAACCTCTCCTGAAACCCCCTCTGTTTTCCCACTACTATGACTCCCCCTCTCATTGCTGACCTTCTTATTACTAAAGGGGTCTTATGAAGAGGTTGAAAGGACAGACTTTAGATGTAAGAAATAGTGGAAAATGGGAAAAAGAAGGAAAGTTAAGACAGGTAAATGCATTAAGGAGGCAAATTACTCAATATTTCTCAAAGTGCTGTAAATATCTCCTGCTCATGGACTATGAACCCAAATGACATTTAGTTAAGATGAATAGAGGTATAGAAAAATAGAGAGCTAATAGCAAACTATATTAACCATTGTGCAGTTTCTCAAGGGCCAGCTGGTGACCACAAGTTTGACACTTAGTTGATTAAATCTTGCTTATACCCCCGCTGATATAAAGATTTTGATTAAGTTACTTTCTGTTCTGTTTAGGTGTGGGTAAATAAGGGGACAATTGTAATTTTTAAATATGTATTCATGATGAAACAGCTTAGAGGAATTGTACTTTGTTTAGCAAAAAATAACCTTTACTTCAATAGAAAATTGCTAAGGGAACTTAAAATGTAAACATGTTCCACCCAATGCCTCCCAGCTATTGCTTAAAGATATAAAAATAAATCAGACCCTGAGATTTCTCAGAGGGAACTTGAACATTGATTGTGAAGGTTCTTTTCTCATCGCCAGCCCAGGACATCTCCCCTTCCTACCCTACATCGACTACAGCTGATCTGTGGCAACAATGCCCAACTTGAAACTATACTACAAAGCTACTGCGACAAAAACAGCATGGTACTGGCAAAGAAACAGACCTGAGAACCAGTGGAATAGATTAGAAGATGCAGAAACAACTCCAGACATTCTCAGCCACCTCATCTTTGACAAAGGAGCCAACCATCCTCACTGGAGGAAAGATAGCCTCTTTAACAAATGGTGTTGGAAAAACTGAATTTCAACCTGCCAAAGATTAAAACTAGACTCATATCTATTACCATGCCCTAAACTAAGATCGAAGTGGATTAAAGATCTAAATATTAAAACAGAAGCACTAAACTTGCTGGAAGATAAGTTAGGTAGCAGTCTTGAAGACATTGGCATAGGAAAAGACTTTATGAACAAAACCTCAGTAGCATGGGAACTAGCACAAAGAATCAACAACTGGGATCTCATCTTATTACAAAGCTTTTGCACTGCAAGAGAAACCACCAACAGAGCTAAGAGACAACCTACAGTGTCGGAAAAAATTTTAGCATCTGTACCTCAGACAAAGGACTACTATCTGGAATATACAAAGAACTTTAAAAAATCAGACCAAATCAGACCCAAGTTTAAAGACCCAATTCAAAAATTGGCATCTGAAATGAACAGACATGTCTCAGATAAAGAAGTAAAAGCAGCAAATAGATATATGAAAAAAATGTTCAACATCACTGGTCATTCGAGAGATGCAGATGAAAACTGTTAGAACCAGTGAGAGAGAACCAGAGACCGATATTAAATCCACACAGGAGTTGAACTTGAGCCCAGACTGGGGGGAGACAAACATGTTTTATGCACCTTTGAGGCCAACAGTTTCTAGGCCCCTCTATGGGATAGAACTAGCAAAGCAAGCAAAAGGTACAGAAGTGGAACGTCCTGCTGTTAGAACATTTGTAAAACAATAGTTGATTAATTGTTCTTTCTTTCTTTCTTTTTTTTTTTTTTTGTACTTGTGAGGCAGGCACTAGAACCACTGAGCTAAATCCCTGGCCCAATTAATTGTTATTTCTAAAGGGACCTTTCTAAGGGGAGGAGGTTTTTAAGCTTCCTCCTTCTGAGTTCATGTAAAGGGCAGGCAGGTGGGTCAAGCAGCAATATGGAGTCTGTTTTGCTAACTAGGGTCCTTCAAAAACAACACTGAGATTCCACCTCACCCCAGAAAAAATGGCTGCTATCAAGAAATCAACCAATAACAAATGTTGGTGGGGTTGTGGGGAGAAAGGAACCCTTCTCCATTGTTGGTGGGAGTGTAGACGGGTGCAACCACTGTGGAAATCAGTATGGAGATACCTCAAAGAACTAGGGCTAGAGGTCCCATTTGACCCAGCTATTCCCCTGCTGGGGATCTTCCCCAAAGAATTAAAAGAATCATACCACAGTGATATATGTGTCCCCATGTTTATAGTTTGTAATAGTGAAAGCTTGGAAACAGTCCAAGTGCCCATCAACTGGAAACTGGATAAAGATGTGTTTTTTAATAAAATGGAGTACTATTTACCCATAAAGAATGAGAAACTAAAGTCATTTATAGCTAAATGGATGCATATTGAGGCCATACTTTTAAGTGAAATAAATAGGACGCACATGTGTAAATACCGAATAGTTTCTCTACTGTGAGAAACTGAGAGTGTAAATAAGGATTAAAATGAATAATTGGGCCAGGGACTTACCTCAGTGGCTCCAGCACCTGCCTCGCAAGCGGAAGGACCTAAGTTCGATCCCTGGTACAAAAAAAAAGAAGAATTGTAATGGGAAATAGGAAGAAAAAGTCCAAAGGGGTAGGGGAAGTGAGAGGAGCAGGGGAAAGAAAAGAAGGGAAAGGGACAATCATGAGAAAAGGAAAAAATGGAAACAAAGTCTTTGTAAAATGGGGAAGGGTGGAGGGGGTGAATGGGAGACAGGAAATGGGGAAAAAATAAGAGCCAAGATGCATCATGTACAGGTACAAGCACCCAGTGATAAATGTAAATGAATTGTATACCTAGAATGTACCAATAAAAGAATCTGGGGCGGGGGGAGAATCAAAACCATCACGCTGCCAACGAGTGCTGTCCCTGGTGCTGAAAGACGTGTTGAGACCAGGGACTTCTCGACAGTGGACGGGCAGGTGCTGGCCGCTGATGTGTCCAAGGTGACCTTGCAGCATATTTACAGAACAAAGCAGGCCAAGCTTCAGGGCTGGATAAACAAGAATCCCCCCTACAGGCTGCTTATGTATTTACTTCATCCCTCCACAGTCACGCAGCCGAGGCCACGTCAGGTGCTCTGCCGGGGGCAGAGGAAACCAAGCAGTAGTAATGCAGATCCCTGTCCAGAAGCATGGTATGGCCTATGGGTTTTCTGAAGGGACTTAGGCAAATATGCCAAGGCTTATGTTTTTATTTCTCCAGGTGTCTAGAGCAAGGCTTGCACATAAAACACGTTGATTGTTAAGTATGGGATTTCTGGAGATCCTGGAATCATATTCTGTTGAAGGAAGGGTAGAAGAAATGAAGAAAAATGAAACTATGAGAGGAGAGAGAGAGGAGGAGGAGGAAGAGACCATCAGAGAGGGCGGAGAGAATATCCAGAGACAGGGGAGTCTAGAGGAGAGACAGGCAAACAGAGAAAGTCAGACAGGGAAAGGAGCAAGAGAAGCCTGCAGAGGTGCAGGCTGATCAAGTGACCCGGGGTGGAGAGGGAGGAAGCTGACAGAGGGAGGACGGAATATGGTGGCAGGGAGATGAGCAGGGATGCCCACAAAGGCTACAGCAGGGAAAGACTAGGTAAGAAGGGCAGAGACCCAAAGGGAAGAGAATAAATGGACAGGAAGAGAGGGGAGAGCTCCTGAGAGATGGATGATGGGTGTTTAGAAAGAGCCAAGAAAAAAAGGGGAAGGAAGGAAAGGAGAGGGTGGTAAAGACAGACATTCCCATGCTTTCCTCCCACTCTGGCTTTGCTCTTCACACCTAGAGAGGGACGGCTGGGACCAAGGGGGCACAGACAGCCAAGGCCACATTAGCCGGGGCGAACTATGGTTCCTTGTGGGAGCCAACGTGGCACCAAGCCCGGTCCTGGGTGTGGCCAGAGCACTGTAGCTGGGCCACTGCTCTCCCAGGCCTGCTGGGATGGGGCCTCCAGGGGCCAGCGAAGGCTGCAGCCCATCCCGTGTCAAGGCTGGTTGGGGTCTTGCTGTCCCCTTAGCTCCTGAGCCCAGGCAGGAGGCGTCTGCCCACCATGACGGGGAGGTGAAGCTCAGTTTTGCCGCACTGCAAAGGACAGGAGGTGAGGCCTTTCTGTGGAGAGGAAGCCTGTGGCGGTCGCAGGTTCTCGGGACCCGCAGCAGGGAACAAGATGTTCTGGGCCTCAGAGGTCCCACTGCAGCGGTCTGAGTGTGTGCAGGGGGCAATTTCTGGGGGTTGCGTTCATTTTCTCAAACACTTCTGACCCAATAAGCCTCCCACCAGCACCTCCTGCTCAGCGCCCACACCCGGGGTTCGTGGCCGTGGAGAGCGTTGCTCCTCTCACAGCTCAGGTCGTCATGGTCCCTCTTCTGAGCCCGACCCGTGTATCCCGCTGCCGGATAGCTACTCTGTGGAGTCCACAAGATCTTGAATAGCAGAAGAACTCCAAGAAACTACGTTCCCTTCCAAAAAGTGAGTGTGTTTGTGGACAAGTGGTCTCAGCTTCAGGCTCATGAGATTGCATGAACGGTTCTCACAGCTGCTTGGACAGCGTGTGCCCAGGTCCGGAATCCACCGCTTTCTCCAGAGTGCGGAAAGGTCTGTGAACCAGAACACATTGCTGCAACTGCCGCCTCCTGTGGCCTCAAGTGGCCCGTGGCCTGGCCCTTGCTCGCTCTCTCCTCATCCCCATCTTCCTCCCCCCAGCTCCAGCCGCTGCCCATGCCTCGGAGTCACGCAGTCCGTGCACACAGCATGGTGGACGGCTCCGTGGAAGCCCAAGTGTGAGCGGGGGCCTGGGATGGCAGCAGGACGCCTGGGAGGGAACACCGTGCACTGCTGAGGGATTTCCATGGGATTGGAGTTCGTGGGGACCCGTGGAGGACCCAGCAGAGGGTGGCGTGTCTCTTGTGAGAGCCACTGGGGTTGTGGCAGGAGCTGGGCTCCACAGGTAGCCACTCCTGCAGGACAGTGCAGAGGTGACAGCCCAGGGTGGAGGTGCACAGGGGACAGGAGAGGGCCAGGACCCACAGGCTTCTGACCGAGCCTCAGCTATGCTGTTCTTAATCGAATTCTGCCCAGTGACTGAGTCACATTCCTGGGATCTCAGGAAGACCCTCTGCCACTCTGGTAAGAAATCCTGCTGATTTAGCATCTTGCATACCCGTGTAAACACATTCAGTCCTCTCAGCTCCTGTCCTGTATGGTGGGTTCAAAACCAAACTGAACATTGTTTCCCCCTGAGGCCCCTGGGACGGGTCTGAGGATCAACGCCCCCGAGTCTGTACCCTCAGCTGAATGTGCGGGACATTTGCTGGCTACAGTTTTGCTGTTGGCAGACTCTAAAGATGGAGCCCCTACGTCCTAGCAATGAGAATGAGCGGCCTGGGGCGGCTGCTCGGTGTGCAGGGCCGCAGGACGGCGTGGACCAGGCCTCAGGGACCCCGTCAGTCAGTCGTGGTAGCTCCAAGCAGCGCGCTGTCCGGGACAGGCATGCTCCCGGGTCCCAGGTGTGAGCCGCGGCCTGCGAATTAGCCTGCAAGTTCGGCACAGGGCCAGGCTCTTCCCGCTGAGCCGCAGCCGCTGGGCTCTGCTCTTGACAAACGTCCCCTGGGCGCCTCCTCAAGGCCAGGCTCTGGGTCGGCCGGCCCTGGTCGCAGCCGTGAAGGGGCTGCAGGGCGGGCCTCTGCCCCCCGCCCCCCGCAGGTGCAGGTGCGTCTGTCCCTGGCAGACCCGTCGGTCGCCCAGGCCGGGGAGCTGGCCCAGGTCGGAGCCCAGCTGGCGCCCAAGGTGGCCTGAGCCCAGCCGCTGGCACTGAGGACGGACGGAGAGGAGGGAAGCGGGCGGGCGGGCGAGGAGGGAGGGAGGGAGGGGTGGGAGGAATGGCGGGACCGGAAAGGGGGTCCAGGGGACGGACGGGAGGGAGGGCAGAAACGGCGGGGAGGGGAAAGGGAGGCCCGGAAAGCGACGCGGGGAGGAAGCGGAAAAGGAGAGGACTGTGAGGCGGGCGGCGGGCGGAGCAAGCGTGGCCCGCGCTGAGGGGTGAAACGCGGGACGGAAGCAGGGGCGGGCAGAGGAGGCGGGGCCCGGGCCAGAGGAGGCCGGGCCCGGGCCTTCCGCGTCTGCTCCGCGGCTCTGCAGGGCTCCTCCTCCCGCGCACGGACGGACGGGCCAGGGCGCCGAAGAAGTCTCCACGCACAGCCTCGCGTCCGGGGTGGGGATGCTCAGCCCAGCGTGGGCCAGGAGAGGCCCAGGGACCGCAGGGAGAAGGGCGCGGCCACACCCGGGCCCGTGGCTCCTCCCGGGCCTCGGAGGACTTAGGCCAGGCGGAGTCCACGGGAGCGGGAGCGGGACGGTGCGAGGCAGGCGCGAGGGAGCCAGGGACCCGGGGCGGCGGGATATCGAGGGAGGGGCGCGGGGAAATGCCGGGGAGAGGAAGGGAAATAAAGTGGGAGAGAGCGCGGGAGATCGGCCGAGGAGGAGGCGGGGAAGACGGGAAAGAACAGGGCGCGGAGAACCTGACCCAGGTTGCGAAGCCAGACGGAAAGAGAGGGCAGGGAGCGCTGGGCGGCTCTGACACGAAGTGATACAGAAAGCGTTGGGAGTGAAGGAAATTCAGGCTGCAGGGCTGGGGCTCAGAGCCGGGCGGGGTGAGGGTGGGAGCGGGGAGCGGAGAGGGAGGGAGCGGGCCGAGGACGCGGCTCCGTGCGCTCACCCTGGCCGTCGTGCGCTCCTCAGGGCAGGCGAGCGCCACGCACCGCGCCCGTCCTGGACCCGCTCACGCACAGCCTGCAAACCGCGGGGTCCACGCCGCAGTCCGGCTCGCGCGACTCGAACTGACCCTGAGGGACCCCAACACAAGACCCAGCGCCAAGCCCAAGCCTCACCTTAGCGCTAACCCCAAGTCCCTCCTTGAGCCACCCGAGCCTCCCGGGACCCTCTGCGTTCCCCAGGTCAGGCTCCGCCCGCCTTTCCTAAAGGACCAGGCCCTGCACCAAAGCTGCCCGGCTCCCCACTCCCCAGGGCGACACGGAAGGCAGCCCGCGCCGGGCTCCAGGAAACCCTTCACTTGTGGGCACCGACATTCGAGT
This sequence comes from Heterocephalus glaber, assembly GCF_053883595.1. Lineage (NCBI taxonomy): Eukaryota > Metazoa > Chordata > Mammalia > Rodentia > Bathyergidae > Heterocephalus > Heterocephalus glaber. The sequence goes on from NW_028258451.1 coordinate 2,362,185, forward strand.
TTTATGTAATGGTTGTGTGTGACAAAGATTCATTCTGCTTTTGATCTTTTTCAACCACTTGAAACTGTAAAAGTCATTTGCAGATAGCAGGCCCTGCTTTGCCAGCCACCATCTCGGGCAAAGGCTGAGCCACGCAGACGTGTGCTTCGGTGAAGTAAGTAAGGTGTGTCTGTCTGCCTGGAACACGCAGATGAGGTGCGCCTGCCTGGGCAAGGGTGGCTCGTAGACCCTGTCACCCGGTCGTCACAGGTAACACACGGTTGGCTGTGTATCTTCAGAGGTGGATATTGCTGCAGTAGGTGTTTTACCCACAGCAAAAGTAAGCAACAGATACGGCTGCTAGGTGAGGAGTGATGGTCGCATTCAGGCGGCTGCCTTCCAGAGCGTGTTATTAAACACTGCTATCTCCCCTCTCGTTTAATCTCTCCCCTTCCTCCTCCTCCTCTCTAGGCCCTCCACCTTCCTCCTGCACCCCCTCCTCCCACGCATCTCTCTCTCCCTTTCTATACATCCTGAATGTGAGATGTAGATGTTAATGTGGACGCGGACATTGGTTTTGCGTGGCCATGGACACAGTGGTACGTGAAGGGGTCATGCGTGGACACGTCTGAAGCCCCCTCCCTCCCTCGTACCCCCAGCAGGGGTGTTCTCTTCGTAGCCCACTTTGGCACAAACCGTGACCCACTGAAGCGACCCACAGGTGGCAAACTCTGAAAGAGCTTTTCGGTATACAGCAGGCATTCAGAAAACGGCACGAGAAGCCTCCCCACTCAGCTACCGTCCTGCAGATACACACTGACCGCTCACACCGGGGTGTGCGTGACCACAGCCCAGGTTCCGCTCTGCGGGGCAGTGGTGATGGGCAGCGTGGAGCAGGCCTGGCTCCCCACTCCTCAGCGGGCTTGACCGATCATCACACACACAAGACCCTGAGGTAGGGAATATTTTTAAGCCCAGTTTACAGAAGACAAATCTGTGACGAGCAGTGGGGAAGCCCTGCTGCAGAAGCCACTCGCCTTCCTGCTGTGGCGATGGCCAGTGTCTCCATAGCTACGACAAGGCCTGTTCAGTGGTTTTTCTCGCCATTAGAAACACAGGAAAGACTGTAGACCACAGGCCCAGAACTCAGCCAGTTGGCACAGAGTGAATACAGGCACCAGACGGCAGCTCCCACCACCGCCCTCCCACGCTGGCACTGCCCTTACCAGCCCCAGGGCCAGTGCTGAGCATTGTGAGCAAAGGAGCCACGTTAAAATGAATAACTGCTCTTCGTCAAACGACACTGTCAGGAACAGAGAGCAAGCTAAAGGGTGCGAGAGGGCACTAGCAAAACAGAGAGCAAGAGATTATCCTCAGGATGTGAAAAATCATACCATGAAATAAATATACAGAAAATGAGGAGCAGGAGGCTCAGGGAGTTTCCAGGAGCTGGGGTGGGGCAGCAAACAAGTCCTACTCAGAGTCACTCCATCAGAAGTTAAGGGCTAGGACAGGGAGCTCTGATCATGGACGAGGGCTTTGAGAATGAGAGAATCCGCTGAGGGAAGAAGGGTGGATTGTTCTAGAGGATCACACAGGGCCTAGCTTGAAGTTAATTTTTAGAGTTAATAAATACTAAAAATAAGTTTAATTTTCCACTCTGCATGTTAGTCATAGAGGTACCATGTGACCCATAAATTTCACTCCCTGTTAAACACTCAAGAAAAATGGAAACATATACCTGTAAAATACCTTAACAGCCACAAAGAGGGATAAGTGATAAATAGATAAACAAAGTGTGACATATTTGACCAGTGGAATGCTGGACTCAATGTTGGAATAAAAAAGGAATGAAGCAGCCATGGATTTAGCTCAGTGGTTCCACCACCTGCCTCATAAGTGCAAAGTCCCGAGTTCAATCCCTGGTACCAAGAAAAAAAAAAGAAAGAAAGAAAGAAAGGAATGAAGCACTGGTGTATGCTACAACACAGATGAACCTTGAAGATATTATTTTCCTGTGGGGCTCGGGATAAGCCCAGGGCCTTTGCACTAAGCTATAGACTCTAGTGGCTATTTTTTTATTTTGCATTTTAAGACCTGATCTTGCTTAATTGCCCAATCTGGGCTCAAAAACTTGAGATCCTCTTGCCTTAGCCTCCTAGAGTGCTGGGTGTACAGGAATGTGTAATCATGTCTGGCTGAAAATATTATTTTAAAGGAAAGAAGCCAGGCACAGAAAGACATGTGATATATGATTTGACATGTATAAAATATCTAGGATAGTCAAATCCATAGAGGCAAAGGCAGAGTGATTGCCAGAGGATTTCCTATATGGGGACAGGGCAGATGCAGTCAGCGCTGGGTCCAGCAGGACCTGGGTGGGGCCTGGCAGAGGGAAGTCTGTTGAGAGCCGCAGTCTTCAGGGATGTGCAGCCTCTGAAGCCCTTGCCTCCCTCCACCTTCACCCGGGGCATGGAGTTGGTAACGCACAAAATCCCTTGAGGGGGAGTCTTCAGGGCTCTTGTCCTGTGTCCAGAGGCAAAGATTAAACTCTCTGGCTCCTGGGAGGCTAGACAGCCCCAAGATCTCCTGGATCAAGGTGGTGGGGGTGCTGGAGCTTTGTCTTCAGCTCCGGACAGACCAAGAAGCAGAAGGAAGGGGGTTCTCTCCATGAAAGAAGGGATCCAGGCTTCAAAGGGGAGAAGCAGCCTGGGGCTCCCTCTGACCGGGTGATGCTGGGAAAGCCACAGCCCCTCTCCGGGCATCCGTGATAATTTACAGCAGTGCAGCATGCTGCCACCATTCTTGGTGGTGTGTGTGGTGGTGATGGTGAGAGTGATGGTAGTGAGGGTGAGGACAATGATGATGATGATGTGGTGATGATGGTGGCAGTGGGATGGTGGGGATAATCATGTTTGTAACAATGACAGTGGTAGTGATGAAGATGATACTGGTAATGCTGCTGCTGCTGCTGAATTTGACAGTAATTGCTAACAGCTATTGGAGCTTGCTCTATTCCAAGGCTTGTGCATGATCTCAGTGAATTTTCCCAGGCATCTCAGTTCTATTGCTCTCATCAGTCTGCAGGTGAGGAAACATAAGTCCAGAGAAGTTAAGTGACTCTCACATCTGGTAAATGACAGAGCTTGGATTCAAGCTTCTTTGTGACTCCCTGAAACACTGGGGCTCCTACTTTGTACCAGGCTTTGCCCCTCCCACTGGACCTGAGCCACAGATCCTCCATGACCCCCCTTTTGCAGAAGGGGAGGAGGCCCCAAGAGTACAACCCCTTCTCGCTCACTCTGAGTTGTGCACATCCGGGTAATGGGCTGTGTGGCCTGGCTCTAACCCATCCTCCACAGCTAGCGTCTCACCAGGAAGGCTGTTTGCATCAAACCTCTGCTTAGGAGAAGAGTGTCCGGGCACGGAGCTCCTCCCCTGTGCAGTGATGGGAGCCCAGGAGCATCCAAGCTGCGTGGCAGGATGTGCTGGGTCATTAGCAGAGGAAGTTGCATGCCTGCTCAGCCCTGACATGGGTGAGACTTCTGAGGGGCATTAACGTTTCATGAAACAATTCTCACCCTTCACCTGTCGTGATCCTATTTTAAAAACCACTTCATTGAAAGATGCTGCTCAGTCCTGCTATTCTAATCTCCTGGCCCACTGGTGGACCACAGCCCTTGTCTTGGAAAATGCTACTTTGGGGTGCGGGAAGGACCACGGCTCCTCCTTGGGACATCATAGCTCTGGTGTGGACCTGTGCCTAGTTCGGGACTCCAGCTGGCAAAGAAAATTATTTTTGCAATGCTCTCAACACAGGACCAGCAAAAGCAGTGAGAGGGATGGGTGTAGCGACCGTGGTGCCTGGTTGCCCTTGGGACTCCTACTCAGTCCTGCAGGCCGACTCCATAAAGAGTGGATGGAATCAGCCTTGGTAGTTTTAATTTTGCAGTAACTGACAAGTGTATTCTCTTAGTACAACTTACATGGCATAAATGTTAATTCCCCTCCCTCCAATTATTATCCTCACCATGAGGGAGCTTACATCCTGCTTGAAGGAGCATCCTTCCCTGCATTTTCTCACACATCTACATTTATATTAGGGCCTGAAGAAAGCAGTATAATTCTGGGTGCTGTTTTGTGTAAGTTACGTCATGTTATCCTTCTTATTCCACAACTTGTTTCCTGAATATCTATTTCAATGCATCTAGACTGCATTCCTTTGAAGCTGCTGTACAGTATTTTTTTCAGCCCAAATTGCTTCCACTCTCAAACAACTTCTCCCTGCACTGAGCATAAAGAAAACACAAATCACCCACTGTGGCTGCCATTCCTGAGAGCAGCACAGTCATCTCTGGAAGACCGTGCAGGGTCTCTTCAGCTGTGAGACACCCTGCTGGGTGCGATGCTATAATTATTCCATGAAGTCCTTGTGGGGAGAGGAACTCGGGGTCACCTCTTTATGGGGAAGGGAGCAGGCTTCGAGGGGTGGAGCTTCCCTGCGTCAGACCTTGCAGGGCTGGGTCCACTCGTGTCCGACCTTTCAGGCTCTGACTCCCTGTCACCGTGTCACACCTCCCCACTTACAGGCCTCATCCCTCCCTCTACCTGGTGTTCGGCTTTCCAAACTGTAGGTCATGGCTCACGAGTGGATTCTAAATCACTAGCGGATCCTAAAACCAGCTTAGATCAAGGCTTCTCCACCTCGGTTCTGCCGACCCTGGGGTGGGGCTGCTGATGTGGGCATTCTGTGTTACGGGTTTCCAACAGCAGTCCATTCTTCATTCCCTGGGTGCCAGTGACTTCCCAGTTGTAGCAAACACAAAGGTCACCACATACTCCAAAGTATCTCATGGGGCTAAAATCATCTCTCGTTGAGAACCACTGATTTAGAGTTTCAACCCAACTTTAAAAAATGAAATAGAGAGGAGTAGAACTAAAACTAATAGAAAATGTCCAGATGTGTGTTATGGCCGTCTAGCTGTCCTTCCACAGCCTCACGTGGTCATAGGGCTTTTTCAGAGGTGGCTGGATCTAGAGTTTGTCATGCTGGGGTTAAGGGTGAGGGATGGCTAAATCAGTCCATTGACTGGCTTGGCACTGCCCTAATCCCAGTGGTATAGATAAGACAAAAGGGGCAGAAAGACACTGCTAAGGTCCCTTGTTGCTTTGGTACCTTCTGTCCTCCATGAACTGTTTCTCCTCTGCCAGGCCACCCTGCCTTTGAGCCAGCCAGTTATGGACTGAAACCTCTACAAACTGTGAGCTAGGAGGATTGCAAGTTTGAGCCCAACCTGGGCAATGCAGCTACACCACGTATAACATTTAGAAAAAGGGCTGGGGGTGTAGCTCAGTGGTAAGGCCCTAGGTTCAATCCCCAGTACTGAAAAAACAAACAGACAAACAAAACTCACACAAAGGCCTGGCTAGTGATAAAGGCAGAAACCATCACAACAGGGAAAGGAGACTCTGGTACAGAACCAGGGTCAGTTCCAAAGGCCATGTGGGCAGCTGGGGGCTTAGAGGTGAGGAGAGGGTGGGGCACTGGGTGGAAATCACGGGGTCCCCGAGGTAAGGGGTCCTGGCTGGCATGACTTGGGAGTCTTGCCCAGGGCCTCAGAGCCAGAGCCAAAGAGGTGCAAGTTGTTCAGATAATGGGGCAGCTCAAGTAGCAGCATTTACCTCCCATGGTCATTTGGACTTTGGGGAAGAGCAGAGCCATGCTGTGCCAGATCTGGTGAGTAAGGTGGGTGAGGACGCATCATGACATTCTGGGGAGCTGCCTTTCCATTGGAGGGCTCTCTGCAGCAGCATTCATCATAGCTGTGGTGACTCCTTGTAAAGGGAAGGGGCATGTTTTGGAGGGGATTAATAGCAATATGTCTTTTACTGTAGTTTAAAAAAATTTCAACTTTCTTCATACCTCCTAAGTAGCAGTCACTCAATAAATGTTTGCTGAAAGAATGAATGACAAGTGAGTGGGTACTCACCTATGCTTGCCTGGGCTTTGTCCCATTGGGAGGCCTGAGGGTTCCTTCCAGTGCACCAAGCATTGTACAGTGGCCCCCACAGGTGGGTGGAGACACTGGGGGTGATGGAATCCCACTGCCCAGGTCCCTTTCTTGCCCAACAACTCCGCAAGGGTTTTCTGCAGGGGACATTGCTCACATGGCAACCAGTGCGGTTGGAAGTTGAGACTGTCCTGGAGTCACTTATTGTATTTATCTTCAGAGTGATTTTTTTTTCTTTTCTTGGCACAGTATTCAAGCTTGTCCAAGTCAACCCCAAGATTCGTGCTGGTCCTACTGGGACTAGATGGGCCCAATAGCTGTGTTTGACCTTGGTGTGACACAAGTCCACATCTCCTGAGAGCCTCCTGGAAGGACAACATCTGGACTAAAACCCATGGAGAGGCACAAAGATTCACGACATGGAGACGCCGGGTCCCAGCACCGTCACTGGGATGTCCAAGTTTATCTGTGTTGTGTTACCCTAAATGTTCAGTTAATCATCAATAAACCCACACCCTTCATTTTTAGATGATCAGAAAACATGTCAAGTGCTCAAGTACTAAAGCATGAACATTGCAGCTAAATTTAGCACAAAAGACAGAGTTGTAGGAGAAAGATTTTCACACAAACGTATTGCCATAGCCAGTGTTCAGAAGGCCCCTTCCTGTCATGGTTAGTTGACTCACTTGTGTGACCCCATTTCCTTGGGCAAATTGCTGAGCTGAGCCTCCATGGACAGACACAGCCATCGCAGATCCCATCATCGGGCTCCACCAGGTACTGGAAGATATTCTCTTGTCCATGGGCCCAACTGGGTCTGGTTCAACCCTAATGACTTCTAATCCAAAATGCCCAACTGGCCTCAGGCAGCACTGAACAAAAGGGGATTGGAGTCATACAAGAACTGGAAACAAAGTCTCAGTAAGACATTTGTAAACCCCATGTCATAGCAGCATTATTCAAAGTGTCCAGAAGGTAGAAGAAGCTCAAGTGTTCATAGACAATTGAATGGATAAAGAGAATGTAATAGACACAGAATAGAATAAGCAATAGTGATAGAATGCTATTTCTCCATAGAAAGGAAGAAAATCCCTACACATCCTATACATGGGTAAACCTTAGATATTAATCTGAGTGAAAGAAAGTCACAAAAGAAAAATACATGAATGACCTAGAGGAGTCATAGTCATAGATTCATAAAGCAGAACGGTGGTCGCCAGGAACCGAGGGGTGGGGAAATGGGCACCCTGTGTATAGATCTTCCAGTTTGCATGAGGAAAAGGATTCTAGAGATGAATAGTGTTGTTGCAGAATGGTATGAGTGTATTTCATGTCACTGAACTGTACGTTTAAAATGACAAGGATTATACATTTCATATTATGTGTATTTTACCACATTTTTTTTTAAATCCAGAAAGAAAAGGAGGGAGGTCAGCACCAGTAGTAATGGTGATAACAACAGTGTTTTTGGATAACTCAGCCTCCAGGGTAAGTCTGACTCCTCAGGAGATGGGCAGGGGTGGATGGTCCCAGCAGAGATCCGAACGAGCCAAGGTGGAGGCACGTGAGAGGGGATGTGCGGGCTCCTGATGTGGCAGACGTCTGGAGCAGGGCCAGGGGAGAGTACGGCAAGAGAGGCAGCAGTCACGTCTCGGGTGCCACGGTGAGGGGCCTGTAATGCCACACAAAGAACTCTTGGATTCCCAAGAAGCCCGGGAGGACAGTGTTTATTGTGAAATCTTACATGTGACTTAGTCGGTGTCTATACATAGGGAATGTTTACTGAACTGTTGTAGGTGAAGGACTCTCAGACATTCGGCTTGGTTACCACGTCCTCCAGAAAGTCTCAGATAAACCCCCAACTGGTCCAGCCTGTCAGTGTCCTCCATCTCTAACCTTGTTCTACTTCCTTATCTGCCTTTACTGCAGTCCTTGGAAGCAGCGGCAATGTCTGTATTATTTTTATGTTCCCAGCACATGTAACACCTTCTACCATGCAGTGGGGCATCAGCACATGCTTCTCAATGACTTGAAGGTGGACTCCAAATATGAGTGCCTTCCACTCCTCCCTCAAGCTCAGTAAGATTCAGAAGTCTTCCCCTATTTGTTCTTTAATTCCACAGAGATTAGAGGCAGCCTCAGAGATCCTTGGCTTTGGTGTAAACTGGCCTCACTGCTGCCTACTAGCTGAGGGTGGAGCCACCTGGCAGTGCCCAGGAGACACCTAGTTCAGAGTAGGTGGAGGTGGAGGAGTGAGAAAGGCCAGGGAAGACCCACGGTCTGCACAGATGACACTCTGTGAGGCTGCCATGAAATGAAGGTGATCCCTGGTTTTCTGACTGCTGGACTCTGGCTCCATTCCTGAAAATCCTGTCCTGGATTGGTCAGGGAGGCCACCGAGTTGCTAGCGAGAGACCCCAAGGAAGAAAGAAGACCAGCGTCCATTCATAGCTTGCTTGAGCTATCCAGGTAAGAAGACTGGAGGGGTCATGGTTGATGGGCCAAGGTGAGGAGTAAGGAGAGTACCGACAGCAACGGGCTCTGCCAGGCCCTTGCTGAGTGCTTTCCCTGCATTATGCCCATCAGCTCTTCCCATGATCCTGCGGTACAGCTAGACACCCTTCTTATTTAGAAGATGGAGAAACTGTTAAGGAAGACTTGTTTTCATACAATTAAGCATTGGATCATCTGGAACTCGAGTCCAGGTCCATGTGATTATAAAGTCTGAATTTCTCTACAATACCAAGCTTTCTTGCAGGGATGATTGAAAGGAAAACCTGGATGGGGGACTAAAAATCTGGCTCTACATTTCCAAGTAGCTGAGTGACTCTGGCTGAGCGGTGAGCACATCTTGATGTCTTTGGTGTGCCCATGACTCTGTGCACATTTTAACGTTCAGAACCCTGCTACTTCCTCAAGGCCCAATTTGAATATCTGGTCCTACTGAGGTTTTCCAGTCCTTTCTTCTGAAAGTGACTGCTCTTTCCTCTGACCTCTACCCTGCTGTGTTGTTTGTTGTTTACATGACTACCTCTTAAACTGACATGCAGAATTGAAATCTAGTTTAGAGGTTAGGCAAAAAGGAGCTTCATGAAGTGGATTCAAATACATGCAACTTTTTTCACAGGCATCAAATTCCAGAGGAATGATCATTAGCCTCAGAATCAATAGACTCAGATCTGATTATTGGATTACTTGCCAGCTATATGAACTTTGTCAAGCTTCCTCACCTCCCTGAACTTTATTGTCTCGCCTGCAAAATGCAGCCAGCAATGCTTAATTCACTGGATTAATTAAAATGTGCATATCATAATGATAATATCTATGCTCAGTGGCACATTATTTAATAACAATTATATTTATTGTTTGCCATGTGATTTAAATTGGGTACATGGCAACCATATGAAATAAATACTAAATAACCCCCAGTTTGGATATAAGGAAACACAGGATCTATGAGGACATGTAAGTTGCTCAAAATTTCACAGCTATGAAGAATGTTCTAATATTCAGAGTCAACTCTATGTGTGCTTATTTAATGGTGCAGGCATCATTTAATTTGTAATGAAGATGATTACATCCATTCTTCCCCTGAAGAGGCTCCTGGCAGTCAGACAGGTTCAGCATTTAGCTGATAAGGAAGCTTCAGGTCGGAAGCCCCTGTGGTAGACCAAGGCTACATCCCCACAGTCCTGCTTTGCATTCATAGTGCATGGGGCACTGAGGATGCCAGGGGAAGTTTACAGGGGGAAACCACAATACCAAACTGACCTTGGGTATTGATTCTGGTTAGAAGAGTTACAAGAGTGACTTTTGAAATTGACTTTATTTGTTCTTACATCACAGAGCATAAAAGTTCCCTCTTGGTGTGCAACATGGCAAGCTGAGCAGTCTGAGCCATGAGAGTCCTCGTTAACAAAGGAGACGGAGCAGAGTCGAAGAGAAGCTTTGAAAACAGAAGGAGAAATGGGGAGTAAGCAGAGCATGGAAGAGCCCTGGTAGGGGAGAGGAAGTCTCAGGACACTGAGGGGTTCCTTAGAATCAAGGAGAGTCTAGCCAGCCAAGGCTAAAGCTGCTTGGCCGAGGTCATATTCAGGACCAAGGACAGGCCCAGGGAGCCTGCCGGGTGCGGCTGCTGGGTGGTTTGGGGACCAAGACTCACGAACAAGCTCGAGATGGAGCTTCAGAACCAGGCCAGCTCTCTCCTAAGCCAGGGCGCCTGGGGTGATTTCAGGACCAAGGACAGCGACACGAAGCGAGGGTCTCCTGGAAGCCGTTTTAGCAACAAGGACAGCTCAGGGTAGGAGGCTCTACCGCAGATGAGAATCAGGACGTGGGACAGCTCCATTCTTTATCAGATCAAAGGAAACAGACTTATTTGAGCATTAAGCATTTTCTGTGAAGTTAGATCCATAATCATGCGCGTTGAGATCCAGAGAAATAAAGTAGGAGATGAATATGACTCCATGATGTAAATCTTCATCTGTAACCAAACTGGAGTCCCAGCTCCATAATTTGTGGAGGGACCTTGAACAAATTAATACTTTCTATTTTCTGAGTCTCTCATTCTGCATTGGGAAAATGGGGCTAAGGAAGCTAACCGTTCAAGTTCACCGGGACAATGAGATAGGACCCTACCTATAGCATCTTAGCTGCGGACAGTGCTGCAGCTGCTTCACATCTGCATCTGGGGCAGCTCACTGTCGTAGCAGCAGCAATGCTGCCTTCCATGTAGATAATTTGCTTCCACCTTCACAAAGTGAGGACGTCAAGCTTAGTGCTTTCCAATAGCTTTCTGGCCCTATAATTTCATTCCTAAAGTGGGAGAAGAGTTTTCTTTTCCTCTTTGGCCAACATGTTTTCCTAAAATAATTAATTTTCATTAAAATGTTCCAAGACAGAAGGAAGAAAATTAGGGATTAGGAACCCAACCAGACCCAGGGAGCTGAATCTGTGTTTTACTATTTATTGATGAGGGATTGGGGGGAAAACTCAACTCTTTAGTCCTTCATTTCTACGTCTTTAAAATGGGGGCACTGATACTTATCTGTCAGTGCTGTGGTGGGTATAAATCACACAATAATTGGCATTTACTAAATTCCAAAAATGAAAATTATTTTGGGTCCAATGTTTATTTCAGCACCCAGAATCTGCAGTTATTTTTGAACCAACTAGGGCTCAGAGAAGTGAAGAGATCTGCTCCAATGACTCTCAGGTAGAACTGGTAAGTCCAGGTTTCAGTGATGTGTCTGTTTCACTTTTTAAAAAACACCCATTGAAGGCAGAAGACAGGCGAGGACAGAACAAACATCAACATGGTCTTTATTTGGGACCAGTACAGCTGCTGGGCATAGAGGAGACTGCAGAAGAGAAGTTCAAGGGTGACTCTCTGGGTGTGAACCACCTTAGAGCCAAAGCAGGTTGCTCGTTTCAGGGCTTGGGAAAGCTGCACCCTGCTGCACATGCATCTGTGGTTGAGCCTGGGCTCAATACAGAGCTCTCTGCAGCTCTGTCAGCAACTAAAGGCATTGATTTATCATTCATTTTATCTGCAATATTAAGGAGCACCGGCCCAGAATTTCCTAAGCTCCAAACACTCAATGGTCATTTTCCAAATTCCTGCTATACCTCTAGGCAATGTGGGCTGTTGTTTACTTAACATTTTTCTTTAAACAATTTATTTTCCTTACACAAATTATATTAAGGGGAAATTATATTCCTTTCTAGAGAGGAAAAAAGTCAGTACCACTTCCCACAAATGCAAGGTGACCATAGAAGCAAAATCTGACAGAATAAAACAATGGCAAAGTGTCCTAGTTCTAGCTCTACAACTCAAACTGCTAAAAAGAGTAGAGGTGCCTCCCTATTTCTTAAGAGGAAAGTTTAGAAAGTGTCAGTGTGAAACTAAAGCACATTAGTACCAATATGAGATTTTTTTCTTGATATAATAACTATGATCAGAAAAGAATTTGCAAAAGATAGCAATCACATTTGGTGAATCAATATCATGTCTACCTGCCACCTAAAGTCATCCTACATTAGTAGTACATATCCTACTTTTTGATAATATGATGAGTCCTTTAATAATTTCAAAACCAACAGCTCCAATGTTAACAAATACAAGTTGATGCTAACAGTACCGACAATCACTTTGTGGCTTGAATAAGGAACTTCCTTCCTAGAATCTCTAGTTTTGTGAAGGACTCTCAAAAGGCTCCATCAGATAAATTGTGGTCATCCTCATGGTGTATATGAAGAAATAGTGAATCAGAAATGTTGAATGAACTGGCTTGTTAGTGTTGCACATAGGATATCTGCACAGAGAAATTCCATGGGGGTCAGAACCAAGAGATAATTTTAAAGATAGAGGAGACAGAAACTCACAAAGCAATGGAGGATAAAGGCTGGGGAGGATCTTGATGGGAAAAGATTTTGTCTTGTTCCTCATTTTCTTCACTTATGTTCTCAGTGAATTAGAATAGATAGTTACCAAGACACTTCCAACGTCAACAATGTAGGTCTGGGGATGTAGCTCAGTGGCACAGTGCCTGCCTGGTAAGTTGGAGGCCCTGAGTTCAATTCCCAGTACCAAAAAAAGAGAAAGAAAGAAAGAAAGAAAGAAAGAAAGAGTCATCAACAATCTAATAGCCCATGAATAAAATTTGAGATTTCCCCAATTAATTATTAGTCCCATACCTTCTTTCCTCCAGGGTGAGACATCTCAGTGAGTCTGGTAATGTTGGTGGACCCCAACGCATTCTCTGGAACCATATGCCTCTGTCATTGTTCCCAGGCAGCCTCTGGGTGCAGTACCGCTTCAGCACTTCCACACTGCATGGTCTTCAGCAAAAGCTTAGCCTTTTGGATCCCAGTTCTTCATATTAAAATATTTACAGTAAAAAATTAATAAAAAGATTCAATCCAGGAAATGAAATGGACAAGGCACAGGAGCAAACAGTTTGGGTAAAAGGAAATGCAAATTAATTTTAAACATATGAGGACATTGTTTATATCATAGTAAAACAAGTACACATTGAAAACCACCAATGTATATCTTTATTGCTTATCAAGGTTGCAAAGATCAGAAAGTAATGATGCACATGATGGGTATAGGGAAATATAGAGATATAGGGAAACTGGCATTGCCGTACATTTCTAATAGTTGACAGACAACTTCTGGGAGTGTAAATCTCACTCTTTCAGAAGTTCAAACGAGCATACACATGGGTGGGATCACAGTGCTTCTAGAATGGGCTCTTGTGGGTGTGATCTCAAGAGCGCATGGAAACGTGCAAAGATGAGATACATGGCATTGTGGATAGGATCAGGTGATGGGAAAAATCCAATATCCATCAAGATGAGCCTGGCAAATAAAACGTGATACAGTCACTCAATAAAGCTACTAAAAAGAACAATTTTCTAGCAAATCACCATAGCTAATTCTCTTCTCTAATGGTAGTAAAATTCACATTAAACATAAAAAAATCAGTAAGTGAATCAAACTTAAATAAGAGAGATAAAAAGGCTTTTCTACTCCAAGGTGTGCAGAACTACTAAAGTTCCCTGTAGCTTTTTTTCCGGGTAGTTTTTTGAGGGCCACCTAGAAAAGAACTGATCCAAGTATATAAAAAGTAATAGCCGTTGTATAGAACTTTCTCTTTCATTTCCTTATGCAATCTTCACAGCATCTTATGGAACCAATATCATCCTTCCCATTTTATGGAGGAGAAAATCGAGGCTTGCCCAATCCAACTACATGCTAGAGATTTTAATAGGCAGACAAGGCAGAATGTTTTAAGCCAAATCCAGTATTGTTTTCACATTGTGTCCCTTACATTCAACAACCATGAGTTGAAGTTCAAGGTCACCTTGGAGGAGTCCCAGTGCTTCAAGCCAATGCCCTATAATTTTTTTTGGTGCCTCCTCAGAGGAGCAAAGTCTGCAAATTCCACTTTGATCGGCCATGCAGTACACACTTCTGCTGAACACATTTAATGTACCAGGACCAATGCTCCTTTGTGAAATGTGGGGCATAGAATCCTGAATGATTCAGACTTTCCACCCTCAGGGGACTTACAACCCAGCTGCAGAGACAATGAACAACTGGACCGGGATGCAAGTAATTTCAAGTAAAGAGAATCCCTTTGGCAGGAAGTAGTGGGGTACAGAAATAGAGAATAAGACAGGCACATCTGAGGACAAGACCTTGAAATTGCTGACAAGGATCCCAAGAATTTCTAGAAATGGCAGAAACAGGAATGGGAAGACAGTGTTTCAGAGAGAAGAGAACTCACATGGGGATTCTCTGGTGCTGGAAGGACCTTGGGATATTTGGGGGGGCGGTGAAAGAGTCCATGGGGCTGCAGAAGGTGGGGAAGAGGAAGCATGGGGAGTGAACCAGGAGGGACCAGGTCACTGGCTGGAAGGGCCACATGGGGCACTTGCTATCTGTTCTAGGAGCAAGGGGGATTTGAAGCATTTTAAGCAGAGGCATGAACCTGTATGATCTCATGAACTTAAAGTTCCCACTAACTGCTACCTGGAGGATTATATAGGGGAGGTCCAGAGCAGATAGACTCTATGTAAAGTTATTCATTGATCCAAGTGAGAAATGCTTTGGATTTATATGGGAAAAGATGCATAGAGAGATTCAAAATTATTTTGTAGGTATCTTTGGTTCTTAGATGGAGACGTCCCCGGCGCCAGCCAACATGACCAGGGTGCAGCAGTTCGTCCTCCTGGGCCTGTCCACCAGCCTGAGTGGCAGGGAAGCCCTCTTCGCCTTCTTCCTGGCCCTCTACCTGCTCACCCTCCTGGAGAACACGCTCATCATCTACCTCATCTGCAGTCACAGTGAGCTCCGCAAGCCCATGTACTTCTTCCTGGGCAACCTCAGCAGCCTGGAGATGTGCTACGTGTCGGTGACCATGCCCACGCTGCTTGCAGGGCTGTGGACGGGGCCCTTCTATGTCCCTTTCACAGCCTGCATGACCCAGCTCTCCATCTTCATCTCCCTGATCTGCACAGAGTGCACCCTCCTGGCCTCCATGGCTTATGACCGCTACGTGGCCATCTGCCGCCCACTGCACTACCCGCTGCTCATGCGGCCCCAGGTCTGCCTGGGCCTGGCCCTGTCCTCCTGGCTGGGTGGGCTGGTGGTCTCTGTGGCCAAGACCACATGCATCGCCAGCCTGTCCTACTGTGGCCCCAATGTCCTCAATCAGTTCTTCTGTGATGTCTCCCCTCTGCTCAACCTGTCCTGCACCCACGTGGCCCTCACGGAGCTGGTGGACTTCATCTCAGCCATTGTCATCCTCTGGGGCTCTCTTCTTGTGGCCATGGCCTCCTATGTGGCCATTGGTAGAGCAGTGCTCTGCATGCCCTCAGCTGCTGCCCGCCACAAAGCCTTCTCCACCTGTGCCTCCCACCTGGTGGTGGTGGGCATCTTCTACTCAGTCACTATCTTCATCTATGCCCGCCCCAGCCGCATAGAAGCCATGGACCTCAACAAGGTGCTGTCGGTCATCTACACGGTGGTCACACCCATGTGCAACCCGTTCATCTACTGCCTGCGGAACAGGGAGGTCCAGGCAGCTTTCAGGAGAACCCTGCAGTGGTCCTGAGCTTGACCAGCTTAGCTGACTGAGGCTCAGTGGTTTTTAGTATGTGCACAAAGTGGCACAGTCATCATCTTTATCCACTTCCAGAGCAATTTCATTATTCCCAAGAGAGATCTGTACAAAATAGAAGTCACTTTCAATGTCACCCATATCTCAAGCCCTAAGACACTACTAATCTATTTCCTATCTCTATAGATTTGCCTGTTCTGGAGATTGTATAGAAATAGAATCAGACATACAGTGTGCAGCTTCTTAGGACTTTCTCCTTTTACCTAGCATAATAGTTTGAGGTTCATACATATTGTGGCACTATCATTTCTTCTAATGACCAAATAATGTTCCATTGTATGGATATAGTACATCTTATTTACTCACTCAGGAACTGATAGTTTCCACTTTGGGCTGTTATGAATTAATGTTGCTGTGAACACTCATTTATAATTTTAATGCATATACATTTCTAGTTCTCTTGTGTTTAAGTCCAGGTGTAGAATTAAGTCCAGGTGAAGAATATATGCTAGGTTATATGTTAACTCTATGATTACATTTTTAAGGAACTGCCGAACTATTTTCTAAAGCAGTCAATACCACCCTTTTAAGATGTGCTTTCAAGTCATATATGATGTGTATTTTAGGACAGATGGGAGGAGTTGTAAGTGAACAAATTATAGATAAAACAATGCAGATGACCAGTGACCCTAAAATCTTCACTAGTACTAGCAGAAATTTCTAACTACAATGAGTCACACCACAACTATACCACACTGGGGAAAATCGAAATGATTGTTACCACCTAGAGAGAGCTAAGGAGAGAGGGTCCTCTCATGTATTGCTGGTGGTAACATAAACTGTTAGAAACTTCTTGGACACCAAAGTCAGAGCAAATATTAAAAATTTTAAATTGTACTTGCACTTTGACCCAGCATCTCCACTTTTGCTGAAATCTCATAAGGAAATTAAACTATGAGTGTATAAAACATATATATAAGAATGTTTACTGCAGCATTGCTTTAAGTGAAAACCCGAAAGAATGTGAATATTCCTCAATGATAGGGATTGAATAAATTCTTGTACCTCCGAACTGTGAAATATGAAGTGATTTAAAAAAGAAGTAATAGCATCTCCATATATTGGTATAAGAACATAATACATTCATAAATTAAATGTAAGTTTACAGTAAAATTTGAATAATTTTTGAGTGAGAAACATTTAAACAAAAATTGTAAATATCTACATATTTTTCCATAAAAGTTTTCTAAAGAACAAAAACAATCCAAAGAGAATGAGTTTTTTGGTAAATTTCAGTAATAATAAAAGTTATTAACCAGAGCCGGGGATTTAGCTCAGTGGTTCTGCTGCCTGCCTCGAAAGTGCAAGGTCCTGAGTTCAATTCCTGGTACCAAAAAAAAAAGTTATTAACCAAAATTAGTTCAGTGTTTCTGTAGGGTAATTTAGGGAAGTGCACCTCATATGTGAGTGTGCATGAACTCTGACTCAGAATATAATTGTAAGAATTTTTGCACAGCAAACAATTTAAGATTAACTGAAAAAGATTTTATGTTCTTTTATTGAAAACCCTTTGGAAGAAACCTTTGCTTGACACTGCAGGGCCAATTACAGCTGACCCCAGCACACACGCAGCAGTGTCATGACTGCTTCCCGCCAGGGAAGAGGTCAGTTGTGCACTGTGATATGAAAAAGTCAAGTTAAAAAAGAGCCACACATATGGTAGCATAATGGTGTGTTAATTTTTACATGCAATGTGTGTCTGTACATAGGAAAGGATTGGGAAATCAATGACATAAAATGGTAATGAAGGTTGTCATGATATGGAAGATCTTGGGAGGCGTGGCTTTGCTTTTCATTCTGTTGTCTGTGTCAACAACCTGTGTTAAGCGTATAATGCTTTGTAATAAAATTATTTTGTAATAAGAAAAATGATCTAATGTCTTTTGTCATAAGATTGAGCTAAATCTCCTTAACTAGGAACCGAACATCCCAGCTTCTGTCTCGGTTTCCGGCACCCTGGATCCACTGGACCCAGATGTGTCCTGCTCCCCATTCCGGGGTCACCTCCCACGTGCGGCCCCATCTGTGGGAACCGTGCCCGCCCTTGTCCTGCCCTTCAGCTCAGCTGCCTTCAAACCCAAACCTGGTTCACACTGTCTCCTTTACAGCGCTTCCCCTGGTCACCCGCACAGGAGGCAGACAGCTCCTGCATCCAGTCCTCTGCAGCCTCAGCGCACACAGGGGAAACCAAGACCAGGAAGTGAGTCCTGCAGAAGCCAGGGCCTCACGGCTCCCACTCAGAGCCACTGTTTGCAGCAGTGCCTGGCACACTTGAGGCACTCAGTGAAGTTGCTTCCAGAAATAGGTGGATAATTCACTGAAGGAAGGTAGAGCTCTATTGGCCTTCATCTTTCCAATGACTTGTGGTGTAGCAACACCTACTGCTCCTCTGCAACTTTGTACATTGCAGAACATATGCAAAGCCCTCTGCATGAGTCATCAGATTTTACATCTCACTACAGGAGGAACTGAGGCTGAGACATCTTAATGTCTACTCCTCCTCGTAGTTAAGACTCACAGCCCCATCAAATCTCAGGCAGGAATGGAGATGCTCAGAATGGTTCCTAGGTGCATGGGTAGGAATGTGACAGGAGGATGAGAGGAGAGCATCGCCCTTCACACACACACACACACACACACACACACACACACACACACGTCACCACCACCACCTCCAACCCTGGCCCAGGATTGGGAAGGAGGGTATGCTGGGCAATAAGAAGACCCATGGGTGGTAAGCACTGACCTGAAGCCACCCATGTCCACCTGGGACTGTCCCGCTGGGACTCTGAGAGGAGCTGAGTGTCATGCTAAAGGGGACACCAGCATTTAGAGCATAATGCCAGGCTGGGTCGGGGCTCCTCACCACCCTGGAGGCCTGGTGCCCGGGAGGAGGAAAGATACCCAGAGATTGCTGAGTCCTGCTCTTGCCACCCTGGGACCCAACCTCCTGTCGCCTCTCTGCCACGTCTTTTAAATGCACCGTGGATGAGAAACAGAAAGGAAGCTTCAGTGTACCGAGTATTTTGATGACAGACATGGGGAGCAGAGCCCTGTTCCTACTCCTAGCTAAGGAGTCCAGGGCCACAAGGAGCATGAGGTCAGGTGGGCAGTGAGGAAGCAGCAGCTGGGAGCTGCCACCTGTGTGACTTTGAGCCACCTAATGCACCTCTCTGAACTTCTGCTTCTTTGTCCTCAGCGGGGAGGGTGGCAGTGCTGATTGATGAGTATGTGAGACAAAATTTACGGGGCCCTCTGAACACAGCTCAGGGGAGCCAGGGAATTGCACCAGCTAACTCCATCTTCTTCCCACACAACTGGCACCGCACACTGGCATGGCTCACTTCCAGGCCACATGGTGCCACGAAGCACCGTCTCTTAGCGATGTGTCCACAGCCAAGCAGATGGCGGATCCCATGACATGGAGCCCACAGCGCATTCATCCTCTTCTCTTTGTGTTCATATCAATTACTTGCAGTTTATTTGTATTTCAAATGATGCCACAGCAAACATGTGGTACAGCTGTCTTTGTCCACACATCTGAATGTTTTGTGTTGTGCTGGAAACCTGGCTGATGCTATGAGAACAATGGTGCTGAAATTGTAGTGGCCTTGTTTAGCAGAAGTTTATCAGTCCATCCTGCTCTGTGTCCACTGCAAGTCTGTCAGTCTACCACCTCCCATTATGTACCACTTTACATTCCCTGGAAATAGTGGCCACACATTTCCCTGGAGACACTGTCTAAATGATTTACAGTGGTTACTCACTTCACCAACACTTCTTTTCGTGAACAATTCAGTATATCAACCCATTCTACTTTCCTCAATATGTTTTATAGATATATCACTATAAGTGACCAAGGTAGTTGTGCCAGGATATCTGCATCGGTGTTTGAAACAAAAAAAATTAGTAATAGCATTAGTAAGGGACTTGGTAAATACAAGGGGA
This sequence comes from Heterocephalus glaber, assembly GCF_053883595.1. Lineage (NCBI taxonomy): Eukaryota > Metazoa > Chordata > Mammalia > Rodentia > Bathyergidae > Heterocephalus > Heterocephalus glaber. Next base: position 2,381,812 of record NW_028258451.1, read on the forward strand.
CCCGACTTCAGGACATCCCCATTCTGGATTCTTCCTGCATCCTCCACAACCATTGGAAGATCACAAGCTCAAGCCAGCCTGGGCAGCTAGTGACTTAGCAAGAAGACCCTGTCTCAAAGTTTTAAAAATTAGAAAAGGATTGGTCGTGTACCTCAGTGTGAAGGCCCTGGGTTCAACCCCCCAGAACACATAAGCGAATAAATAAATAAATATGACACAGGTCTGCTCTGAGTAAATTCATCATCCAGTGATGAGAGAGAAAAGTAAACATTTATAATACAAAGTAATAAAAGCTGGATCTCTATCAGGAGCTAAGCATTTTTAGATTTAAAGGGGAAAGAGTGAATATTCATTGACTGCCTGGCCTGCATCCTTACTATGCTAGACCTGGACATATTTCGAGTTACTTTTCATACCATCTTTGGAAAGTCTGTGGGCCTCCACTTCCCGGCTGTTAATAGTAGCCATAGCTACCACTTACTGGGCACATAATAGGTACTAGAATCACAACAGGTGTCTCTGTACATGAACAGGATAAGACTTGCAGATACACATCACCGTCATTTTACAGATGGCAGCCAAGGTCATACAACTCTTGAAGGGCAGATCAGGAAATCAAATTCCTCCAAATCACCAGGCCACTTATGCAACTTGGCGCAGAATCCAGAAGTTCAATCTCCTTACTGGGTACCCGCTGAGCCCCAGGCCCCTTCCCTGCCAACAGATTGCTCTCAGAGTGGGGAAGGGTCACGTGGGTGTCTGGAAAGGGAAAGGGTGAATGAGTGCTTCATGAGGAGGTGGGATTGACCTTGAAGGGTGAGTTAGATTTCATGGGGGGCGGAGGGGAGAACGCTCTTGGCAGACAGATCACCGTGGACATTGTTGTGACGAGGGCAAAGCACAGCGTGCGCGCACGTGTGGTGTGTGTGTGTGTCTGTGTGTGTGTGTGTCTGTGTGAAGGGGGGGTACTGGGCACTGGGGATTGAGCCTAGGGCCTTTGCAGTAAGCTACATTCCTAGCCCTTATCTTTTTAAGACAGCGTCTCCCCAGTCATTAAGTTGTCCAGGCTGGGCTCCAACTTTCAGTCCGGCCTCAGCCTCCCAGTGCTGGGACCACAGATGTGCACCACCATGCCCGCTGCTTTAATTTCTTTGAGCTGGTAAAATTCTGACCTGTTATTTTTTTTATACTTACATTAAACAGAGATGACTTTGGAACACTTCAAAAAGGCTGAACTCATAATCCCTCCCACAAGTGTTTCCAAATTCAGGTCCTCCATCCCTCCGACACTAACATGTTACTTATAAGATGCCATAAGATGTTAGAGATGTCTGCTTCATGCTCAGTATCCCTCATTACTCTGGGAGTAAGAATGGCAGGAATTAAGTCTCATGCAGCTTTCTGATGTCGCTATCCAACAAAAGTTGTAGCACCTATTTAGGAATTTCAAAGTGCATTACAGTTGATTTGGAACCAATATTACCTTTGGGCCACCTTCCAAGCCTCATTACACTTTCATGATGTTTGCACTTGAATCTTTTCTCTAAATCCACAGAGATTAGTACAGCTCTCTGAGGTCAAGCTCTTGGATTTAAGCTGCCCTTCCACTTGCAACTGGGTGGAAGAACAGAACTATCTTGGCCACACAGAGAACACAGGGAGGAATGAGGAGAGGCTGCAGAGAACTGGTTGTGGAGGGCGTATGGCAACTGCTTTCAGCATGTCTGCATGGAGAGAAGTCTGTTAATTAGTCAAGTCATTGGACTTTTCACCTAAGTCCAGGGGCAGAAGCTGAATCTTTCTGGTCCCCAGAATCTTCACAAAGGAAAAGCAAGAACTGTCTCACCTGAGAGGTAAGAAAATAAGATCACTTAATTTGGGGGAAGAAAAAGAATACAAAAATGTTCTTTCCCCTATAAGATGTCTGTGGATGCTGGACAGGGCTTGGGGGCCAGACCTCACTGAAATCGATTGCGTGACAGCTGTAAGATGTCAGGGTCATCTCCAAACTGGAGGTGAAGATGTGGTGCTTACAAGATCACACCCCTGGTCTCGGGTCACAAATCAGTTGTAGACAAAGCTGGGCTAGAAGCAATTACATCAGATGTAATAGTTCTGTTCTCAATCTGATGACAGTACATTTCAAACTGAGATTCACGAAACCAACTGGTCAACACTAGCTCTAAAAATGACAGATCAAAATTTGAAAGGAGATATCAGAATGACTTAGATAAAGTAAGGGAAGTATTATGTTAGACCTATTTCATTATATAATTGGTGTGTGTTTGTGATAGTGATGCATTCACAGTGGAAAATATATTTATCTTGAGCCGTGGTAAAAAAATGTTTGAGCACCACTCTGCAATAATACGCCACATCTACACCAGCCAGTAATAGTACACAAGCAATAAATGAAAATTATGATTACATCCTGCCTTTACTCCCGAAACAGATGCTTTCTTCTTAAGTAACAAATAATTCAGGATTAGAGCGGTTAAGAATTTTACAGCCACACAGTCAGCAAGTTGCTGTCACGAACTCCTGGGGGAGGGATTCATGTCCATCACAAACATCTGTTGGAATCTAGACACAACTCAGGTGTAACAAGTGTTTGTACAATTGGCTTAAACATCTTTGAATTATTCCCAAATAGATCAGTGAATTTTAAAGCACACACCATTCATCAGTGGATTAATCAGGGGCATTCTAGGGCATCTGATATTATGAGAGAGGCAAAATAGCACAGAAAAGCTATGACGGAAAAGGAAAGTCGGTCACAGGGTTAGATATGAGGGAAATAGGGGCAGAGAAAGGGCCAAGGACAAACCAGGTCAGCGGAGGGAAGGAGTCTAGCTGTGCAGGGAGTCCACAGAAGGGAACTGTCAGGAAATTGTTCCAGTACAGAACAGTGCCGCCTTTGTACAGACCCGGTCGGTGGCCGGTCAGCATGGCCAGCCAGGAGACTGATCAGAGCCAAGCACATGCACCCAACCAGTGCAGAAGCTGGCCTGAAAAGGACGCACGCACAAACTGTGACCTTCACTGTGCCCTTCTGAAAATGAAGCATTGTGCTCCATATTTCTAAAAACTTTTGGAGAAATTTTTGCAGTTTTACATAAATGAAACCATACTATTTGCATAAACTTTCTCTTTTGTTACTCTTTAGTTCTTTGTTTCTGAGGTTGATCACTGATGTTAGATATGATTCATTCATCTACAAAATATTATCTATTATATGAATGGATCAAAATTTACTTAATTGTACTACCAGACACTTGCAATGTTCACAGGTTTTTTTTGTTTTTTCTTTTCTTTTTTTTTTGGGTACCGGAGATCGAACTTGGGACCTTGCGCTTGCGAGGCAGGCGGCGGCACCACTGAGCTAAATACCTGGCCCTTTTTTTTTCTTTCTTCTTGATAGTAAAATAGTGCTGCCATTAACATTACTCTGAACATAGGCTTGAAGGTAGAATTTCTGCTAGTCGTATGTTAAAATTTACTGGATAATGCCTTATTTCTTAAGAGACCATTCAATTTAGACTCCCAGAAACACTGTAGGAAATTCTTAATATATTCTGATGTTTACAGAATATATATATATAGTGACAACTGTATAGGTGTGAAATAGTATCTCACTTGGTTTTAATTTCTATTTTCTTGGTTCCTATTTACATGCTTTATTATTCTTTGGCAAAGCACACATTTATGCCTTCCTCCATTTTTTTACTGAAAAAATCATTTTCCATATCAATTAATCAAATTCTTTGTATAATTCTACATAGAGACCCATTGCCACTTACATGCTTTTCAAATATTTTCTAGGCTTGTGACTCTGAATGATTACAATTTTTAAACATTAAAATGGTTAAGGTTCAACTTATATGTTCCTTTATCATTATTGTTTTCTATGTGCCCAAGGTCATAAAGATATACTTTGTATAATTTCTTTATTTTAGAAATATTTCATTTCCTACTTACATTTTTAGTTCATTGGAAAATGCCTTTTTTGTTATGTAGTGAGATACAGGTTCTCAATTTCTTTTTATTTTCCAACGTGGCCAGTTATCCATGAACAATTTACCAAAAACTCCATTGTCTTTCCCACTGATCTGCAATGCATGTTACGTCGTAAGTCTGAAAGCACGTGTTAGTGCGTTTCTGGACTTTATTCCATTCCTTTGCTTTTATTGTTTACATGTGGAAGTTAATTTTCATGGAAGATGTTTAACTGTCTCAAACACCTTAGTAACATAGAATGCACCGGTGTGGGGGTGTGGTTCCAGGGCAGCAGATTTTGCTCAATACATGGATGAGAAGAAACCTGATATCCTCTCCTTCCTCCTACTGCTGTATCCTTGATCCACTTGCTTTATTTTCCTCAGAGGCTAGGTTCCTTCCTGACTCTGGTTGTCTTTTATTGTTGTTTTGCCTCTTTCCTGACCCAGCTGCAATACTCTTCCTCCAGCTGAGTTCAGCTATTCTTTACCAAGAATGAGCTGCAACAAGCACTCTCTGACTTTCTATCCTAAAATAGCCTTCTTCAGAACTGGCCAACCACACTCCTATTTTGCTTTCTTTAGCATTCATCCTCCAAAATGTTCTCATGCTTATATTTGTCCTTTTATTTTCCTCCTCTATCCCTACATGGAATATAAATTTCAAAATGTCTGTGCTTGCTTCAGCGGCACATATACTAAATTTCAAAATGTCACTGTTCTTTTCTGACACATGGTTCCTAGTGTTTATCAACAAAATATTTGCCACTGAATGCAACTGGTAAGCCAGAGGAAAGCCCAAACACTCTACTCTCCGTGTTTCAAGTTGTATCCCGTGTTAATGGCAAAGGATCCTATTTCTACAGCTCCATCTATCTGAAGAATTTACTGCCTGTCAGCTCCATTACAGTCATGTATGCATAGTGCTAATTTGTGTAGGGTAGTGAAAATAAACTGATTTCTATGTGCTTTGAAAACCCAGCACGTAAATGTTCACTGTATGTATTCATAGTTTCTTTCCTTTAATAAGAGCTGTATTATCTTTCTGGAATGAATTGCCTTTACAAATAATCAGAGAGAAAAATCTCTGGGCCAGTGATTTAGCTCAGTGGTTCCACCGCCTGCCTTGCAAGCACAAGGTCCCGAGTTCAATCCCTTGTACCAAAAAAAGAGAAAATCTCTTACTGGTTGTTTTAGAAAAACTCACTGCTGATACATTTTTTTAATAATCACTGGCAAATTTCCTTCAGTATCTAACCCAATTAAGAGAGGTACACCGAGACCAAGAGAATTGCTGAGTCTTCTTTTATTTAAAATAGTGCACATGACCTCCAGGATATTGGGAAATTTTTGAAAAATAAAGAAATCCAACCTAGAAAAAAACACTTAAAGTAAAAGTAAGATAGTAACCATTACCCCTTGCTTTATAAGGCACCTTCTCATCTACTGTCGTGTTTAATATTCGTAAAAACTAAGGATTTCATGAGGATAGATTCACCTCCATTTTACATAGTAACTGAGACTCATAAAGCCTGAATGTCTTGCATAAAATGCAGCTGTGGTAAGCAGAGGTCAAAGTTTTCCATAATTGGTTTTACAATTTCCTCTCTGCACGTTGCTGTCCTTGCTGACAGTAGTGGCGTAGTGGCCCAGAGCAAACTTATCCAGGCCCCATAGGTATCCAACCATACATGCTCTTCCTTTTCAACCCTTAGATGTCCATATGGATGACGTTCTCTACAAAACAACTTCTTCCTTCGCTTAGATGGAGTGGTCTCTGGAATTCACTAACAGATCTGGCAACCAGGACTTTATCCTCCTGGGTCTGTCCGCCAGGCCACGCACCAGAGACGTCCTCTTCGCTGCATTCCTGGCCCTCTACCTGCTGATCCTCCTGGAGAACACGCTCATCATCTACCTCACCTGCAGCCGTTGCGAGCTCCGCAAGCCCATGTACTTCTTCCTGGGCAACCTCAGCGGTCTGGAGCTGTGCTACGTGTCGGTGACCATGCCCACGCTGCTCGCGGGGCTGAGGGCGGGTGTTTGCCGCGTGTCCTTTCCTGCCTGCATGGCGCAGCTCTTTCTTTTCCTGGCCCTCATCGGTACCAAGTGCACGCTGCTGGCCTCCATGGCCTACGACCGCTACGTGGCCGTCTGCCTCCCGCTGCACTATCCACTGCGCATGCGGCCCCCGGTCTGCCGGGGCCTGGCCGCGGGCTCGTGGCTGGGGGGGCTGGGGGTGTCGGCGGCCCGGACCGCGTGCGTCGCCCGCCTCACCCGCTGCGGGCCGGGCGTCCTCAACCACTTCTTCTGCGACGCCGGGGTCCTGCGCGGCGGGGCCTGCGGGCCTGCGGCTGGGGCGAAGCTGGCCGACGCCCTGGCGGCCGGGGCCGTGGTGGGCGGGTCGCTGCTGGCCGCCCTGGCCGCCTACGCAGCCATCGCGGTCGCCGTGCTGCGCCTGCCCTCGGCCGCCGCGGCGCGCAGGGCCCTGGCCGCCTGCGCCTCGCACCTGGCCGTCATGGGCGTCTTCTACTCCGCGGTGCTCTTCGTGGACTCCCGGCCGGGCCGAGGCCACCCCGCTGACCTCAACAAGGTGCTGTCGCTTCTCTACACGGCGGTCACGCCCGCGTGCAGCCCGGTCGTCTACTGCCTGCGCAACCGCCAGGTGCAGGCCACCCTGCAGAGGGTACTTTGCCGCCGCGTAGGCTCTCGCGAGAACTGACAAGATCGCGGGAAATTACCGGCTCTGGAGAGTGGACGAGCCCGCCGGAACACGTGGCCCCGCAGAAGCTCTCCCTGGAAGCAATGGCCGTGCACGGATCATTGCCTTGCAAAGAATCCTAATATGCAGATATTCCTGATGTAAAACACGTGTGTGACTTTCAGTATCCAGTAGGAGCCTCCAGAATGTATTTGCAACATTATGAACAGCCTCTTTAAAAATCAGCATGAATTGAGGCCATACTCTTAAGTGAAATATACAGGACACACGTGTGAATACCGAATAGTTTCTGTGTTGTGAAAAACTAAAAACGGAAATAAGGATCAAAATGTATAATTGATATTGCGAAATAGGAAGAAAAGATCTAAAGGAGTAGGGGTCGTGGAAGGGGTAGGGGAAAGGAAAGAAGGGAAAAGAAAAAACATGAGAAAAGGAAAAAATGGAAACAAAGTCTTTTTAAATAGGGAAGGGTGGAGGAGGTGAAGGGCGGGCAGGGGAATGGGGAAAAAATAAGAACCAAGATACATCATGTAAAGGTACAAGTACCCAATGATGAATGTAACTGTATTGTATATCTAAAATGTACCACACCACTTAATGAAAAATAAATAAATAAATCATTATGAAAATATAACTATTCCAAACCAAAAAAACACAGGAAAATAGACATGAATAAGAATATTACTCATGAAGAAACATAACCAGCTGATAGCCCATAGAAAGATGGAAAACGAAATCTCTGAATATGAGAAGTGCAAATGGGAACAGAAGACTGCATTTTCCCCTCTGCATACAGATGTATAGATGCATAGATGGCTATGTGCTATACACATATATTACATGTTTTGTGTACACATATGTGTGTCTGTATATATCAGGTGTGTAGGAGAATGTCAGGGCAAAACTGTGACATTTGGAATAAACATTTTTCAAATGATTGGAAAAAAATGTCCAACAGATTATTTAAATATATCCGTATTGTGAAAATTTTACATTCATTAAAGAAATGAGACCTCCGGTTGTTGACATGGAGTGACTGCCCAGGTGAGTTGTTGAGTTGAAAATAAGAGAAGCAGAGCTGGAGAATCTGATGAGGGTGAAGTAGGGAGGGAGAAGGAAAGGGAAAGAGGACAGGGGAGAGGGGAGATAGCCCTCACCTGCCCCTCCTGAGAAATGATGTCACTTTCAGGCCAAGCATCAGGCCTGGGGCCTTCCATACCTCTCTCTTGAGGGTGGCTAAACAAGCAAAACATTGCACCTTTTCCAAGGGAGCTCCTGAGCACCTACGCTTGCTTAGCAGAACCGTTCCCACTGCAGGGGACATGCAGCAGAGTTATTAATGTGTGATCTGGGGAATGGGATATGTTGCTGCCAGTTGTTTTGGAAAGAGTTTGTAGAATCTGTGGATGCAGCTCCTTAGCTGTCCTGAGCTGTGTGCAGAGAACCTTTACCTGCCCTGAACTTGAACATGGACATGGGTGGCTTCAGGTCAGGGCTCACCACCCATGGGTCTTCTTATTGCTCAGCATACCCTCCTTCCCAAGCCTGGCCCAGTGTCACATTCCTACCCATGCACCTAGGAACCATTCTGAGCATCTCCATTCCTGCCTGAGATTTGATGGGGCTGTGAGTCTTAACTACGAGGAGGAGTAGACATTAAGATGTCTCAGCCTCAGTTCCTCCTGTAGTGAGATGTAAAATCTGATGACTCATGCAGAGGGCTTTGCATATGTTCTGCAATGTACAAAGTTGCAGAGGAGCAGTAGGTGTTGCTACACCACAAGTCATTGGAAAGATGAAGGCCAATAGAGCTCTACCTTCCTTCAGTGAATTATCCACCTATTTCTGGAAGCAACTTCACTGAGCGCCTCAAGTGTGCCAGGCACTGCTGCAAACAGTGGCTCTGAGTGGGAGCCGTGAGGCCCTGGCTTCTGCAGGACTCACTTCCTGGTCTTGGTTTCCCCTGTGTGCGCTGAGGCTGCAGAGGACTGGATGCAGGAGCTGTCTGCCTCCTGTGCGGGCGACCAGGGGAAGCGCTGTAAAGGAGGCAGTGTGAACCGGGTTTGGGTTTGAAGGCAGCTGAGCTGAAGGGCAGGACAAGGGCGGGCACGGTTCCCACAGATGGGGCCGCACGTGGGAGGTGACCCCGGAATGGGGAGCAGGACACATCTGGGTCCAGTGGATCCAGGGTGCCGGAAACCGAGACAGAAGCTGGGATGTTCGGTTCCTAGTAACGAGGTTCAACTCTGTCTTATGGACAAAAGAGAGACAGGAGGTATGATTAGAATGTTTAAATTTTTAAAAAATTATTCCAATAAAAGGAGGAATTGCCATGAATCCTCCTCAAAATTCTCCTCTCTTTGAACATACCTATTGCATCACTCTTGTTAATTTCTGAAGCAGTTCTGGAAGTCCTCTTTTAGAAGAATCTTTAGTAACATGGTCATGGCTTCCTTGGTTCCCTGAATTGATTCAAAATGTTTTCCTTTCATGGTCATTTCCACTTTGGGAAAGGGCCGGCAGTTTCACGGTACCAGATTCAGTGACTACGGTGGATGAGCATACAGCATCATGTTTTTATGAGCTGCCTTTCCTTTGGACGGTGCTCAGCAGAAGCATTCACCGTAGTTTGGATCACACCTCCTAAAGGCACTCATGAGAGGGCTCCAGGAGTGCTTCAGAAAGTGACAAGAAGGGTGGGATAAGTGTATTCAAGTGACGGGGAATATTTTGAGAGGGATTATGGCAATGTGACTTTTACTGGAGTACATTTTTAAAAATTTAAATATTCACCTTGTATAATAATCACCCCTTGTGTAAGGTATTTTTAATGTTAAAAAATAAATTTTACTAAAAAGCAATTATGTGCCCACAGAAACTGACAGTAGGAAACAAATTGTATTTTTTTTTTTTTTTTTTGGTACCGGGGATCAAACTTGGGACCTTGCACTTTAGAGGCAGGCGTGGAACCACCAAGCTAAATCCCCAGGCCGGGAAACAAATTGTAAAACAAAGCCTCCCGTGGTTCTCTGCATCATGATGACCAGCATTAAAATCTTGTTAATATAAAAATCTTATTAATAGCAAAATCTTACAGATTTCAAACCCTTTCCTACAAACACATATACACATTCCACTAGAAAAGTAAAATACAACTACAGTGCAATACTGGTTTTAGCCAATGTTTCCTTTCACAATATAAAAACTCATTTCACAGGACATCATTGGATTTCATTGTGTGTTTGTGTGTGGTTCGGCTCTCTATGTTAAATTAGAGATTTATTCCAATAGTTTTTCATTAAAGCATAAAATATCCTGAATATTTTCACACCCAAATAGTTTCAAGCATCTTAAATCTTTTTCTTTGCAAAAATCGCTAATTGCGGTATTCTCACAAGGTCCGTGCACATTCTGGTTTTCTGTGGGTAGTGGCAAATGGCCCTTCAAAAACAGTTTTCCAGTTTGAGTTAATACCTTTTGTAACTACTGACATTTACAAAAAGTGTTCTCTCTTTAGTTTTGAGTATGTATTCTGAAGTCTTTGCCAACATTTCTAGACATATAGAAAGTTTTTCTTTCCAAAAATATTTTAATAGTAACCACAAAGGCTTTATTTCCTCTTTGTAAAAGCAAGTGTCATTTCTTCCTGAATTATTTCAAATGAAAATTTATTTTAAAATTTGCTCTGGAATTTACAAGTATATCATGCCCCCATGGCAAAACAGAGATATAAGTAAATCTTTAAAAAATAACTTAAATATTTCACAATACATAGATACTATAATTTATTAAATCATTATATTATTAAATGTAAAATGTTTACATTTTTTCCAGTTTGGGCCACTGAACACATTTCTAGAACAAGTATTCTTTTTTGGGGGGGGGGTACCAGGGATCGAACTCAGGACCTTGTGCTTGTGAGGCAGGCGGTGGCACCGCTGAACTAAATCCCCAGTCCTAGAACAAATAAGCTTATTTGACTATTTTTACAAGCTTTCATTTTCCTCAGAGATGTTCGCAGGATTGGAAGTTCTGGGTTGCGTGCAAACACATTATCATTTAGCAGATACTAAGAAGCTGCTCTCCAAGACAAGTCTAACAGTTTATGCCTCCTCCAGCAATATATGAGAGCAATACCCACTTTTCAATGCCTCCTTGGTTTTAGTGTAAAAGTCATTTACATTTTCCCAATGATATTGTGACAACATAATGCTATGGTATTGACTACTTTGGAAAGGTATAACATAAACCCTTGGGCATAAAATCAAGAAAAGTAGAAACATCCATTCAAAAGCTGAACACTACTGTTCCCAATAGGATTAATCCATAGTATCTCAAAGTGGAAACAATTCATATGTCCATCAACTGGTGAATGAACAAATAAAATATCATATAGCCATATAATGGACTGTTACTTGGTCAGAAAAAGGAATGCATTAATGATGCATGTTAAAATATACTGAACCTCAAAACATGCCACATGAAAGAAGCAACTCACATTAGACCACATATTACATTATTCCATTTCCAAGAAATGTCCAGAACAGAAAAATCTATAGAGATGGAAAATACACTGTTGGTTTCCTACGTCTGGGTGTGGTAGGTGTATTGAGAAAGACTGCTAATTGTATGTATTTTACTTTGGGAGAAATGACAGCTTTCAGGAATTAAGTAGTGGTGATGGTGCATGCTTTGTAAGTATAATGAAAAAAATCACTGAATTGTGCATGTTTAAAAGATGAAGTTTATAGTATGTGGATTTTTATCTCAATAATGAGTAGGCTGTTGCTAACTTTAGGTCACCCCAAACACACAGGTTGGTCAGCTGGTCAAGCTCAGGACCACTGCAGGGTTCTTCTGAAAGCCGCCTGGACCTCCCTGTTCCTCAGGCAGTAGATGACCGGGTTGCACATGGGTGTGACCACCGTGTAGATGACCGACAGCACCTTGTTGAGGTCCATGGCTTCTATGCGGCTGGGGCGGGCATAGATGAAGATAGTGACTGAGTAGAAGATGCCCACCACCACCAGGTGGGAGGCACAGGTGGAGAAGGCTTTGTGGCGGGCAGCAGCTGAGGGCATGGGAGCACAGCCATGGCGATGGCCATGTAGGAGGCCATGGTCATGAGGAAGCAACCCCAGAGAATGATGATGGCTGAGATGAAGTCCACCAGCTCTGTGAGGGCGACATGGGTGCAGGACAGGTTGAGCAGAGGGGAGACGTCACAGAAGAACTGATTGAGGACGTTGGGACCACAGTAGGACAGGGTGGCGATGCACGTGGTCTTGGCCACAGAGACCACCAGCCCACCCAGCCAGGAGGACAGGGCCAGGCCCAGGCAGACCTGGGGACGCATGAGCAGTGGGTAGTGCAGTGGGCGGCAGATGGCCACGTAGCGGTCATAGGCCATGGAGGCCAGGAGGATGCATTCTGTCCCAACAAGGTTTATGAAAAAGAAGAGCTGGGTCATGCAGCCCATGAAGGAAATATGGTAGGGCCCAGTCCACAGCCCCGCAAGCAGCGTGGGCATGGTCACTGACACGTAGCACATCTCCAGGCCGCTGAGGTTGCCCAGGAAGAAGTACATGGGCTTGCGGAGCTCACTGTGACTGCAGATGAGGTAGATGATGAGCGTGTTCTCCAGGAGGGTGAGCAGGTAGAGGGCCAGGAAAAAGGCAAAGAGGGCTTCCCTGCTGCGCAGCCTGGTGGACAGGCCCAGGAGGACGAACTGCTGCACCCTGGTCATGTTGGCCGGCGCCAGGGGCCTCTCCATCTGTGGACAGATGGAGAAAATCTGTAGATATTCTGCTTCCTGGGCATGCAGAGCAATTTAGTAAATTGAGAGGATGTTCAAAGTGATTGGAGACCTCGGTCTCTTTAGCAGGCTGATATCTGTTTGTTGGCATTTTTATTTTTGGTTACAGAGAAAGATATTGTAGATTCATAGGACAAACTCTGAACATGAGATCTTGATGCTCATCTTACTAAATCTGTGATCTTACCAAATTTGTGACTGCAAATATTTGTCCACCTGAGAGCTGGGAATTAACACTTGCTTTCCTTGATTTTTCTACAATTGATTAAGTGAAGCAATGATATTCTAAACAAGAAATAAGAATTATATTTGTCAGTTTTTTAAAAATGCATTTTAGATTAGTTTTTCCTTTTCATGAAGACCATTAAGTTATGAATATTCTATAAAACCTAGAGTAATATTATCAACTCCGCTGTTGTGAAGATGTTTTACTTTTTTGGGGGGGTACCAGGGATCAAACTCGGGTCCTTGCACTTGTGCAGCAGGCAGTGAAACCACTGAGCTAAATCTCCAGCCCCGAAATGTTTTACTTTTTGATGCACCCTTATTTTCTAGAATTCTGTTGCACTGTGTCTCCCCAAGGTAATGATCAGGAAGGACAAAGGCAAAAGGGCCCACCCCAGTCACAGGGGCACTCACACAAACATCGGTATGCCCATCCTTCTGTGGACCCGATCTATGTCACTCTATGCACTTTTCTAATATTTGTCCTTGTCACACTGAGGGAGCAGAGGCTTGAAGAAGAAACTGGTGGTGTGAAATGGAGCACATCATCTAAAAATGAAAAGTTCAACTGAAAACTGGATAAAGAAGATGTGGGTTTTTATAAAATGGAGTACTACTCAGCCAGAAAGAATGAGAAACTAGAGACATTTATAGCTAAATGGATGTACATTGAGGCCATACTCTTGAGTGAAATAAATAGGACACACATGTGTAAATACCAAATAGTTTTTCTGGTGTGAGAAACTGAAAGTGTAAATAAGGACTAAAATGATTAAAACTAATGATTGACAATTTGAAATAGGAAGAAAAGTTCCAAAAGGGTAGGGGAAGTGGGAGGGGAAGGGAAAAGGAAAGAAGGGAAAGGAAAAATTATGAGAAAAGAAAAAAATGGAAACAAAGTCTATGTAAATAGGGAAGGGTGGAGGGGGTGAAGGGTGCACAGGGAATGGGGAAAAAATAAGAACCAAGATGCGTCATGGACAGGAACAAGCACCCAATGGTAAATGGAAACGTATTGTGTACCTAAAATGTGACAATAAAAGAATTTATGCAAAAAAAAAAAGAGAAAAGTTCTATAGTTTGCTGAGCCTGGTCTATTTGTCAGGAGCCTGTATACACCCTGGTTGGTTTCTTCGTTGGATTCCATTTGCCCAGTGTGGGCCAGGTGAACATGTAAACCCATGTACCCAAAACTGCACGGGAAAAAGCAGAAAGAATGAGGGACCCCGGTGTGTCTGGCATCGGTGCTGGGATAATTCTGTTGCTCATCATCACTTCAAACCTGAGGAACCAGAAACTCTTCCAGGCCCCAAATGTGGAAAGTGGAGAGAGAACCCCTAGCCCAGCTCGAGTGCTCCTGGCATGGAGCGTTGACTCAGTAACTTATGAGCCCCTCCGTGTGAGGCACCGAGAACACAGGAGTGAATGTCACAGGTACAGCTGCTGACTTGGAGACCTGACTCCTGGTGACAAAGAGAGACAATGATGAAGGGGCCCAACTTTGCAAGACAAGGCAATTGCAGAAGTGGCCAGAGCCATGGTGGAATCTATTAAGGGCCCCAAGATAGAGTTGAAGACTACACATGCCAAAATAGCACCCTGCGGGACCTTCACCCCCCCCAGAGCAGATAGGGAGGGTGTTCCCTGAAAGAGAACAGCAGCTGGAATCTTCCGTCTTCTAGGAGCTGTCCTCCAATGCCTCATAGAAAGCCTGCTTAGCCTTCTTCAGATACCCATGTATCTGTGCCATTGGTTCACAGCAGGACCTCTTCTCCAGGAGAAACACTATTAATGACGTGAATCACTGACGATGACTTGAATCACTTCTCCTGGTCTAAGTTTCCCAGGTTCTTCCAGATGACCACTGTTCTGCACATCACAAGGTGTCTCCCCAAAAGAAAGCACCATGCATGGCTTCACCAGGACATTGTCATCTGAACCAGCTCCAGGCTGATGAGGTAAAAATTCAGCCACCTGATAGGGTCAAGACCTAGGTGGTCAAGCAGATCTCATTTCAATTTTCCTGTCTGTGAAAAGATGATCTCTCTCTCTCTCTCTCTCTCTCTCTCTCTCTCTGTGTGTGTGTGTGTGTGTGTGTGTGTGTGTGTGTGTGTGTCTCCCTCTCTGTCTTTCTCTCTCTCTAGGACACTGAAATGCTATCCTTTTCTATTTTACAAAGAAGACAACTGTAGGTCATAACATAAAAGTGACTTCCCCCAAAGCATACAGTTAAGAAAGGAAATGAGCAGGAACCCTAGACTAGTCCTCATCCCTGTGTCCAGCAGTCTCCTAATCAGCCTCATAGATGGTAGAGTGTAAGTGCCGAATGATAATTACCATGGAAGTAATAATAACTACCATGCATTAATCTATTTCTTGGTGCCAAACATTTTGCTACTCTTTTCAAATTTTAATTCTTCAAAGCTTCACAACACCCCTGTGAAGGAGGTGAGGAGGCGAGGATGATTTTACCTTCCCAATAGCACAGGTAATTTCTCAAGTTTGAGAAGTAAGAAATTGGCCTCAGACACGGGGCAGTAATCACGAGAACTTGGGTAACATTGGGGTCTTGTGGAGTGAAAATTCCAGATCCTCCTCCCAGGAGTTAAACCTTTATTTATTTATTTATTTATTTATTTATTTTGGTACTGGGATTAAACTCAGGACCTTGCACTTGCAAGGCAGGCGCCAAAACCACTGAGCTAAATCCCCTGCCCAAATCTTTTTATTTTTAATAGGGTTTCTACTTGATGCATTTAAATGTTGACTTAGACAAACTAGTGAGAACACAAATTTTTTGTTAAATTTTTTTTTGGTAGCGGGGATCGAACTCGGGTCCTTGCGCTTGCAAGGCGGTATTTTGCTAAATTTTTATAAGAACAACGCTGTATTGTACAAGAATGTGTGTGATGCAAGAGGTTTTGAGATGGATTCTCTCGTGGTAAATACGAGAAGCATCAAGCGTGAAATATTGGTTTCTGTCACTTTTTTTCTAATTACAGAGAATCAGCGTTTCTAGAGAAGCCAGATCAGGAGGCGTTGGAGACTTGATCTTAGCAGGAAAGACCATGGAGCGACCGAGTCGTTGGGACAAAAGGTGCTGTGTGAACAGCGCACCGAGCACAGCTCCTTGGATCCGCGGCCCGTTTTCACAGCCGCTAAGCAGAAGTCGCGTTGCAGTAAGCATCGCCTGGCTACGGGTCCGATCCCTGCCCTTGCCTGGCTCTAGCGCCAGACACTGCCCAGACCCTGCTTCGCCCCAGCGTGCAAGTGTGGGCTGCTCCCTGCCTCTCGACTTGCCTGTTTCCAGTCAGTACCCGAGGAGCCCCACCCCGCCTCCTGGATCACTGGTAAATTCTGGACTCTCGGAGGACCTTCCTCAGAGCTCGCACCGCCAGTCAGTCCGGCGCGATCTGTCTTTCGCCCTCACTCTCCGAGCACCTGGCCAGACTCCGGCGCTGTCCGCGGTGCTGAACGCCAGCTGCCCCCGGCCTGGGCTCCGCCCTCACGGTGATTCTTTCCGCGGTCAAGAGCTCTCACTGATCGGTTTCGGAACTCTGCAGGCGGAGCTGTCCTCCCGGAAAGGCCACCAGCCAGGCTCAGGGGAGGGCGCTGAGCTGTCAGCTGTGGAGAGCAAGGGCTTCCTCCTGCAGAGCCCCCTCCCTGGATCTGGCTCTAATTCCCTCTCCGCCCTCGCGCCCCGCCGATACTCAGCTCCTCCATGGGTCTTCTGGGTCACCCTTCCTGACCAATGCCTCAGAAGTTGCAACCAGGTGCTCCTGGGAATCCATGAGTGCCCATAAGTGCACCCCAGGGACCACGCCCGAGCCCGAGGCCAGCGCCAGAGAGCTCAGGGGCAACGCTGTCGCAGCTGTTTTGTTGTCCATGAAACATTTGTCAACAGCTGCCCTCGGTTCACAGTGACCTGATAAATAAGACCTGGGTGTAGTCTGGGGCCATGAATCTTTCCAGCTTTGTGTCTTGAGAGGACTTGGAACCTCTCCGAGATTCAGTCACATGTTTTCCAAAACCAGAGAAGACCATATTCCACCTTGGATTATAGATAAAGTCTCTGTGGTGGGACCAGGGGGACTGAAGTGTGGTAAAAAGCTCGAACCCAGAAGTGATACAGGACTGGGTTTGAGATGGCTTTTCTTAAATGAAACACAGAATTTTCCTGAGGAGAAAACAGACTCTTTGCTAGAAGTCTTCATGGTCTAAGTTTACTCCATTCCACCAACACTGTCCTAGTGAGGCTTGGTGCAGAGAAAACAGGGTTTCAGGACCTGTGCCCAAGAGGGTGGGAGAGAACCGGGGCTGCATCTCAGGTGCTGAGGAATTCTTGGGTCTCCAAGAAAGTCACTCAGTCCACAGCCAGCCTGTGTGGCCTCTTAAGTACGTGAGAGAATTATTTTTCACTTAGAATAAATTTCATAATAGTTGCTATCACCTGTGAGACCATTTAGGGATGGTAGAGAATTGTGCTTGAAAGCAAGACAGAAATTTCTAGAACACGGCCAATTGTTTTAACCCTCAAAAGAAAGGAGCTGGGTGTGGTGGCACACTCCTGTAATCCCAGCATTGTGGGAGGCAGAGGCAGGAGAGTCACAAGTTTCAGCGCAGTGTGGGCAACTAGCAACTTAGTGAGACCCTGTCGGGAAGTCCCTTGAACACTACTTCACCAATATCTGTATCACCTCTGTCTCTGTCTCTGTCTCTGTCTCTGTCTCTGTCTCTGTCTCTGTCTCTATCTGTGCAGTGGTAACTCAGTTCGAAAGTGCATTTGTTTGCAAATGATTTAGCAAAGTTTTGGGTTTTTTGCAAATTCTGCATCAGGCGATAAACACCACTGCAGCCATCTTTCCTACACAAACACAAACGTGGCCATCTTTTCAAAATTGTGGCACAAGTAGCACTGTATCTATATCCCTGTAGCTTTAGCTATATCTACATCCTTTATAGCCATGCCTATAGCTCTCTACTACTCCTAGGCACTGAATCACCTAATATCTCTAAAGCGTTTAGAGGTAGTGCCTAATAAGCGTTGTATGTCCCAGAAAACATTTTCCCTTTTGGCTGTTCCTTGTCTTTACCCCCAGACAGTGGCACTTGACCTACCCTCTGAAGGAGGGAGGCTGGTGGGCACTTCCCTCCTTGCTGACTCTCACCTGGGTGGTTCAGCTTCTTCCCAGAGGGGGACATCCAGGAACGAATGGCCTTCAGTCCACTCTGGCAGGAGCTGCTCTTGGCCCTGGACCAAGCACACACGCACTGCAAGCTGGCATCGCATCCCTTCCTGGAACGTCTGGGATGCTGAGCTGCGTGCCTTTGAGGAGAGAAGCCAGCATGGGTGTAAGCTTAAGTGGGAGCCCTGGACCTGGGAGATGTGCTCTGGTCTCTGTGGACTTGGGGAAAGCTGGAGAGGGTGCTTTTTACTGCTGCTCTGCAGAGGCAGAGGCAAGTCTGCCACCAGGCCATATCAGTTCAGGCCACCATGCATTCTCAGTGTCTTCACAGGTAGCCTGAGCAGCCTGGAGCCTGCAGGGGAGATGAGTGAGGGGCGGATCCTGCCCTCAGAGTGCCCACACTGGGCACCATGGCACATCAGCCCAGAGCACAGGGAGACACACGCTTACCCACGTCCTTTCTTTCCAGGGTTAAAGTAAGTGGCGGTGTTCTAGAAATACCACAAAACCCTGGGCAAGCTATCAGCTTTTCCTCGAGTGAACTCAGAAACAAGTTTGCTAAGTTTAGCACTTCCCATATTTGAACATTTTATTAAGTGAAAGGAAATAATGGTCCAGAAACATCACAAAAGACTAAGTTAAATGTCAACTTTCCCACACAGAACTCAGAATCAAAATAACTACACTTCCACATTTAAATACTTTAAATGAATTTTTTTTTGAGATAGGGTTTCTCTATGTACAGGCTGGCCTCGAACTCACTGTGCTCCCCAGGCTGGCCTCGAACTTGTGGCCATCTTCCTGCCTCAGCCTCCTGGGGCTGGAATTACAGGTGTGCGCCACCACACCCAGCTACTTTAAGTTATTTTTAAGAGATGTTATTCAGAAAGGAGACTCTATCCCTTGGGCCAGTGTGTATGGGGGAGTGGATGGGCCTGTGGGCGTTGGCTGAGCAACACACTTCAGCTGGAGAGAGATGGGTGCTGAGCAGTCTCATCTGTGTGCAGAGCCTGAATGGGAGCAGATGAAGCCAAGAGCGCAGGCTGCATCCCCCGGGGCAGAGGGGGCCAAGCAGGGATGGATGGGCCAGAGCATCCACGTGTTCAGTGAGGAGATGAGCAGTTCTGAAGACCAAATGTTCAGAGCGATGCGTACACATCACAGTGTTCTGCACATGCACCAGCTCCCCATGGAGAGTCAGCATTGGGCCCTCTGATATGGATGAAGAACTGAAAAAATCTTAAAGGAGAAATAGTCTAATCCCCCGAATAATACACTGTATACTTGAAATTTCTCAGGAGAGTGCATCTTAGGTGTTCTCACCACACACAGAGTCACCTCCTCGAGGCCTTGGCCATGTGCAGTAGCATGAAGGTCATCGGTTCACAGATCACGTGCCTATCAAATCATCCTGTACACAGAGCGAACACACATGGCTGTTGTTTCTTGATTATGAATAAAAACTAACAAAACAATGAAGAATTTCATACTCCATTTTACTGAATTCTAAAATTTAACAAATAGATATTTAACTCAATCAAAAATCCATGTTAAGACATGCAATATTTTCAAGTAGTCTTTGTTTATCTTATAATAAATGTAATGTATTTAAATCCAACCTTTATTGATGGACATTTAGATTGCCCTTCCTTTTTATTCCAAACATCTGATTTTGTGGGAACATACAGATTCACTTGGTAAATAAGTACCCACCATTTAGGAATTTGAAGTGCTAGGATGTTGGATATACATTTATTGCTTTGTACATAAAATTAAACATATGTTCACATAGGTTACCAGGAATTTTCTCATGGGCTTTGCTCATCTTTCTCTTTGGTAGAGTAGATTTAATTATTGATTAGTATGATCCCAGCAGCTGCAAAATACTTTCCCCTAGGTTTTACTTTTCTGTTCCAGGTTCCTTTCGGCGCTTGTGGCCCTGTAAGGCTGGAGTCAGGCAGGGCAAGGTCCAGTGGGGCCAGGCTCAGGGCCAGCGCAGTGCCTTCCGCAGGGCCGTGTGGACCTCCCTGTTCCGCAGGCAGTAGATGACCGGGTTGCACAGGGGCGTGGCCACCGTGTAGATGACCGACAGCACCTTGTTGAGGTCCATGGACTTGATGCGGCTGGGCCGGCAGTAGATGAAGAGAGCTGCTGAGTAGAAGATGCCCACCACCACCAGGTGGGAGGTACAGGTGGAGAAGGCCTTGCGCCGGGCAGCAGCTGAGGGCATGCGGAGCACAGCCATGGCAATGGCCGAGTAGGAGGCCAAGGCCACCAGGAGTGTCCCACAGAAGATGACGATGGCGGAGATGAAGTCCACCAGCTCCGTGAGGGCCACGTGGGTGCAGGACAGGTTGAGCAGAGGGGAGACATCACAGAAGAACTGATTGAGGACATTGGGGCCACAGTAGGACAGGCTGGCAATGCACGTGGTCTTGGCCACAGAGACCACCAGTCCACCCAGCCAGGAGGACAGGGCCAGGCCCAGGCAGACCTGGGGCCGCATGATCAGTGAGTAGTGCAGTGGGTGGCAGATGGCCACGTAGCGGTCATAGGCCATGGAGGCCAGGAGGGTGCACTCCGTGCAGATGAGGACTATGAAGAAGAAGAGCTGGGTCATGCAGGCTGTGAAAGGGACATAGAAGGGCCCCGTCCACAGCCCCGCGAGCAGCGTGGGCATGGTCACCGACACGTAGCACATCTCCAGGCCGCTGAGGTTGCCCAGGAAGAAGTACATGGGCTTGCGGAGCTCACTGTGACTGCAGATGAGGTAGATGATGAGCGTGTTCTCCAGGAGGGTGAGCAGGTAGAGGGCCAGGAAGAAGGCGAAGAGGGTGTTCCTGCTGCTCAGCCTGGTGGACAGGCCCAGGAGGACAAACTGCTGCACCCTGGTCATGTTGGTCGGCTCCAGGGGCCTCTCCATCTGTGGACAGACGCAGAACACTGGTGACATGTGTCCTGAAGAGGTACAGTATTAATGAATAGGCTGGTAATGAAAAGGCTGTTTATTGCTTGGAGACTGGTGATTTTACCTTCTTACCTTCTCCTGGAAATGGGCTGTTGAGAGAGAGATGGGGGACTTCAAGTTCACGAGACACATGGAACTCAGTTGTGACCTGGCTGCTCTAGTCACTGTTCTTGCTAGAGTTGTGACCTGTAGGCAGAATCTGGCTATCTGAGAATTGAGGGAATGATATTTGCTTTTCATGAAACTAAATGAAGAAATGAGTGGACATTTTCCATGCTAAATAAGAAATTAGGCCCATTTTATTTCAGTTTTTTGGATAAGCTTTCATTCTAGATTGTTTTCCTTTCTTTTTATACTTCCCCCACTGAATTAGGAGTATTAGCCTACTAATACCCCTATTGTAAAGCAGATCTTCAACTTGGAAACAGTCTGCTTTTCTTGATGTAATTCTGTTTTCTAGATGTGTATTATGATGCCCTGGGTCATGAATATTCTGTTCAAGAAAGACAAAGTGTCATTTTTGCCTGTGAATAACCCTGATATTCCTACCAAAGCGACCCCTACCCCTTCGGAAGCTTGGCAATTCCGTCTCTGAGCCCAGTCTGCGTGGTCCTGCGCTCACAGCTCTGTCCCTTACACACTGCTCCGTTTGGGGAAGCTGGGGCCCCCGGAGGGAACCGCTGGTGTCAGCTGGGGCACATGCTCTGGTCACGAGAGCCCCTGCCCTGTGCCAGGGTCCTTCTTGCAAGTCAGTTAAGTTCTCGGTTCTGCTCCACAGGGAGGCCTGGGGCTCCGAGAGGACCTCCCCACCCAAGACCCGCAGCTGACGCCGCCTGGTTTACACCGACTTCAGAGCTGGCTCAGTCCACACAGCCCACAGTCACCGTCCAGGCAGGAACCAGGCATCTCCCACACTCCACGCTCACAGTGGAGGCCGGCGAATGATCGGATGAGAGTCCTGGAGACCTGCAGTGTCACCTCGGGCCTTACTCCGCAACACGTGTTGGGCTCCCGTGCCATGCAAGGTGCTGGGACGATGAGCCAGACAGCAGCCCAGTGGGGAGCAGACTCCTTAGGGAACACAGGGACCCCGGGTGCAGGGAAGGTGCACACAGGTCGCTGCTGGAGGGGTCAGGGCCATGGCGGGGCCTCCGCGTGGTCCTGGAGCATGGAGGAAGCAGCCTGCGCCCAGCGCCCCAGCCTGACTGCAACATCTGCTGGGAGAAGCTGTCCTCAATGTCTCAGGAACCCGCTCCACCTTCTCCTGGTCCCTGCGTGTTTGGGTTTTGGGGTCGGACCCGCTCCCTTGCCCGGCTGCAGCTCTCCTGACTGCTGCAGGACTTTCTGGCAGACAAAGCCTTCCACACCCTCCTCCCACAGGGGTCGCTGCTTTGCACAACAAAGGGAAAGCAGAGTCCAAAGCGCCTCCTGGCCTCTCTCTCCTAAACCACTTCCAGGCTGATGATGTAAAATCTCAGCCCCTTTCCAGCCCCAGATGCCTGGACATGTGGACCCTCTGCCAGCCCCGAGTGAAGCTTCACACAGGTGTGAAGGGGTCAGGCTGACCTCTGTCTGTCTTTTTGTCCCAGCCTCTGTCTTTCCCGCTCTTTCTCCATCCCCCTTTCCCCTGCCCCCTCCTGTCTCTCAATGGGCATCTTACCTAGGTCTTGTTGTTATAAAGTGCTTTATTTACACTGTAGCAGTTTCTGGTAAATCTCTCTCATCCTTGCAATGTGGGTGAACCCCTAGGGTGCACCCCAAGGACTTCCTCACATGCAGGTTCGGGGTCCTGGCGCCCTCTAGACAGGCTTCCCACACCTCACCGCTCTCACTGATAATTCACCTCGCACCAAATCCCACCCATCCCAGAGCCGGCCTGGCCTCCGTCTTTAGCAGAAGCAGGGAACAGGGTAGTTCCCAGCAAGGAGCTGCAGTGGCCCAGGTCCTCACCTCGGACCCTCTGCGCTCGCCAGTGTGCCACTCCAGCCAGGGGCCAGGTCCGGCTTGCCTTCTGACCCTGAGTCCTGCACAGCCCCATGCCATAGCCACACTCTGAGAAAAGAAACGAATCAGTGTGAGGATTGTGCCAGGGCAGATGCTTGAGGCTAAGGGTGTCCACAGACGACCTCACTAATTCTCCCAGGCGCCCTCGGAGGAAGCACACACAGAGCCATGTGGCCATGGGAATGTGTCTGCCCAGTGAGTCTCAGGTCGGCCGTTGCAAGAGTTTGTTAAACCAAAGTCAAAGTCTGCACAGTTCCAGAAGATCAGGTGGTGGAGGGGTGGCTGGTTCCTTGGGTTCCACCCAAGAAGGAACGTGGCTCTCGAACGTGACTTGTGATGGGAACAGGGGACCAAGAGGAGTGGAACTTCGAGGCCCTGGGGAAGTGGCATTGTGGGGGGAGTGGAGGGGCAGAGCCTGGGATGAAGAGGAAAGGGCAGGTGCCTTGGATCCTGAGGTCTGCACCATGGGCTTCTAGAACAGGAGCAGAAACGGGTAAGGATGGAAGTGATTTCCAGGGCCAGCTCCGCAGAGCCAGGGGATGTTAAGATCTTTGCAGACCTTGCTGCAAAGTGCCACCCTGGGAGCCGCAGGGCCTCCTGCATCCCTCCGTGGGTTTACTGGCACCACACCAGAGTTTCTACACGATTCAGCCTAGCTCTTGTAGGGTCTGTGTCAGAATCCTCTAATCTCCCCACTCCACTGGGAAGGCGGCTGCAGGTCAGAGTAGAGGCGACTATCCAAGATGAGGGCCCATCTGGGAAGTGGGGCCCACAGACAGTCTTACTGCGGCAGGCAGACCCTCCCTCAGAACCTCAAGGCACAGCCTCATAGCTGGTGGCCCTGGCGGAGTGGGGGGCCGTCTCCCACCCCTTGTGGGTGAGCAGCATCCCGGCCCAGCACTGTCCTCGTGCTGCAGCCTTAGAAATGGAGCTGATGTGGCCCCTGGCTGCAGGTGGAGAAATGCCCGTCTTCCTGGGAGGATTCTGCTCTCCTGCAGCTGTTCCTCCCTCACTGGGCGCCCATGGCCTCTACTCCCCTCCTTCCCAGTTGTCCCTCTGGTCCCCTTTCCCCCCATCCATGTCACCTCCTCCGTGCGCTCTCTGCTGTCTCCCCGCCTGGCACTGTGCTCAGACACAGTGTGATACTCCCAGGAAATCCTTCTTCAACAGCAGCCTCCTGGGTCCACACAGAGGGCACATCAGCGTTCTGGCGTCCAGAACTAGAGCATCCCAACACCTCCTTCCGAAGATCTGTCACCCGGCACCGTCTGTAGCACCGTGCCTGACCAGTCACAGTGTAACAGGAGCAGCCACAGCTCCCCACAGGCCGAGGGCCACAGTACTCCCTCACCCTGTGCCCTGAGCAGGCTCTGGCCTCTTCCAGCTCCAGCCTCACGTGTTCAATGATGGGGACAGTCACGTGCACCCAGAGCAGGAAGCCCCGCAGTACGAGATGGGGCAACACAGGGCAGTCACTAGGGCTGGGTCCACGTGTTCACAGAACTGAGTCCGAATCCTCTCACCCTATGCAAGGCCCAGCTGAGCGCCTGGAGCAGCAGGTGTGCAGGGGGAGCGGTCTGCAGCCTTGGGCAGGCGGAAGCCGCGAAGCTGTTGCCTAATTCCCCGAAAGCCTATTCGGCCAGGTAGCCATAGCTTTTGCTTACGCCATCCTATACAATAGTAAATACCAGGTGACCACACTCTCCACAGTGCTAGGAAATAGAATCAAAAGCAAAGGTTTTGAGGTCAGACACCAGCAAGGTGATATTTCCCCACTACTAATTACGTGATATCCGGGAAGCCAGGCAGGAGCCCAGGAGAGATGGAGAGAGAAGATTACTACTCCTGCAGGTTAACCCAGCACTCGGTACCTGGTTGGCCTTGGGTGTTCTCTGAGTGAGCTTCTTTCTGATGCTCCCTGTCCTCACCCCATCCGCTGTGACCTTCTCAGCTGGTGGTGGAAACCCAAGGACTGTAGATCCTTCCTTGTCACCTCCTCACCTGGAGGGGACTCTGATGCCCAGGTGGATTCAACACCTGCCCAGGGCAAGACACCCGGAGGAAGGGAAGAGCAGCCTCAGGCCACTTGGCGGGGGCTGTTCGTGGTCCTGAAGCAGGCCCAACCCACCCACCCCGTGTCTCCTTTGTTCTGGATCCTCAGAGCCTCGGTGGATGCTCTCACTGCTGAGAGAGGCAGGGACTCAAGCTTAAGCCGGAGCTCTGGACCACAGGGACTCCTCAGCCTCTGTGGACTGGAGAAGGTGGAGAGGACAGCTCTCCACGGATGCTGTGTGGCAGCTAAGGGAGGACGGGGAGAGAAGCTCCCACCCCCCTCAACCTTGGTTCAGGTAAATGCACATTGACTGATATCTTCCTGAATTCCTGGTGCTCTGCTTGGAGCCTGGGGTGTAAAAATGACTAAGCAATGGTTCCAGCCTAGTTTGGTTGATCTGGGTGTGACAGAACACACTAACATGAAACATATGCTCTCAAGTTGTTGGGAGAAGCACTAATGGCTCGGAGGACCAAAGAGAGGACTAGAGCACTCCTGAGCGGACACTGTACACCTGTATTCATAGTCACACTCTTCCCACCATCCAAAATATGGAAGCAACCAAGTGTCCATCGAGTGATATGCATTGGAACACTATTCAGCTTCGGAAAGTGAGGGAATTCTGAAATATGCTACAATGTGGATGAACTTTGAAGGCCTTATTACCAAGTAAAGTAGCCAGCCACAAAAAGACATACTGACTCTGCTTACAGGAGGTACCTAGAGGGATCAGATACCCAGAGAGCAAAAGATTGGTCCAGGGCTGGGAGCAGGGAAGAGGAGAGTTAGCACACAACGGGGCAGAGTTCCAGTTTGGCTAGCTGAGTTCTGGAGGAGATGGAGGCGATGCAGTCAGTGCCATGGAACTGTTCACTGAGAAGTGGTTACCATGGCAAGTTGCATGATGTATATATTTACTGCAACCAAATTTACTAATTAATTAAATGAAAATGCTGCCCAGTGGAAAGAGCATTTAGTCTGAGTTTCCAGAAAAACCACACAAGTGTATTTACATAAGAAACCAGTTGGGCCAGGTATTTATCTCAGTGGTTCTGCCACCTGCCTTGGAAACGCAAGGTCCTGAGTTCAATCCCAGTACAGAAAGAAAGAAAGAAAGAAAGAAAGAAAGAAAGAAAGAAAGAAAGAAAGAAAGGGAGAGAAGCCATATAGAAATGTTTCAGTGGGGCACTCCACAGGAAACATTTTTAACATCTCCCTACCACCTCAGATGTAAAATAAAACTGTGGTGTGACATTCAAGCCCTGTCTTCCTGGCACCGTGATTCCCTCCCTACTCCTCATTCACTGTGTAGGGAAACATCATTAAATCACAGTTTTCCCCCTCTTTTGGGGGGAGTGGTGGTTTAACAGACAAGAATTAGCAATGCTCTACAAATACCATGAGACACCATGTGATAGACCAACTTTTATGGGAAGAACTCACAAACCTAATGATATTTCACATTTTAAACCTTTAATTAAGGAAAGAAAAAAAAGTAATGCTTCCTAAACATAAAACACCGAGCAACAGGCTAACTTTCCTAAGTCAGAGGGAAAGTCACCTTTCACAGTGTGATACTGTAAAATTATTTTTATTTAATTCCTCTCCAAAAATGACAAAATCAGGTTAGAGCAAGCAGTGGAGAGCCCAAAAGCATATCACTAGAAATCAATAGATTTCTCCACCATAGTCTTTAGAACACTGCTCACTCACGTCCTTTTACCCTCCTGGTCTTCATATCCCACCTCAGGTTAGCTAAGGTGTGGAATTAATTGATCTACGTGTGCATCGATGGATTGATGAAGACAATACTGTAAGCATAAACATGGGGTATTGCTCCTGCTTTAAGAAGGAGATTCTGTCATTTGTGACAACGTGGATGAAGGGCTCTGTGTTCAGCGACGTAGACCAGGGACACAAAGACAAATGCTGCAATACGTTGTTTGTACATGGAATCTAAAAAAAGTTGAACCTTTAGAAGCAGAGTAAAATGGTAGCCCAGAGGCTGGGACTGGGATTGGGGGGGATTTGGGTCAAAGGGCACAGTATTTCAGGCACATAGGAAAAATACACTCAAGGGGTCTATTGCACAGCATGGTGACCGTGGGTAATAGCAATGCACCGCGCACTTGAAAATCACTAAGAGGGTCTTCAAGGCAAGCACTGCAGTAAAGCAAATGAGGTGATGCTTGTGTTAAACAGCTTCATTTAACCGTTCCACGATATATACAAATATCAAAATAGCATGTTCTACACCATCAATATATAAATTTCTGTCAACTTAAAAATATTTTTAAAGAACCAAAAATGACTAATGAAAGCAGAACAATTTGCTTAGGATCATGAAGGTGTAGCATGCTCCACCCCTGGACCAACCTTTCGGATTCTCATTGGCTGAGGTCACATGCTCCACCCTGGACCAACCTCACTGATCCTGATTGGCTGAGGTCACATGCTCCACCCCTGGACCAACCTCACTGATCCTGATTGGCTGAGGTCATATGCTCCACCCCTGGACCACCCTCACTGATCCTGATTGGCTGAGGCTGATGTCACGCGCTCCAGCTGCGCTTGGGATCAGAGCAGGG
Organism: Heterocephalus glaber; assembly: GCF_053883595.1. Lineage (NCBI taxonomy): Eukaryota > Metazoa > Chordata > Mammalia > Rodentia > Bathyergidae > Heterocephalus > Heterocephalus glaber. The sequence continues at coordinate 2,409,368 of NW_028258451.1, forward strand.
AGGAATGTGGAGGGAGAGATTATTCCCTGCGCTGTGGAGAATAGATTCCCTTGATGCCACCCATAATATTCACTACAGAAAATCTGCATGTTGAGAAAAGAAGAGTAAATCATGCCCCTTGGAAAAGAATCTGTGAGCGGCAGAAGGGAACAGAGCGTCCTCGTTGGAATGTCCAGGCCAGGCCGGGGGAGGAGAGGTCTTCCGCTGAGTGGAGCTGCGGGTGGCTCTGCAGAGGGCGCGGCCGGGCCGGGGGAAGGACGGGGAGTTCCTCCCACGCTCGGCGGGTGGTGGGGCTCCTGGGCGGGAAGCACAGCTGGGCACAGGAAAAGGAACGGACTAGGAAGAGCTGCAGGGAGGCAGGGAGGTGGGCGTCGGTGGCAGCGCTCGGAGCCCTGACCTGGCGGGCGGGAGGAAAGGGAGGCGGACACCCTGGGTCTGGGACACCCTGGCTAAGGGTTTAACTGCACCCTGCCCGCTGGGCGGTGGGCAGCAGGCGCCCTGAGGATCCGTCCCGAGGGCAGACGCACACTGCACGGAGGACGTGAAGGTCAGGGCTGTGGCAGCCGCCTGTGCCCGCGGTACCCGGCCTGCAGTTTTATGACTTGCCCGGATCTAGTGAGACCCGAGAGCTCCATGGAGTGGACGTATGACTCACAGACAGGAGTCGAAAGACAGCAGGAGCCTGGGAGCCGTCACGAGTTGGTCCTCCAAGGCCAGGAAAGCTGCCCTGCCGTGGGCGGAGTCCACGTGTGTGTGTGTGGGGGGGGCAGACCTCAAAAGCTCCATCCTTGCCCCCCAACACTTCTCCGGGGCTGAAGTGGGAGAGAGTGTCTTGCTGTTGCTATAGCGACAGAACATGGAGGGTTCTTGGGCTGGTCTTCCTTGTCTCGGGCTGTCAAAGAGGGGCAGGAACCAAGACCAGCCATTTGGAGCCCTTCCTGCCCATTTCAGAACACTGAACTCCCCGGACTCTGCAGCTGGCAAGAAGTAAGAAGGAGGAGAGGTGGCAGGCCAAAGCCACTGGGCCCATCCAGCACAGGGGTGCAGAGCGGGTGGCACAGCATGGAAGATGATGATGGAGAAAGGGTTACAGACCGCTGCACCAAGGGCCTGAGATTTTGTCTCTAACACACGCAGACTTTGAGGATCCACTTCTCTGCTCTGCGTCCCTCAACGTGAAGCCCAAAGGATGAACTGAAAGTGCAGTTGCTGCCTGGACCAGGGCAGGGCTGTGACTCCCCACACTGCTCCCTCTCCAAGGCCTGTCTGGAACCCACTCCACCCGCAGGAGGCAGCCACTCCAGGAGAGGCTCCTTGCCAGCCTGCTGTGCGGGGCGGCTGCATGGGCCGAGTGTGCGGGTAAGTGAGGAGCTGATCTCACGAGTCCAGCAAGAGAAGGATCCAAGGACATTGCCAGGTGGAAAGGAGAGTTGTGTGCCGTGTTTGGGTGGCAGAGCTGGCAGATTTCTTTTAGAAGCAAGTGCGTCCAAAGCTAACTCAGGAGCTTCCACACGAGAGAATTTGCTAGGCTGTGTAGCTGGAAAAAGCAGGGGAGGTCACAGAAGCAAAGAAAGATGGAAAACTGTGTGACCAGCAAAATTAGGAGCCCACACATCTGTGTGCCGCCTCTCGTCTCTGGGCCTTCCCCGTGTCTGTCTGCATGTCTCCATCTCCCTGGGCTTTAACTTCCCCTGCCTCGGGCCCCTGTTGCAGCCTGCACCTCTGCCTCGGGCCCCTCTCACCAACACATTTCCACATTTGCTCGTAGGATCCCTTACTTCTCTGCTTCACCGCCTGTGTATTTTCCATTACTACCTTCCAACACTTTGTCATAAAAAGTTGCAAACCTGTAGCGACCTTGACCGTGTCTCACGGTGAGCACGTCAGTGTACTCAGCACTGGGGTCTGACAAAGGGGTTCACCATGTTCACTCTTCCACGGGTCTTCCCATCGGGCCATCCCTCTACACCCACAGGCTGTCTTATTTTGGGGTGATGTCAAAGTCAGTGGAGCTCAGGTGTCTTCTCCCTCAGGACTTCAGCACACACCATCAGCTTCAGTTCAATATTTTACAAGGGATTTTTCTTTTGGAGGTAAAATGTGCTACAGTAGAACACACAGCTCTTCAAGGTAACTTCTGCTGAGACTGTACAAACGCATACACCTGGGAAACTCCAACCTCTCTAAAAAACTCCAAACAGGACCCAACGCTCTCAAAGCTGAGGCGACCAGCAACCAGCGACCGGCCCCGGTGAGACAAGGCAAGCAGCTTGGGATTCCTGTGGCCGTCCCGGGCCATGCCCATGGGACGGTGAGGTCCGCTTAGCCGCGCGGGTGCCTCCAACACTCAGGTCCCCCCACCCCCGCCCCGTGCACCGCCTACCTTCTGGCTTTTTTGCTACCTCGTCCCACACTACAGAGGCACAGAAGATTATAAAGACCCTTGTCCTGAGTGCCACAAGATAGAGCAGAAGTTAGTAACAGAAAGAGGGCTTCTCAGGCTTCTGGAAGAAAACTGAAGCTCAGCAGAAAAGTAAAGAGAACCTCTACAATAAAGGCACATCAGACCACTGTACTTGGTCTGCTGCTGGCTTGCTGAGACTCATTGACTTGTATATGCACAGGGATTCCTACATTGCCTACTGTGACAGCAGAGACATACCCTGAAGGAGGCCCATAATTTCTATTGCTATTTGCAAAAAAGAAAAAAAATTTTTTTCTTACTTTTAATTCTTAATTTTTACTTTTTTCTACTCTTCAAAGTTTTACTTTTCTTTCTTTTCTTTCTTTTATCTTTTATTTCTCTCTCTCTCTCACTCATTCTCTCGCTGTCCCACCTTGCCCCTCATCTCCCCATTTGTTCCTTTCTGCACTGAAGTCGGATTTCTCCCTTACTATTCTTTTCTTCTCTTTTTCCTTCTCTTGATTATCATTAGGTTTAAAGGAAAGTAAATTTGGTATCTAGCCTCCCTGTTGCTGTTAGGTGGTTCTATTCACATCTTTGTTCTTTCATTCTGCCATTTTCTCTTGCCTTTAACAACTTCTTAGAGTTTGTGTGATCTTTCTGTGTCTTCTGGCCTCACTGCTAATCTTACCTGTTCCTTCTACCTGTCCCTCCCTCCCCAACTCCATTTAGCTCCCCACCTCAAAGGGGAAAGATGGTATATTGAAGAGTTTATTCATTATAAACTTATGTTGGGTTGGTCCTTGGTTTTAATTTAACTCACATAGTTAAAAGTGATAGATTAATAACTACCACAAAGTGTCATTTTCTAAGCTGTGCTTGATGCTATGGTATTGCTGACTATATCATTTGGGCTAACATGTTGTGATTGAACTAATTAGTTTTCCTTCCTGGTATAAGAAAAATATAATAGCTTCAGAGTCATTAGAGTCTCAAAACCCAAACACAAGCTATATCTGGAAGACACCTCTGAAAAGCAATCATTCCACAAGGGGTTTTTAAACACAGCAACAAAGATACCTACTTTAAGCAATTTTGAAATATCAACCCAGGAATTAAACCAAGGACAGTACCAAAAACAAAAATGAGAAGACACTTAAGCAAGGTACAAACACAGGCTTCCACACCACATAAAGGAAATTCTGGGGGAAATGAGGTGGAAAACTCTGATAAGCAACTACTTGGACACCCTGAACTGATAGCACAGGAAGTAACAAAGCAGATGCATGAGGCTCTAGAAAATTTCAAAACAGAAATAATCTCCCAGATAAATACAGACATGGTGAGCAGAGTGAAAGACATGATTAGAAGCTCTAGAGGAGAAACAGATAAGAAAATAGATGAGATCAGAAACATGCTGGAAGCCATGAATGCCCAGCATAAGAAAGAAATGGAAAACATGATCGCCCAACATAAGAAGGAAATGGAATCCATGAAACAGATTCAAACAGATATTCAGGAGATTAAAAACTCCATTGAAAGCAGACAGAGCAGACTAAGAGAATCTGAAGACAGAATATCAGATATACAAGATAGGTTTGCAATTAAGGACCATGAAAACAGAGACTTCTTAAAGATAGTAAGGGACCATGAGAAATCAATCCAACAACTGCTAGATGATGCAAAGAAGAATAACATAAGACTCATAGGAGTCCATGAAAAAACAGGAGAAAGCACAACAGACATAAAAAAACTGTTCACAGAAATAATAGTAAATAACTTCCCAGACAGAGGTAGAGAGTCGGATGTACAGATAAGTGAGGCATACAGAACTCCATCCAGACATGACCAAAAAAAATCTACACCTAGACATATAATAGTCAAGATCCCAGAAACTCAACAGAAGAACAAAATTCTACAGGCAGTTAGAGAAAAGAAACAAATCACCTACAAAGGAAAGCCCATCAGAATCACGGCAGATTTCTCAACACAAACCCTCAAATCAAGGAGAGCCTGGAGTGAAGTATTTCAAGAGCTAAAAGAAAATAACTTGCAACCTAGACTGTTGTATCCGGCAAAATTATCTTTCAAAATCGATGGGGGAATTAGATACCATGACAAAGCACACCTGAGAAATTTCATGAACACCAAACCAGCACTCCAAACAATTTTAAGCAATATCCTAGAAAAAGACAATGAAGGTCACAACTCCACGAGGCCCAGCAGAGACAAGGCACCATGCAAGGTAAGACACTAAAGTGAAAGGGGGGAAAATAAGAAAAGAGCCAACAATAGTAAAACATCATGACAAGGATGAGCCAATATCTGTCAGTTATAACTATCAATGTTAATGGCCTCAGTTCACCAATCAAAAGAAATAGACTGGCAGAATAGATTAAGAAGCAAAACCCAGCAATACGCTGTATACAGGAAACACACCTAACTCAAAAGGAAATCCATAGACTGAAAGTAAAAGGATGGAAAACAGTTCTCCACATGACAGGAACCCAGAAAAAAGCAGGCATAGCAATCTTATTTGCAGACAAAGTAGATTTCAAACTAAAACTAATTAAGAGAGACAAAGATGGTCACTACATCCTTGTGAAAGGAACAATCCAAGAGGAAGAGATAACAATCCTAAATATATATGCACCAAATACAAATGCCTCCAACTATACAAAACAAATATTAATGGACAGGAAAAACCAAATAAGCACTAATACAATTGTAGTGGGGGACCTCAACACCCCTCTATCACAAATAGATCAACTAGGAAAAAAATTAACAATGAAGTTCTAGAACTAAATGAAGCTATTGAACAAATGGGCTTAATAGATGTTTATAGAGTGTTCCACCCCACAAAATCAGAATACACATTCTTTTCAGCTGCACATGGGTCATTCTCCAAAATAGATCACATACTAGCTCATAGGACGTATCTAAGTAAATGTAAAAGAATCAAAGTTATCCCCTGTATATTATCAGACCATAGTGCAATACAATTGGAGATCAATAACATAAGAAACCACAAAACACCCACAAACACATGGAAATTGAACAACACCCTCCTGAACAACCAATGGGTGACAGAGGAAATTAAAGAAGAAATTAGACAGTTTCTACAAGTAAATGAAAATGCCAGTACAACATACAGGAATCTGTGGGACACAATGAAAGCAGTTCTATGTGGGAAATTCATAGCAGTGAATGCCCATATAAGGACAACAGAGAGAACTCAGTTAAATAACTTAATGCAGAACCTCAAGCTCCTAGAAAAAGAAGAGCATAACAAACCCAAAGCTTGTACAAGAAAGGAAATGATAAAGATCCAAGCAGAAATCAATCCAATGGAGACTAAGACAACTATACAAAAAAATCAATGAATCAAAGAGTTGGTTTTTTGAAAGAATAAATAAAATTGATAACCCTTTAGCCAACCTTATCAAAAAAAGGAAAGAAAATGCTCAAATATATGCAATTAAGAATGAAAAAGGCGAAGCCATAACAAATCCAGCAGAAATCCAGAGAATCATCAATACCTACTTTGAGAACCTGTACTCTAGCAAAATGGAAAACACAGAAGAGATGGACAGATTCCTAGATACATATGAACTGCCAAAATTAAATGAAGAAGATATAGAAATTCTAAACACCCCAATTACAATGAGTGAAATTGAAAATGTAATAAAAAACTTATCAACAAAAATCCCCCCAGGTACAGATGGCTTCACTGCTGAATTCTACAAGACATTTAAAGAAGAACTACTGCCACTACTATTTAAACTCATCAAGGAAATTGAAAGGGAAGCAAGGCTTCCAAATTCATTTCTGGAAGCAAGTGTTACTTTGATTTCAAAACCAGGGAAAGACCCAACCCAAAAAGAGAACTACAGGCCAATCTCCCTAATGAACATAGATGCAAAAATCCTCAACAAGTTACTGACAAACAGAATACAGAGTGTCATCAAGAAGATCATACACCCTGACCAAGTGAGATTTATCCCAGGGATGCAAGGATGGTCCAACATCCATAAATCAATAAATGTAATACACTATATTAACAGAGTCAAGGACAAAAACCACATCATCCTCTCAATAGATGCAGAAAAAGCATTTGACAAAATCCAACACCCATTCATGATAAAAACGCTACAGAAAATTGGAATAGGAGGTCTTTATCTCAACCTTATTAAGGCCATCTATGAAAAACCAACAGCCAACATCATACTAAATGGTCAAAAACTTAAAACTTCCACACTAAAATCAGGAACAAGACAAGGATGCCCACTATCACCACTCCTGTTCAATATTGTTCTGGAAACATTAGCCATAGCAATTAGACAAGAGAAAGAAATAAAAGGAATAAAGATAGGAAATGAAGAAGTGAAACTGTCATTATTGGCTGATGATATGATACTTTACATAGAAGACCCAAAAAACTCAGCCAAAAGTCTTCTAGACCTAATTGACAGATTCAGTAGAGTAGCTGGATACAAGGTTAACACTCAAAAAACATAGCCTTTTTATATGCAAATAGCAGACCCATTGAGAGAGAAATTCAGGAAATAATTCCTTTTACGATAACATCTTAAAAAATGAAATGTCTAGGAATCAATCTAACAAAGGAAGTAAAAGACCTCTACACTGAAAACTACAGCACTCTGAAGAAGGAGATTGAAGAGGATATAAGAAAATGGAAAGATATCTCTTGTTCCTGGATAGGAAGAACCAATATAGTGAAAATGGCCATACTTCCAAAACTACTATATGGATTCAATGCAATGCCAATTGAAATTCCAACAATATACTTCTGAGAACTAGAGAAAACAACTCAAAAATTCATTTGGAAACAGAAGAAACCTAGAATAGCAAAAGCAATTCTAGGCAACAGAGACATGGCTGGGGGCATCACAATCCCCAACTTGAAACTATACTACAAAGCTACTGTGATAAAAACAGCATGATACTGGCAAAGAAACAGACATGAAGATCAGTGGAATAGATTAGAAGATGAAGAAACAACTCCAGACATACTCAGTCACCTCATCTTTGACAAAGGAGCCAACCACCCTCATTGGAGGAAAGATAGCCTATTTAATAAATGGTGTTGGAAAAACTGGATTTCAACCTGTCAGAAATTAAAACTAGACTCATACCTATCTCCGTTCACTAAACTAAGATCGAAGTGGATTAAAGATCTAAATATTAAGTCAGAAACACTAAACTTGCTGGAAAATAAGTTAGGTAGAACTCTTGATGACATTGGCATAGGAAAAGATTTTATGAACAAATCTTCAGTAGCACGGGAGCTAGCACAAAGAATCAACAACTGGGATCTCATCATATTAAAAATCTTCTGCATTGCAAGAGGAACTACCAACAGAGCTAAGAGACAGCCTACAATGTGGGAAGAAATATTTAGCAGCTGTAGCTCAGACAAAGGTCTACTATCAAGAATATATGAAGAACTGAAAAAAATTAGACCCCCCAAATTCAAAGACCCAATTCAAAAATGGGCAACTGAAATGAACAGACATTTCTCAGACAAAGAAGTAAAAACAGCAAGTAAATATATGAAAAAATGTTCAACATCACTCATCATTTGAGAGATGCAGATGAAAACAACAGTGAGATTCCACCTCACCCCACAAAGAACGGCTGCTATCAAGAAATCAACCAATAATAAATGCTGGCAGGGGTGAGGGGAGAAAGGAACTCTTCTCCATTGTTGGTGGGAGTGCAGACTGGTGCAAGCACTGTGGAAAGCAGTATGGAGATACCTCAAAGAACTAGGACTACAGGTCCCATTTGACCCAGCTATTCCCCTACTGGGAATCTTCCCCAAAGAATTAAAAGAATCATACCACAGTGATATATGTGCACCTATGTTTATAGTGGCACAATTTGTAATAGCTAAAGCTTGGAAACAGCCCAAATGCCCATCAACTGGAAACTGGATAAAGAAGATATGGGGTTTTTTAATAAAATGGAGTACTCAGCCATAAAGAATGAGAAACTAGAGACATTTATAGCTAAATGGATGCATATTGAGGCCATACTCTTAAGTGAAATAAATAGGACACACATGTGTAAATACCGAATAGTTTCTCTAGTGTGAGAAATTGAAAGTGTAAATAAGGATGAAAAAGATTAAAATGAATAATTGATAATTTGAAATAAGAAAAGGTCCAAGGGTTTGGGGATGGTGGAAGGGAAAGGGGAAAGGGAAGAAGGGAAAGGAAAAATTATGAGAAAAAAAATGGAATCAAACTCTGTGTAGATAGGGAAAGGTGGAGGGGGTGAAGGGCGCACAGGTAATGGGAGAAAAAATAAAAACTAAGATGCATCGTGTTCTGGTACAAACACCCAATGATAAACGTAAATGTATTTTATACCTAAAATGTACCAATAAATATATATATACTTTTTTTAAAAAACTCCCAGACATTTCCTTCATGGTTCTTCCCAGTAAATCCCTGTCCCCTCTCTGCAACAGTTCTCATTGCCAACATTTTCCCAACACAGATTTGTTTTGCCTCTGATAAAATGCCATATGAGTGGAAACATACGGTACATACTGATTTGTGTATGGTTTATTCTCAGATCTTGTTTTTGAAATTTATTTTTATTATTTATCAGCAATGTGCTCCTTCTTATTGCTGGAAGATACTCCGCTGTATGGATGTGCTACAGCATTTTTACACTTTTATTAGTCTGTGCAGTACACAATGCTTACATTCATTGTGGGGAGGTGGTTCTTGTGCATAACAGCTTGATTCCTTTTTTATTCCGTTCCTCCCTCTCTCCCTCCGTCTTCCCTCCATCTCTTAGTCACCTTGCAAAACATGCTATCTCCCTGTTTCCTATTATCTATCTTATTTTGCCTTTTAATTTATTTATACTTGGGTTTGAGTCATTTGTAGGAAAACAGATGAACCTTGACACCATAATGTTACATGAAATAAATCCGACACACAGGCTTAAATAGTAGATGGTTTCTCTTATATGTATCACTGATGGCCATCGGTTTCCAGTTTGTTCCTTGCTATGTGATTAAGCTTCAGGGAATATCTTTGAAGCATCTGCACTAGGGTGAAATTCACTGCCACGCAAACTCGACAGCTTTGAGATACACTTTATGTGCTTGTCGCCTCACTGCAGTTCAGAACCCTCCTGGCACCTCCAGTGCCCCATGACCCACCACGAGGTAAATGCCTCCCACACTATCCCAAGCAGCCCTGTCTGTTGCCCTGGACTCTCAGTATAAATGGGATTAAAGTGTGCAGCGTTCAGCATTTGGCTTCTTTGGTTCAGTGTAACGTCTCCGGGGTTCATCATAGAGCAGTGTGCATTGAGATTCGGTTCCTTTTTAATGCTAAATAAGATTTCATTGTAGGAATATTTTGTTCATTTGGCACCTGGTGAGCACTTGGATGCCTTACACTTTATCTAGCAGGCTTAATGCTGTAATGAGCATCTGTCTTCAAAGATTTATATGTGCATATGTTTTCATTTCTCTTGGATAGATTCCTTGAAGTGGGATTTCTGAATTACATAAGCTTACAAAGGGGGCTCTAAACATATAGTGAGTGTTTACATTTTACAAGTGGATTAAAGGGACGGGGATTTAGCTCAGTGGCACCACGCCTACCTCGCAAGTGCAAGGTCCTGAGTTCCATCCCCAGTACCAAAAAAAAGTGTATTAAAGTAAAAGACACATTGCCATGAATTCCACTCAAAATCTTCCCCCTTGCTTTGAATACACTTGTCTCATCATTCATGCCACTTCCTGGAGCAGTTCTGGAAGTCCTCTTTCCTGAGTGACTTTAATAAAAAACCCACTGAGTGCTGCTGCTGAGCGCCATCCAACAGAAAGGCAGCTTGTAGAAACAAGACACTGTGTCCTCATCCACATTGTTCATGGGATCTGGCAGTGCGTGACTTCTGAGTCCTCCCCAGAGTTGACTATGAAAGGTAAAGATTTTGAATGGATTCAGGACATCGAGGCAGCTACAGCAGGGCCACAAACCCCTCAGAAGAGCGGACTCCAGAGCTGCTGCAGAGTGGAAAAACCAACAGGATGTGCATGTTTGAAGTGACAGGGAGGATTTTGAAGGGAATTCGTGCCAATGTGCCTTTTCCTGTAATACATTTTTAGAAATCTAAACACATTGTATTTTTCCCCTCACACCTTGTGTATTTTTTAGGAATCTGCAAAACTGTTCTCCAAAATTGCCAGAGACTCCTACAATAAGTCTCTAGTCCCCAGCTGCCCAGTGTGTGATGCAAGGTTGAAGAACTTAAGACAGAGCTAAAGAGAAAATGTGAACTGGGACGGCCAGTGCTCCTTTGGCAAGAGGCATTGGCCCGTCTCTTCCACCAAATTTTATTATCCATCAATCAGGGTAAAGGTGCATGTATAGATGTGCAGTCTGTGAAATCTCCATGGAAACCAATGCAGGCAAGGCTTTAAGGAGAAGTGAAAGCATTTTCAAATTGGAAGCAAGACAGACGAAACATATGGTTGTGATTAGAGCATTGTCCTTCAAGCTATGAAGGCACTGATTGTGGGAACGGAGTTTGGGTGATCACTCCGACCTTGGCTATGGATGTTATCTCGTATCAGCCCCACAGCCTCACAGGCCAGCACTCTGGTCTCCACCGTGGCCATCGGCAGGGAGGTCATGGTAACCTGTGTGCTACCGCAGTGCTCATGCAATGCTTTTGTGAATCACGTAGCTCCAGTCAGACTCGCTTTTTAAAGTAAGACAATTGAGGGATTTAACTCTGCAGCCTGCTCTGCTTACAGCATGTTTTGGGCATAATCAATATTGAGGGCTCTGGCACAAAATAATTTTACAACTCTTCCAGTAGTGTAAGAAAGTTCCAGTTTATTCTTGATACATGTTATGATCAGCAGGTCTTTGATCATTGACAGTCACTGATTTGGGGGAAAAATACTGAAGAGTGGAGTTGCTGGGTCATAGGACAGATATGATGAACATAACGAGAAATTCCTGCAGTCAGTGGCTGAATTTATAAAGTACATCATAATGCATTTGTGCATTGGAATAGCACAGACCAATAACAAGGAATATGCTTTGCCCTCTGCTACCAAAAACCTGGACAAATCTATACACATGAGAGTTGAGCAGAAGGAGCTGACTAACTGGTTTAAAATCAAAGAAACCTAAGGAATAAAGTCAGGCAGGCAGGACCAAGGCCGCCCTTGCAGGGTGGCAGAGCCCAGCTGAGCGTCCAGGGCAGGTGGGCACATGGAGCCCTGGAAGACTGCTAAGATTGCCCCAAGAGATAGTAACTTTGGGTTTTTTTGTGGGGTTTTTTTTGTACCGGGGATTGAACTCCGGTCCTTGTGCTTGCGGGGCAGGTGGCGGAACCACTGAGCTAAATCCCCGGCCCAAGATAGTAACTTTTAACTTTACTATGCAACTTAAAAATTTTTTTTAATTGTTTTTATCAGTCTCCATTTGCGGAACATGACGATTATGCTCCTCGAGGGGACTTGGTACTTGGACAGAACACGTTTCAATTCTTTTTCTCACCCTGCCCTGTCACTTGGTCCTATTCATGGTGGTAAAAGATCTATCTTCCTGCTTCCTATCGTGTGACTGTTAGCAGTATTTGTCATGGGTGACAATGCCGTGCTGACTCCACCTCCCCACCTGCCACACATCACCCAGGTCCCCACCCACACGCATCAGACGTCACTCGGCCTGTGCTTGTGCAGCTTGTCAAGTAAGGCAGTGACAGGTAATAGTGTCTCACCTGCCTACAGGTGTGTCCCTGAGTTTATTGTTAATGAGCAGACATGCAAGTCTTCTTCTTAAACTCAGGCTTCATTATGTCATAAAATAACAGAGTTAAATAGTATTTTTGCTTACATACATTAACTCTATCACATAGTTTATGTCCAGCCCAAGGCAATTCCTCTCTGGTGAACGCGGCCCAGGCCTGCCCAGGGGCCGAACACCTGTGGCCTTGGACATCACAGCACCAGTTTCCTGATGTGGCACTGGTTTCGCGCTGTCTTCAGTTCTAAAGATCCATCAGTCTGTGTGCTTATGATCTATATCTTTCTGTATATAAGCTACACTTCAGTGGAAAGCTTGCTTTCCAAAGAACTAAGCTATCTTACTCGAAAACTCATGTGCTTAGATGCTTAGATAGTGCTTTACTATCAAGATAGTGCTTTACTATCAAGATAGCAAGTGTGCCCGCATTTCTTTAAAATGTAAAGGTAAAAAAAACTGTAGAGAGATAGATATCCCGACAGGTCAGAAAAACCTGAGGACGAAGAGACCAAAGGCGGCCAGTGGGCCTCACTGGAGCCTCACTCCAGCAAACTGGCCATGGAGGGGTCCGGACACCACAGGCCTGCCAAGTGGCCCTGGGAATTGTGTCCATGATGTTGTAGTTTTATGGATTCTAAGACACACACTAAAATATTCATGGAAAGAATGCTGTGGTGGCTGAGATTTTCTTCGGAATGGTGCAGGTGTGAAGACACAGGTGAAACAGCCAGTCTGTGTGGGTCATGGTTGAAGCTGAACAACAGGTACCGAGGGGTCGAGTACACCCTTCTTGCCCTTGGGTATATATTTGAACTTTTTTTAAGTACTGGGGATTGAACCCAGGCCCTTTGCACAGAGCTGCATCCCCAGCCATTGTTAAATTTTGAGACAAGGCCTTGCTAAGCTTCTAAACTGCCCAGGCTGGGCTCAAAGTTTTGATCCTCCTGCCTCAGCCTCCAGAGTGCTGGGATTATAGGTGTGCACCACCATGCTCAGGTTGTTTAAACCCTTTTTTAATAAAAAGTTTTGAATGAAACTGCCAGAAATTTTTCAAGGTGGCTTTTCCATGTCACCTTATCACCAACACTGTGTTAAATGTTCCAGTTCTTCTACCTCTGTACCACCCCTTGGTAGTGGTTCATCTCAAAACACTGACCATCCCAGTAGCTGGGTAGTGGCCTCTCATTGTCACCCATGAGTCCTTTGAACAAAACTTCGTGGTTGTGGTGAGTCTCCATGTACCCCATGATCCCAGGGCCTGAGTTCTATCAGGGGAGAGCCCAGGAGAATGAGGGCAGGAGGGGGAAGTAAAATGATTTAAGGTGTGTCGTGTCCATGTACCAAACACCTACAGTGACTGTAATATCATGTCATAACGTGAACTAAAACTATAACAATGGGAATGAAAATGGGGAGAGGAGCTTTGGAGGAGGGAGGGAAGAGGGTTGAAGGGGAGCCAGGCTGTGGCAGGCACACGCACCTGCTCCCTGGGATGAATAAGCTTCCTGCATTGCAGGCATGTGCTAATAAAGAATAAAGTAAAAGAGGCTTTTCTGAAACTTCTCTGGTGGGGACAGTGGGGGAGAAGTATTTTCCAAAGGCCCAGTGTGCAGTGGGCAGCTGTCCTAAGAGGTGTGGGCCACCTGGCTCGTCCCAGGGAGGGCAGCCCCAGAGCAGCAGGGCAGCTGCCTCACCTCCCAGAAGAAGCATCTTTTAGCTGCATGACAGAGACTTCTCAAACTGGCTTAAGCTACAAAATGATTTTTTTTTTTTGGTACAGGGGATTGAACTCGGGACCTTGCGCTTGCAAGGCAGGAGCCAGAACCACTGAGCTAAGCCCCGGCCCCCACAAAATGAATTTTTTAGCTCATTGTTTTTGTTTTTTAAGTACTGGAGATTGAACCCAGGACCTTTGCACTGAGCTATGCCTTCTGCCTCTTTTTTATTTTTTAGTTTGAGACAGGGTTTCACGGAGTTGCTACTCCCCAGGCTGGGCCCAATCTTCCTGTCCTCCTGCCTCATCCTCCCAGAGTGCTGAGGTCACATGTGCCACCACGTCAGGCTGGCTCATGTTAATGTAAAGGCCAAGAGCTTCAGATATGGCTTGATCTAGAGCTTTGCTTTTTAATATGAGAGTGACTAATTATGTGTCACTATTCAAATTTAAAATATTAAAATGAGACAAAATTAAAACAAGTCCTAATACACAAATAAGCACTTGCAAATTTTAGTCTTTTTAAATAGTGTGCCTTTATTTTCAGTATATTTTTCCATTACCTGTTTTGCTATGAAATCAAATAACCAGAAATAAGTCGGTTGCTGAGGTCATATGAGAGGCGGTCTCTCTTAGTCATGACTTTGAGTTATGTTCATCAAAAGAGTTTGGCTGCAATAAATAGACCATTAAAGCTCTGCTTCTACAAAACTACTTACAATAAAAACAAAACTCAGCTCCCCGACTGCAGGAGCCCCATGGCAGAGCCCAGGGGACGCTGGGGCGACACCTGAAGGACGCAGACACCACCGCTGTAGTCGCAGGGGCTCTTCCGGGCAGCGCAAGCCTGGAGCTGGTGACCGCCCCAGCCTCTCTGCTGAGCGGCTCTTTATCCTCGTGGTTGGATTAATTTGGAGAGCAAGCTCCCTAGCCCGGGGTGTGACACCCTGGCCATCCCGTAGGGACCAGGGAAAGGGGCGTTACTAGGACCTCTGCAGTGAGTCCTAGTCTCCTGTGAGCCCTGGCAGCACAAGGCGAATTAATTTATTAGACAGGAAAGTAGAAAAAATGAGACTTGGAGAAGAAGCCAAGCTTGGGTCTGATCAGTGCTGCTCTGGGCGGCAAAGGCAAAAGCCCCAGAGCTTGGGGCACCTTTATTCAGTCCATCGGGAGAAACAAATGTAACAGAAGACTGGAGAGCTGCGGAATTCCTAGATCAGTGAGGAACTATGCAGATGAAGATTTGGTTCCTCCCGGGATGTCTTCAGCTGCTGTAATCTGGTCCTGGAGCCTCACAGCATCACCGGACCATTGAGGTCTCAGTCGTGACCAGAGGCCAAAACGGAATTATGTCTCAGAATGCCATAGCTGGCCTGTAGGAGGAGAACTAGGCCTAATCAAATGATTTTCCCCCGAAGTTATGTGGAATTGCTCCCGACACCATCCCAATGCTAAGCCCCACCCAGCCTGCCTAGCAACCCCAGGGGAGCCAGATAGCTTTGTCCTCCTTGGACCATGTGCCCCAATCCTGGCCAATCAGTGGTCGGGATTGTGCTGTGCTTTGATTGGCCAGTCCTGGTCACATGCCCACCCCTAGAGCATGGGGGTGGAGCTAGTGCCGTCTGAACCCGGAGCGTGGCTCAGGGCCCTCTGGGAACTGTTCTGAGGGACTTCGTACTGATTTCCAAAGTCACTCTGCACCTTGAGATCTTAACACTAAATGAAATAAAACAGGCACAGAAGCTTAAATATCACATGGTTTCTCTTATATGAGAAACCCTAAAAATATGAATAAGGAGCAAAATAAAAGCTAATAGGAAGTAGATCTTTTTCACATCGGAAGGGACCAAGAGTTGGAAGGAGCAGGGAGGGATGGAAGGGAAGGGACAAAAAGGAATCGAGATGTGTTACGTGCTGGGCGAGCTCCCCACTCCACACTGCCCATGTGTGCCACTAAAAGCACCGTTTTAAAAACCATGCCCCAGCCATCTTCACCGCGTGGGCCTCGTCCTCTCCCTTCTATATTTTTCCATCACGTGTGTCACTTATCGCACACTGTGGCACTGACTGCATCTGTTCGTTGTCCCTTTTGCATAGCAGTGTAGGTGACGCAAGGGCCAGGTTATCCGTCACAGTGCTGTCACATGGTCGGAGCTCACCAAACTCCGATCCAATGACTCACAGTCCAAAGAGCAGCAGGCGGTGAGCACCTCACTCACTGTCCTTTTGAAACACGTTATCTTTTTAATCCCAGCAAGCCCTTTTTGCAGAGTTTTAAAGACTTTTTTACTAGCATATGTTTGTGATGCATACTGAATACATTCATCATGGGGAACTGGCACATACACACAGAGCACCTTGATCCCTCTTCCTTCCCCTTCCGCTCTGTCCTGTCTCTCCTACCCCCAGGTTCCCTTCCATCCCACAATGTCTATCTCTGTTTCCTATCATCTATCATTTATTTTGCTTTTCAAATTATTTATACTTTGGGTTTCTCATATAAGAGGAACCACATGATATTTAAGCTTGTGTGTCTGATGTATTTCTCTTAATATTATGATCTCAAGGTGCACCATTTTCTGACAAATGACTCAAGTTTATCCTTCTTTATGGCAGAGTAGTACTCCATGGTATATAAATACCACATTTTCTTTAATCATTCTTCTGTTGTTGGAAATACAGGTTGTTTCTGAGATTGAGCTATTATGAATTATGCTGCTATCAGCATGGGTGTGCATGGATCACTATAGTGTGATGTCTTTAACTCTTCCAGGAAGACACCTGGAACAGTTTCTAACTGCCTTGCTACACCCCCGAGTTCGCCTCTGACATAGATAGTGTCAGATTATATTTGTAAAAGAAGTTTTATTACTAGAAGTTTTCATTTTGCAGAAAGGTTCTACAGACAGCCCAGAGAGTTCCTATACCCAGTCGGGACTCCACGGTCACTAACCTCTCCTTGGCAAGGTGCGTTTGCTGTAGCTAATGGAGCGCTGCTGCACTGTTATTGACTGGAGCCCTTGGCTGCTGGCACTCGATCCGTTTCCCCTGGGGCCCTCTGTTTGGGGTCTGGCCCGGGTCACTCACACCTCTGTCTGCGGTCTCCTTAGCTCTCTGGGCGGTGCAGCCTCCCCGCGCCCTTTGTGTCAGCGAGCTGGATGGCGTAGTGGGAGGCTGCTCCTTTCCAGGAGTCTGTGAGGCCATTGAGGGCTGAAGCGGGTTGTGTGAGCACCCTCAAGGCCTCCCCCAGCCAACACCAAATACACAGCACTGGATCCCCAGGTACTGCACAGTGGGTCGGAGCCCCGGGACTTCCTCATCTTAGAACTGGGTCGCCCCATGTTCCCCACTCCCAGCTCCCAGTAACCACCATTCTAACCTCACAGAGTTCACCTTTTTTTAGGTTATAGCTAGAAGTGAGATGATGCTGTACATGTCTTTCTGTATCTGGGTTATTTCACTCAACAAAATGTTCTCCAAGTTCATCCATGTTCTTAGAAATCACAAGATTTAGTTCTTTTTGAAGGCTGAATAATAATCCCATGTGTGCAGGTACCATGTCTGCTTTATCCACTCATCAGTTGATGGGTGCAGGTGGTCCCTTATTTTGGTGATTGTGGATAGTGCTGCAGTGAATGTGGGGTGCAGACATCTCTGCCAGACCCCTTTCCTTTGGATATACACTCAGAAGTGGTGTTTCTGGATCATATGGTACTTCTGCTTTAGCTTTTCTGTGGAACCTCCACACTATTTCCCATAATGTTTGTACTGAATTACATTTCTACCTACAGTGCACAATGGTTCCTTTCTCTGTTAGGTTCTCATCATTGTGACAAAATGCCTGAGAATATCAACTTACAGGAGGAAAGGTGCATTTTGGCTCACAGTTTCAGAAGGTTCAGTCCATACTCAGCCAGCTCCATTGTCATAGGCCTGTGGTGAGCACAGAGCCTCAAAGCACTTTAAGGAGTCCTGGGGGGGCAAAGCTGCTCACCTCATGGCAGGTGGAAAGCTAAGAGAGGGTGTTATGGTTTAGGTCTGGCAGGGTCCCCAAAAGTCTTGGGTCCAGAGTGGGGATTTGGATGGAGTTGAGTCACTGGTGAGCTGCACTCACCAGTGTAGTAATCACTGATGAGTCGGGTGCCATTAAGAGGGAGGGCCTGGGCTGGGGATTTAGCTCAGTGGTTCTGCTGCCTTCCTCGAAAGCGCAAGGTCCCGAGTTCGATCCCCAGTACAAAAAAAAAAAAACATAAGAGGGAGGCCCTGTTGGAGGTGGTCACTGAGCTGTGACCTGGAAGTGCACACTCTGCTTACTGGCTGCCATGAGGTGAGCACTTTCCTCCACCAGACCCTTCCACCATGCTGTTTCTGCCTCAGAGCCAATCAGCTATGTATGGACTGAACTACTGGAACGTTGAGCTAAACAAGCTTGTCCTCCTTAAGTGGTGGGTGCTGGGTATTCTGTCCCTGTGATGGCAGAGTGACAAATACAGAGGAGGAGGTGGGGCCCCAATACGCCCTTCCAGGGCCGATGAGCACTGTTGGGAACACAAGCCTCACCTGACCCATCTGGGCATCTGCAGAGCACAAGCACGCCTGGAACAAACCCTCACTGACCGTGCAGAAGGGAGAGGCAGGGAGGAAAGGAAGGAGACGCCAGGGAGGGAGCGGGGAGAACTCTGCCATCCATCCCAATCAGTATCCACTGCTCTACCTTTTTCATACATTGTAGCTGTGCATAACCGTGGGCCCCAGCGAGCTGATGGCACCGCGTACAGGGCGGAGTGACGGCACCCCTTGGAGAACGTGCCTGCTGTTAAATAGGCCTCGTCCGTGCTCCCATCTAACTGCAGCCCTCTGACGAACGCTTCCCCTTCACCCAGCCCTCAGCCTCTGCTTCCAGTGGAACTGCCTTAGCCTGGTGGTAGGGCGCCTGCCTTTCCGTGCCTGGCTTACTCCATGCTGCGTGAGCCCCGCAGCTGCCCCGCCGAGAGCCGGAGTCCTTCCATTACAGCGACCTGCGCACACCCATGCTCACGGCGGCGCAGTTCCTGACCGCTAAGCCTCGGGAGGGGTCTGCTCGTCCTGCAGGAGATGGTGGGCAGGGAAGACGCGGCGCCTGCACACCGTGGAGTACGGCTCTGCCTCAGAGAAGGTAAAATGCAGGCATCTGTGGGCCAAAGGGTGCAGCGTGAGACCGTGAGTTAAGTGAGGTCCATCAGACACCGGAGCTCAAATATCACATGGGTTCTCCTACATGAAAACTCAAAATGGAAATAAAGAGCAAACTAAATGATCACAGGAAACAGGAAGGTAGACTTTGTGGCCACGAGAAGGGGTCAGGGGAGATGGAAGGGAATGGGAAGCAGAGAGGACCAAGATGCGAAGTGATACACGTGCCTTCTGCGCCGTGCGTGCGTTCACTGCGTGTCGCAAAGCTGAGTGACAAGGGGGACAAAGGCTGACGGCTCCCGCGGCCTCTGCCCCGCCGCCCCCGCCCCGGCGCAGCGCTGGGAGCCGTTTTCCCGCGGAGGCGCCACCGCTGAGCCTCGGGTGTGAGGTCAGCGGCCTCGCTAACGAGATCAGTTGCGGCCAGCCTGGGCCTGCGCGGCCCCTGCAGGCGGTCTCCCGGCGAGGCCAATTAGCGCCGGAGTTCGCGTCCCGGGAGTCACCAGGCTCCGGGCCTCCGAGCCCCTTGGTTTGCTGGGCTAAGCCGACCTGACGAGGCCCCTGGGATCTCCAACTCCTGGAGCCGCTGAGAGGGGCCGGGCGCCAGGGACTCCGGGAGCAGGTTCGGGTCTGGGCCGCCTTGCGTGTGTTGTGTTCTTAACGAAGTTGCCTCAGGTCCCTGTGGACACCGAACTGAAGATCCAGCCAAGAGTCAGGGCTAAACCTGGGAATTCTGTAGTTGCAATGATTTCCTGGGCCAAAATTCACCGGGTGCCGTGATTTCAGGGGTAACTCACTGATATGCTTATGCCTCCCCAAAAGCTGTCACTCCAGTGAGGACCCCCCAGCCTGCCGGGTTTCCTCCTGGAGTCTGGCAGACGCCTCACAGCTGAGACAGAACTGTGCCTGTGTCCTCAGATCTCTTCCTACCCCCTTCTACCAGCTCAAATAAAGGGCATCGCTGTCCACCCACGTGCCCAAAGCTCACCCCACCCCGGTGCGTGATGTCACCCACGGAGTCACGGTGGGGTCAAGCCCTGGCTCCCGTGGGTCAGCTGGGTGGCTTGGGACAGAGCTCGTCCTCGCCTGTAAACCAGGCACTGCTGAGGACCTGCTGCAGACAGCTCCAGCAGGGCAGGTAGGCAGGCGACAGGCGCAGGGAGTGCCCTGCTGCCTGGGATTTGTGTGCTGGGTTACTCTAACTTCTGCCACCACTAGTGAGACTCTGGCTGCTCCCTGTGCCCTCGGGGTGAAGCCTCCGCTCTGCAGTCCAGCTGGTCTTTAAAGCATAGTCCAGGCTGTCCCCGCCTGCTCGAAGCTGTCCAGGGGCCCATTACCATGCCAACCAGCAGACCACCCCCTCCTCATTCAGCCACTGAGTCCCACGTGCCTGCCCTCCTGCCCCCCTGACCCTTCACCTGCTCCTGACTCCTCAGGATTTCCACCTGCTGCTCACACATGTCCAGCGCATCTGGCCCCAGGGCCTTTGCACCCGATGCTTGATGATTCTCCCCTCAGTTCATTGTCTGACTGATGCTGCCACTTGCTTCTGTCCCCTCCCACTGAAGCTGTCCCTTCCCACTACCAGAAACTGAATATGCATCCACTTGCCTATCTAGTGTCTGAGTCCTTTCTACAACTGTCATATTCATGCCAGGAAAGTTGGTTGGTTTTCTGGTCTCCTTAAAACTGTTGCCCACAGAGAGCTGAGAACAGTATTTGTCAAATGTGTCAGTGATGTAAAATAAAAACAGATGAATGACAAACCAAGGGTTGAGTTGTGCCCTCCCATTCCCATGTTGAACTCCTGGCCCTCGGTACCTGAAAGAGGAGGAGTATTTGGAAACAGGGTCGTCACAAGTGTTGTTAAGTTACCATTCGGAGTGGGGTGAACCCTGATCCAACATGAATGACATCCTGCACGCTGGGTGTGGCCAGTGATAGTCTGCACCTCAGAACTGAGAAAAGAGAAGATTTTAGGGTTCTCATCCCAAAAGCCACAAATGCGGGAGGCGGTGGCTGTGTTACTCTGCGAGATTCCATCATTCGGCGGTGTGTGTGCGGATGCCACGCCCTCACCCTAAATACACGTCTCTGTGGTTTCAGCTCCGGCTCCCTCTGGAACCAGCTGACTCGCACTTCTGGCCTCTGGAGCAGGGAGGCCGAGATTTCTGTTGTTTAAGTCACTCTGCTTGTGGCGTTTGCCCGTGGTCACCCCAGCAAATGAATGCACTAGACCTTTTCATCAAAACTGTAAACTAACAAGGGCCGGGATTTAGCTCCGTGGCCCTGTGCCTGCCTTGAAAGCACAAGGGCTTGAGTTCAATCCCCGGCACCAAAAAAAACCAGACAAAAAGGTCTGTGGTGGCCCAGAATGAATGTGATTAAAAACAAGGCCATGATACCCTGCGTCAGATGGCAGGAGAGGAGCAGGACAGGGCAGATGTGTGGGGAAGCCCCCCGCTCAGCTGCCAACAGTGTAGAGTGCGTGACAGCTGGGGAGCCAGGAAGTGACAGGAAGCCTGGGCTTTCTGTGTGGCTCTTCTCTGGATCTAAATCTGCCAAAGCTTAGGGCTTAGAGCATTTTAAGGATTTAATGGTCGAGTTTCATTATTGAGGTGTCTCGCTGGTGTGTGTGAATGCGTCACGTGAAGCCCACTGCTCAGCATCACCAAGCACCGATGAGTGCGCCGGACGTTGGATGGGTGTCACAGCCCGCTGCTCGCTGGCGCGGTGACCGTGGGCAGTTACTTAGTGACTCTGGACCTCCATTTCCTCATCTGTAAAATAAGGAGCAAAAATAGTATTTCCCTTATAGGCTTGTGAGAATTAAATACGTTGGGAGATGTAAAATATTCAGAATGGTCTCCACAGATTAGCAGGCAGTAGTCTTGATTCTGTTATTTTTATTAATTCTACTGGCAGGTACCAAACAAATTTAGCATCAGCTGACAATTTAAACGATGGGAGGCTGAGGCAGGAGGTTTACAAATTCAAGCCCAATCTGGGCAATTTCGTGAGACTCTGTCTCAAAAATAAATAAATAAATAAATAAATAAATAAATAAATAAATAAATAAAAAGGATCTAGGAGTAAAGCTCAGAGTGAGTCTTTAGTACCTAAAAACAAGTTTAAACAATATTTTTAAAAATGTAGAATGACCACTATTGGTGAAGATGTGGATAAAGGGGAATTCATGTGTATTGTTGTTGTTAAAAAAAAGTTGAAGTTATTCTTAAGGATAAGAATGATCATTTTATTAATATCTGAATAGCTTTGTTGATAGCTTCCCCTTCAGGAAGTTCACCCTTTAAAATGCAGAGGCAAGGGCTTTTCCATGTGTTTACTGAGTGTGTGGCCCTCGATGCCGTCTAAGTCACACAGCAGGTCTTACTGTGGCCGCAGAGCTGAGCCGCGCCCACTGCCTGCTCCCAGCCCCCCCCCACTCCCCGGGGCTCCACATTCTCCAAACCACAGCCCTCACCATCCACTGCTTAGCGCTGTTTTCTGTCTCCAGATTTGCCTGTCTTGGAGACTGCAAAGAACTGAGATTTTATAGTATGCACGCTGGGTGCCCGGCTCCTTTCTTCCAGCATCTGTCTGGTGCCCAGCCATGTTGTGGACTACGTCGGTTCTGCCTTCCTCTCCGTCACCAAATGATGTTCGTTCTGTGGACAAATCCCACTTGTTTCTAGGCTGTGGACATTTGGTTTTTTCATGTGCCTGTTTTTTGCCACAACAATCACGTTTTAAGGGATCGAGTCGAGCAGCCATTGCACCTAATTAACTAAGAAGCCTTGAAATTATTATTAATTATTATTTGCCTGGTGTCTTTCTCAGCTCTCTCTGCACCACATGGGGCAGGTGCAGCCCTCCTATGTTGGCCTCCCCTGTACCAGTGCCTGTACCTCCAGGCACCCAGCACCTGTAACAGCATCAGCTCCTAACAGAGGCGCTGTCGTTGCCTTTAGTTCTAATTTGCTCAGTTTTCTGTTAGCTCATGTTTGCAGTACATGCAGCTGACAGTGATCTTAGGGACTGGGTGCATGTACATAACAGCTTGATTCTTTTTTAAATCTCCTTCCCCCCACCTTCTTCCACCTCCTCTAATTCCCCTTTCCCCTTTTTTGTTCTTGTTGCATTATTAATCATAGCTCATGTTTATGACATATAATGTTTGCATTCATTGAGGTTATTAGGTTCCTGTACATGGCAGCTTTTTCTACTTTTTCCTCTTCCCTCCCCTCTCCTCCAGCCTCAGCCTCCTTGACCCCTTCCCATTCCCAAGAGTTCTGTCCCCGTCTCCTTCTATCCATCCCTAACTGTGCTCTTTGCTTGCAGTTTGCCTTCCTCAAATGAGAGGTACCATACGGCATTTAGGCTTGTGTGTCTAATTATTTCACTCAACATTGTATTTCCTGGATGCATCCATTTTTCTACAGGTGTCTCAAATTCACCCTCCTTTATAGCTGAGTACATAGGTGTGGTCACCACATCTTCCTTATCCATTCATCTGTTGATGGGCACACAGGCTGCTTCCAGGATTTGGCTGTTCTGAATTGTGCTGCTGGAAGCATTGGTGTGCATGGTCAGAGCGGTGGGATGACTTTAGCTCTTCAGGAAGACACCAGAAGGAGAATACCTGATCATTTCCAATTGCTCACTTTAATGACCGCCTGAGGTTCTGCTGTAGGGACAAACATCCATCACCTCCCACAAGCCTGGCAGGCACCCATCACGTGGACAGTTTCATGCTGACAGACATTCCAGTGGTCTCAATAGCTGTGGAAAGTATTTAAATTATATCCGGGTACACAGGCACATTAATTCCCCCGGGACGTACCTCTGGAAGTACTTTTTCTCGGTACTAGGGATTGAATCCAGGGCCTCTCATTGAGAGCTACATTCCCAGCTCATTCTTTATTTCTTTTGAGACAGGGTCTCACTAACTCTAAGTTGCCCAGGCTGGGCTTGAACTTGCATTCTTCCTGCCTCAGCCTCCCATAAAGTATCTTCAGCTTATCAAAAGTTTACATTGGGTCTGGGGATTTAGCTCAGTGGTTCTGCTGCCTGTCTCGCAAGCACAAGGATCTGAGTTCGATCCCCGGTACTTAAAAAAAAAAAAGTTTACATCCTATTATAATATTAATTCAAAGAATTGCATATATTTGTCATGTATCTCATGTTTGTTTTTAGATATATATAGACTATGGAAAGCAAAATCGAGCTAATGGTATATGCATCACCTCACACATCTTTATTTTGGAGTGTGAACACTAAAATCTATTCTCAGAAATTTTTGAGAATGCAATGCACAGTTATTAACGAGTCACCATGCTGTATGTGGATCCTGAGCTTCTTCCTGCTGTCTAACTGAAATCTAGCATCTGTTGCCAACATCTTCCTAACCATCCCCAGCTCAGCCTCCAGCAGCCAGTGTTTCACTCTGATTCTTTTAGTTCATCTTGTCACACTCCACGTACAGGTGAGGGCAAGGGCGCTTGTCTTTCTGCTCCTAGCTTATTTGACTTTGTCTGTCCTTCAGGTCCATCTGTACTGTTGCACATGACAGGGTTTTCTTCTTTTCCAAGGCTGGGGGTCTCCACTGTGTGTACTATGTCTTCTTTATCTGTTCATCCATAGGTGGGCACCTAGGTAGATCCCACATCATGGGTATTGTGAATAATTCTGCAATAAATGTGGGACTTCACTGAAATGCTATCACTGCTTTGTGTTTACCTGTCTTGGTTTTTAGACCCTTCCAAACATTTTATTACTGTCTCACATAACTGTCTGCACTTGGATGTGTATTTCCCACTTCTGCTCCTTTTCATTCCTTCTTTATCTCAGACCTTCCACCTTAAATCTCTTTTCTCCTGAAGCACATCCTTTAAAATTTGCTTTAGTCACTGGCAGGAAACTCAATTTTTTTTCCTGAAAATATCATTACTTTGTCCTTACTCTGGATTGATTTTTTTCTGGATCTACATCAAGTAGGTTCATATTTCAACACACTGAGGAGCTCACTCACTGTCGTCTGCACTTCCCCTTTTGGCCTTTAAGACCTTACCTGTCAGCCTAATTTCCACTTCTTCGAAGGGGATCTTTTTTCTCTGAATGCTTTCATGATGCGCTCTTTAACTTTGATTTTCTGTCTTTTCCTTATATTTTGCGGTGTTGACTTCACTTTATTTGTCACGTGTCACATTTCCTGGACTTGTTGAACATGTGCACAGGTATCTTTCACCACTTTTGGAAACTTCTGGGGTTTTTTTCTTTGAATTTCACCTTGAGCCCTCTCTCTCTCCTCTTTTGATGCTTCATCCACACATCTATTGGACCTTCTCACTGAATATTTCCTATCTCTTGCTCCCCGTTTTACATTTTTTCATCTTCTTATCTCTCTGTGCTGTATACTGGATAATGTTTGGTAATTCTAGTTCTTAATTCTACTTCCTGTGGTGTCCATTCTGGTGCCAGATAAATATATTGAGTTTTGATTTCCAATGTTGGCTTTTATTGTTACTAGATATTCTCTTTCATTGTTTCTAAAATCACCTATGATTTTTAAGGCAGTCCTCGTTTCTGATGATATTTGAAACCTCACTGATTACTTCTTCAGATGTGGCAAACACAGTTTTGTGATCTGTGACCGCTAACTGCAGTGTCTGAAGTCTCCCCTTCGCCTCCTACTATGCGTTCTTTCTTCTGCTTCTCTTTTGTGTTATCTTGTTTCCTGTGTGCCTGGTTATCTCTGACTGGGCAGCGTGGGGAGCATTCTCCCAAGGCACAAGATGAATGTGTTTTCCTCCAGAAAGGTTGTGGTTTCCTCTCAGAGCATTCTCAGACCACCCCGAAGACCCACAACACCCAGTCCCTCAGTTCAGGGGAAACCTATGAATGTGCTGAGCCACCCTCCTACTGTAACTGCATTGTGTCCATGCAGAAAGGATTGTGCAGATGTAGTGAAGATGCGTAGCCACTTGACTCTGAGCTATTCAAACAGATTAGGTGGGTGGGCCTGACCGCATCAGAGTGAATCTTTAAGCCAGGTGGGCTCTCCTGGTGGCTGCAAGGAGAAGGAATCAAGTGGACATCTTTAGCTCCTTATGGAGGGAGGTGACCTCTAAGACCTGAGGCCTACAATGCAAGAGCCCCAGTTCTGTGTGCCCTCGAACACATTCAGAAGGTCGGATTGAGACCTGGTTCACCCTGGTCTGACCTCACGGCAGTTTGGAATCATGGAATAATTCCCCTGTAAGATATACTACTTTGATTCCAAAATCCTAAGGGTGCCATTGTGAATTAATTTCACAGCAAGATTTGGAGGAATAGTCAAATACAAAATCATATTTGCCAGATTTTAGTGAATGGCACAAAAGGAGAGAAGAATCCACAGGGTCCCTTGAAAGGAATGGCTGAGAAGGCCGGATAAGCAGCTTGGGAAGCAGAAGGAGGGGAGTAGGAGGGTGACACCCAGGAAACAACGCAAAGGGACGTTGTGGTGGAAGCCCGGGGAGTCCTGTTGCCATCCTGCGGAGCAGATGTGGCTGCCCTGCTGTTGCAGATCAGATCAGCATATTTTAAAGAAATGAATGAGTCCGATTCGCCCGAATTCATTTTCCACTGCTGCTGTGACATATCGCGGCAAATGTGTTGTCTTCACTTACCGTTCCTGAGGCCCAAATTCTGTTCTCTGTTTCGAGGATATTCAGAGATATTTTCAATTGATAGACAAGGAAAAGATTACATAAAAGATTAATATCCATAACATGCAAAATGCTCCTAAAAGTCAATAAGGAAAATGAAATGTCCCAATAAAAAACATTTTTAAAGTTTATGTGCAGGGGGCCAGGGATTTCGCTCAGTGGCATTGCAAGCTCAGGGTCCTGAGTTTGACCCCCAGTACCAAAAAAAAAAAAGGTAGACTGTAAAGTTCATGTGCAGGAATTTCACAGAAGAATAAACACAAATGGTGAGACATACAGGTGGTCAGCATCTCTAGAAAATATGGAAATGTAAATTAAATCATCATGAAATAATTTTTGGCTATGAGATGGGAATACATTTAAAAAACTATTCACAATTGGTCAGAAAGACAAAAAAAATTCTTCTCTTGTACATCATCAGTACCTGCTGATAAAGCTCATTCCTACCGAGTTTGCAGAATTTCCCAGAATTGAAATGTGCTTTGGCATTGATTTAGCAATTCCATTTTAACAGAAATGATTCTGTTCCTATACATTGTGAATAGGGTACAGTTTGCCTTCTAAATAGATAGAAGATAAACCACAAAGAGCAATAGCTTCAGTATCAGTGATAATCAAACAGAAATGTAATAAAAAATCAGATTTCATTCACAAAAGCAACCAAAACTCCAAGCTAATGATAACCCAAGAAAAGTATGTTAAGCAAATTTGCAAAAACTCTTTTGAAAAATCCAAGACGTTTGAGAGAGGTAGGAGGCCGATTATAGAACTGTTAGTCTTGGTAAAAAGACCAACAACCGGGCTGGGGATTTAGCTCAATGGTTTCGCCGCATACTACACAAGCACAAGGACCCAAGTTCAATCCCTGGTACAAAAAAAAAAAAAAAGATCGACAACAGCCTAAAGTCCACCAACATGAAAATGGGTCCTTCATTTTTCAAGCACAGTATGGACACTCTGAAGTCATAAATTAGAGGACCTGTTTCTATGTGTGATCGTTATTTATTCAACAGAAATATCTGTCTCTAAGACATGTTTGAAAGAAAAGTAGATGTTAAAAATAATGTTCCTGGGCTAGGGATTTAGCTCAGTGGTTCCAGCGCCTGCCTCGAAAGCACAAGGTCCAGAGTTCAATCCCCGGTATCCCCCCAAAAATGTTCCTGGGCAGTGAGTGGGATTAATAACGTTCACTGCATTGCGTGTGAGTTTGACATTTCCAGGACACTCGAGGAAAGTCATGGCCAGGGCAAGGCTGGTCCCTTGCTGTCAGAGCCCAGTCCTCCTCAGAGCTCAGCGTCACCACAGAACAGAGTCCCCCCCAAGGGGAGCTGGGGCGAATTCTCGAGAAAACAAGGAGCTACTGTGGGGGCTGGAGCCAAGCCAGGCCCCAGTGGTGCTGGTCTACCCCCAAGGCTTCCTGCTGCAGGGTATAAGCACGAGTCATCCCTGGGCAGGGCAGCCCGCCCGGCTCTCTACCACCTTGGCCCGCCCCAGCACCTGGAAGGGATCAGCTTCATCGGATGCTGAGGAAGAGCAGCCGCAGCCAGGTAGGCTCAAGAGGAACAGTGGCTCAGCACTCGAGTGCTCCTGGCTCACACCTGGGGCCGGGCGCTGACTCCTTGGGCTGTGTGAGCAGCCCCTTACTGGCCGGGAGGATGTGGAAGAGCCGCTTCCAGGCCTAGGACTGCTGCTTTCCGACTGTGAATGGAGAGGAAGCATGGCAGTGGCCTGCAGCCCTGGCTCTCATCCTGTGGCCAGCACACAGCCGTCAAGTCTCAAACTCAGGGGCTGGGTCCAGGCACTGGTCTTCCACATCCTCCCTGAGCCTCAGTTTCCTGCTCTGGAAACGGGCGTCACAGTGTCTGCCTCCTGTGTGAGCCCCACCGGGCTGCACCTGGGAAGCTCACACCCAGTGTGACTGGCCTTCGGCTATGCAGGCAGGGAGTGTGTGCTGGACGTGCACACAAACACAAACTCACCCCCCCCCACTGCTGAGTTCTGCCCTGGAGATCACACTGCCACCTTGGAGCTGTGTCCTGTGCCCTCAGCACGTGTGGCATCAGTGTCACACACTGGGCTCCTTAGCAGCACACGGTGTGCAGGGCTCAGGTCTTCTTAACCCCTTTGCAGTACAGCAGCTCCTAGGACCCATCTGCCCCAGAAGCAGTGCTCTGTGAACCTCACCAGCCAAGGGCAAAACAGGGCCCAAACCGGGTCCCCGCTTCACAGTGCTGTGGCGGCTGCTCACAGCAGTGAGGAGGGACAGCTCACAGGCGTGCAAAAGGAGGCCATCCCTTTGTGAAGATAACAAAGGCGCAGAATTCCCAGGCAGCCCTCTTTCCTCCTTTGGAAGTCTGTGCTCTGAACCACGGCACTCTGCCCCGGGGCTGTGAATGCTGGCCCTGAACTGTTTTTCCTGGCGGGATCCCATCATCAAGAGATAGTGGAGCTGATAAGCTGATAAAAGTTTAATTGATCAGCATGAAAGTTTCTCTGCAAGATGAAAAGGGATTAGACCCCCGCTGGACAGGGTCCCCCTGCAGTCCTGTGGAGGAGGCTGCAAGCACCTGAGGCTGGCTCCTCACTTAGCAGACAGAAAGCTGGAGCACACGGCGGCGTCGATGGCGCTGACGGCAGAGTGGGGCTGGCACCCGGCCCTGGGGGCACTGTGCACCACCTCACCTCCTTTCCGGATGGCAGTGGGAGGAGAAGCCTTACTGCTTTCATTCACTACTTTTGGAATCTCAGTGCATACTTCAGCCTCTCCCTGGGCAGTAATATCGGAGGAGCTGTGAGCCAGCTTCTGGGACAGAGCACAGCCAAACAGCGACTAA
Source organism: Heterocephalus glaber (assembly GCF_053883595.1). Taxonomy (NCBI): domain Eukaryota; kingdom Metazoa; phylum Chordata; class Mammalia; order Rodentia; family Bathyergidae; genus Heterocephalus; species Heterocephalus glaber. The sequence goes on from NW_028258451.1 coordinate 2,439,010, forward strand.
TGCTTGACCATTCACACTGAGAACATCCCACAGGTGCCTGTGTCCTGCTGAGGAAACCAAGCCACCGAGGTTTCTCTTAAACTTGCTGAGAAAGAGGAGGAAGAGGAGGAGGAGGAGGAGGAGGAGGAGGAGGAGGAGGAGGAGGAGCAGTATTCACAGTAGCTGAAAGTGGAGCAGCTACCTGGGTACCTCTCTGCCAGGCGCTGGGAACCGGAGATGATGGGGCCAGATGTCTCAGTCTATCGTGGAGAACATGCGGAGTTGCATCTTCTAATTAAGAGGGATGGGCTTATGTAGCAATAAGCGTGGTAAGACCAAAAGTATTCAACTAGTGGCCCCTTTTGTATGCAGTTTTTAGCATTTGAACCAATCACCCATATATAAAAGCAGGAGGTTTTGCATAAATATCTGGAATCTTGACATCTTCAGCAACAGCCGTTGGCAAGGGCCTCAAGGAGCTGCCTCTTTTGGATGGAAAATCCGTTTCTCCACGATCCCCACCATTCCCTACTACCTTCCTTTCTGAGGAATGATTCAATATTCCGGCACATTGCTATCAATCCCCTTCTGAAGCAATTCCGGAGCCCGCTTTCATGAGGGTCCTTGGCTGCACTGTCGTGGCTGTCTGGATGTGCTGGATGGAACTTCATGGTCATTTGGACTTTGAAGCACACCCAGGAGTCGCACGGTGCCAGATCTGGTGAATCAGGTGGATGCGGCTGTTGGGTTCCTATGTGGGCATCCCCCAAGCCTCGTGGGCTCAAAGGCGGGGCTTTTGAGAGGTGATTGGACTATGGGGTGGAAGAGCTGACTTCCTGTTAGGAGAAGGGGTCTGGTGGGAAGGGGTGGGTTGCAGGGGCACGGACTAGAAGGGTTCGTCTCTCTCCCCGGCTCCTCCCCTTGACTAGGGGCTGAACACATGAACAAAATAAACCTCTCTACCTGCAAGCTGTGGGTGCTGGGAATTTTGTCCCCGTGATGTGGAAAGGAACTGGACAAGGCCACAGCACAATGGGGTCACGAGCCGCCTTTCTGTGGGATGGCTCTCCACAGCAGCAGTCACGGTGTCGGTCACAGCTGGTGAGGACACTCAGAGGACTCCAGAGCTGCTTCAGAGGGTGGCCAGAACCACGGGATATGTGTACCAGAAGCAAGGGGGACAGCTGCCGGGGGATTAGGAGCAATGCCTCTTTCACTGTAATCATTTTTTACTTAAACGCACACTGTGGTTTTCGGTCGCCCCTCGTAAGTAACTGCGAGGCCGCTGCAGACCCTGGAGTCTGGGACCCCTGTGGACCACCTGTGTGTGTTTACCACGGACCCTCTCCCGAGGCCACTCGCCCCACTCTTCAGTCCGTTCCCAGCAGGCCGTTGTCCTTGTCACCTTGTCCTCCTCCTGCACCTGTCCCTGTGGCTCAGAAGACCCGAGCTGGAGCATGGGCAACCTCACAGTCGGGATTCGCACTGCAGAGCTGTGCCTGAGCTGCGCTGCTCGGTGCTGCCGCCTTCTGACTTCCTGCTCAGCTACCTAGCCGGGGTCCTGGGCAGCGCAGCTGGACGCCCACCTGCACAAGCCCACCTACTTCTTCCCCGAGCACCTCTCCCTGGTGGCCACGGTGGCGGGCTCCGGGACATCTCCCTCTCCGCATGTGTGGCTTGGCTCTTCCATGGCCTACGACCGCTGCCTGGCCATCTGCAGGCCGCTGGCCTACGAGGCAGCCCTGGGTCCCCAGACCTGTGCCTGCCTGGTGGCGGTGGCCTGGCTCAGCAGGCCGCTCTTCTCCACCTCCCACACGGCCAGCGCCTTCTCCCTGCCCTGTTGGGCCCCACACAGTGGACCACATCTCCCTGCTCCTGCGCCTGGCCTGTGGCCACAGCAGGCCCACGAGGCCGCCAGGCGTGCAGCCAGTGGCTGCGTCATCATGACCTGCTTCGGGCTCACACTCCTGTCCTACGTGCGCATCTTGGCCACCGTGGTCCAGATGCACTTGGCCGGCCCCAGAAGGCCCTGCCCAGGTGCTCCTCCCATGGGGCCATCCTGAACCCGCTCATCTACAGCCTGCAGACCAGGATGTGAAGGGTGCCCTGCAGAAGCTCTACCTTCAGGCACTGGCGCAGGCCCGGGGGTCTGGACAAAGGAAAAGCTGTGGAGTCCCGGGCAAGGACTTCCCCTAGGACCACGCTGGAGCTTGCAGGAGACCACAGTAGCTAAGTGAGGCGGTGACAAAACTGACAAGGGATGGGGACACCAGGAAGCCCTGGGAAGCAGCAGAAGCTGCAGCCAGCGTGCATTTCATCCAGGCAGAGACTGCCGGGCAGGCCGAGGCATCAGGGACACGGGGCAAAGCAGCAAGCCTGGCAAGTTGTATTTAAACAGAAACAAAGGCTCAGTGCATACCACACGTAGAGTCACCCAGTAGGTCTCAAGTCACAAAGGTCCCCGCGCAGCACAAGGAGGCCTGACGTGGGGGCTGTAGCTCTGGGCAGAGTGCAGCCAGCAGTGTCGCAGTCAGACAGCACTGCTGCCTTGCATGGCACCTGAACTTCAGGCCCGTTTTTTTCAATTTTTATCTTTTTATTGGCACATGTTTGTGGTCCAGAATGATCACGTCCGCGTGGGGGTGGTGCCTGTACACAGCACAATTCCATTCCCATCCCTCCTCCCCCTCTCCATCCCTTGGTCCCTGACCATTTCGGAAAGAGCCATCTCCCTGTTTCCTGTTATCTACCTTTTACTTTGCTCTTTATTTATACTTTAGGTTTCTCATATAAGGGAAAGCATGTGATATTTAAGTTTGCACATCTAATTTACTTTACTTAACATTATGGTCTCAAGTTGGCCACCTAGTTTCCTACAAATGACTCAAGTTTATCTTTCTTTCAGGAGTACTACTCTGCCATGAAGAAGGATAAACTTGAGTCACTTGTAGGATCATTTATTCCTTTTTTATTTGTATATTTTTTCAGTACATAATGATTGCACTTATTTTTAACACATTTATGACATATGTCTTGCTGCTGGGCAGCCCTGAGTCACTAGTGGTACATGCATGACTGTCCCATTGGGCAACATGGGACAGTCATACATACACCACCAGAGGTACAAGCCAGCAGGAACATGTTTAAAGAAGGTATTCCTGGGTGCTGTGGCCCATAGCCCACTGGTTTCAGAAAAGGAAATAAAATAACATTTTCAGAGATACCTGCACTGGGCTAGGACCTTAACCAAGGGACCTTCCCGGGGTGGCGTGGTCTCTCAAGTGTGCAACTGATGTGCTTGGGGCCAAACAGACACCGGGACAAAGCCCTCCCGAGACCATGCATGGATAACTTAGGATGGGCCGAGGCATAGTGGGGTCCACCTGGGGCTCATACGTCACAGTATGAAAGCCACACCTTCAGCTATTCTGCCCTTAAAACGTTCTCTCATTTTGTACTAAACACACTCTTTGCAAAATTTGCAACATTTTATAAGGAATTCTCTAAAAATATTATTGCTGGTATGATTATTACTCTTTCCTTTACTCACATCAGTTAACTATTATCATAGTTTATTATGGACCATGATAATTTATGGCTCTTCTGAACTGCATTTGATGCTAAGCCAAGGTTTCCCAAGTGCATTAAACACAGCAGCATCCAACGCAGGACGGCTCACAGGCAACACTTGCACGCAGATAGTACTGAGTGGCTTCCACGCATGTCCCCACTGCTGCCCCTACTCTGCAGTGTGTGTGAGCTTCATGTGTGAGCAGTCTCTCGGTAGACGTGCTATGCTCACTTGGTGAGCCAGTCTGGAGTAGAGACAGCGCTTGCGCACTGGCTCGGGGTCCCATAACATTTTCCTGGGTGTTAGAGGGTGTGGAGATTTCACAGCATAATTATGTTAAACTCTATATTTAATATAATGAATAAATCTATGCAAAAGTTATCTTAAATTTTATCTATGGGTCATTTTAAATTTCCTACAATGTAGGTAACATTGTAGATTACTGCATTTTTAAATTTAATAAGTAATTGTAAGAAAATGTCTATGTTTTTCTGTCATTTTAATTTTCCATTTAAATAGGTGAACATACTCAGACATATTGGAGGGCAGTGATTGAAGGGCCGCCTGGAGCAGCACTAACTTTAGCTACATCAGGGCCTCTCCTAGCTTCTCCATGTTCAAAAGGACTCCAGGGGGCCTTGGGTGGGAAATGCTGGGGCATCCTAACGGAAGTCACACCAATATGACTCAAACTCCATTGGGCATGGCCACATCCCTCTCCCCTTCCATGGTCTCACATTTTGTGATAAACTCTACTCGCTGTCACATGCTTTTGTGTGTCCTGACTGCATTCTTTCATCAAGAATGCAAGGGCCATGTCATATACCCACGATGAATGTAAGCATTATGTGTCACAAACATGAACTAAAAATAAGAAGAATGAAAATTGGGAAAGGGGATTTAGAGATAGAGGGAGGGAGGTGGGACAGGGGCAGAGGAACAAGAATCAAGCTGTGCTAGGTACATGCACCTACTCCCTCGCATGAATCCAAACTTTGTGGACTGCAAACATGTACTAAAAAATAAAAGAAGAAGAATTTGGGGGAACTGGAAGAAGAGGAGGAGGAGAAGGAGGAGGGGAGGAGGGGAGGGGGAGGGGGGGAGGAGGAGAAGAAGGAGGAGGAGGAGACCACCACCACCGCCAACAGCAACACAAGGCCCGGAGCACTCCCCTCAGCCCAGCCACAGTGCTTGCTGCAGAGAGGGGAGATGGAAAGTGAACTGTCAAACACTGCATCACCCCAGCTGGGAACTCGCCCCACAGCCTCTCAGCTGTTTCCGTGGGTCTCTGAGAGAAGGCCCAGGTCACTCAGCTGAGCGTGATTCTAATGTCGTGACACACAATTTTCAGGAACTGACTTCCATAAATGTAAGTCAAAGGCTTCACCAGAAGAAGCAGCCTTTATTCCAGAAGAAAAGTAGGCCTGATCACACCTGCAGAGAGATTTGCAGTTCTCATCTTGCTGCTTCCTGAGACTGTGGAGATATGACCTGAAAGCTGTACACTTCACTTCTGCTCATGTCTGACTGGCTGGAGCTCAGCCACGTGGCCACCCTGACTTGCAAAGGATGCTGGGAAATGTTCCCTTCTGTGATCCCATAGACATCTTCAGAAAGGATACAATGGTGTTTACTAATTTTTAACTGCTCTCCCACCTCTGCTGTCCCCATGAACCACCATTTATCTTTGGACTGCATCCTGCCTGCCCAGGGGGCGTCTATAGGAGGGGCAGGGGCAGTTCCTCCCAAGGAGGGTCAGGCCCAAGAGTGTCCAGCAGGAAGAAGGCGATCAGGATTGAAAGGAGTGTCCCACAGACCAAGACCAAAAGCCAGAACGAAGCAGAGTGACCTGGGTCCAGGTAGGTCTGTTGTGTCCAGGCCAAAGCCAGAGGTGAGGCCTAATCAGGACCTGGGTGACCGACCTAAGGGATGGAGGCCCTCAAATGCTCCCAGGAGGATTGGGCCCCTGGTCTTCAGCAGCAGGACTTAGGCAGAGGAATGCTGGGAAGGGGTCTCCAGTGGGCTGAAGGCAGTGAGGCCACTGATTCTTATCGCCTGGGGCAGGGTTAAGGTGGGGAGCTGCATGCCAGAGCAGGGGCTTTAGACACCACCTCCCAGGCTTCAGCACCAGATGTTAGGTAAACAGCAGGGAGCCAATACAGAGCCCAGCCAGCCTGAATTCGGGGCTCCAGATGGGACCCTCCGGAGAATCTGAGTCAGGCTCATTGAGATGGGTCTCTATGGCTGGGCTTAGGTGGGGTGAGGTGAAGGAGGGGCGTGAGATGTGGGAGCGGGAAGAGCTGAGTATGTGCCGCAGCGACAGCTACAGTGCTGTTATGGGTGTGCCAGGTCCTGGTGGAGCAAGCATCATCCTCCGGGCTCAGGCCCTGGGAAGAGCCGCTCCAGGCACTCGGGCAGCAAGGCTGAGGGTGGGCGGACAGGTCGGGCCCACCAAGCACAGCACTGCTGTCCACTGGTCACTCGGGGAGGACACCTGGCAGGCACGCCGATTTCTGTCTTGTCGGCTTCTCTTCCCCTTCCCCTTCCCCTTTCCCCTCTCCTCCTTCTGTGTTCTTCTCAAACAGTTTAATAGCAAATAAAGAAAAGAAGGCAACACACTTGGCACATACAAAATGACTTTTTGTCCCTGCATCTGTGCAATTAAAACAGATTTTAACAAAGGAACAAAGGAAACAAAAGGAAAAACACACAAAAAAGGAAGGAGAGTTCTCTGAAACACCAACTTGCTCCAAACTTGTAAAGATTTTTTCTTTTTTAATCCACTACACAAACTGTGTGACTGGGAAAAGCGACAAAAGCTCTTCTTACCTTTCCTTTTAAACCATTAAAGTAAAATCCATAATTTTCTACACAGTACAACACAAGTCACACAAAAAAGACATTTTCTTTTGCAAATCAAAACAGGGAGGAAGGAAAGCTCAGGCAAGGTCAAGGAAAAGCAGTTCTAGGGCTGAACCACCACTCAAGCTGACTGAATCCCCTTGCTGCAGAACGGAGCACATTTGGTTACAGTGGCCATTTTCTTCCTCTTCACATTGTGAAAGCATTTTACATTGTTTTCTAGTAGAAAAGGCAAAAACCCGTACAAAATCCCTAGTGTTAAACACAGCGTTTGTACCAATAAAAAACTCACACAGGTCTGTCTCCAAACTGTAGTTTATTTTTTAAAATCATTCACAGAAAGCAGCTGGAAATTAGAAAGGCAGCTGCCATTCCAGGGTATCAAATCCATCAAAACCACCACAAGAGAAAAGGAAAAGGCAACGACATCCAGCTTTCGGCGTTTGGTTTTACCCATACGCTCTCTCAGTGCTCCCCTTGGGACTAAAAGTGAAATGGACTGACAAAGCCAGTCTCTCCCACGGCAGGACAGAGAGCCTCTGGGCTTGGTTGGGGATCTGTGCTGGGCCTGGCTTGCCTGCCCTCTCCCAGGACACTGGGGCCTTGGGCCACCCTTCCTGCTGGGCCCCTGCTTGTCCCTCCCCGAGGGTCCCCCTGCCACCCCCGCCCGGACAGCCCTGTCCCCACGCTCTGGCCGCCTCTCCCCAGTCGGACCTGAGCAGCCTCAGACTCCGTCTTGGCCCCTCCCTCCCGCCTCTCAGCTCCCGGCCCGGCCAGCTGACACTGTCCAGACATAGGCACGTGCGGCACAGGCTGGGGGAGAAAGCCGCCATTTCACAATAAAACAGGACAATCGAAAGAAATAATCAACCCTGCAACAATTTAAAACAGCTTCTTTGAAACCCTTTTAAATTGGTTAATTTTTGAACAAACTATAGAAAACAGAGGTGAAGGTGAAGTATATGAAGGTGTGAAGAAACAGCAGGAAACAGACAAAACTTGTTTTTTCTGAGCATAATCTTAGTGGGAAAGAAAAATATTTAAAATAAAAATACAAAAAGATCAAAGCATCACATTTTGCGGAGACTGTAGGACAAGCTGGAGGTGAACCTGAGGGCTGAGGGATGGCAGGGTCACCCCAGGGAAAAGGGACAGGTGGGGCCCGAACTGCAGCCTGCTGTCACAGGGGAGGGGTTCAGGTGTGTTCTGCAGTGGAGAACCCAGAAAAACCAAACTAAGAATAACTCGTGCAGTCACCTCACAGACTGCATCAGCAAAACACGCTCAGGAGCCTCACGGGTTTTAATGACATCTTTTATTTCACACTTTACTTCAAAGTTGTCTTTAAAAACTAAGCACCCACAAACAAAGCCTAGAAACAGACTGGCTGTGTGTTCACAGAAACACGGACACCACGTGGCTTGTGCCAGCAGGGCTGCTCTAAAAACAATCACAAAGAATTGGCATCACAAAACTCAAGCAGTTATCTTGTGATGATGCCTGTAAGCATTCAGGGGTCATCAAGGACGGGGTGGCCACACAGGGGGCCCCTTCAGACTCCAGGTCACAGCTGAGAGCCAGCAAGCATTGAGTGTGCTGAGGTGAGGAAGCAAACAGCAGACAGATGGCAAAGTAAAAAGTGAAGTCAATTAAGGAGAGGCCGCTCTGTACCTGTGGTGACTCCACAGCCGCCAGGCAGAGAGAATGCCCGGGTGCTGTGCTGGGAGATTCTCTCAAAGCCTTCTGCAGTTTCTTGTACTGTGAAGGAGGCCTCTTGGTTGAGGATATTCTTGTTTCTTTCTGCAAATCTGTTTGCTAAATCCTCCCATGATGGGGGGATATCAGTTAGTGACTGCAGTAGTGAAATCTATGTGCCAGTGTGATTTAGGAAGGGATACAAGAGAGGGCCCACTGATGCTGCGTGGAAATCATAATTTTGTGTGTGTTTTAGGGTTTCTCCCTCTTGAATGTGGTATAATTTGAATGGAAATTTGTGTGTAGCACAGGGAAGGGTGTAGTTTGTGTGTCCATACATGACTGTGAGTGGGATTTTTGTGTTTATGATTGGGTAGTTTTGTGTAATGTAGATTTTATGTGTGTGATTTTTTGGGTCAGATTTATGCGGTAGGGGATTTGGTATAGCTCTGTGACATGTGGCGCCCACCTTAGGAAGTGAACTGCGCATTGTGTGTTTGTCGGGGATGGAGGGTTACCGGTAGGAGAAGAGAGCGTGCGGGGGGGTGTTCCACTGAAGATTCCTGTCTGGTAAACCTGTCGTTGGCCCATGTGTCCTGAGACCTTCCCAAGTGGAATTCTCAGGGAAAGAGGATTCCACATGGAGGCCTAGGGTGGGCCCATCGTGACCCCAGGGTGGTAATCATAAGTGTCTGTGCATGCATGTGAAGACATATCTGCACACTAGGCTTCTCTGCATTTCCCTGGGAGGGGTCCCCAGCTTTCACTGACCTTTCAAGAGCATCTATGGCCTCATCTGTTTGAGCTTCCCGGACGAAGAGAAAAGTGTGCGGCTGCTGACCTGACCTGCCAGTCACGTGTGTGAAAGGACAAGCCGCTCTCTGATTCTGGGAGCACAGCTTGGCCAGCTTGACGCCTGCCCTGGGGTTACCACGGGACGCTTCTGTGAAGCACCCATATAGTCAGCCTGGCTCTGAAGTCTGAGAATTCAATGCTGAAGTGACCCTGTTCCTGAGATGCTGATTTTTTATGAGAAATAGAAGGAAAACCTTATCTGAGAAAACCCACACCACAAAAACACAGGAATAACTAAAGAAAATGTAACCTTAGAAGAAAATTACATAACTTTATTGACTGGTAAAAAAAGTTTGAATACAGGAAAGGATATTATTATATTCCTAGATGCTAAGATCAAAATTAAAATGTTAATCCTAATTCATGCATAAGTTCTTTGCAATAATCAAAAGGCTGTTTTCAATTAATAAAGATACATTTTCATCTGGAAGAAAAAATACATATAGTCTTCACATAAATAAGTATACACACAAATACACACACTTTTTAAGGCACAATAATGGAAGAATATAGATGTTCAATAAAATAGGGTGATAAACCAGAGAAACAAAGCAGATGGTCCAGATATAAGTTCTGTACAATATAAAATGTCAATATTCCTCTTTTACTAGTAATTGATGTTGGAGCAACAGGGACAATGGGGAAAGGGGAATTTTGATTCCTTTATTCACACAATACACCCAAGTAAATTCAGAAATAAAGCATATTAAAAATAATGAAAAATCCAGAGTAAAGCACTCTAATAATTCAAAGAAAATGCTAAACAAGCTAGGAAAAATACTGAAAGACAAAGGCAGTGGGTGAATATTGCTCAAATTAACAGTATATTCAAGACACACAAATGACTGAAAGACACATAATACAGAGAGATAAAATATAACTGCTTAAATTTATCAGAAAATGATAAAAATCAAATACATACAACTAAAATGAAATGTCTTTTCCCCTATTAAAATATCAAAGGTGAGAAATACTCTTTGCATAATGCCAGCTTACCTACTGGGTGTAAACACACATCCCACTGTGGGACCAACAGCAGACACACTGATGTAACTTTTTTTTTTTGGTACTGGGGATCGAACTCGGGACCTTCCGCTTGCGAGGCAGGTGGCAGAACCACAATGTAACATTTTTGACACGGGCTTGAATGTATGTGTCAGGAACCCTAAAACAATTATATATCTTCTGACCCACAATTCTGCTTTGCCAAATCCATCTTAAGATTTCTAAATTTGGAAAAATTATTTAAGCACAAAAATTTCATGACAGTATCATTCCTAATTATGAAAAATCAGAACTAAATTAAACATCTGAAAAAGACAAAAAGGGCCATACTTACAAAGAGCTGGTTATGGCATGCACCTATTAAACGGTAAGTGTGATGCGCAAAGGATGAAAACAGTTTTGGAAGGTGTAAGACTGGGTAAGAAAATCAAGTGAGCTATTTCATCGCTGTCGTGGCTACACGACAATGATCTAGAAACAGATTAGGGCAGGTAGCCGTCACCTCGGTTTTAAAAAAAAAAAAAAAAGACCAAGAACAGACCTTGAGATATCCTCCTCACTGCTCCTCAGAGGCGACTACTTTCATAAACCTGGCATTCTTAAATAATGAGAAAACAAACTGAAGTGCTAATGACATTCATGGCATATATTTTTGTTTTGGGGGTAGAGGGAAGGAGAGAGATCTACCTTTCTCTAAAGCAGGAGTTTCCTTTAATGAGCTGAGTATTACTTTAAAATAAAAAAATAAATGCATACTTTTAAAGAAAGAAATACACATCACATCTCATTCAGCAAATTGCTTTTTGGAAATGTATCCTAAGAAAACAACTGTAAACATATACTTTATCAAACTTTTATGTGATTACAGTCATTAAAAATGGCCATTACAAAATGAGAAAAAGAGAACTTTAAATTTGTGGTGTGGAGAAAAAATTTATATAACTAAGATTAAAATGATAAATCATGCTAGTATTTTGAGTGTAACTGTGCTTTACAACCCCAGCTTATTGCTCCTAAAATAAACAAAATCTTCTATAGACATATTCCATAATAGCAGCTGATTGTTACTGAGTGCCAGCACATCTGGTCTTTTCTATAAATCAACTCCAGGCCTTCCAATAGTTCCCTTGGGGTGACAAACATGACAGTGGTATCCCTGTTTCCTAAAGAAATGAGGTTAAATCAGCTTCTAAGGAGGATGCTGAGATCTGACCTCAAGTCTGGCTCCAAAGTCCACACATTTCCCTCCTCTCCCAGTGGGCTCTTTCCTCTACCTAGGAACACAACTATATTCCTGGCATGTACTGGTTGAGTATCTAGCACTATTAGGAAGTTTATTCGCCTCTGTTGCTTTTCCAAATCCTTCAATATGCTTAACATTATTTTTCACAAGGAAACTATACCTAATACAGGTATATTAAAATTGGGGTTTTCATAAACTATTTCAGTTTACCAGTGGCTCTTTCCACGCCTGTTTCTAGGCCTATTATTTCCTGAGGTGGAATCACAGTGAAAATTTTTCAAAAAGAAAAGGGATATGGAGGAAAACTGAGTGGTTTATGGTTGTTCTAGAGAAAACAATCAGCACAATTTTCAGTTCCTACTGGGTTGAGGCTAACAGTGTTTCCAAGGCCTTCAAGAAACACATACCTGGTCACACGGAAGACACCGAATCACCCCGCTGCAGACAAGCAGGTCTGCCCATGCCCTACTGAGGTCCTGAGTCGCACAGAACACGCTGAATCAGCCCGCTGCAGACAGGCAGGTCTGTGCACGCCCTACCGAGGTCCTGAGTCGTGCAGAAGACACTGAATCACCCCACTGCAGACAGGCAGCCACCTGATTCCACACTACAAAGACGCAGAGGACACCAGACCACCAGACCAAGGTACTGAGTCCCACTGCTCCTGGACCAGAGGAAGGGGCTTCCTGGGCACCATCCCTCCCGCTGCTCCCAGCCCAGAGGAAAGGGCTTTTGGGCCACCTTCTGTCCCGCTGCTCCTGCCCCAGAGGAAGGGGTTTCCGGGCCACCATCCTTCCCACCGCTCCTGGCCCAGAGGGAGGGGCTTCTGAGCCACCATCCCACTGCTCCTGGTCCAGAGGAACGGGTTTCCCGGCCACCATCCCTCCGGCTGCTCCCAGCCCACAGGAAAAGGCTTTTGGGTCACCATCCCTACTGCTGCTCCCGGCCCCTGTCCCACCTCACCCAGCTCAGAGGAGGTAATCCGAGCAGGCGCTAACAGCCCCCGCACCCCAGTCGAAATGAGAAAACACATAAATAAGTCTCAAAACCAGACTTCCAGATCACCTACAGCAACCCCAAAGGGAAATGAGATGGAATACTCTGATACTCAACCACCTGGACCCACTGAACTGGCAACAAAAGGGGATCTGGAAAAAATGAAATCAGAAATAATTTCTCAGATAACAGGAGAAATTGTGCCCCTAGTGCAAGACATGATTAATAAATCTAGAGAGGAGCTGAGGAACATGATGGAATCCCAACATAAGAAACAAATGGAATCCATAAAACAGATGCAAATAGATTTCCAGCACATGAAAAACTCCATTGAAAGTCTACACAGCAGAATGAGCCAATGTGAGGACAGAATTTCAGATATAGAAGATAAGATTGCAATTAGTGACCAGGAAAAGAAAAATTGCTTCAAAATTATAAGGAAACATGAGAAATCAATCCAGCAGCTGCTAGATGATGCAAAAAAAGAATAACATAAGACTGATTGGGCTCAATGAAGAAACAGGAGAGAGTGCAGATGACATAAAAAATCTCTTCACAGAAATAATGGCAGAAAACTTCCCAAGCAGGGGAAAAGAGCTTGACATACAGATAAGTGAGGCATATAGGACTCTAAATAGCCTTGATCAAAAAAAATCTACACATAGGCATATAATTGTTAAGATTCCAGAAACTCAACAGAAGAACAAAGTTCTTCAAGCAGTCAGAGAAAAGAAACAACTCACACACAAAGCCAAGCCCATCAGAATCACAGCAGACTTCTCAACACAAACCATCAAGGCAAGAAAAGCTTGGAGTGACATATTCCAAGCCCTAAAAGAAAACAGCCTCCAACCCAGATTGATGTACCCTGCAAAACTATCTTTCAAAATGGATGGAGAAATAAGATACTTTCATGACAAAGAGCACCTTAGGAACTTCGTGAATACCAAACCAGCACTCCAAAGAATTTTACACAATATCCTAGGAACAGACATTGAGGATCACAACCCCAGGAAGCAAAGCAGAATGAACCCATCTGGAATGACAAGAAATTAAACGGAAAGGGGGAGAACCTAACAAAAAGAAAAAGTCATGGCAATGACAAGTCAATACGTTTCCGTTATAACCATCAACATTAATGGTCTCAATTCACCAATCAAAAGAAATAGACTGGCAGAATGGGTCAAGAAGCAAAATCCAACAATATGCTGCATACAAGAAAAACACTTAATTCAAATGGAAACTCATAAACTGAAAGTTAAAGGGTGGAAAACAATACTGCATGGGACAGGAACCCCCAAAAAAGCAGGAGTAGCTATCCTCTTGGCAGATCAAGTAGATTTCAAACCAACACTGACTAAGAGAGATGAAGAAGGACACTACATACTTGTAAAGGGAAGAATCCAAGAGGAGGAGATGACAATCATAAATATCTATGCACCAAACACTCGTGCACCCAACTATATAAAACAAATACTAACAGACATGAAAAGTCATATATGCACTAATACAATTGTAGTGGGGGACCTCAACACCCCACTGTCACAAATAGATAGATCAACTAGACTAAAAATAAGTAATGAAATAGTAGAACTCAATCGAACTCGTGAACAAATGAACTTAACAGATGTTTACAGAGTCTTCTACCCCACAAAATCAGAATACACATTCTTCTCAGCTGCACATGGGTCATTCTCCAAAATAGACCACATACTCACACACAGAACATGTTTAAGTAAGTGCAAAGGAATTGAAGTTATCCCCTGTATATTATCAGACCATAGTGTGATGAAATTGGAGATCCATAGCAAAAGAAACTCAAAAAATTTCATAAACACGTGGAAATTGAACAACACACTTCTGAATAACCAATGGGTCACAGAGGAAATTAAAGAAGAAATCAGACAGTTCTTCAATTAAATGACAATGACAATACGACATATCAGAATCTATGGGACACAATGAAAGCAGTCTTACAAGGGAAATTCATAGCAGTGAATACGCATATTAGGAACGAGCCCAATTAAACAATCTGATGCTGAACCTCAAGCTTATAGAAAAAGAAGAGCAGGACAACCCCAAAGCTCATACAAGGGAGGAAATTATAAATATCAGAGGAGAAATCAATGCAATGGAAACTAAGAGAATGATACAAAAAATCAATGAAGTCAAGAGTTGGTTCTTCGAAAGAATCAACAAAATTGACAAACCTTTAGCCAACCTTGTCAGAAAAAGGAAAGAAAAGGCCCAAATCGATGCAATTAGGAATAAAAAGGGTGAAATGACAACAGACCCAGCAGAAATCCAGATGATCATCAATACCTACTTCCAGAACCCATACGCCAATAAGATGGACAACACAGAAGAAATGGACAGATTCCTAGATACATATGAATTACCAAAGTTGAACGAAGAAGACCTAAAAATTCGGAACAACCCAATATCAACCAATCAAATTGAAAATGTAATTAAAAACTTATCAACTAAGAAAAGCCCAGGCCCTGATGGCTTCACTGCTGAATTCTAACAAGACATTTAGAGAGGAACTGCTGCCACTACTGTTTAAACTCTTCAATGAAATTGAAAGGGAAGCAATACTCCCAAATTCATCCCGGAAGCAAGCATCACCTTGATCCCCAAAGCAGAGAAAGACCCAACTGAAAAAGAGAACTATAGGCCAATCTCACTAATGAACATAGATGCAAAAATCCTTAATAAGATACTGGCAAACAGAATGCAGAAGATCATCAAGAAGATCATACACCCTGATCAAGTGGGATTCATCCCAGAGATGCAGGGATGGTTCAATATATGAAAATCAATTAATGTAATACACTATATCAATAGAGCCAAGGACAAAAACCATATAATTATCTCCATAGACGCAGAAAAAGCATTTGACAAAATCCAACATGCATTTATGATAAAAACCCTACAAAAAACTGGAACAGATGGTCTCTACCTCAAACTGATAGAAGCCATCTGTGAAAAACCAACAGCCAATATCATACTAAATGGTCAAAAACTGAAATCCTTCACACTAAAATCAGGAACAAGACAAGAATGTCCACTATCACCACTCTTGTTCAATATAGTTCTGGAAACATTAGCCACGGCAATTAGACAAGAGAAAGAAATAAAAGGAATAAAGATAGGAAATGAAGAAGTCAAATTGTCATTATTTGCAGATGACATGATACTCTATATAGAAGACCCCAAGAACTCCACCAAAAGTCTTCTAGACTTAATGACCAAATTCAGTCAAGTAGCTGGTTACAAGGTCAACACACAAAAATCAATAGCTATCCTCTACACCAATGACAGACTCACTGAGAGAGAAATAGGGCAAATAATTCCTTTCACAATAGCATCCAAAAAACTGAAATACCTAGGAATCATCCTAACGAAAGAAATCAAAGACCTCTTCTCTGAAAACTATGGCACTCTCAAAAGAGAGATTGAAGATGATATCAGAAAATGGACAGACATCCCCTGCTCCTGGGTAGGAAGGATTAATATAGTGAAAATGGCCATACTTCCAAAACTGCTATATAGATTTAATGCAATTCCAATTGAGATCCCAGCAGCATACTTCATAGACCTCAAGAAAACAATCCAAAAATTCATTTGGAACAAGAAGAGACCCAGAATAGCAAACGCAATTCTAGGTAACAGAGATATGGCAGGGGGTATCACAATCCCCAACCTGCAACTATACTACAAAGCTACTGTGATAGAAACAGCATGGTACTGGCAAAGAAACAGACTTGAGGACCAGTGGAACAGATTAGAAGATGCAGAAACAACGCCAGACACACTCAGCCATCTCATCTTCGACAAAGGAGCCAAACACCCTCACTGGAGGAAAGATAGCCTCTTTAATAAATGGTGCTGGAAAAACTGGGCTTCAACTTGCCAAAGATTAAAACTAGACCTGTATCTCTCACCATGCACTAAACTAAAATCAAAATGGAGTAAAGATCTAAATATTAAAATAGAAACTCTGAACCAGTTGGAACAGAGGTTAGGTAGAACCCTTGAAGATATCAGTGTAGGAAAAGATTTTATGAACAAAACCTCAGTTGCCCATGAATTAGCACAAACAATGAACAAATGGGATCTCTTCTTATTAAAAAGCTTCTGCACAGCAAGAGAAACCACCAGCAATGTGAAGAGACAACCCACAATGTGGGAAAAAATCTTCACCTGCTCTTCCTCAGACAAAGGTCTACTATCTCGAATCTATAAAGAACTTAAAAAAATCAGACCTCCCAAATTTAAAGACCCAATCCAAAAATGGGTATCTGAAATAAACAGACATTTCTCAGACAAAGAAGTAGAAACAGCAAATAAATACATGAAAAAAATGTTCAACATCACTGGTCATTCGAGAGATGCAAATGAAAACAACGCTGAGATTCCACTTCACTCCAGAAAGAATGGCTGCTATCATGAAATCAACCAATAACAAATGTGGCTGGGGCTGTGGGGAAAGAGGAACCCTGCTCCACTGCTGGTGGGAGTGTAAACTGGTGCAAGCACTGTTGAAATCAGTATGGAGATACATCAAAGAACTAGGACTGGAAGTCCCATTTGACCCCGCTATTCCACTGATGGGGATCTTCCCCAAAGAATTAAAAGAATCATACCACAGTGATATATGTGCGCCCACGTTCATAGCAGCGCAGTTTGTAATAGCTGAAACTTGGATGTGGAGAGCGCTGTGTGGAGAGCGGTGTTAGCCAAAGAGGCTCCATTTTGAATCTTACCCTCCGTTGTACAGAGCAAGGAGACGATGTTATGAGGAACCGTGTCCTTGCCAAATTAGATTGCCCTGGAACGTGATGAACATTCTGTAACCCTGAGAAACAAGGAAGCCCATGAGGGTGGGGAATTCCCAAAGAACTAGAAAACAAGGAAGCAGGTGTCTCTGGATAAGGGTCATGATTAACAACCAAACTCACCTGCTGTATAAAAGAGAGGAGAAAAATAAACTTGGGTGCTCGATCTCTGGGAGCCCTCCTGACTCCATCTCTTTGTCTTTCTTTTTCTTCATCCTCACTCCCCCATTCAGGTGCTGTTCGACAAGTAACGGCTGGCTCCGTCACTTGGAAACAGCCCAAATGCCCATCAACTGGAGACTGGATAAAGAAAATGTTTTTTTTTTATAAAATGGAGTACTACTCAGCCATAAAAAATGAGAAATTAGAGACATTTATAGCTAAGTGGATGCACATTGAGGTGATACTCTTAAGTGAAATAAATAGGACACACATGTGTAAATACCGAATAGTTTCTCTGCTGTGAGAAACTGAAAGTGTAAATAAGGACTAAATGTATAATAGGTAATGTGAAATAGGAAGAAAAGGGGCAAAGGGGAAGGAAGTGGGAGGGCTAGGGGAAAGGGTAGAAGGGAATGGGATTAACATGAGAAAATGGAAAAATAGGAACAAAATCTTTGTAAATAGGACTGAAGGGGTTGAAGGGAGGGCTGGGTAAGGGTGAAAAATAAGAACCAAGAGAGACTATGTAAAGGTGCAAATTTCCAATGATGAATGTCATTATATTGTATACCTAAAATGTACCAATTATTAGAATGAATAATCGATAATGTAAAATAGGAAGAAAAGGTCCAAAGGGGTAGGGGTAGTGGGAGGGACAGGGGAAAGGAAAGAAGGGAAAGGAAAAAATGATGAGAAATGGAAAAAATGGAAATAAAGTCTTTGTAAATAGGGAAGGGTGGAGGGCGTGAAGGGAGGGCTAGGAATGGGGAAAAAATAACCAAGATGCATTATGTAAAGGTACAATTCCCAATGAGAAATGTAATTGTGTTGTGTACCTACGATGTACCAATAAAAGAATTCAATACAAAAAAAAAAAAAAGGAAACACACACCTTTGGCTCAGAAATTCCACTGCTGAGAATTTCCCCTTAGAAAATAATACACAACACGAGAAAATTGATAAGGCAAACACTAAGACCAGAGAGACGAGGAGGAAGCATAACTGTAGCAGCAGTATGCGTTGCAGAGAAGTAACAACCAGCCCTGGTTTCCAGCCCTGCAAGTCTAAATAAAAGAAGGACATACTCACACAACCAAGTACTCAGGCAACCCTGAAAAATGAAACAGGAGTATATTATGGCTATGGAAAGATGTTTGTGATATATGAGGCTAAAAATTTCAGTCTTCCTTGGGCCGGGGATTTAGCTCAGTGGTTTCGCCGCCTGCTGTGCAAGCTCAAGGACCCGAGTTTGATCCCCGGTACCAAAAAAAAAAAAAATTACAGTCTTCCAAATACCACTTAAGTATTTCGTAAATACCTTTGAAAAAATAAATCTTTCCAGATCTATGCCTAAGAAAAAACTCCAGGTACAAGATTTAGCAACAAGTCTATCTGGGAGAGAGAAATACAAATATTCAAAGAAAAAAAACCTCATTTATTAGTTTTCTTCTTCAAGGAATACATATTACTTGTACTATCACAAAAAAGCTTACATCAAAAGTGTTTCTAAAATTTAAAATAATTAATCTCAACATAAGAGCAGTGCACAAACCCCTGGATATATTAGGAGCTGGAAGGGGGACCACAGACAGCAGTTCTACGCATTACTCTCAGGGCTCAACGGGGCAGCGGCAGGTTGGAAGCCCAGTAACAGGCTTCCTCAGGAAGTACTATCTCTTAATTCAGGTGGCTAAAGACCCCGGTGGAGTGATGGACGCGAGTCATACAGAGAAAGCTTAGAAGAGGCAATGAAGAGACAGCAGCTGGCCCAGGAATGATCCCCGGTGGTGGTGAAGGGACTGAGGCCACTTCGCCAGCAATTTTGGGGGCTCGACTTTCCAAGTCTGGGTTTCAGCCACTTCTTCCTCACAAGAGAATTCTCATTCCAACATGTAGAAAGAATTAAGGACGTATAGAATTGCTATTATGATATACAGAGCTGTAATGACTAGCAAGGCCCACTTCATAGATACTCCTGTGAAGAGAAAATGGATGCTTGCATGATCTTAAAGTTTCTCCTGCAAGACATTTATTAATTAAAGGGAAACAAATAGTGACTTTATAGTAAAGAAATCAAACAGGCACCACTTTAAGGCAGCAAAGTCAACATTACCAACAATAAGGCACATCAACATCATGTCTGCCCACAGCAGTGGTCGCAGGATCAGAAACCACACCACGGTGAGTCAGAGAAGGGACTGTGGTAAGAAAACAGAGCTAGCCAACGAGGACTGTTCATCAAGAGCTCTTAAAATGGAGAGGGGAAGGATTGTGTAGCTCCACTATCTTGCTGGTGTCGATTTTGGTGTTGTGTTTACTTCAGACTTCATGACCTTTCAAAACTGACTCAATGAGAAAAAGCAGAACAGTGAATGACAATAACAACTCACCCTTTTCCAGGCAAGGGATCAGGTTCTGGGAGTCCAGGTCCAACTGGTTACCATGTGTCTTTGTATCTGACCATTCAGGTCAGTGATAGAAAGCTTCTATCATGTCCCATGGTACAAAAGAGAGTTTCAGTGCCATTCAGGGCTTATCCCTTAAAGAGTGGTGTGCCTAGGAGGCAAACAGGATTTTAGGTGAAGATGGACATGATGGTGATGCCAAAGTCCAACAACTACCAAAAAACTCTACTAGACCACTACCAGCCTTTTAGTCTAAAACAATCAGAAGAAAGTGTTTAACAAAAATACTTTCCTGAATTCATTTCTCAAAATGTCATCATGTAATCCTATATCATGAAATGACTATCAGAATTTCACCCCAGGAGAGCTCTCTGAAACCCAATACAATTGCACTCATCTGATTTATTGCGAAGTGACAATAGGTCCACTAACCAGGAAGATGGCTTTGGGCAGTATAAGTGCCATAGCTCTCATTCGGAGAAGGTAGGAAGAAGTTTTTTAAAACCTGACTTCAGTTCCTGCAACCTAGGTCATTTGCTACCTAGGTCAAATCAACTCACAACTTGGAATTTCAAGTTTCCTTTATCTGTAAAACTCAGCACTAGGTACCTTGAAGAGCAAATAAAAAATAATACATAAAAGAACATGAGGTACTATGTAAATATACTGCCAATAACATCAACTTACTGAATGAATCATTCTAGGTAATACCTCGAAAATCTTTTTACTTTGTTGATATATGTTAATTCTCAAAGCTATTACATGTTAACTCTTCTATAAAAATTAAGGCCACAGACTGCCAGTATGAAGCACCACGTCTGCTATAAATTTTAATCAGCATGTCAAAATCAAGGTTCTCTATCTCATGAATTCCACTGAAGGAAGGCAAAACTTATTAGCTTCTTTCCTATGCAACAAAAATACCCTTTGTAAGTGTTTTGCCTGAGTGATTACTGATGTGTGCTGAATCCTCTCTTGCACAAAGGTTACTGCATTCTCACGTAACCATTCCTCCCTGTTTCCACCATATCACAGTGAATTTTCAAGTTGTTAAAAAGGTATGAAGAGGCAGGTAGAAGGCCTTCTCAAATTTGACACACTCAAAAATTGTTTCTATAGGACAAAGCCAGAGATGGTAAGGAAAAGGATGTTCTCTAAACATTTTTAAACAGTGATGGCAACTGTTTTCTCTTGAAAATGGAGCTAATAATGTCAAGTGAGGTATGAGGGTCAGCCGAAACACTTGCCACAGAGCTGACACTGGTAAGGCCTCTCCTGAGCATTGATTCAGTAGTGCTGAACGAGATGTGAACTATGACCGAAGGTTTTGCCACAGTCACAACACTGGTGGGCTGTCTGTCTGACATAGTCATGTTCCCGCTGGTAACGAATTAAGTATGTCTTGTTGTGGGGCAACACAGGGGAAAGGGCCTTTGCTGTATTGTGGCCCTTAAGATGTTGAGAAAGACGTACTTCTTGGATAAAAGCTTTGCCATGCTGAACACGTTCATAGTAGTCCTCCTGACTATGAGTTCTTACCTGATGAGAGAGATCTGCACGCTGGATGAGAGACTTTGCGCCTTTACTGCAGAGAGAGGGCTTGTCACTAGCATGAGACTTCTGATGCCTGGTGAGGTGTGGCATGAGGAAGAAGGCTTCACCACATTGCTTACATTCAAAGGGTTTCTTTCCAGTATGGATCGGCTCATGTCTCACAAGGCCAATGTTAGTACTAAAGGCTCTTTCACAAATTTTACACCTGAAGAGTTGTACTGGCTGGGGTCTGGTGCCCATGCCAGTAACACTGCATTCCTGGGGATCCTCTCCAGGAAGATCCTCTGACTGCTGAGTAAGATTAGAGTGTCTCGAAAATTCATCATTACTATGGCTTCTTTCTTGACAAGGGTCTTGACGTCACTCGCTGTTACAGGATTGAAAATGTGTTTCTTCTCGTTGCCCTGGTGTAATTCTGATGGATCGGAAGAGTTTCCTAAACAGACATGCCAGATGTTGTCACCTACTGCTAGAACCACTATTCCTGCCCCACAGGATGATTTTTCTTTTCTTTTTCTTTCTTTGTTTTTTTTGGTACCGGGGATCGAACTCAGGACCTTGCGCTTGCGAGGCAGGCACCAGAACCACTGAGCTAAACCCCCGGCCCAGATGATTCTTCTATAAGCAGGCTTTGCTCTCAGCTTGGCTCTTTGGTTTGAGGTCTCTTTTCCTGGTCTAAAAGAAATATAAAAGTTCCTGTACTCTTTTTACTCTGCGAGACATGCCATTGCAACAGAAACAGAAGAAAGAGACAAAAGACAGTTTGAACAGATCTTATGGATGTTTAAGTGCTCTAGAAACAAACCCTCAGAGAAGAAAATCAGAAAAGAATGGAAAGGACAACAGGCAAGAAAGTGTGGGAAGAGCAGAGAAGAAATGGTCCAAGTGGACTTCATGTTGACAAAGATGACAGAGACATAGGGAGTAGAATGAGAAGGAAACCAAAATGAGATTTGAAACTGCGGTTTGACAGCATTTTCCAAACCATGCTTAGTAGATAACTAATATTCTCAAAAACTAATAGCTGTGTGTCAATTTGGGAAACTATACCAGTTAAGCAGGCTGCATTTCTCTAGGATTCTTCAGAACCTTTGATATGTACCTCAAATCTCAAAAGGGGAAGCATTCAAGAATGTCACACTTCTCAAACTGATTTTACAATGGGACATTTTTAAAGAATGCCTATTACCATGGTACTTCAGGACCTTTAAGGCAACAGTGGAATGAGCAGGTCAACAGCTTCTTGCTTACAATAAAGTAGCAGGATTCTAACTTTTTCTTGGATCCCAATCTCTCATTTTATCCAAATCTATACTGCCAACCAACTACTTGTCTTCGATTTGCCATTTAGTAAGCCTATTTTGTGCAAAGCATTATCCAATTTGATGATCCTCAAAAGTCTATAAAAAGGACTCCAATCAGACTAAAATCACTACAGAAGCAGAGACAGAATACCTGATTCCATGAAAAGATTGGAGGAGGGGACACAATTTGGGCTTAGTAAGTAGTGAAGGAGATGGCAACATTAGAAAACAGCCCAAGCAAAGACACTGGATCATAAAAATAGTCCTAGGAAGACAGAAACATGATATTTTAGTTGGGAGATGTGTGGGAAATGAGATTGGTAAATGAATTTCAGTCTAGAATGGAAAGAAATGAAATATTTTGCTGAAAGTTTAATTTTCTTATGAGGGTATTAAGGAACTACTAAAAAATTTGGGATTTACAAAGGCAATTCCCTGAATGGGAAAGAAGCCAAGGAAATCAAGTATAAGATTGTGGATTGGAAGAGGCAGTAATGAACACAGGGGTATATCCCAACAAATACTCGAAATGTGAGCAGCATAGCCAGAATGTAGCTTAGAAAGTTACCAAGCAAAGAGGGACAACTGGACCCATCACAATGGATTAGATCTTTAGGAAATGGTCTTTAACACATTCACATTGGGCCGTAACTCGTGTGTCTTGCTGCCAGGCTGCTCTGATTTGAACATGTAATGTTCCCACTGGCTTGATCCACTGGGTACCCCCAGTGGATCAAGCCAATGGGAATGTGTTAAGGGAAGAGTCAAGGGTGGAACACTAAGAGACAATCCAGTCCTAATTCCTGTTTCCACCACCTGCTGGATATCCATTAATTCACATGTTCTACCTTCAAAGAACACCCTGAATCTCACCATTCTTCAGTCGTAGCACCAGTGTCTATCATGGAGCCAGATGGACTTCAGAAGACCTCTGAACCAGTTTCTCGGTTATCCCACCCATTATCTATAGAACAACCAAATGGATCTTTCTAGGATAGCACTGCCCAGCAGAACTCCCTGCCATGATAAAAAAAAAAAAGTCTGCATTTCTGCTGTCTAATACAGTAGCAATGAGCCACAGCTGGTTATCAAGCTCTTACAATGTGGTTGGTGTGACCAAGACAATATATTTTTTGTTTGTTTGGGGGTTTTTGGTTTTGTTTTGTTTTGGGTACTGGGGATCGAACTTGGGTCCTTGCATTTGCGAGGCAGGCTGCGGAACCACTGAGCTAAATCCCCAGCCCAAGACAATATATTTTTAATTTTATGTAATTTTAACTAGTTTAAGTAGCCACAAGTGATTAGGGACTACCATATTGGACAGCACAGTTCTAAAACGTCGATACTGCCACCTCACTGCTCTGTTCAATACCTTGCACTACCTCTGCAACTCACTCAGAATGAAATCCATGTTCCTTAACTAGCCATTTGTGGGCTGTGCTTGTCTATTCCTGTGGCCTCAACTAGTATCTTTCCCCACCTCACTCAGACTATACAGCCTTTCTCTCTCTTTCTGGGACACTCAAGCTCATTATTGCCACCCTTGTATGTACTGATCCTTCTGCCTATAGCACTCTTCTTCAAAATTTCTATGGGCCAACCCATACAGGGAAGAGAATAAAAGTGAAGGAAGTCCTTGGATGTTCACAAATCTGAGGGACTGGCTGGATGGGGAGGAGGCAGTGGGAAAGAGAGGTGGTATCTTGCCAAGGTTTTTCCTTTATCTCTGTTAAAGAGGAAAGATATTTTATTCTAGCTGCAGGGAAAAAGGCACAAATGAATGCAAGGGTTATGACACTAGAGAAAAGGGAAATCAGCCTCCTTGGAGCTAGGCATGAGAGGAACTCCTGCTGCAGGGAGATGAGCTCTGGAAAGGAAATGAGGGAAAGTACTGAAAAGAGAGAGGCCCTGAAGTGAGAGCTCCTCCCAGCTGTCTCCTCAAGCTAAACGGGCTTTGAGGAATGGCCCTGACTAGCATATCCCAGGCCCCCTCCTAATTAACTGCATGGGGTTACTGACCTCCCATGATGCCTGTCTCCGTAGGCTTTCCCCTCCTTACTCACTTTGACACATCACGTATTGCTGTCCTCTTCTATTGCTCTTGACACCTCTTCTTCCAGGTATGAGATAATGCCAGGTTTAGGGAACTGATACTCTGTTGAAGAAGGGAGACTCATAACTTGGGATTCAAGAACTCTCAATTCTGGGTCCTCACAACTTGGGAATAATTTTTAACTAAGGTTAGTAGATACTAACTAGTTTCTGTTGCCTAAGTATGGCTCAGGTCTGAGGTCTTCTCTCTTTGCCTAAATGGAAGATCAACAAAATTCAGAGACATTCCAATACCAAGCTTACACTTCCTACCTAACATAATCAGAAGGTTTGGGAAAAATTAGTGTCTTTCAGGCAGCACATCAGAGTTTAAGAAGGCAGATTCTAGACTCAGGCCACAAAGGGTCGAATCACAGCTTTAAACAAGTAATCTACCTTTTCCCTGAGTCTGTTTCCTGGTACAGATAAAAAATGGCAATAGGGCTGGGGATTTAGCTCAGTGGTTCCGCCACAAGCACAAGGTCCCAAGTTCGATCCCCAGTACAAAAAAAAAAATGGCAATAATAATAACAATAATTAGTATACCTCCCCCTCATAGAACTTGTATGAGGCTTAGAGTTAAAACCTGTTAAATGCTTAGACTGCTGCCTGACACATGATAAGTACTCAATAAACGTTAGCTACTTTATCATTATCAGTGAACCAGATATTAAAATACTGCCTCTGATCTAGGGGCAATACAATGAGCCACCACTGCAGATGGGGAGATGCAGAAGAGCCACCGTGAATCTAGTGGGCAGAAATGAAGTTCTGTGGAGAGAATCCATTTACCTAGGGAAGCCAGGTTCTGGTAATTCTCCAGCATCACCTCCCCATAGAGCTTCCTCTGAGAAGCAGTAAGGTAGCTTAACTGCTCTAGGGTGAAGGTCACAGCCACATCTTCGAATGTCACTAACTCCTAAAACAGCAGAAACACTCCATTAAAGCCCGGGAATTATCCCAGGGGGAAGACAGCAAGCCTAACGAGAGAGGACTGAACATGAAGCAGGGGCGCAAATCGCCAGGAAGTTCTAAGTGTTCTAACCCCAAGGCCACAGGGACTTAGCACTGCACCTTTCGGAGAGAAGTGATAACACTTCTGACAGTCCCTAAACAATTACTAAAGGTTCGGGTGGGGGAAATAAAGCCTTTCAAGAGACTTTGTGGAGAAAAAGCAAGAATGCATATACTCAACGGCTCAGCAGTACACTCTGTGCCAGGAACCAGGGAGGTACGTTAAGTTCTGGCTTTGGTTCTTATGAACTTAGTGTGAGTAGGTTAAGCCTCCATGTCTTATCTGTAAAACTCAGAGAACTGACAATTATGAAGAGATATTACAATCTTATTAATATGAAAATGCAAATCAAAATGAAAATATTCCATACTCATTCAATTAACAAAAATCAGGAAGCTGACAATAGCAAATGTTATCCACAAGATCTCTTATAAAATGCTAAGGGAAAAATAAATGATAAACCACTTTGAACCCAGACCTTCAATTCCTAGCTATGTTTGCTCCTGTGCACTTGAACACATGTACAGGCCTATTTATAATGGGGCTGTTTGTAACAACTAAAACCTGAGGCACAAGTTCACATGGCCAGACTGGTGGTGACAGCAAGTGACGGACTCTGATACATGCACTGGAGGAAAGCAGAGAAAATCAGAGTCAGGCAAGAAATCAGAAAGAGAAACTCCCTCACTGAAATTCAGCACCAGAGGGTTTGGAAAGGGAAGCGGGGCAGCTCCTGACTGCAGCATGCCTTACACCCCCGCCTGGCACACACTCCATCTTGGGAGAGGATCAGACTCACCGGGACCGGGAGTCAGCATGTCAGTGGTGGCCTGCCTGATGGAATAGGCCCCCAGTCACTCTAACCTCCCCACTGGGAAGAGGAACACAGCCTGTAAGACACTCGAAAACCAAGGCTTCAGATAAACAGAAAGCTGTTTAACATGATCTAACTGAACAGGGAAGGTCCAGAAACAGGTGAGAATCAAGTCCCCAGAAAGCAACCCTTACCTGGGACCCAGCAGAGGGTGGTTTGTCTAATGCCTCTGTATTCTTCTTTTGGTGTTCTTATTTTCTGCGAGGATGGAGTCCTGAGCAGGGGAAGCTACAAAAGAGGAATGACCACAGAGTTGAGTTCTGTCTGTCTGCAAGCACAGACATAGAACTGCCTGCTGCCTCCCACTACCCCATCTTGCCACAACGGGCTTCCTATGGTGAGAGAAAGACCACCAAAGTAAATTCTCTTTTCAACATAGCAAAACCCCAAAAGGGACTCTGGTCTTTTCCCAGCTCTAAATCTTTCAATGGCTCCTCACTGTCTTCCAATAAAGTGAAGGTTCTCCCTATTCAGTATTAGTGATTTACAGTTTCAATTCCCAATCAAAATTATCAGGCAACCTCAGTTTTTCAACTATAAAACATACTTCTACCTATGCCTCCAAGGACTCTTATGAGCCTTGAATATTACAAATGTAAGGCACACAGTAGGTAATTTTTAGTGGCAGCCTTATTGAACCTTTCCTACATCCTTTTCACTTACTGATCTAGAAGACAGCCTTTCTTCCAGAAGTCTGAACCTGGAAGACCCTCCTTGCCTGTAGTCTTTTTTTCAAGTACACTTTTCATTAATCTATTGTTTCTTTCTCATGTAATGGCTACTCTTTAGCACCACCCCCACCCTCCAATCTCCACCCTCAGCTCCAATGGTTCTGGACCTTTGGTCAAGTCTTTAACCACTGGGACATACTCACTAGGTCCACCGGAGGTAGTACAGCACTGTGATTAAGAGTATAGATGGGGAGCAGGCAGCCTGATTACCAGTTAAGAATTGTGGAACCACAGGCAAATTACTCAGCTTTGTGCCTCTGTTTCCTAGTCTGTACAGTGAAAGTAATTTCACAAAGCTGTTAATGAGAGCAAATGAATTCATATGCAAAAAACACCTACAATAATACATTGTAAGTGTTCAATATGTACACTATAAAGCCACACGGGATGGCACATGCCTGTGATCCCAGCACTCTGGGAGGTTAAGGCAGGAGGATCGCAAGTTTGAGCCCAGCCTGGGCAACTTAGTGACTTAGTGAGACCTTGGCACAAAATAAAAAGTAAAAAATAGGCTGGGGATGTAGCTCAGTACAAAGGTCCTGCCTTCAGTTCCCAGTATGGCACCACACACACACACACAGCGTCTTAAAAATTCTTTTAAGGAATGTAGGCATACAGGACTGGACAGAGCACAATCCTTAGTTCATGACACACTATCAGCATTGAGCCAAGCATCATCATGTTTAAGCTCACTCATTTTCATTTCCAAGTGTAAATAAGACCTGTGAATTTACCATTCAACCCCAAAACTAGAACATTCCTAGTAACTTAAACCTCCCTTTGTGCTTCTTTCCTGTGTGCGCCCCAGCCTTCGTCCCAGAGACAGCTATCATCTTTTGTATTTATATTTCCTCTCTCTCTCAACATTATTTTTAGTATTATTTGTATTTAAAGAATTGTAAGAATTGAGCGGCTTTCTTCTTTCCTTCTTGAAATGCTCTCCTTAGTTCCAATCTAATACTTGAGTTACCAAGAGACCGGTAAATTTTGGCAGAGGTTAAACTTCCAAGCCTGCCACATTTTGTGCCCTCTTGCACAGAAAATTTAGCCATCCATTAAAAAAAATTCATTCATGTCCTTGAATGGAACAACCAAATAAAGACCAATTTCCCCAAATTTACACTTATTAGTATCATGGGTAGTCCTAGAAGATTTTTTTCACAGTATGTGTTTTGTTTTTGTTGATACTAGAACAGGCTGGGTAAGTGTGGGAGAAGGGGACAAAGCTGATACTCTCAGAGAAATAATAAATTTTAAAGCCAAAACCAAAGCCCAAATTTCTTCCATTTCATATGAGATTATGCAGATTAGACTGGATGTATAAAATGCATTCTTTTATTCAGCTCCTAATACATACCATGCATACAGCAGACATTCAGCGGACAGAAACAACCAGTTGCTTCCTACCTGTCTCACCTGGATCCTCACATGCCTGAATCAAGTTTGCCACCAGCATGCCTGCCTCGCTGCTGTTCTCCGGCTGCTTTGACCTCACCCATTTCTGAATCTCCTCTGGCAGGGTACTCAGAAACTGCTCCAGCACTAGTCGCTCTATTATCTGTTCCTTTGTGTGGGTCTCTGGCTGCAGCCACCGTCGGCAAAGCACCTGGATCTGGCTCACAGCTTGGTGAGGCCCAGTCAGTGACAAATACTGAAAATGCTTAAACTGTTGATGAGAGTTGTCCAGAACTCCCGGGTTTCTTGTGGGACTAGTTTCTGGATTCTCATCTTGACTGCATAGATGAAAGATGTGGGCTTTCTTCACAACATCCAAAAGCTCTGTCACATGCAGCATCTTCGCACCTTGGTCCTTTATAGGATACAGGCACTCTGCAAGGTAGGATGCTCTAGTATATGGTTTGTGGAAGATGGTGGGCAGAGTTGTATCAGATATAAAGACCCAAGACCTCAGGACCTGCAGATATTACAGAGACAAGTACAAAAGAAGTGCATAATATTTTGTGGACAGTATGGTGGAGGCTGTCTGAAGCAAAAGGAGTTAGTTAGCTCACATCACACAAATCTCTAAATACACCTATATAGAGCTTTGTGCACAGGCACACAGGTGATTTCTCAGCCCTATTCCCAGAAAACCCACAAACAGGCTGGAAGTCTGCCAGAAATGGTCCTCGAGGGAAAAGAGACTTGAATTCCAAGCACGATGAACTAAAGTAAATTGATAAGCCACAAAAGAATGCATTTCATTTAAAAAATGAGTTAGAGGGCCGGGCATTTAGCTCAGTGGTTTCACCACTTGCTGTGCAAGCGCAAGGACTGGAGTTCAATCCCCAATACCAAAAAAACCCCCAAAAAACAAAAAAAAGTGAGTTAGAACAACTGTGTTATATAGAATGAGGAAAGATCCTAACAATATATACATCCCACAAAGAACTGCATTCATATGCAAAATAGATTAAGAACTTATATAAATTAGTAAGAAAAAAGCAGACAAAACAGGAGCAAAAAAGATTTAAAAATTTTAAGAGATACTACATAAAAGTGATAATTAAATGACTAATATACAGTGGGGCACAACTTCACTAATTATCAGAGATATACAAGTTAAAAGTACAATAAGATATCAACAAGTACCCTTCAGAATGTCCAAAAGTAAAAGTCAGAGAATACTAAGTGTTGCCGAGGAGACGGAGCCCTAGTAAAAATACACAGTATATACTGGAAATCTAAATAAAAATGAAAACATGGATGTCCTACTGCTGAAAGAAGAGGCTCAAAAAATACAAATTACACGATTCCGCTGTATAAAATAATTCTAAGATGTTAGAAGCCAGGGAGCAGTGAAGGAGAAACAGGGCTGAGGGGGAAGCCCTACTGAGGCAGGAGGTGGCACAACCAGAGCAAGGCTGAGGGGCTCCAGGACCAGAGGCAGACTGGAGTGGGAGAGAGCATGGGCTGAGGAAGGAAGAGGGGTCAGCTGGGCGGGAACGGGAAGAGGAAGGGGCAGAGCCAGGAGGGGCAGCTAGGGCAGAGGAAGAGGGAGCAGGAGGCGGGAGGAGGGCAGGGCTGACTCAGGGCCGCTGAGCCCGCCCGTTGTTTCCCCTCAGCCTCTCCATCTTTGTCCCTGTCCACCGTAGTCGCTGCCTGGCCCTGCACGGTCACTCTCCACAGCAAGGCCAACACACATCCCCCTGGTGGGGCCCTAAGGCCCTTTCTCCCTCGTCTCGTGCCCGCACGTTCCTTCTTCCCGGATACCTGCAACTTTCCGGCTCTGGTAGCTCACCTCGGCCGCGCGACGCCCTCGTCAGACAGAACTGCTGCTGCGAACTGCTCAGCACACTGGTGGGCACGCACGCGGGAGGGTATGCGACTGCGCACTGAACTGGTCTCCTGCCCATTCCCAGCCCCGCCCCTTAGGGGGAGAAGAGAGGTGGGCGGAAGTGGTGTCTGTAGACTTCCTGCCTCAAAAGAGTGTGTTAAGTCGGTGAAGAAATAAGTGGTTTGAGAATTTTGAAAATAAACATAAGACAGTGATAATGATCCCTCCCCAAATATGCACCATCCACCAAGTATTTACTCTCCTATACACACATACAGGCAACCACTGTGCTTTGAAGTGTCCTTCTGGAGGTGGGGGACCTAAACAAACCTTCAAGCCTTGGCTGCTTTTAGTTATTTGAGGTTGACTTTAAAATAACAAAATTTTTAGGCCAGGCAATAGTCTCTAGCAGAGTACTAGTACTCACTTTGTTGAAAGCACCCACTCTTCACCTGGGTGACCTTTTGATGGCAGCAGATCCAAACTCCACCCTTAGATGACACTGATGCCACCATTTTGTACACGGGTCCGATGAAGAGTTATGAGGTTTGATTATGAATGTGAAAACTGCTGATTAGTTCACCTTCAATCGCCTTTCCCAATGCCTCCAATCACCCTGCTTCTTTGTCTCATAAATGTTCCTAAACTCTATCTTAGGGAAGGTAGATTTGAGACGTGGTCTCCTGGCTCCTTATGCTTGGCCATCTCATGAGTAAATTCTTTAGAGAAAGTACATATATGTATATATGTGTGTTTGTAGTTACATGTGTTGATAAATCTGTATGTGTGCACGTATTTATACATAGGTTGTGCTGCACAGGTGTATATGTACGAACATTATACATATGCATACAAATACATACATCTGTGCAATTACATGTAATCAATATTACTATACTGTATATTAAATGGATAGTTATAAATTTAATCTGAAATATAAAACATTCAAATATTTTAAAACATGGGCTGAGTGTGGTGGCAATGCCTGTAATCTCACCACTCAGGTGGCTGAGGCAGTAGGATCACTCATGAGTTCATGCCAACCTGAGCTACATAGTGAGTTCAAGGCCAGCCCAAACTATATATCGAAAACCTGACCCTGTCTCAAAAAAAAAAAAAAAAAAATATATATATATATATATATATATACATATAGTAGGATATTAAACAGAAGTGTGTATAGTATGTGATATATTACATAAATGACATTATATATATTGCATATTGTGTTCCATTGTGACAAAACACCTGAGATAAATAACTTACAGTAAGAAGAAACGTTTACTTTGGCTTCTGGTTTCAGCAGCTTCAGCCTATGATCATTTGTCTCCATTGCGTTAGGCCTGTGGCCTGGCATATATCAGGGCAGGGAGTGTGCGCTGGAACAGAGCTGCTCACTCATGATGGCCAGGAAGCAGGAAGAGAGGCAGGTGCCAGGGTCGCAACGTCCCCTTCAAGGGCACGTCCCCAAAGACCTAACTTCTTTTCACTAGGCCTCACCCCCTAAAGGTTCCACTGCCTCACACCAGTATCATAGGCTGGCAACCAACCCTTTAGCATGTGGGCTTTTGGGGGACATTTAGGATCCAAATTATATCACACCAGTCCTTTGCTGCTATAACTAGTGCTAAATGCATACTCTTCACTTTCAGTGACTTTGTTTGTATGCAACCTATGGGTAGGAAAAACCCTCTGAAACAGAATTGCCAAGGCAAAGTGGACACACACATGGCACTTTGGCAGATTTTGAAACTGCCTCCCGTATCTAATGCAACCAGCAACTACATGAACATGCCAGCATCCACACTGTTAGATTGAGCTATTTTAATTTTTCCAGAACTTGAGAAATAATAGCAAGGGTGACTCTGGGTCTCTTTTCATAAACAAGATGGAATGTGTTTTTCTGGTTTTAGGAGCCATTTGCAATTTAACTGAAGCACTTTTCAAGGAGTCAAGATGTGCAGGTACGATGTACTGAAACATGCGCAATAAATATGTTTATGTATTGTGTTTATGGTGACATGCTTGTAGGAGTGCAGAGCTTTCTGGAGTCAGTACAAGAAACTGGAAGCACTGCCTCTGGGCAACAAACTAGGTAGCTGAGGCAGGAGAGGCAAGGTTACTTTTAACTATGGAATTTTCTGCACAACATATTCCAACACACAGGCAAGTTGGACCTGCTCAGGGAACTGCCATTACCTGGCTTCTCCCATGGATAGCCTGGTGTCTTCTCTGTGTGTCTCTATCCAGCTGTCCATCCATCTGTTCTTCTGCCACTCCATCTTAGTGTCTGGGCACATTTCATCGTAAATTGCAGGCTTCTATTCATTTCCCT